>NC_137870.1:17125558-17855558 GCF_963924005.1 Protomyctophum bolini | reverse complement strand
GGGTTAACTGGTCTATTATTGCATTGTTGGATGGCAGTCGGAGAAGAAAAAACAATGTCCTACATTTTCTCTTCAGGGCGCTCGATTTTTGCAAAGCGTCTCATATAAGCCCTCAGAAGCATTTCTGACCAATTCCTGTAATAACAAAAGGGAGGGGTGCCAGCCCAGACTAGTCCTCGCCAAGTGAGCCTGGTCTGTCCACAGCGCGGCTCGGTTGCATTTTGGAACCCGTCACAGACAGCCTCAAAAAACAGTCTGACCATTTGGAAAATGATCTGCATGTACATCAGTGGTTCCCAAACTTTATAATTTCAAGGACCACCAGATATTATTATGCATTATAGGCCACGGACCCCCATAGCTCTGAGAATGTGAAAATGGAACCGAATTATTCAGTTCTGTTTGCACACTATCAGAGTTATAGACCTGTGAGGGTTCATTTTGGTTGCTAACGTATCAATACTCACCAAGGACCCCTGGGATCCAGGACTGCACCTTGACAACTACCTGCAGTCGTCTGTACTGTAGTCTGGGAGAGTCATGGACTAGGTTAGGGTTAAAAAATATATATGGTTTATGGTTTTGCCGGAAAATATGTTGCCAATGCACTATTTGTAGAGTTTGTGCATTCTTCCTTTGGGGGAAAAAATGCTATTCGTTTTTCTTTCCTCCAGCCCCTGGACTCCATCCAGTAATTAATCAGAGAAAATCAGCTGAAAGGCTAAATTAAAAACCGTCAATTGAGGACAAATTTGTGTGCATTTTAATTTCTTATGCCGTAGAAACGGAAGCTATGCTTTAACCACTTTAACCCCGGCATCCTTACTGTGCGGAAAGCTTTCGCAGAAAGTAGCAGATCGGCTATTGTCAGCGAATGCTTTCCCCACATTAACAGAAAACAGAAAGTACAGTACCTCAGAGCCCTGAGGGACTCCGATCAACCATATGGGATTTTAAGTGGTTAAGTGTCTGCCAGACAGACTGCAACATCACAAGGTACAAACAAGCACCCTGTTTACTGGCATGCCCTTGTCCCTCTGAGAAGAGCACCCGCATATTATATTTCGTCTGTCGGGTGGAAACCTCATCATTTATGTCCCAATCCCCAAAAAGTTAGAATCTGGAGATAAGAGGTTTCTACCTGACAGCGATGATATTTTACAGTCGGATCACACAACTTAAGGCTAATGTGCGCGAATTCTCAATCGACCTCGACCATATCCCCTCTGCCTCCGGCTCCGCTGATGCTGTGAAATACAACCCCACCCCTATCTTCATTCGCTCCTGTCAGCACATATCCCTCACCGGTCGCTAACAGTGGTGTAGACAAAGTATTTAAAATACCATTGCTGTTGGGCAGATGTGACATGTATTTGAAATGGAGCTTAAGTGGTTAAAACATATATTTTTGTAAGTTTGAGTCCCAGCCTTCTTACTTAAGAAATGCTACTATCATAATGAGCATTAGTGAGGACCAGAAATTGTGGTGACGTGGTCCTATTTTACAGTACTCAAGCAAATGTACTTTGTTTCTGTACACCACAGCCACTGGTAAACTATACTGCACAAGCCACGTGCACCTGTGAAAAAGCCAAAAGGGATATTTATTTAGCTTATTTATTTTCACAGTTTAAAGCTGCCTCACATCCTCAAACATACTTTGTATTTGTGGCAGAAACAGCAGTTTTGTTTGTTTGTTTGTTTTTTGCGTGGGTGTTGAGGGGAATGTATAAGACAGCCAGAAGGTGAATGTGGGATATGTTTTTTATCTCCACTCTTCTTTTTCATGTGATTCATGCTTGCCCTGACATTGGCCTCAGCGCCACGATCCTTGCAGCACAGGTGAAGGACCCGCGTCGAGGCTTCATTAACTTCAAAGCGACGTCCGTGAGCCTCCCTTCCAGACAGCCTTTTTAGACAGGCCTGGCTGGCTGAGTCCCGGCTGATAAGAACACAAGTAGCGCTGGCTGGCTTTCAAGGCTGCAGCAGCAGGAATGCTAGCTAAGTGTTCTCTCCGCATAAAAGGGAAATGGTGGCCAAGCCAATATAACTGCAGAACATTTGTTCGATAGTTCACACACTACAAAGCACCTGCACACTACTTTTGCCTGATTCAGGAGACAAAAATAATCATTTATCCCATGTCTCTTGATAATAATAATAAAAAATGATCATGACATTTTACAGATGGTTGGATTTTGAGGAGAATTAGACGGCTCTGCGCCGGCATCAATGAATCACGCCGTTGCATAACCGTCAGTTTTTAGTTTTTTAGTTTTTCACAATCCATAATGATCCCAGTCGAGAGTGGGTAGCACGGGCAATTTATTAAGCTATTTACCAGAACAATGCTGCATATTACTTTTTAAAGTAAATTGATTTACCCAAAATGTGCCCCAGCTAGTTGTGTTATCTGCATAATTGTGGCACCGCAGCTGTCATGACTTTTTCCCCCTTTCCTTTATTTATTTATTTATTTATTTATTTATTTATTTATTTATTTATTTATTTATTTATTTATTTATTTATTTATTTAATTTTATTCACAGAGCAATATAACCTGCCAGTGACTTGCCAGTGCCTCAGGAAGATAAAATGCCCCTGACAACTTGTTTGTACCGTAGAAAAGCTATTTTCTCCCAGGAAACATCACTGACAGAACATTTAAAGCTGCTGCATTCTAATCCAGCCCCCTCCGTTTCCCCTCGGATGGATTTGGGTGGGTGTGGTGTGGTGGGGTGGAGGCGGAGGAGACTGGCTGCTTCCCCAGACAGGGGCACGGAGCACCTTGTTTCAATTAGTCGGCGGGGTAGTTGCGGAGATGGCATCGATCACATCGTCGGCAGCATACAGGGAGGGCTTAGACCGTCTTTTTTTCTTTTTCTCCCAAGGACACGTTATATGGAGATACAGTGTCACTTGTCACAATCTAATGAATCCTCTCTCCTGTTTTAATCAGTCGTCACTCTACTACTTTCATTATAAGCGTGATCTTTAGCTGCGTTTTTCTCGGAATGGAACCTCAGATTGAGGTGATTATACAGGATGTCAATGTTAGGAGCACAATAATATCCGCCATTACATTGCGGTTACCATATCAACGCTTCTGATGAAAGTGAAAGTATCCGTAATGGCCGATAACTGCTTCCGGTTCACCGGGGTGAATTTCGATGTGTTCAAAATAAAATGTCCCTGGCAGGGAATGGACTAGGACTGACCGCAACTGCGACAGGGAATTAGTTCAATCTGGATGACGGTACAAACGGACCCATACAGGTCTGCTCCGCTCTTTCCTCTGCATGTCACTAATCCACCATCCATTGAGAAATCTCCTGAGGTACAGTTGACATGCTGTCAGACTGAATCAATCAGCTAATTACCAGAGGGCCATTGGAGGCCATCTTAAAAACAAAAACCCCCAAAATATCAGTGACAATTAAATGGCGCTCAAATGAACGCTATTCTTTGGCAATTCATTTACCAAGCGTTTTTAACCACCTAATAGAATACCAGTCAACTGTTTATGTCATGTCTGAAAGGCCCGCAGCCCACAGTAAAAAGGCCTCTGATGATGTGGTTAACCCTCCGAGATCAAGACTCCTCTCATTAACCGAATCGGCTTTTCCGCTCGTCGTCACACTGCGCTTTTGTACTCTGAAGGAATCTCCACGCAGCGCCGTCTAAAGTTGCTTCCCAAGCCCGTCGTAACGCCTGATGAGTGATGGTTTTGTCAAAGACACAGCCTTGCAATTATGTCATTATCACCCCCTGAGAAAGAAGCCGGCATGGTTTTTATTTTGTTTTGGCCCCAGCGAGCCGCCTCCCCGGCGCAGGAAAAAGGAAATGTGACATGCATGGCAGCTGGGGAGGGACGTTGTCTTTGTACACAAGCGTTCAATGGGGAGTTAATTTTGCGTCTCGCTCTTTTATTGCATCTGATAATCTTTTCCCGCTTAATTAGATATTGATATTTGACAGCCGCTCGCCCCATGCGACAGAACTAACCTTTGTAAGATTGAGGCTGGGGAATTGAGGAGATGTTTCAAAGACGTTGCATGATTCCTCTAATTTAGACGATGAGGACAGTGGTGAAATAAAGTACTCAACCTCAGGGTAAATTCTCCTGGTCAAATATTACTCAACTTAATTTCAAAGTTGCTCAGTCAAAGTGCATAGATAAGTAGGCCTACAAACATACATTTTAATATCAATGCATTGCGTTATTTAATTAGATCAGATTAAAATTAGAATCAAATATCTATAGTGAAAATAGCAGATCTAAAGCTTCACAATATTTTGAAACGGGGAATAAGTTGTTAATACATGTAATACATACATTTTCCCTTCCTAGAAATAGTGCAGTCAAAAGTACAATATTTATATTTGAAATGTAGTTGCGTGAAATAAATAGCGAATATAAAAGTTGCAAAAGATCCTGCAAAGGTCCCTGCCACAAAATATGAGAGGAGGGTCCGCAATAGTAATCTAAATCTAAAAAAGTAACTGTAATTGTAGTGTGGTTTTAAAAAGAAAGTATATATAATATTTGACCTGCAATATTGACTAAGTATTGCACCTAGTCATTTCCTCCACTGGCCTAGCACCAAGCAATAAGCTCCGTAGCCTGTTAGCGTGCATGGGGGGGGGGGGGGGGGGTCTGCCATGTCTAACCTGGATGGAGTGACTATGTTCTCTTCAATTTAGCAAGAAGGCGTGAAGATGGATCCTTCTGTAAGCAAAGGCGAACCACCGCCGACATCTGTTCATGCTCGCCTGAACAAGCAATAGCTCGCTCTTCTGTGAGTTAAAAAAGGAAAACTCCTTGCACAAGGTAAAAATGAGATGAATAAAACATAGTGCCAGTCCCAATGAAAATATAAATAAATAACGGGCCTCCGTCGTGGCTTGAAAAGAAAATGCTTCAGCGGATCTGATATTGGAATTTAGTTGATTCCACCTGAAAAATGCTTGCACTCCGAGAAATCAAAAGCGAGACGGTGGCGGGTAGATGTTTCTATGTCTTTGCAGGCTAAGGTCAACTCTCTGGTGCTCTCACACACGGTGATTGGCAGACGGTGAGGGGCATAATCGGGTGACTCTCTGGCGAAGAATCCCATTTGTGCTAAATGCTTAAAAAAGACGAAAAAAAAGAAACGCTATCGGTATAAGCTGTGTGCTGACCCACAACAGCTTTTATTGTGTAGGGTGAATATAAGTCTTTAAGTAGCCTATATAATGTAGATTGCGTGGTGGAGAGGGGGGGGGGAGTCAGTGGAATTGGTTTTGTGGACGGAGTGGTGAGAGGATGCCTCCCTTTGTAGCATAAATGCGCATCATGTCCATATTGTGACGTATACAGTATGAATGACACAGAGGCTTTCTACGCCATGTACCCTGAGAGCCGGCACTTGCCACTTTGTGACGGAGATGTCAAAAAGGACGCCCATCTCCCCAGCAATGAAATGAGTTTGTCCTCGTCTGTCAAACACACACCCACATGTCACACTGGCTATACGCTCTAGTACACAGTGCGATCCCTTGCTTGCTCCCCCCCCCCCCCCCCCCCCCTTCCCACCTTGTTTTATTCAGACATCTAGAGGCCACACGTGTATGCGTTGTATATCATTACAGCCTCAAATGTGACATAACGCTGTCAGTGCTGGCTAGAACAGTGCACTCAAATGCTGCTAACATGCGCCGAGGTCTCTGTAGGTCCTCGGCGGGATGGTACTTCAATCCGTTGGTAGGGAACGCGACACTACTTGAGTGGATTTGGGTCCGTGACACGACACGCGTGCTGATGGAGCGTGATAGTATAGCCCTCCGTAAATCCTCACACACGCCCTACACCCACCCACGCGCTACTACACCCCCGCCGGGCCCACCCCCCGTGCCTCTCGACCGAGGAGCTGCCGCTGCCAACCTCCACGCCTCATTATCCAAATGAGACATTAGCATGAGCTTCTTCCCTTTGCACATGCACACACGCACACACGTGCACACCACAGGATGCTCATAAAGCCTTCTGTTGTGAAATGCAAGGGGAAGACGAGGAAGGGGTCCGCGCCATCGCTTTGCACGGTGCTGTGTAGCGTGGTACGGGGGTCTTTTTTTATAGTATTATTATTCAGGGTGCAGGGTTGTTGAGGGGAGGGGGAAGAGGAGGAAGCTGGAATGGAAAATGTCTCCCCAGTCACCAAGGTGCAGCATGTGAGAGCGTGGCGTTCCCTACTACAGTATACGCCACATCACTGTGATTTATTTATCTACGCATTTGTTTCTGCAACGCTTGCTGCTTTTTTTCACCCCCCCTTTCTCTCTCTCTCTCTCTCTCTCTCTCTCTCTCTCTCTCTCTCTCTCTCTCTCTCTCTCTCATATAGATATTTTTTTTTCTTATTTTTTGCACTCTCTCTTATCTCTCAGGAGAGAGATGCAGAGGAGAGTGATGCTGTGGAGATCTAGATGAAGGGGAGGGAGAGGAGGGGGTGGGTCGTTTGAGGCCCCTTCCTTCCACCCTGCTTAGCATCCCTGTCCAGTCCTATCCTCCTCCATACAGCCACCGCTCTCTCTCTCTCTCTCTCTCTCTCTCTCTCTCTCTCTCTCTCTCTCTCTCTCTTCCCCGAGAGCCTGGTGAAGTAGGTCAGATGCAGTCCCAGGGTCTGACCACTGGCTCCAGAGCTGCTGCTGATGTGGTGAATCACACTTTCTCTCTCACACTCTCTCTCTCTTTATCTCTCTCTCTCTCTCTCTCACTCACACACACACACACACACATCCACTCTATCTCTCTCTGCCCCAAAATAATAACAAGAGAGAAGGACAGTGGAGCGGTCTGCCGCTGGTAAATAGTGCTAGCCCTGCCCTTTCCTCTCCTGGCTGCATGGATGAACTGAAAACGAGGGCTTGGCCGTGCGTACAATGAGCTGTGCATCTGCTGACCTCATAACCCACATGCCTGCAGAGCGAGCCGCATTTAGCTGCACATCACGCGCGTCACAAAACGTCGACATCAACGCATTAACACCGTAATTGATATTTGAAGAGAAAGTGGGTCTCACAGAGGGCGAGCTGGCTTATGTAAATATTCAACATTTACTCTTTGAGTATTGCAAAAGAGAAAATCAACTGACCGGCAACGTCTCACGCTGCTATGACCGCAGGAGTCATCGTCGCATGCCGACGGCACTTTGGCCAGTAGTTAGGGATTACGGAGGTGGAGTGGCCGCTTGGGAATCGAAAGGTTCCCGGTTCGATCCCCGGCTCCTCCATGTGTCCTATATGAGGAAGACACTGAACCCCTAACTGCTCCCAATGAGCTGGCACCATGGTGCTATTGCATGGCTGCCTCTGCCGTCCGCATGTGAATGGGTGAAATTAATGCACATTGTACAGCTCTTTGGATAAGGTACTATGCACCATTTGCCACGGCACGCCTTACCACACACCCCGACGCGTCACGTCTCACCATGCCACGCCAATGTTGATCTCACCGAGTATTTGATGCCACTAAAATATTCAACACTGCTATCTGCATACGTCCCTGTATCTCCCATAGTATTTTGTTCCTGTTGCTGTTTGGAATATGAATTGGCATGCATGACATTTACAGTGGTACATATATTTGGCAGAAACCTCTCAGAGCTACAGGAAAGGAGCTTTATTCTCCTCCTGCAGCATCCTGTCCTCAGTGGTGGAAAGTAACTAAGTGCATTTACTCAAGTACTTAAGTGCAATGTTGAGGTACTAGTGGTTCCATTCTTTATACAATATACTGTACATTTCAGGCCAATGATGACTTTTTATTCCATTATAATTATTCGACAGATTCAGTTACTAGTAAACATTGCAGATCTGGACTATTCATACAAAACATAATAGGCTATAATGCCCTATATCTCATGCTGAATCCAAGGTGTTTTACTATTTTATTTGAAAATTGTGACATTTTAGTTCAGTAAAGAATCAGTATTTCTTCCACAACTGTCCTCAAGCAGCATCTTGTCACTGAGGAGCATTTATTTTCTGTGACAGCATTACGCCTCCATCACTGCACAAGGACTGGCAAACTGCAGTCGAGAGCAGCAATCAGATCTTTTCGAAACGCTGAATTAATGTGTTACCCCCCAATGCACCCTGCCCTCGTTCTCAGGCTTGTCAATTATTTTGTCTGACACGATCGCTCTTATCGTCTGTTATTTATTTATCTCTGTCCTCATCCGAGATCGATCCCTCCGGCCTCTTCTCATGGTTTCCCGTTTTCTTTTTTCTTTTGCTACTTGTTCCTTCGCATTGAGACTGTTTTGCAACAACCCCACCCTGTGCGTTTCTTTGAAAATCTTCACTCCTTTTTTCTCTCCGCCTAGCGTCTGTCACAACAACAGCTTGTTCAAGGGATTGCGCCAAGAGCTCAGGAATGTTTTGTACCCTGTCTGCCTTCTCCTATGCGTGTGCAGACAGGACTGTAGCACACCCAGGAGCACTGCCTGCAGGTTCAGCGTACCAAACTGTTTCTCTCTCTTTAAAGCGCCCCCTCTCTCCCCTCTCCCAGACTCTCCTATGCTAGCTTTGAACCTTCTCTGACAGCGGCACACCGCTCGCTCAGAGATATGAATCTGGCGCGTGACATTTCATTGTCATGGGAAATTTCTTAGGAGTGATGTGATGCTTCCCTCTGTATTCCTTGACGACTTGTGCGCGGTAAACACACAGAATTGCTCGTGCGGCATGAAGCCGGGAACAGGGAAACAACGTGGTGTTATTACAAACGCGTTCAGACGCTGTAAATCGCACGTTCAATCTCGTCAGGCGTGAGCGCCTCAAAATAGGAATTGATTAATGAAACACCAAAAAAGAGCATGGGGTTTAGATTCCTTGTGGCACCTTGCGTGATACATTACACGCAGAAATCCATCATGACTCTCGGATTGAATTATCGCTGTTCATATATGCACCTTCATCTTTGCACCTATCAATCTCAGTAGTACATTTTGGACTGTTTGGGTACTCAAGGTTACGCCACTATCTCCATACCTCCTGAGGCTTGTTAATAAATTAGATGCTTCCTTTTGTTGCCTGGAACAGTATCAGAGTTTTTGTAGTGGAGCCCTTTTTAATTTTGTATCTATCTCTTGGCAGGTGTTGCTGTGTACAGTATGAGTATGGTGCACCACCTCCCTCCCTCTGTACTGGCAAACCCCTACGCACTGCACGTGCTTCAGATGCGCTTTAGTATTAGTGTTTCTCTAATGGGATTAACGTGTAGCAAGGCTGATTTATATCCACATAGGAACATCCTAGGGCTGGGCAATTAACCAAAAAATATATACACTTATATTGAAAGCGATATCACCAATAACCGACTTAATCTAGTTATATATATATATATATATATATATTGATGGATGGATGGATGGAGTCGGATAGTTAAGATCAGAATCAACTAAATCGATTAGTCTGATTAATCACTTAACCCTGTATTATAATTTGTCATACGATGGTTGTGTACAATTATAACAAAAATAGCCAATTTACACTCAATGCAGTGTGAGCTTGTAGATCGTCATTTTTTTCCGATTAATGAACGATTATTATTATTATTATTGTTATTATAGAATTGTCCATTAATTGTAACCAACGCAAAAGGTTGAAATAATCCTGATATTAATTTAAAGTCATATCGCCCATGCAGCCACTAGAACATCCACAGTGCATCCATATGGTACACTTAGCTCTGGGGTCGCGCCCCTTAGATCCAGTGAAATGTTTTTATATTGTGCTATCTCCGCAAATTTTTCAAGGGGATTTTATACATTGCTTTTTAGGACGAGACCTTGCAGGATCAAAATAATAATAATTAAGGCATGTGCCGATGAGATATTTTAGGGATCCCAATCCACGCGTACAAAGGGCGTATGTATTACATATGATACAACAAACTGCAGACCAGACACATGTCACACATGTGTTATCATCTTTTGGCACAGAGACACAGTTCCATAAATAAATGTTGAGTATTGTTCCCAACTGCTTTCACCTTCTCCGAAGAGCAGCAATTTGAAGCCGGGCTCTCTTGGTGTCCTTTTCTGACACTTACCATTTACAAAGAGAGTGTTCCATTACTTATACAATTATGTTTTGTTGCACGCTCAAATCCAAGGCTGCACTAAAGCATCATAACTGCTTTTGGCAAATGTAGCCATTTTTCTGCCATCGATTGTTCTCGGCAACACAACCTTTAAGGCCTTGTGTTGTCTCTGTCTGTGTTGTTGTATAAACAGAGGCCCTGTGCATGCGCTATGTTCCAGAAGCTACGAATTGGCAAGTTTTGGGAGTATATTGTTCTTGCTTACCCAGAGTCAAATCAACGCATGAATGCCTTTGTTATGTTTGTGTCTTCACGGATGTCTATGTGATCAATAGTAGCTCCTCGTAGGGAAATAGACTTGTTAGCCTAAATAACAATTGTTGTAAACAAGACACTAACAATTACATAACAGTTTGGAACTTTGTATATATTTAAAAAATACACATATTAATTTGTATTCATCTGGCTGCTTGATATAATAGCAACAGTATGTAACTAAATTGCGACATATACCGGTAGTTGTTTATTTATTGTTATTATTGTTCTTTTTATATAAGGACATTAGGACAAAATGGTAAAATTCCACAGATACGGAACTGACTTTAACGAAGATAAATGTCTCGGAACACTTTTCCGTCACCATGTTGAATTATTAGGTGTCGGAACATTTTCCTGAACATTCATTACATGTGTTTTGTATCAGAGAATGTGATGGGTGACCCCCGCTCTAGTGGTGTCCAAAGGTGTCGTCACTCGATCCCACATAAAACAACGGAGCATTCCGTGCCTCCTTTGAAGGCTGACTTCTCACCGCCGCCCAGTAGCTTCAACAGTCCCCTGCATTTCAGTTTGCTGTTTTCACCTCTCAGCGGGGTGTCACATCAGTGTAGGCATTCCTGGCAAAGACTCCCAAATCAAAGCGAACATAAAGCTAGCCAATTAAAGACTGGGGGAGCTTTGAGAGTCCAGAGTCAGTCAGAGAGGGAGAGTCGGTGAAGGGAAGAGGAGAGGATTACGGGAGACTGTTTTCTCTTCCACTCCATTTCTCTCTCTCTCTTTCTCGACACACCACCAATCCTCTCCGTTTTCACCCGTCTTTGGGCTGGGTGGGTGGATGTGTTCGCAGGGAAGAGCTGACCTGGGCCTGGCTCTCTCATTCATGTGTGTAATGAAGGCCTGTGTCAGAATAATCCCATTAGAAGGCAAGATTAAAAACCTGAGCTGATATTTGAGACTGTGCCCGGGTGCTGCTTTAGAAATCGAAGAGCCCACTTTTACTGCTCGTCAGTGCTGAGGAGTGGATTTTATTTTTACCGTACAGAAGCGGGAGTGTGTGTGTGTGTGTGTGTGTGTCTGTGTTTGTGTGTGTGTGTGTGTGTGTGTGTGGGAGGGTGGGAGGGTGGAGGGGGGGTGACTATGGTAGGGAGGTCTCACTACTCTGGGATTGATAAAGTGCCATGCTAATTAAGGAAGAGGAAGGCTGCAGCTCCCCCAATCCCCATCCCTCCAGGCAAGAGGAAGTGTTCGCGTCCCACTCTGCCTGTAAGATTTATCATTCTCACTAAAGAGGCGGGCGTTCTAATTGAATATAATGACTTTGATTCGACAGTAAAGCGCAATAATTTGAAAATCATTTGCTGGCTTGTAAAATGAGATTTGTCTCTCTTTTGTCTTGGCTGATGATGATAGCATAAATGCTGCTAATGTGGTATCAAACAAAGCATTAGTTGCGCTGTCCTGTGCTGACTGGATTTGCCTGTAAGGGACGCGTGGTCGCGCGCGCACACGCGTGCAAAGAAAACTTCGGACAAGGGAACATACGATATTCGTCGAACAGCTGGTTTTGTTTCGGAGATAAATGATTGTTAAGTTATGACGACTCGCTCAGATGCTTTCTCATTTCACATTTATTTACTGTTAGAATAGGGAGAAACGGGCTGACGTCACTGGTAGGCTGCTCGCCCATAGATATTAAAAGATATAGATGCCTATGTAGATGGTTCATTGAAGCAACGTGTCTCCAATGAAGGCAGGAAGTCAAGCGGAAGTGCAGTGCCGAAGTCATGACAATACATTACAATACAAAACAAGACAAACAAACAAACAAACACAAACAACAAAGTTATTAATACATCAATACAACATCAGAGCCAGGGGGGATTACTAACAGGAAACATTAAAGAGTGAACACAAAGCAACAGGTCTCCGCAACTTTCTTAATTAGAAGTGCTGAAGGCACGCTGCGTCGCTGCCCAGGTGATGTCACTCATGTGATTCCTCCATGTCTCTCGCTGTCACTCAAGTGACTACTGGCCAATCACAGCGCGTCTTTTTATGTCACACACCCATTGAAGGCAAATGCTTTGCAAGGAATCTCGGGAAAATTGTGCTTTCAATTCTGACACGCGCCCCAGAGCCGGAAGATGCGTCTACGTTTAAATGTGCTCGCCTACCGCCACCATCTTGGATGTGTCTAAATACTCGTATAGTATCAAGTTGGCGCATAGTGCTAGTGCTCTTTCAGCAGTATATTTTGCTCTCTCTCTCTCTCTCTCTCTCTCAGTAATCTGTTACCTAGTTACCTTTTCCAAATACAATGCCGTTACTAGTTACATATTCAGTTAAAATAATCCATCTGACACATCATGTGCTGTTTCCTGAATGAGTGAGCTCTCTGAGCCTCTTTCTCTGTGTCACAGAGAAGTCGACAGTCTGCGAGCACAGTGGAATAGTAAGAGGGTGTCGACACGCTTTGATCTCTCTGCAAAGCGGGTGCCTATGACCTATAGTTCCAAACATTGGAACTATCCCATTGAGATAGAATGAGCACTTCCGCATTCCATTGTTACAATCGGAGTCAAAGATATAGTGTCGCCACTCTCATACTATTCCACCGTCCTGCCCCAGTGTTACACGGACATCAGTGACCCATTATGCTTTGCAGTCTGTGGTGATTGCATAATGATTATAATGTACAGGATTCAATAGGTCACCACTTTTGGTGTGACACAGCAGCCACACATGGCTCTTATTTCCATTCCGTTGTTGATCAGATGGTTTTTATTATTTTATAATAATAAACAACACGTTCACATAAGAATAATCCGTTCCCAACGCATCGCGACCGCATTATTTTAACGAGCCGCGTTTCTCACTCACACACACACACACACACACACACACACACACACACACACACACACAGCCCTGAAACATGACTGTCGCTCATGCCTTGTGATTCATGAAGTAGCCTAGTGAAAGTTGAAGTTGTGATTATATTATTATTATTATTATTATTATTATTTGTGTCAGTGGATCAACACTGAACAATGTATTGGTACGTCATCATTAAGTGTATTATAAACACTGAACAATGTATTGGTACGTCATCATTAAGTGTATTATAAGGCAGTCAATAGACAGGATGTCACCAACGGGGGGAAGAATACAACATCAATAAAGAACCGTGTGTCCACAATATGACAGACTGTCAAGCCAGTGGTCATTTATTCAGAAGCTCTGTGGTTTTGGACCCAGCTTATGTGGCAGCTCTGGATTGTGTGTGGAGGTTTTTTGAATTTGTTGGCCGGAATGGATGGGTTCATAATTTTCTATAATGATGTAGTATTAAGGCAGGAATGTTATTGTATTTAGACCCACAGATTTAACTCACCACGTTGACTGATGAATTTGAATATATATATATATATATATATATATATATATTTTTTTTTTAAGTGAACAAGTTCTAACTAGAATTCCTTATGTTGAATGTCTGATTAAAAAAGAGGAGGGGATTTGGTTTGTACTATGCACAGCAGATAGGATAATGCCTTTGTATTGATTGTCACCGCCAGTGGGTAGAGGCTAAGAGTAAGGCTTGTACTGTATGCTTTCATTTAAATTTCAGATTGTTCTGCTAAGCAGTAAGCTATTAATATGCTTAGATGATTTCTATTTATATTAGGCTCCCCTTCCACTTTATATTTTACTCATGATAGCTCTTCCGTTGCTCCAGACAGATTTAGAAATTGCGTGAGACAACAGTCTGGCAACGCGAGACTACCGTGACACTGATATGCACAGGAAGCTGCCTGAGAGATTGTTGCCTTGTTGCGTACATTTGTGTCAGTGGATCAACACTGTTTATTTGCCTGGGGGTGTGGAAAAAACTTTGATTTACCATGTGTAGTCCTAAAGAAATTACTAAAGAAATAAGTACATTTACTCAAGTACTATGTTTAAGTACAATTGTGGGGTAATTCAGCACTTTACTCGATTATGTAGGTAAAGTACGATGTTGTGAGCTCATTTTGCATTATTGCATTATTATTATTATTATTATTATCAGAGGTTCTATCGCTAGAACACGGCTGCGAACCTGGCTGGAAAATGGCCAGGTCATGCAGCGGATGACATCTCTATAGTAATGGGAGGGAACACATTAAATGTCATGCTTCCAAGGAAGCCCAGCCCATATGGACTTACAGGACACTTTTACTTTCATTTTACATAATGATGTCAATGAACCAACATGACAGTTCTAAAATGATGATCAAATGAATATCCAACTAAAAACACCCAAGCTTCATACATGGCAGATTACATAATTGAGCAGTTGAGACGACTAACAGTCCATAGTAATTATCCATAATGTATAAACAATGGATTAGGGGTCAGGACACATAGGCCTTTTCAGGGAGGGGTCAGAATAAATTATGGACTGGTATTCGTCTCAACTGCTCAATTATAATTATACAACATGTAAACAGGAGACCAGACATGAACCTGCACATTGTGGTATTGCTACTTTTTACTTAAAAAGTAACTTCTTCCATCACTGATGATGACTTTGATTTGCCGTTCCTCCCCTCAACTCTCCCCGTCATCTCCTTCACAGTACACACACTGCGATGCCTTTTGTTTCCACGTTGAACCCTCAGTGCCCGTCACTGAAGGCTCAACCCGTTGTGCTGTACGGGTTCTGACAAGCACATCTTCCTCAGTGCTGTGAGGGCTTTGATCACCTCTCAGAAAGATAATGGCATCCGTGTCTCTCGCATCTGCTTTCGAAACAGCTAACACAACTTTAGAATAGACGGGTATTAAGGGGGAAACATGTCTTTTTCTATAAGTGTCTGGTTTGTACAGAAGCGTGATCATTGTTTGTTGTTGTTGTTTTTTTAAAGTGCTCTGTGAGGGCTTGAGGAGACCGTTTAGAGTAGACGTACTGTAGGCCTACATGGTTTGCTTTTTAGACGGCACTACTGCTGCAGTGGTGTTTGAATCAGTGGTTCTCAAAGTGTGGGTCCGGCTTGTAGGGGTCATGTCCTCAACTAAATGATGATAGTTGGGAACCAAATGGAGCCTTATGGGTCTGTAGCTGGGTCTGAGTTAATGGGGGTCCGTGGCCTAACATGCATACCAAACTGGGGGTCCGTGAAATGAAAGAAGGTTTGAGAATCACTAGTTTGAATCATTCCAGTCATTCCGTCTGCTCCAGAGTGTAGCTCGTCATCCTCCTTTGTCGTTGTATTATACTTGTCGTACTGTACTTGGTGTGTGTGTGTGTGTGTGTGTGTGTGTGTGTGTGTGTGTGTGTGTGTGTGTGTGTGTGTGTGTGTGTGTGTGTGTGTGTGTGTGTGTGTGTGTGTGTGTGTGTGTGTGTGTGTGTGTGAGTGTGAGTGTGTCAGTGAGTGAGTGACTCACTATGCTTGCCGTATACAGCATACAACTCTGGTTTGCGTTGCATAGCCATCAGGGTATTTCGTGTGTCTGCCTGCCTGGCCTGCTGATAATCATCTCTGGCTGCATCTCTGCTGTTTTGATGTCAACTGCATCCACTGTAAACATGATTGAATCTCACACTATGCCCATGCTCTGCTCTACTAATACAACGCTGTATAATTATGTACTGTACACACAATGATACTGAAGAGGCTGTGTGGACGCTGCATTGCATTGCAGTTTGTTTGCGTTCTTCTATATTGCTGTTTTTGCTTTCCCGTCGATGGATATCAGGATGCATGTTCATGCGGCTTTTCATACTCTTTTTAGACAACATGTTCTATTTCTATTTCTGGCTTTGTTTATTTCATTCTTTACTTCTCTGAAAAGGCATGTGGTTCTACTGACGCTCAATGCTGTGGATTAAATGCTGGATTCGGGGGCAACCGTCGTGGGGTGGGCGTGGGGGTTGGTGGGTCCTTCCTTGTTGTCCCCTTTGCATGTTCCTTCCCTTGTCTCGTTCCCTCATCGTCTCGTCTCGTCCGTCCCCCCCTCGTCCCCCGTCCCCCGTCAAGAGCACTTGCACCTCCTACCTTCCCCAGAGCACTGACACACTCCCTTCCATCTTGTCTTTTCCTTACCCAGAATTCCCTAACAACCTGTCACCCGGGGGCCACGAGATCCCGCAGGAGCAGCACAACCCGGGCGCCGCCATCGGGGGCGCCGTGGGGGGCGTGGTCCTGCTGGCGATCGCCGCCATCCTCCTTTTCGTGTTCCTGCGGCGCCGCCAGCGCACCTTCAAGGGCGACTACAGTACCAAGAAGCACGTGTTTGGCAACGGCTACAGCAAGGCGGGTGGCCTGCCGGCCCACCCGCCCATGCCCAAGAACCTGCAGTACCCGGACGACTCCGACGACGAGAAGAAGCCGGCTCAGATCGGCGGCGGAGGGCCCGGCGCCTTCGAGGCCAGCGAGCGCGACTTCGACGGCGACGCCGAGGACCTGAAGCGGCCCTATTTCACCGTGGACGAGGGCGAGAGCCGGGAGTACGACGAGCGGACGCTCGCCTTCCAGTACGACCCTGAGCCCGAGATCGCCGACGACATGATCTCTCAGACCGACGGCTCCGTTATTTCTAAGAAAGAGTGGTACGTGTAGCCCGGCGGCGTGTGCAGCGAATGGCCAAAACCGAGAGCTCTGTTCCCTACCGACGACCGGCACCTGCTACCACCCGGCACCACCCACCCCCACCCCACCACTGTCCCACATCCTTACTGTCTGTTTGCATCCCTCCCACAGTGCCATCTAGGGCTGGGCAATATATCGATATTCTATCGATACTGTGATATGAGACTAGATATGATCTAGGATTTTGGATATTGTATCGTGATTACTTCTATCATAATATAAGTGTTGTCTTTTTCCTGGTTTCAATCGCTTATGCTTAAGCACTTAAGCACTTAATCACTGAAACAGCAGATCTACAACTTGTAGATCATCTATTTTAGCTATTTAAAAAAATAAAGAAAAGAAAACTCGTATATATCGTCACAAATACGATATTATCGTAACAATATTGATATAGAGAGATACTTGGTCAAAATGTTTGTGATATTTGAATCTGCCCATAACGCCCAGCCCTACCTGTCGGTCACCCATCCCCAACACTTCCCTTGACACCCCCACCCCACACATCACAGCATCAGAGGATGATGCGTCACTTTAACGTACAAGCACCATCGACGTGTCAACTATTAGTGAGATAAAACTGAGATTCCTTTCACAGGAATGTGAACGATACAGGAAAAAGGATATGTGATTGGACTTGCAATTGGCCAGTCGCCATTGGCTCACGCCAGAGAGGTGGTTTTGTCAATTTAAATATTGGTGTATTATTCTTTTATTTTATTTTTTGTGTAAATATATATATTTTTTTCATGTTATAAATGTATTTAGTGTATACAGAAAAAAAGAGAAAAAAAGGACTGCGGGATGAGGTATTGCCGTGCACATTTGTTTTAAAGTCCTACACTGGATGTACGATTTCTTTTTTGTTTTTTTGTTTTAGTTTTACCATTGCCTTTTTGATGTTGTTTTTTTTAATATATATATATTATGGCCTTTTTGTATGATTTCAAGGTGAGCTGATAATTGAGAGAATGAAATGTCTTAATTGCCGAGGGACTCATTAAGTGTTCATAAATATGTGGTCTATTGTTTCAGAGGGGGAGGAATTAAATATGATGTTTTCCATAGACACATCATCATCATCATCTCCTACCATTTATGGTTCTCCACTTTTCATTGGTGGGCTTAGCAGTACAAACAAAAATGATGAATGATTTTGTACATTTGCAGCATTAGTAATATAGCTGTTTTCCAGAAACATGCTTAGTGTTTATCGATGCCTGCAATGAGTTTCATGGATACATTGTTATTTTAACTGGAAATAAATTTGGCATGCCCTTACAACATTGTACACACTCACATGCACACTCACACACAACAATGGCTGATTTATTCTATACAACAAAGTATAAATCGCACTTAATGATGCTCTGAAATGTCACGTTTGTCGCTTGACTTGAAAAGGTGTACCTGTGTAATTGAGCTAAAAATTTGACCACTGTAATGAGATGTCTATTTTTGTGTCCAGCTGTTACTGTCCAGATGTTTTACTCTACCCCCCCACCCACTTGTAAAGCAAGTCGGCGTCAGACAAAAGTGACTTGGTGGTGGTGGTGGTGGTGGAGGGTTCTGAAGTAGTGTTTCGTTATGTGACCTTGTATGATAGGAATTGACCCTATAAGGTACTCCATACACCACCAGGAGAGGAGGGGAATGTCAAGTGATGCTTCGTACATTTGTGTCTGCGCAGCAGAGTGAACTCTTCGTCTAAAGGGAACTTGACCAATTTTAGCCGTGACTATCATGAAATACAATAAGTCACCTGCTGCTTTCCTCTGTTTTTTTTGTTTTGTAATGGCTTAACTGATATAATTTCAACTGCTCCTTGTGGATTTTAAACGGGAATAAACAGGAGTCTTTGCCATAAACGTTGGCAGTGGTTATCAACCAGTGGGTACGCGATAACATCGTCAGAAGGCATTTATCGAAACCTGGATGTATGAAATCACAGCAGCCAATGAATGACCTTGTGGATTGTGGACTTACTTCTCTCCTCAGTGCTGAGGTCCAGCAGAAAATTGCTGAAAAAAAGAATATATGGAAAACAAAAAAATGCATCGCTTACAGTAACAAGTTAAATGTAAAACAATCGTGGGATAAAATAGAAGCAAAGGAAAAATCGGAGGATTTCAAATGACATCGGACTGGTTCTGAACAATATAAATACTGTATTAAGCCTTATTTTTATGCATGGTTTTGCGTGGAAAGTATATTTCTTTCTGTATGGAGCAAGTGCATCTGTTTACCCCCCATTTCGGAGCTCAACAGATGCCACGCTGGCTGTGTTTTGATTGTGACGGGGGAAAACCTACTTTTGATTTTTGTGTGCTTACGGGCAGTTACCCAAACGAGAAGAAAAAAAATAATGCAGAGATGACATCTGCAGATGGGAGGGCTCCGCCATGCTTGTCTATTGCAGTAGTTCTCAACCTGTGAGTCAGGAGCCCCAGGGGAGGTAACCACATGATTTGGGGGGGGGTGTCCCAGATTACAGCATTAAACGTAATCAACAAACTATATTATAAAAGCTGGTCAAACTTTTACCAAATTGTCAAATAATATAAGAAAGAGGCAACATTTTTGAAAATAGATTTACATTCTCACAATGCCGCGCCTGGAGCTTGTATATCTGCCATTATAGTATTTTTCTGTTGAGGCGTCTAAATCGAATGCCTCAACTCCTACATGCCATCAGGGTAGCCGCTCCCCGGTTCAAATATGATTGTTTTGGGGAATCACGGTCTGAAAAGGTTGAGAACCACTGGTTATCATTAAGTCATCCGATGGGCATGTCGACTGTAGACTGTAACCTCAAAATTATGTGATATTATACACCTCAAAAGAACTATGATGACGTGGCAATTATAATTGTCTTTTCATTTTTTTTTTCCTTCTTACTTTTCATGTCAAAAAGTAAATAATGTGGGAATGGCATAGCTGGCTCATATAAGAGGAAGTTGTTTCAGAAGCTGATGGCAAAGTCTTGATTTGTACTTGGAAATTGCGTGTCAGTGTCGCACCAGAAATAGCACCATCTACAGTACTCATCCTAGCTGCAACCAGATATAAATCAATGTCAAGTGGCAGTAAGTGACAAGGGTGACTATAAATTAACCACTTGAACCCTATCGTTCCTACTCTGGGGGCGAACATTCATCAAAATAGCCGATGTATGAGATAACAGCATGTCACACACGACACGTTGTGGGCTTGTAGTTTGGCTATTTTCAGCGAAAATGATTTGTTGTTGAGGGAAGCGCTAGAATATCTATTATAGAGCCCTGGGGGAACTCCGGTCAAACTTACTGTAAGTACAGGGTTTGAGTGGTTTTTAGGGGTTGTGTAGTATGTTTAGATTGTTGTTTGTCTGCTTAGCTCAGATAATGTGGTCTTAACCTTTCAAGTCAGTGTGACATGTACATCCCTGGAGAGACAGGCCTTCAGTATGTGAAACTTTATTTTTATTTTTTTGTTTTTCATTTCTAGCATTCAGTGCCTATCTAAACCCAAGAGACGTGTAAAAAAGAGAAATAATGCTGCTCTGTCATCCGAATCATTCATGTCAGAATACGATACTTAACTGTCTTTTATTAGATTCAATCAATGGATATTGTTTAGCTACAATGGATTCAGATGGTGTAGCTGTAGGTGGTAGCGTTATTTCATCAAGGTTCACATTTTTCCAATGTGTCGATCAATCTCTTCAATCGTTGCAATCAGCTTGTTATTCTAAATAATTGTGTAGAGAAATGGTGATTGATAGCTTAACAGTTAAAAAGGAACCGAATGCCAAATTAGATCAGTGGCAACGAACAAAATTTGGTTACAAATCACTGACTTTTGTAAAGCACAATGAAGTCTGATTAATCAAATGACTGGATATGTAATTTATATGGTAAATGTATCTTTTTGGCAGCGAGGCCAGCCTCGCTCCTAGCACAACGTTGATGTTATTGGCTTCATTTGGGAGAAAATCTTAACGTTAGATTCTCTGTGTCGTTTATGAAACCACTGCCATTATTGTTTCCCCAAACACCTCCTAGATCAGTCATTCTCTAGAAACCTTTAGGATATCATGTCGTCGTCATCGTCCCCCCCCCCCCATGCATTAGGCCACTGACCCACATTTGATCCTTTTTGGGACCAATCTACATTGTAAAAAACATTGTTCATTTTACTCTGAGAGCGTGCAAATGCTTCCATTTGGTTCCATTTATACACTCTCAGAGATACAGACCTGTAATGGTCCATTTGGTCCCACAACCCAATATTGAGAACCGGCGTCATAGCTCAAAATATCTGGCATCCCCCCGCCCCTCCCCGAGTTTTTGGTCTCCATTCTGTTTACCAGTGGATGTAAAACGTTGTGTCCATGTCGTCAGGGTGATCTATGAGTTTATATTTTATAATAACTGACTGTACATTCATTCCATCCTAATCTACTTTTTTGTATTCCGTGCATTCACTCCAGAGTTCAACATTCCACTGTAAATAATGTATATATCGCTGAGATTATAGTCAGGTTTTATTTAGAGACAACTGCATAGGGACCCTAGTCATGTAAAAATATAACTATTTTGACAGCAAAAGAATAATTATACAGATTCAACTCTAATAATAAGTCACAATGTCAATGATAGGCTTATTTCCAAATTCCCACCTAAGATGCCAGTCCAGTTTTTATTTTATTTTTAAATGCCAACAATGGCTTCTCAGTCATATAGGGGGTGACGCCCCGAGAGAAAAGCAAATGGCAGAACTTGTCCGTGTGCAGCCATGTGAATGTATTTCTGAGGGTGTTACAAATATGAGGGGAAAAAAAAACAAATCTTGTTGAATTGTGATGACCCAGTGAAGTAACTTGTATATGTTTTAAACATTAAATGATTTCAATAGTCGACCATGCTCTGTCCCAACTTACTGAATTGGTTAGACGTGTGTACTGTGCAGTATGTGATTTAAGGTATACAGTAAGTGATATTTTTGTTAAATTAAAGGGACATTTCAAAACACATTTGGGGTCATTTTAACACCTACTCAGCCCCACTCCAGACTCCAGTTTTTAAGTTGCTTGATTCAGTATTGTTTTTCGTTCCTATTAAATAAATCCTTTATAACTACAAAATAAATGTATTCGCAATTTGCGACTAAATTGCGAATTGTGGAAATTGCGGAAATGGTAATTGCGGAAATTGCGGAAATGTTAATTGCAGAAATTGCGGAAATGGAAATTGCGGAAATTGCGGAATTGCAGAAATGGTGGAAATGGAAATTGCGGAAATGGTAATTGCGGAAATTGCGAAATTGCGGAAATGGTAATTGCGGAATTGCGGAAATGGTGGAAATGGAAATTGCGGAAATGGAAATTGCGGAAATTGCCGAAATGGTAATTGCGGAAATGGCTCTGGTCTCAGCTACCGCGGTGGATATTTTGACAATCCGTTTTAAATTTTTTTGGAATGTTGCCACTACTGTTGGAGCAGCCATAAACTACACAGGTTCATCCCGATGTTCTGGGCATCTTTGTAATGTGTTAGTAAAAAGCAGGTAAAAGAGTAACGTTTTAGGGCAGGCAGACTAACATCAGTCACTCTACCGTTCACTGTAGTAGAAGAGATGCGCCTGCAGGGTTAAAACCCCGCAGCTATGTCGAGTCCGCCTACAGGAAATACGTAGGCCTAAGCTGCAACCATGAGACCCGTTTCTGAATTCGTCTATATATATTACCTGAGAATATTGTGCGTGCGTGTGTGTGTGTGCGTGTGCGTGCCAACAGATCAACAGGTCATGACATGTAGACCTGTAAGCGATCATTTGGTGCCTATCAGTCATGTAGCTGTGTGGACCCACTCCTGGTACCCCCTCAAGGACCCATATGGTCCTTGAGTTCACCTTGAGTTCACTTTGAGCATTTGTCCATTAGAGTTTTAGTTGTATTTCTGCTTTAGCCCATGTACTGTATGCTGGTTAATCAATTCATAAAATAGTGTACGTTTACCGTGGTGATGCAGGGGATTATGTTCTCTGGTGGTCAGACATCATCGTTCCATTTCAGTTTGAGCTTGCCCTATCTTGCGAGCCTTAAAGGTGAGCCATAAATTGTTTGCACTGCAATTATCTGTGACGTGTCCCCCATTTCTCATCATAACCACTGTGACAACAGCATTCCAATCCACCATCCACACTTTCCAGTGATTCAATAGCCATCATAGTGTTCAACTGTTTGGGCCCGGGTGCAACAGTTCATCGAACTAATCAATTTAATTGATTATCAAACCATGATTGATTTTCAAAAATATATCACTATATTGTTACATCACAGCTTGTGATGCTTATGGATCAGCTCAAAACTGCTATGTGACAAAGTATTACATAGGGATTAAGAGGTTAATCAGACTAATGTATTTAGTCAATTATTTAAAAAATATATATATTCTAATTATTTTGAATTGATTCGTTATTATGAACGTTAATCTGAAAATCAGATAATCACATCCCTATGTATTGTTCTACAACTCCAAAAATTGTCTAATTATATATTTTTTGTTTTGCTTTCATTTATTTATTTCATCTTCCAGATACCAGACAATAGAAATTTGAGTGGCAGGACTTTTGTATTATTGTCCAACTTTTCAATTATGCGAAGCATAATGATCAATTCTACTGGCTGCTATTTGGGATCAGTCACTCATATTCATAATGCCAATAATCCAGCCAGCTAGGCTGCTATTGTATTCTTTAGCACTTGAATGTTTTTCTCCAGTCTTTGCAGTCTTCAAGATGATGGCTTTGTTAAGCTGAGGATGACAGTTGAAAAGCAGAGAAGGTACATAATGTAGCTCTGCATTTAAATATGACCTGAGGACTCACTGGCTGCAAATTTGTTCAGCTAATATTTGTAGGATGTGAACATCGTCACCCTTCATAGCATTGTCTGAGCCAACAGGATGTCAGCTCAGCTCGAATATTGGGCCACATTAAAGAATGCTTTCATTTGGAATCGAAATTAAACTAAATGAAATGAAAGGATCAATGGTGACAATGTGCTGACACATGGAAATATGATAAGGGGCTTAATGGGGATCTTCAGTATTATGTTTATTATGCTTATTTTCTGTCATGAATATATAATGTTACAATTTTGTCAGATCAGGTGCTCAAATTTACCACTTGGAACCTAGCGGCCCTTTTCAGGTGCAAACATTAAGCAAAATCGATTTTCGGTGAAAAGATTTGGTGCAGAGGGGGGGAAAGGAGCAGACCTAGCTAGAGCCTTGGGAACCCTGTTCAACAAAGTAGCCTACCGTATATGGGAGTTGGTTATGCGGTAGGTCACATGGCCAAAGTTTCAAATAGTGTAGTTCTAAAGAGCTAAATGAATGAAAAAATAATCCCAACAAGCTTTGGCCCAACAAGCTTCTACATTTCCAACATTCTTCAAACTTCATACATTTATAATTATGGCCATCTGCTCCAGGCATTGCAGTCTGAATGAGTCCACATGGTCCGCATCGATATTGGCCAATCACAAGAAAACATCCTTTAAGAGAGGGAGCGACTTTGAGCCTTAATGTCACGTCCTGTCCTAGGACATACCACGCCTGGACCGCTGTCCCTACCTTTGCCCCTCTGTTGCCTCCCTTCCCCTGGCTGATTGTGAGACTGTGTCCACCTGCGCTTCTAAGCTGAAGAGACTTTTGTTAATGAGCATCCCAAGAGTGGGACTGTATGTTATGTATGCCCTGGGAGGGTTTCTAAGTTACAAATAAAAGTGCTTGAGTGCAAGACGTTGTTGCCTGGATTTCTGCATACGGGTCCAAATGTTCCTGACACTTAAGGTAAGTTTATATGAAAGATTTACAACGCAACGAGTTGAAACTGGCAACCCTGCACTCGCAAACATATAGCTGGGAAAGAAGCATAATAGTCTTTGTCCACTTTAATCTCTTTGTTATGTTCTGATGGATCTTTAGGATATTATCTGGGATAATTGCCTAATGAACATAATAAGATACTATAAGATGACAGATGTGTTGCACTCTGCCACTCGAGCTGCAGACATCTGCAATAGGATTATTACAGCAGCCCAGTGTCTGAGTGCAGCTGTTGATGTCTGTTAAGACTTTTGAACCCAGACAGGGCTTTGATGGCATATAGGATTTTAGCATGAAGGTCTCTTTTTTTGTTTTTTAGCTTTGTTTCTTACCATAACAAAATGATTAGTAATGGTATTATTCCACACTTCCTTTATAAATGGAAAGAAACCCCAAGTTTGAAAACATCATCTATGTGTGGGAGTTACAACAATATACAATTTGAAGATGGAAAGTAATGTGATTACTGCATTGTGGTTTTGTGGGCATCAGCGGACAAGTTCTACAGCTGCTATAATAGGGGCACAGTGCTCACTATAGCTTGGATGCAGAAAGTTAACCACTTACTGTACACCCTAACAACCAGATTGTGGGGAAAACATTTGTTGGGGAAGAGTTTTTCAAGCTTGTATATCGGCTAATTTCAGCTCCATTCATAGAAGATATGCGAATGTCATTATAGGAGTTATTTTTGCTCTGGAGAACAACATGAATTTTGTTTTGCTGATCAATCTGAGACCAATAGGACGTTAATATCTAGGGCTGATGCTAAATAATTTACAACTAAGGTGGTGGCTGAGATTGTGCTGTGTTTCTCTCTAAAGCCGGATTGATGCGGGTTTAGTGTGTTCTGAGAAAAATGTTTTAAGGTTGTCCCTGGTATGGAACCAGGGATTCCATAATTTAGCTAAACAGGATAGCTTGGAGATTGGTCTGTAGTTATTTAGATCGCCTCTATCTCCTCCTTTATGCAGTGGGGTTACATAACATGGGCTGTTTTCCAAGAGATGGGGAATGTGCCTGATAATAGAGAGAGATTAAATATATGGGTTATTTGTTCAAATATTAAGGGTGCAGCAAGTTTAAGAAAAATATGATTGAGTCCGTCCTCTCCAGTCGACTTCCTGGTGTCAATAGCTTGTAGTGCACGAAGAACAACATTACAGGACACAGGTTGAAAGTGGAAATTAAAATCAGGTCTTTCTGCCTGTACCTGATGATTTCCATCAACAGGGGGCCCTGAATAGTTGGTGTCAAATAAATTGCCTGCATTTACAAAATGCATGTTAAAAGCTTGGTGGATCTCCTTCTGTTCAGTTAATAAGCAATCATTATATTTTACTTGTGTTGGTAATGTTGTAGTTGCCTTGCTTTTGTCAGCACACTAGGGCCCTATTTTGGCCGGTGCCTTATAGTCCACTTGCCAGAATGTGAACCCGGACATTTTGAGTACCCTAAAGTTTTATGTTAGAAATGTTGAGTATGGGTCCCCAGCATTTAGAAACTGCCGGATGCTAACTTGCATAATTATGTTGGGCAACTTTCATAATTAGCATAATAAGCTAGGGTACCATTAACTTTTCAATCTTCATTATTATGCTTTAAGTAGCATGTGGCGTGTCAGACTAGGCGGTTTTCATGATTCTGAATCCATTGCAAACATGCATTTTTCACGAAAAACACTCCTTGGGCTAAATTTGGCCATAGGCACCAAATATGCTGACCTCATCATATTTGTGATGACGGCTATGGCCATTTTTAGCAATGGATTCAGTGGATTCAATGGATTCAGAATCATGAAAACACCCTAGTTTGACATGTCACATGCCACTTAAAGCATAATGGAATTTAGAAAAATGTGCCTTTTTATAATAGGTTGGTAATGGTAACCCATCTTATTATGCTAATTATGAAAATTGCTCAACATATGAAAGTTAGCATCCGGCAGTTTCCAAATGCTGGGGACGCATACTGTAGGGCCGATTCATACTCCTATTCTTTCAACCTCAAATGACGTCACATTGTAGGCTCTACAGAGCCGAACCGACTTTTATTTGGCTCTAAAATAGGAGTATGAATCGGCCCTTACTCAACATTTCTAACATAAAACTTTAGGGTACTCAAAATGTCCGGGTTCACAATGGGGCTCTATGGGCTGGCAAGTAGACCATTACCGTAGACTATCCCTAAACTTCTTTGACTTTTTTTTCTTTTCTTTTTACTATTTTGAAAAACATTTGAAATATTGCCGATCTATATCAACACATTGTGAGCTTGTAGATCGGCTATTTGCATTTTTTTTTAAATGGCAAAGAAGTCTAGGGATAAGGGGTAAGGCATCGACGAAAACAGGGCAATTAACTTTCACTTTCATGCGGTGATCCCAAGTGGTTTACCTGCAAATCACATTACCATTTAATAGCCATGATGTATGCTGAGAGTACCTCAGTTGATTACTGGACTCAACCAGTTTGTGATTACAAGTAGGTCTAATCATAATGACGACTGACGAGGAATGCAGCTTACTCTCTTAATCAGTGGTGGAAGCGGTATCAGGTTTAGTTTTTTACTCGCGTATAAGTAGCACTATACCACAATATAAGTAATCTGTGTTAAGCATCTAAATTGGCAAAGTCAGCTGTAAAATAATAGCAGTGCATGAAAAATACAATATTTACCTGAACCTAATAAAATGTAAAGTAAATACAATAAAGATGTCAGGTATACCTCAAACTTAATTGCAATGAAGTACAGTAGCCGACTTTGGCCAGCTCCATGCAAACACAAAAATTCTAATGCAATCCAATTAATATGCAATTATTCATTAATTCATCCATTCAAAGCCTTATTTATTCTCGAAATGGACAATTGAGGTCACCCTCATTTACAATGTTGAAAAGACTTACAGGCAATTTCATCAGTAAAAGTGTCTGTTATGTTTATGTCTGTCCAGTATGTTAACATAGTTAGCATACTGGACAGACATAAACTAAAAAACCCGTGTGTGTGTGTGTGTGTGTGTGTGTGTGTGTGTGTGTGTGTGTGTGTGTGTGTGTGTGTGTGTGTGTGTGTGTGTGTGTGTGTGTGTGTGTGTGTGTGTGTGTGTGTGTGTGTGTGTGTGTGTGTGTGTGTGTGTGTGTGTGTGTGTGTGTGTGTGTGTGTGTGTGTGTGTGTGTGTGTGTGTGTGTGTGTGTGTGTGTGTGTGTGTGTGTGTGTGTGTGTGTGTGTGTGTGTGTGTGTGTGTGTGTGTGTGTGTGTGTGTGTGTGTGTGTGTGTGTGTGTGTGTGTGTGTCAACAGTAACACTTGCTGGTGAAAACCAAACACTATTCCATGCTCAGACAGACCCAGCCAGGGACGGACAGACACACATAGCTGTCTATTGGAGTGGTTGCAAGTCTTTACATACTGTACTCTGGGAACCTTAAGCATAAAACGAGGCCCATAATTAATAATCTAGCATATATGTGGCAGCTAATGTAAAGTAATTTAGGCATTTGACAATTGAGAGGGTTGTTGGTAGCATGAGTTTGTGATAGAAGTGAATACTGTAGATTTGACATCTAGGTGATAACATGAATTTAGTGATATTTTATTTCAACTCCAACATACTGTACACAGTCTCATAAAACAGCATCTCATTATTATGAGAGGATTTATCTTTAAGTAATGAAAGACCTCTCTGTATGTTTATGCAGATATTTATAACTTTTTGAACAGGCTGGTTGTTGCTGGATGTTGCTCTATTTTTCTGTATATTATGACGTCAATTGGGGATTGTCCATAATTACTTAGAATTGTATATATTAATATTAATATTAAACATATTTTTACAATCACTTTCGCTCTGCTGTTAAACTCACAAACGTTCCCAAAGACGTCCAAGAAAATTAATCCAGTAATTATCCACCTCACCACTAGTAGTAAATTGATACCATGACAGCATAAGTGTATTAAATTAAAATCTATTTTCACATGTAATAACCCTCAAATTATATTCTTGCCAATGCACCAGTTTAACAAGGCTTTAACTACCTCACCAGTAGCAAGAACTATACTATGTACAGTAACACTATACATTAGCCAGTGTCGTATTATTTTATCTATTATCACTATATCAATCACTGTCATATTATATGCCAAAACCAATATTATAATTCTGTTTTCTGCTGATTGCATTAGTACCTTAAGGTACAGTACGATTGTTTTAAAATTACATTTAAATTAGGTTTCGGTTTGACAAACTGTATAGCCAATGAACGTCCTTATTTTGGAGATTGTTTACAAACTTATCAAACTATTATTACTCTGAGTGTTCAACAATATGCCATTTCACATTTATATACTGTGTCATACCTACCAAAAAGCCTTCAAACACAGGGTCCTGGTAGCTACGCAGTTGGTATAGGCCTACTCTCATCCAGCTTGATGATATCAACCAGAAATTATTTGGACAAAAGCCTATTCCCCTAAACTTGAAGGTGGTATAAGGTATAAGGTCATACTGCTATCATGTATTCAGAACAAGCAAGTTGTTTGTTCTGCTCAGCAAAGTTTATATTGTCTAGTAGCTCGTTTTTAATGTCAAACTCACAGAACAAGAGTTTTAAAATGCTTAGTGATTTTTGGGTTGCATCACAGAGAGAGAGAGTGAGAGAGAGAAGGGAAGGGTAGCCTTTTTCATTTTACGGGTAATGTAAATGTAAAATTCATGCTAATCTAATGCAACAATCGGATAAAACATGAAGGGCCGACACAAATAACATTTGGCTGATGTATTGCCCAGGCAGAAAGATCGTGCACGTTAAAGCTGAAATGGCCTTTCAATAGCCATTCAAGGACATAGGTCTTTTTCACTTAAATAAGTTTCCCTCACCTCCAAATTGGTTTGCATGTTTCCATGAATATTGTGGTGGGTCCATTTCTTGTAATAGGCTACATGCGTAATGCGTTATGTGTTGAGTATAGACCAGAACTCTGCTTTTGGGGCATGTTAAAATGGAAATATGGTGCATCCTAAATTCCTAATAGTGCATTTCTCCAAAGTGTTTCACAATGTGTTACAGTATATGTTCACCCAGCTGACACACATACAGTATACACACCAAAGTTAGAGGCAACCAGCACTGTAAGACACCAAACTGGTCGTATAGTGAGCAGTTTGATGTACGTCTCTTGCTCAAGGACACTTTGAAACCTTCTGGGCTCCATGCAGACGGGAGGTCAATACTGCTGCCGTCACTGGTGTGCCCAGCTCACCTTGCTATCACAGAGAATGAATTGAACAGGCATTGCTCTTTACTGACTCTGCAGCTCTGATTCCTTCTGGATAGGGTACTCCATCATGTAGGAGCACAGTAGCCTATGTAAAGGCAGCACTGCCAAGTTTACAGGAGGGCCTGTGGGAATGGTGCTTCCACAAATCTTGCCATTGTCCTTCAACTTAAGAGATATCAACAAGCTGAGCTTGCACACCACACCGCTGCCGATACACTGTACATTTAAATTCAGCTAAATGTGCTCGCATGAAAAGCTTTTTAGTGGCGGCACTATTTATATTTATAGCACCAGTGCATCGGTCCAATTATCGTGTGGAGTTCAAAGTTGTTTAGGGCACCACAGGTTTCTTATGGTGCTTTATAAACTGATCTGATGACATTTATTTGTCAGACATTTTTGTATCATGAGTATAATAACACTTGTTTTTAGTAATCTTTCACCGGGTATCACTTTCTACTCCAACTCCAACAACTCACATGCTGTATTACAGTAGTAACTAGCCTACTTGTTGTCATTAATCTTCATTAGTGACTGTTGATTGGCTAACTATGACAAATCCGCAGTCCATCTGCAATCTTAAAATCAACCCTGAAGCTAACTTTGGCTAGATAGTACACAAATTATAGCTATATGCAACACACACATCTTGCCATCAAACCACTATCTGTCTCACACAGAGTGAGTGTGAACTCATTAGTTCCAAACAGCTGGACATGGAAAAGTTTCAGCCCCTCTGATTGCAAAATCTTTGTATTGGCCTCCCCACTTTTACCGTACCTCCCCATTTCTTTTGAACCCCTCATTATAGCCCTGCAGTATAATAATAATAATAATGTAAAAAAAATGAAAGAAAGTGCACCTGTAAAAGAATGTGAATGTGTAAGTATTTCCAGTGTTTTAGTACTCCACTACAAGCTCACGCATTATGAGCTTGTAGATCTGCTATTCTCTTATATATTGTATAGCCTACGCTTATAGGCTTATAGCCTATGCTAAACTTGTTAAATGGAGTACAAACAAATGGAGTACAAACAGGCCCCATGGTTCGGATAAGCGTTAATGATAAACTTTGACCCTTAACAAAATATTGCTGAGGCTTTCCTTCAAATATTTAAATATATTATGTTCTCCATGAGTTAAGGAGCCAACGTTTTGACAGCACTAGACGATAAGTAACTCAGCTGAGATTCGAGAGTTTTGTTTTTAATAGCATGAGATAAGGTTTGTTGTTAAATAATGTCTTTATCGCTGTTTCTTTTGTCACTGTAAATACAGGCATAAAGAGCTGTGCTCCAGTGTTCTCTAATTCAGAGGTTCCCAACCATTTCTAGATCAGGGCCCACTTGAACATCCCACAAGCATTCACGGCCAGGCTATACTGCTGAAGTGGTTATAGTGTTTTTTAATAATATTCAAAATCTACAAAGTAACTAGTAAGTAGCCTGGTTTCCAGCCTGATTCGCTGCGTTACAGTGACATTTTCAGATCCGTGGAATGCAGCAAATCATGCTGGAACCCAGGCTAACTAGTAAGTAAGCTTTTTCAAAGCTTTTATGAAAACATTGATAAATAAAATTGTCTTAAAGGTGAATGTTATATTATCAATAACACCTCGTCAATTATTTTGGGGCCCACTTGCAATATCCTGGCGGCCTGACAGTGGGCCCCGGCCTGGGCCACAGGTTTGAACTCACTGCTCGCATATCATTGCAACACAGCACACGCATGATTGTTCTGAAATGATGCCAGCGTGCCTGCAGGGCAGAGGCATGTCATGTATCTATAACACACAATCAAGTGTAAATTGATATTGCTTGAAAGGAAGATGGGTTGGACTGGATTTAGGCTCCATTCTCTGCGGAGGCACAAGTTTAAATCCCACACCAGTGCCATCAGTCATTATGAATATGCATTGTCTGACGTTTCTTCAGACCTGGGCTTCAGTACAACTCAGCGCCAGAGCTGGGTGGCAACAGACTACATAAAAAATTATTAATTAATTGAAAACATGTGGGCTCCAAACATTGTTGCTATCGGCCGTACATTTTGGAGGGTTCCGTGTGTTCATTTCTTATCTGCAATCATGCAGCCCTATATGTGTGTCCCGATAATTAGCCAATTTCAAACAGCTAGGTGCATTTCGTCATTAAAGGCTAAAACAGAATTTTCTAGAATGTGTACTTTCCTCCCTGTACTGGATATGAACGAGAGCAGTGGCAGTGGCACCCTGAGTGTTGGCACTTCGGGGCTCATGCACATGTTATTTGTGCTGTGTTGTGAAAATGTTCAATGTGCTGATCTTGCAGGTTAACTTAATAGTCATCTACTCACACTATCTGGTGCTATACATAATGTAGAATTCTCTAACTGGGTTCCAGGGACCCATAGGCATCATTGAGGAGGTTCCAGGAGTTCCCCAGCAAAATGAGGGACAGTCTAAATGTTTGGATATACACAACTTGGCTATTTTAGCTATATGAACCCTAGGGGCAGAAATAGCAGATTTACATGCTCACAACACATCACGTTGCGAGCTTCTATATCTGCTATGTTTGGCAAAGAGATTTGATGCAGAGGGAAAAGTTTACATTTCAGCTTTCTAATGACACAACCCGCCTATATCACGATCCGTGATGTTTTCTGCTTTGTTCTAGTGTTCCTTGTTCCTAGTTAGTGTGTTTTAGTGTCGTGCTCTTTTATTTTGTAGTAGTGTTTAGTATTTAGTGACCTGGTTTCCTTTGTGGTTATGGTTACCTGTCTTGTCTCACCTGTGATTATTAGTTTGCTCCACCTGTGTCTTGTTAGTCTCTTAGCCAATCCCTGTCTTGATTTTGAGTTATGTTCACCTGTGTCCTGTTTTCCTTAATTGTGTGTATTTATAGCCCTGGTTTGTTGAGTTCCTTGTCAGTTCATTGTTGTATGTTAACTCATCGAATGCGCAAAGCGTTTTTAAACGTTTTATTATAGCCAAGCGCAAGAAGCGCATAACGTTTTTATACGTTTTATGGGCCAAAAAACGTTTTTTTATTGATTACTATTGTTCAACTATATTTGCGCCCGGACAACTCATAATGTAACACCGATCGGCTCTAAAAAGAGTTAAAACCCCCCCCTGCTGAAAAGAGGTGTTGGTCTGAGAAGCGTCTGGCACCGCCTATTGGTTGGTCTATGCGAGGACGTACGACGTAATGGATACGGCCGTCCGGCATAGACCAACGCAGATGTCAGGGGATCTAAAATGGATGGGACAATGCTCTTGTTTGTGTGAATACACTCGATTCCCCCTCCCCTCCTGTTTCTACATGGTTTCTCCCGAGGGAGAATGGTGGGGGGGGGGGTCTCTTCCTCTTGGATCGCATTGGCAGTTCCCCCCCCACTCCCGAGTCCCCACTGCTTTCAACTGCAAGGCTTGCGCTCTCATTCTCGGAACAAGATACAACGCGATTTGCTCTCTGCCCGTATATAAACCTGCAACGATCGGCATTTGATTTCATAACGTAACGTTTGACACATGTGGAGTTAGTCATGGACAGATTGCACATCATTATCGAGGGCCCGCCATGATACGTTGGTCGCTGATCGCAAGCCGTACTGCTGCTGCTGCTGCGCTGCTGCGCTGCTCGCAATCCAACCATCCAATCCATCCCCCTTTCTCGTTACAACAGGCTATTATAAACTCACCGTCGAGCAGCCTGCCCTGCACCTAATGTGATAAAATGAACGGCAGGACAAAATCGGATCGATTATTATCTGTCTATCAGCAACATACGGGTGTTTGTCTTGCAACGACAGGTGGTGCTTTCTCGTTTTTTTTCTTCCAAATACGTTGACGTGCTGCTTCTGCTGCCGCATCCATCTCGTTGAGTCGTTGTTTTTCTTGTTTTTTTTCCCAAACATGTCCAGACACAATCCGATCCAGTCTCGCGTCTCACCTTATAGATACGCGAGACTGGATCGATGAGGTTAGTGGTATGTCTGGACATGTTTGGAGCGGCACACGACAATCGACAATAATGTTGATTATGCAAGATCATTTCCTCAAAGCCTAGTTGCCCCCCCCCCCCCCGTTACTGCGATTGTTTGTAGCTCGAATCACAGAATGAGTTCAATGAGCGTAGGGAGAGGGCACATATGGGGCTACGATTGAAGAAAGTTTCCAAGTCCGTTTTATGATCAGATAATGTGCATCAAGACTCTCTGCTTTCATAAGAAAAAAACTAATACTGTAATTGCGAATGCAATGAGCACTTACTATGAGACCTAGCAGATCACGTCTGTCTGTCTGTCTGTCTGTGTGTGTGTGTGTGTGTGTGTGTCTGTCTGTCCCGCTTACTGTATATGTGGACCTGGCCCTTTTGTGCCCATATATGGAGCTGAGTGATTTGTGAGTCATGGTGACATGAGTGTGATGGCGTGGTCCTGCTTTGGGGACTCCTTATATGGTTATGGCTGAGTCATGGTGACATGAGTGTGATGGCGTCTTTTGTGACCATATATGGAGCTGGCGTGGTCCAAGCACTAACTATGACACCCTGCAGATCATGTCTGTAATTTATTCTAATTGTTATTGCAATTTACGATCTGCGTTCGCCTTCCGCGTTCGCGCGTCTTACTCGTAATAATAAAAATCACACCCCTGTGAAGTGAGCAGTGCAATGTTGTGAAGTGAGCAGTGCAACATTGCACTGCTCACTTCACTGGGGTGTGATTTCTATTATTATTACAGTATTAGTATTTTTCTTATGAAAGCAGAGAGTATTCTGTTTCATACGGTATATAGTATGTACATGTCGCTATAGGCCTTATTTTGTGAATATTTAGTTGTTAGGTCCATGCTCTCTAAAATTATCTTTTTCAGAGAACTTTAGAGATGGCATGGGCCTGAATAACTATTATTCACAAAATAAGGCCTATAGCGACATGTACATACTATATACCGTATGAAACAGTCGACTCTCTGCTTTCATAAGAAAAATACTAATACTGTAATAATAATAAAAATCACACCCCTGTGAAGTGAGCAGTGCAATTGCACTGCTCACTTCACAGGGGTGTGATTTTTCTGGGTGGTATTTTTCTTATGAAAGCAGAGAGTCTACTGTTTCATACGGTATATAGTATGTACATGTCGCTATAGGCCTTATTTTGTGAATAATAGTTCTTCGGGTCCATGCCTTCTCTAAAGTTCTCTGGTGGGCGCAAGCTGCATTCAATAGCCAATTAGTGACAAACTGTATATGTGTACAATGTGTACTGTTTTCCTCCTAAAAGTAGACATTCAGGGCTTTCATTCGGTATATGGTTTGTATAGGATATTATTTGTGCTCAATTTTATATCGGTCTTTTGAACTAAAAAAACTGAACTGAAATGTCTGTCAACTTCAGGCCTCCATATCTCTGTTGTTTTTTTTCACAAGCAGCGTGCAGGCAAAAGCAGGTGTTAGAAAAAGGTCAATATCTCCAGAATGGAAGATGGTAGAATCATAATTTTTTTTTTAAATTGAAGTGGACAAGTTGGGCTTTCTTTTTATTTATGCGATTGTGATTCTCGCTATAAGAGGCCCCTCGCTGTGGGCCCCCCAAAAAGCTCAAAAAGCCCATGTTAAGCCTTCAGCACCAGTAAGCCAGGGTCCGCTAGAACCTGTAGCAGTCTATGTGTTAAGTGTGATATTGCCTTGTATCCTCGTTTTTGGAATAAACCCTCTAGCATTTAGACTTCTCTGCCTTTGCACCTAACTGTTCTGCACTTGGGTGCTACCTTATTGATTTACACTGACAGCCTATGTATTGGTGAGTAGCAAAACAATTATTTTTATTTACGCTAAAGACGATCCCTGGAAGTCATCGGTAACATAGCTCTAAATGCAACGGCATTAGAGCTATGGACCAAAGCTAGGACCTGGGGGACTCCGGTGAACTACATAGGGTTTAAGTGGTTAAGCAGCAATGTGGCAGGAAGTGTTTATTTTCTTTATTAGACTAATGAACATTCAGGAAGCATGTTGATCGAAACCAAACAACTGCCCGAGCTATAGGAAGTTGTCAAGTATAGGCCTACTGTATTTAACTGTTAAAAGTAAAGTAGGTATGTCATTGATTTTACTTTGAGTTTTACAGAACCTACTACAGAGCCTGGGAAAGACTTAAACATGTTTTGAAAATAGCATATCTACAGATCTACAAGCTCGCAAAACACGTATAGATATGCTAATTAAAATTTAAAAAAAATCCGTCCCAGGCTCCGAACAGGCCCCAAATCCAGATCACCCCTATCCATATAAGGCATTAATTCCCAACTTGCATCGTTCTAAATAGGCCAGCATAGTATAGTATAATATTGGTGTTACTTGTTACAGAGCATTGTGGTATTGCTTTGTGAGTGCTAAAACTCAATTTTCTTTTTTTTTAATGCATGTGCTCTGAAACAGTAATGCTTAAAAAACAGTTAGAGATAATTTATTGTAAAGTAGAACAAATGGTGTTTAAAAACTAACTACTCTGGTTAAACTCATAATGTTGTTCATGGTCCATTTAGGATCAATCTGGACAACACAAGACAAATAACTCTTTAGCATAGCTGTCAGAACTGCATAATGGAGAAATCAATTATATTCCTTAACTGTCTGAGTCCAAACAATGCAAATTTAGCACAGACAAGAGTCACGACACAATCTTGATCATCACGCTCTTTGAAATTATAGAGTTGTCGAAAGACAAATAGCTACCCCAATATTATAATTGCTTTTCTTCAAAACGATGTGATTGCCTGTTGTAACAGGTTCAGTACAGAGGGATGGATAGATGACACAATAATCAGTTTTGAAGGAAGCAAGGGATTTGCATGTCTTAATGACTGTTGGTAGGGCATTCCACATTTTGGTGGCATTGGAACAAAATTAATTTAGTCCCTTGTTTGTGCCGAATCTGGATTGCACATGGTTTGTTGAACAACCTCTGGTGTTGTGGGTGTGGACTTATCTTGGTGCTGTAGCGAATCTTGTGGACCAGACCTATTGCAAGATGCTGTACTCTGTCGTCAACCCTAAGCCATTCCAGCCTGTCAAAGTGGGCAGGGGTGTGAGGCCAAGTAGTAGCCTGACCAGTTTGTTTTGGCTCCAACCTTTTTTTTAAGGGCCTTAAAGGTGCTGTGGTACCAGTAGGTGCATGCATAGTCGAAGAAACCTTGTACGAGGGCTCCTGTTAGGGTCTTCAAGGTGTTTTTGTTGACCAGTGAGACCTGTATAGGAATCTTGTTCTTAGGTTGACTTTTTGAGTGGTGCAACCACTCCAAGGAACAGCAATGTCCGTGTGTATGTGTCCGCCTATGTGACGTTAATGAGCACGAGTATGACTATTAGTACCAGTAGGGGCGCTGTTGTGCCAGAAACAGGGGGGAGGGGGGGGGAGTTGCAACAATTTTTCTTCTTCTTGTAGTTTTTGTATTCTCATTTATTCAGTTATTTGTATTTTTTGTTCTTGAATCTAACTGTTAGGCCTACCTAAAATGGTCCTGTATTTAATTCCTTCCTTTACAACAAAAAAAGCAGTAGGCCTACCTAGTTGCTATAGCCTCACTGCTACTGCTATGACACCTGAACTTCCCTCTGGGGAAGAGTTTCTTATCTTATCTTGTGCTGGATAATCCTCCATAGGGAGTGTGGTTATGGGAGATGGTGAGGTGCTTCAACAGATCTAGATACAGGTCAGCAGGAGGGGCTTAGAGCCTGATGTCTTCCCCCTGCAACAACCACCATCCATGAAGCACCGCTACGAGGACTTTGATGTGCGTAAGCATCCTCGTATTCAGATATTTCATGACTTAAAACCTAAATCCTTTGTAAACTTGTAAGCTCTGTACTTGGTCTGCTTTTTGTTTTTTACCGGTAGCCTATACCAAACCTCTTTGCTGAAAACAGCCAATCTACAAGCTAACGCATCACAGATCTACTATTTTTGCCTAATGTTCTCCCCAGAATATGGATGTTTGGATTCAAGTGGTTAATGTAAAATAATTAAAACCTTTTATGAAGTTATTTTTTCACACAAAGATTTGCCGGCCCCCTGCAGAATCTCTGAGGTTCTGGAACCCCTGTTGAAGACCCGTGTACTGTGACGTCACGTCACTGTAGCTAAATCCAGCAAGACGCCCTAAAGGCGAGGTTGCGTGCACGCATCCGCCTCGTTGGCGGCAGACTGCTAGGCGAGCACTTGGCATGGGGGGTCAGATCAACATTGAATGAATTCTGTACTGGCCATATAAGGAGCATGTCTTGAGTGTACAGGGTTTGATGAGGTCAGACCGACTGTCAGAACAGGTCAGCTCCATATATGGAGATCTAAGGGTGGTAGCGGGGACATTCTCTTGAGTGTACAGGGTTTGATGATGGCCAGGCCTTAATTTTCGGGCCTGTTAAACTTGCCGGGCACGGCTGCACTAATAACTTTGGGGCAGGCCCGTCTAGAGTTTGAATGGACAGGTATCAGTCAAAAGGGAGACATCGAAGAGGACTGATGGATCGGGAAGGATCAACATACATCCATGGAGATTAAGGGTTTGAGGTTTGAGGTCAGATGACATCAGGGATCTCCATACATGGGCTTAATAGCGACAGCAGTTCACTATGTATGGGGATATTGAGTGACAGACGGGAAATGTACGATTTCATATATAGTAAATGTGACCTGCAGTCGCAAAAATAATATTTTCCTAATTTAACGCTATAGCGGGTCCATTTTTAACAATCTCTCACCCTCCTATTGTGGAGCTTGTCACCCCATGAACCGATCTAGCTCTCCAGCTGTGCATTAACTTTCTCCAATTAAACTCGGGCATTCTGGAGCAGAACGAAAGCCCTAGACCGTCTGCTGAGAAAAGGCGCTGAGTCGCTGACAGCCCTGTTCTCCAGAGTCCTGCTGGGAATACTGCGTGTCCCTGTTAGCCTCTGACCATTTACACCAGCATGGAAATAAGTTTTGTGAGCTTGCTGTGCATGGGTGCGAGTTTGTATATCATCTCTGTCAGTGTGTCAAAAACGGTGACTTTTCAGGAAATTGCATTTGATCCAATGCAATTGTTTACTAGTCACAAGCTCTGTTTTTTATTTTTATCCCAGGATTTTGCAACCCATTTTTTTCACCCAGTGTCAATTATCTAATGTAATCCTGGGCACTATACTTCCTCTGCCAACCTGGGGGGGCAGCGGACTGACCTCATGCTTCCTTCTATGAGCATGAGTAGTCCAAGCTGCTTCTTTTCACCTGACAGGGGAGAGTTTCCCTGGCCAGTTGTAACGCGTGGAAGGAACATGTTATTCCGACTAGTTCCTTTCCCCTCCATCAGGCGAGGAGAGAACATGCCCCCAGCGCCCACAACGTCCCCAGCGGGTATCAAACCCAGAACCTTCTAGTTCTGAGGCGACAGCACTACCGACTGTGCCACCATGCCCAGTCACAAGCTCTTGTTCATACTTTGTTGTGAATTTAGGAACCCTCTGTGTGGTCCTATAGAAGTTCTGGGTGGTGTGTGACAATTCAGTTGAAGATGACACAAGGCAGTATCAAGTATATAAGGATGACCATACTGTCTATATACATGTATGTCATCCTATCATGATCATATCTACTATATGCTTCATCAATATTGAACATGATGTATTAGGACAACAACAAGATCCATCTCGTATCGGTATCAAGCACATATGCCAAGGGGTCATTAGATGGCCATGGACTATTCATTCAACACTTTGCCTTAGTTGAATATTTATAAAACATACATAACCACTTTCACTTTAAGGAAAAAAATAGCAGATCTACAATTTCACAACGTGTCGCACTGTGACATCTCGTGAGCTTGTAGATCGGCTATTTTTGCTACTTTTGGGTGACACATATTATGATGAAGTAGGGCATTCATTTAAATAAATAAATATTTTTAATAATAAAAACATGAAATGTTAAATTTTGGACATACAGGGTTTTACTGACGTGTGTGTGTGTGTGTGTGTGTGTGTGTGTGTGTGTGTGCGCGCACTCACAACCGTGTATGTGTGCATGCATGTGCTGTTATTGACCAGTGCTTTTTCTGCACTAATTCTTAATGCTGTTAGATACAGTCCCTGTAGATTGAAGCTTTGCTGTGATTATTGTGTCTAAAATGATTGCTTTTTAGCTCTCCTTTTGTGAAAGTGTGTGAGGAAATTTTCATCTTTAATCGTTTGCTTAATAATCATTATGTTTATGGTAACAGTGAAGCTGAAAAAAATGTTAATAAGAGGCTATAGGAGGAAAATAAGTTGCAACTCCATAGCCCACATGATGAATCTGAAATCCCCTCAAATGACCTGCAGAAAGCTCCTCAAATAAAAAACAAACCAACAAAACAATGCGTGATTGATGGCTACCGATGATTTTCATAGAGATTATTCGAAAAGCAGTTTATATATTAACATTGTGAACATTATAATGACATATCCCCCAAATTATGGGATGCCATTATTAAAATATATATTTTTAAATTATTGATTATTTTCTATATATGTAAAATTTGAATAGACCTCAAGTGTTAATGGATGAAAGGTTGACCTGCATGGCAACGTGCGCATGCCATATGCATGGCTATTAGTCCGACAGCTCATTCCGGCGGCGCATTACTAACCCTATTCCTAACCCTAAACGCACGCGAAGCCACGTGGTCGGAGTAATGGAATGTCCGAGTTATGGGCAGTCCCCGTCTTGTTGAGGGTATTATGCACCGTGAACAAGTCAGCTGACACATTAAAGGAGAATTCCATGCTAGATGGCTTTCTTACCTTTATTTGGTCCAGGTGTTATTTTGTGCAAAAGTGCATTATTGGCTATTTCCCCTAATATAAGCCCTCAATGGGCGTTGGGTTTTTGTACTAAATAGCTTATTTCCATCAAAATATGTATAGTGAAGTGTGCCGTTTGGGATACTATTTACATTTTATCATTAGCATTAGCACAACACCCCAATGCCACAAATAACCTTTGCAGTCCCGGCATAGACCTCACACCTTCACACAACATATCAGTAGTAAACACAGGTGTTAACAATGCTCATGCTAATACTAATTACAGTTGTGTTCCATTCAGGTCAAACAGAGTCAGGGTGCTGCTGTTTGTTGGCTCACTTGTAAAGACACTAAATGGAACAGATTGATAAGGAGCAAAAATACATTGCAAATAAATGACTTAATTAATTCACCTTACAGTATGTATCCTATTTCATGTCAAGGTGGCTGCTGTGAGAATGCCAAGAATAATAATGTTATGTTAGCTAAATAGACATTAGGCTATGCACTGCATTTCTATAGCGCTTTTCTCCAACGTGCTTTATAATGTATACTTCACATTCACCAATTCACACATTGACGGTCGGAGAAAACCATGCAAGGCACCAACCTGCTCATTGCGAATTCAGTGAGCACTTACTATGAGACCTAGCAGATCATGTCTGTCTGTCTGTGTGTGTCTGTGTGTGTGTGTGTGTGTGTGTGTGTGTGTGTGTGTGTGTCCGTGTGTCCCCCCTTTGTGCCCATATATGGAGCTGAGTGATTTGTTTGTGATTGATGCAACACACTCCATATTTGGACGTATAGCTGCTTTGGGGACTCCTTATATGGTTATGGCTAAGTTAAAAACTTAACTTAAAAATAACTTAACTTAAAAATAAATCTTTAAAAAACCCAAATATGTACGAGCTGCGTTCGCTTCCCGCGTTTGCACGTCTTACTGGTTAGGGTTCAGTGTCTTTCTCAAGGACACGTTGACATCAACTCTGGGGGAGCCCGGGTTCAAACTGGGAACCTTCTGTTTCCCAAGCTGCCACTGTACCTCCTGAGCCACTGTTGCACTGTCAATTTGGCAATTAAGTCTTCCGTGGTTCTCATTCATTCATTCATAGTGTGAATGTGTTGTAAACTCTAATTGGACCCTCGTCTGGTTCTGGCAGACGGGTAGTGTGTGCAGGCTGGGTGGTGTGTGATAATCCAGTTGAATTATTCCTTTGGTACGACGACTGCGGTGGCGGGCCCGGGAGAACAAATAACGGGACACGTGACAGTATCACGCTAAAGGTTCACAAAGTTTATTACACACACAGGAACCTATATAGTGCTTGATCTAATGACGTGACAACAAGAAATGAGACATAATAACGTGCCTACTGCAGCAAGGCTGACCTTGCTGTCGCTGAGATGTCTCTCGTAGCCTAACTATAAAGTATGCTATAGATCAGGCAGTACACAATACATATCAAGTACACTGTCTCACGTTCAAGTACACAGACATGGGCAACTCATGATTATAACCTAACAATACCAGTAATTGCACAATTGCGGTGTGTACATTGATTATGATATTGTAAACATGTTTTCGGTTTGCTGTCATTATAACCGTGATATAGCGAATTAATACAACCCACACTACTCCAGTGCACATGAGGTGAGCGGTGCGTGCGTGGAGTCAGTGTCTCTGTTTTTGTAAGAAGGTGAGACTCCTAGGAAAACAGATTGGGAAGCACAGATTTACATAAAAAAAGTCATCACTAGACCACCACAGTGCAGGGCTGCCATTTTCACAACAATGTGTTTTTGACAGGCTCTTATTGCAGCATAAGTCTTTTACTGCGGTTGACGAGTTCTACAGCTGACAGAAAGCTAAATTAACTTTCTTCAGGTACAAGGGCTACATATTAAAGAATGGAGTTTGTGTGATTTGTTTGATTTCTTGTACCAGTTGACTCGTTGCTTTCAAATAGTCCCAATAAGTAGCCTATACCACATTGGTTGTTGCTTCGGTGAATCTCGTAAAATCAACATTATTCTTGTGAAGCACTTTTTTTTAACTAGATGAAGTATTTATAATTATTTCCATATTACTTCCATTTGGTCAAATAAGGCTGTTACACTATCTCGGGTGAGGATTATGTGATCTTTTGTACCCTATGACCAGTGATTTACAGGGACGGCAAGGCACGCAGTTGGGCAGAGTTTAACATGATTTATTACATGAGAATGTGACAAATAGAACATAAAATATATTCAAAAACAAATACTTCATATCAAATGTAAATTAAATCAAGCATTTTATTATAATCCCTAGAGCAGTGATCAGGTCCAGAGTCCGGTCAGAGGCTCTCCATATATGGTCATAAAAGGGACACAGACAGTTGGGTGGAATGGGTACTCTGCATTTCCAGTTGTCCAGAACCAGCACAAAAGCCTGGCAAAGAACTCTATGGGCATAAAAGGGACACACATAATAACTGGGTGGTGCGTGCGTGTGCACTTCTGTCTGTCTCTGTACAAACAGAAAATGCAGTAGCAAAAGTAAAGAGAAGCGGAAATGGAAAAAATAAACCATTATAAGGGGGGGGGGGTATTATAGTAGACTAAAATTAAATACATATTAGTGTACTAGACCAAACAACCTCAGACTGAGCTAAAAGCAACGGAGGAAAGGAGGGTCTTTAGGTTAGATTTAAAATGGTCATTACGGTGGCTAGAATTGTCATGTCAAATGGCAGCTCAATAATGCTGCAGTGTTCACAGCTAAAGCTGACTTGGACTAAATGTATATGAATAATGCTGCTGAGTGTCGTGAATTATGCAGTCAAATCAGAAATGTTGACATTAGAGCATGTAGGCTACAGTATAGGTACTGTAGGGGGAGGATTATTGCTCATCAGGCACGCACACACATATAGACAGCTTGAGCCGCTGCCCTTTTACCCGTCTGTTAAAAACGTCCCTCTCCAAATGTATCCATACCCGAAGGCAGCATTTAGGAGAATTTCCTTTTTCCGAACCCTGCTGAACTTGAACGCAGCATTTTACGTTGAAAGAATTTGTTTAGAAATCAATGTCGTCATGCCACATCTTTAGTAGCTATAGAGTGTGGTGTTGGGCCTCGAAAATAGCTGCTCTACAAGCTCCCAACGTATCGCACTGAGAGCTTGTAGATCTGCATTTTTTTCCTACTAAAAGTGCCCTTTTAGGTTATCTCAGCCCCTGCCTAACATTCTCTACACGTCTGTTGCTCATGTCAGATAATATCAATACTGATAATTGTCTTTCGTGCAGAAACCTTATATAAGTTCAAATGCGTTCAGTGACAGTTCGGTCCAAATTAAATTCATGAATGCGATGAAATATAATTTTTTTTTGTGAATTTCTCAGCCACGGTCAGCCCACACACTTCTTGGCAGACGGCCTTGACTATAAAGTGCTGCGGGAAGCCCTTGCATAGTGCATACATTATTATCTTTGCATTAAAATCTACTGCGTAACCGCTGTGTATTGATGGTGGCACTGCATGAAGGCTTACCATAAAGATATAATTTCCCCTATGGGAAAGAAATGCATTATGGGTATGAGATGCCTCTGAATTAATTAATGAATCAATCAAAATGTCCTTTATATGCTTGCATTGCTCAGACAGACACTAGATGAGGAACAATGGTAACCTAACCAAGAACAACGTAGGCCTACTGTACAATTTCAAGGTACTATTACTTTATTTACCACTTCTCAGGGAGGAAAATGTAGTACTTTTTACATTATACAATATTTAATTTACATTTAGTTTACACACTTTAATTTAACATGTAGATTTACATTGAGCTCACATAAAATAATATGGCTTAAGTCGTTTCTTTAATAATTAGTCTAATTATATATGATTCTTAAATATATAGGCAAGCTGCATAATGAGTAGTTTTACTTTTGGTACAGTTTCGAATTTTCGATATAGTACAATATCTTTGCATTTTTACTGAAGTCGTTTTTTTAATACAGAGCTTTGACTTGTAACTGAGAATTTGTTATTGCTTGCGACTTTTACTTAAAGTGGCGCAATGTAACCTATTTTGTGAATACATTTTGATTTTGTACAATCTGTACTGTATGGTAACTTATACAATTGAGATGGTTGTATTTTGTCTCTATTGAGAGATTTATTTCATGTCAAAGGTAAATGTCTCATCTAGACAATGGATCTGACACAGATTTTGAGCTGATAGTCAAGATTCAATTCATCCCCATGAGCAAGCAGGCAGGCTCTATTAGTTCAACACTTGAAACCGTGTTCAAATCTGGGGTAGAAGAGGAAAGTAACATAGTCCTTCATGCTTTAAGCAAAGACATCAGAGTACTTTGTTGATGAGGAAATAAAGGTACTGTTGCCTATACTGTAGCCGACATCAGTTGTTTTACTTTTTTAACTATCAAATAGCCCAGAATTCCTTGACCCTATAGAAGGTATTCTGTGTTTACTTGACCCACTTTTGGGCCCTGGCTTATTGTTTGAGAAACCGTGTTAACTAAGGGCACTGGGGACTGCTGTATATCCCTGCACACACTCTGCAAGGATTTCCTTGTCTCGAGACGCTATGATGCCTCAACCCAATTACCATCCAGCTCTGCTGTCTGACAGGTGGGAGAAAATGGGTTAAATGAAGAATCCAGTATCCTTGCACCAATCTTCTCTTCCTCTTTCTCCATCTTTTCACTCCCTATCTCCCTCTCTCTCACCCTCTCCTTTCCTAGGCTACTTGCACTCACTGCTTTATCAGTGTACATTAATGTCAATGCCAGTCTACATTTAGAGAAACTAAGCCAGGGGAGACAGCACATCAGCACACCGAGTCTTCTTTGTCATTGCACTGGAGACAATAACCCGCAGTCGGACTCACTCTGCGTCAACGCGTATTCCAGAGCACGGCTTTAGCTTACCCAATAGCTGCTGTACTGTACAATACTGCAGTGATCCTCCACACAAAGCCAACAAGGATTGTGAAAGATACTGTATATGTCACTTTCTACGACATTTTCGTCATTTGGCTGACACATAAATGTCAGCGGCGCCTTGCAGGGCGATCACAGAGCGGTGAGGTGAGGAAAGGTGAGGCGTCTCCCTCAAGGTTACAGACCGGTGAGGTGAGGAAAGGTGAGGCGTCTCCCTCAAGGTTACTTGTGACAGGAGGTGAGGTGAGGAAAGGTGAGGCGTCTCCCTCAAGGTTACTTGTGACAGGAGGACTCAGTGCCAATTTAAAACTGGGGCCTTTTTCACGATCAAAATATTCATATAACTCAGTGACAATCACACACATTTTATTTGTGTTTCCTACCTTTTTGTTTCAAATATGTAAAAAATAAATAAAAACCTTTGTGGTGAAAATAGTAGATAAGCTCACAATGTGTCACTTAACGGCACTATTTGAGCTTGTAGATTATTATTTTCATTATTCAATAAGGCTTTAGTCATTCATATTTCGAGGATTGGGTCCCTGGGAGACACCCACATTTCTCTTTTGGGTCTCGAGTTAAAAGGTTTTGGGAACCACTGATCTAACTGTCGGTCGCTCAGATAATGTGTGATGTGTATGACTATACCATGGGTCGCAAACTTTATTATCAAAAGAACCATTTTTGGCCCAAAGATTTACGGTATTCAAATTTAAAGGTTCTGGCCAGCCCTCACATCTAGCAACATATAAGCCTGCACTGTAACATCTCTCTCTCTCTCTCTCTTTCTCTCTCCCGCTCCCTCTTCTTTCATTCTCCACCCCTCTCAACCTCTCTCTCACCCCCAGCATGAAATGCTTCCCAACCAATCAAAACGGACATAATTTTAATACATTTTTGGGCCAAAAATGGCTCTTTTGATAATGCTGTCTGGAGCTGCAAAATCTGTGTGCTTTAATACTTTAATTATTTGTGCCTTTTCTGGTCGTTCAATATTACTTTTTTTTTATTCATTGTTTGTCAATTTCTCAAAGTAGATCAAGTAGGCTATACCAGTAAGCTAGCATTGGCGGTGAAAGCAAACGTGTCCAGGCATTAATTGTCTTTATTTACCTTCAAAAATGTGTTTCTTATACTTTATGTATGTAATTTAGCCTAATGTAAGAAGATCAAGTATTTGCCTACTACAATAATACATTTTGATTAAAAAAGAAAAGAAAGAAACCTGAATAATTGTTGATGTTTATTCATCCAATTATTCTGACCTAAAGGTATAGTAGTGTCTCTTCACCTAGCTAATCTTTTTTCTGCAATCAGCCACGAAGAAAAACCTTCTGCAACGTCTCATTTATTTCTGTAGCTGCCACGCAAATATGCAATTACATGAAATTTGGCATGGTAAAGTGACTTTCAACATTGAGGAAATTATAATGAAAATTATACTCGAGGCAAGCATTAATACTGTGCAGAGTACAAGTGTTATGTTGATTAGTTTTCAGCACCTTTGAAATGCTGGTAGATGCAAAGAAGCAGTTTGGTTCAGTTCCTAAACGTCTTCTCAAACCTTTTCATTTCAAGGACCCCCAAATTGTGTATGTATTTGGCTCAAGATTATTCCAAATGTAAATAATTCTGTGAAAATAGCCTACAAGCTCAAACACGTCCAATGCAACACATTGTGAGCTTGCAGATTTGCAACTAGACAACAAGACAAAGTAGCATGTACGTAGCCAGTAGCCAAAGTATACATTTTGATGCTATATTAACCTCATTTTGCTGGGGACCCCCTGAAACCCCCTCAAGGACCCTTGGGGGTCAACACTTTAAATTCTCCATGGGAACACCCCAGTCAGTGCATGGTGATGGTCATGGCTACTTGCCTTGGTTTGAGTCCTGCATCCTGTTTTACTTCTAAGCTTTTCAATCATCACTCACGATCAAGAAAATGTAATTTCCAGCCAAGTATTTGTAATATAGCCTAAACATTGTCACTGCTATGTCTAAATTGTAAAATCTTATGAGGTGACCAAGGACAGTAAATCACAGTACAAGTATGAATGCCCAGAAAACTAAACTATCACCTCATGCGCCCTAGGCTCTGAAAGGCTCTGCCTTGAGGGTCTAAAACAGTGGTTTTCAACCCTGTTCATATCAAGATCCATTATTTATTCTGCATTCAGTTAGTCATATTACTCTAACAAGAGTTGAAGATCCATTTAGTTACCAACACTCCATCATTTGGCTGCATGGGGACCACTGGTAGTCCCTCAACCACTGGTTGAGAACCACTTGGTCTAAAAGGTTAGCAAAGTCAGCATCATGTTTCAATCACTTCTGAAAACTGACTTTTACATCCAAATTATATCCAAATAAGGCCTGTCTGTCAGCCTTTTCTCAGTATTTCCTCTTTTATCCCAGTCACGTGATATCCTGGCTGTATTGGCCACAAGGCAACCATGCTATTATTATTGTCACTTTATCGTAAGTTTCTATACTTCTGACTTCAGGTATATGAGGTTTTCCATTATTATGTCATCATGCTGATGCCATAATATGGGGTACGTCTTCCATTATTCGATTATTATGATGTATGCTATGACATATTGACCTCAGCATCTCCACTTATATAAAAAACCCTTGTGATAAAGAAATATATTACAAAAAAGGCAACCATACTTGCAATTGCTTTAGAAATATGATTGCACAATATAGGGTGACATGATCACAATATGTGCACCGTTACATGTCCTGCCCTCTTCTGATTGGACAATATTCCTATAGAGATAGTTAACCACACTCTCAATTCCCCCAATTGCACCTTTCTAGTTTAATCTTGCTATTGCAGCAAAGCACTTTGTAATCCTGTTTCAAAAAGCGCTATGGGTATGTGATAAACGCACGCACGCACGCACGAGTACATGTGCACATGGGAACAGATCACAGTAATGTTGATACAACAGTCTCTTCTCCCTTTGGTGATGAATGGTGCAGGGAGCTAAAAGCTTCCTGTTTGCAGAGAGGGTGAACACTATAGAGCACCTTCTCTAAAAGACATCCTGTGAATGGATGTTTGGTTGATGGCTCCATAAGTGACACGATGGCACAATGCGTTTCTCCACAAGACAATTGCACGGTTCCACCCTTAACCTCAAAGCAAACAGTACGTGCCACTTTTCACCCTGAGAAACATTCAGAAGAGTATCTTGTTTCTTTGACTTCACTGCCACAGCTGTGACAGATGTTGGAGGTTTTTGTTTGTTTCTTTTGGCGCGGCTAACATAAGTGGAAGGAGGAAAGACCACGCACCGCTATAATGCTTCCAAAAGGTGCCCCAGGTCAATGTTTAAACCCACTCAAGATCTTAAAGTCTGATTTACGCTCCGTCACAGAGCGGGGCCGTGCGTCGAAGATGGCAGACATGCAAGCTCACATGATGCGGATGTGACACATCATGAGCTTGTATATCGACAACGTCGTGCGAAAAGAGTGAATTGGGCTTTATTCAGGAATCGGGATAGACGTGAGAAGGTCAGCAGATGTCAGCCTAAGTAAATTAGCAAACAAAAGGAATATTATTCAAATAAAATCCATAACGATGACTAGCCAGGAACACACTGTATAGAGAAATGCCAGTAAAATCCAAATTACCACAGTAACAAAAAAATCACACCCGGGTGAACTGAGTGGTGCAACTCTCCTCTCCCCCCTCTCTCTCTCTCTCTCTCTCTCTCTCATTAGCAGGCAACAGTGCAGCACTATCTCTCTGTTTCTGGCAAAACAGTGCCACTTTTGCCCCTACTGGTACTCATAGTAACATAGTCACATACGTATAGGTTAACGCGGACATTGCTGTTCCTTGGAGTGGTTGTACCACTCAAAAATACCAAAAACAATCCTCTGTCTGATCGGGTCAGACTGGGTCATGGGATCTGCAATGGCCTGAGCAAAGAGTGAAACAACCAGATTTATTTTTCCCTCCTAAATCTATGGGTTCTGATGTTGCTTTTCTGTGCTCAGAAACTCTTACTTCTGGAGGCTTTGAAGACAGGCTGATGTAAGCCTGGAGGAAGTAGCCAAGAAAAGGACAGGAGTGATGAGGATGAGGAGTATGAGGAGAGGGAGGGAGGGAGAGAGAGAGAGAGAGAGAGAGAGAGAGAGCGATAAGGTGCAAGCTTTAGTGGGGTCTTAATTTAACCAATGTTCTTCCACCATGCAGACTGTGGAACTCGATGGTAATTGGGTTTCGGCATCAGTGTCTCAAGACAAGACTTGGCTGATGTAAGCCAGCCCCCACAAAAACACAAACAAGATTGATATAGATAAGAGATAAGCCTTTTATTATAGGCCTATTACATTTTTTGACAGGCTGATTTAAATGTGTGACGGTTGTGTGTTGAAGTTGCGTTGAACACAAGTTACAAAACACACATAGCCTACTTGTAGTTGTCATCAGGGATGTCATTCAAAAATGTAGTTTGAACACCATGGGGGCTCTGAAAATATTTTATGAATAAAAATTAGCGATTGTGATTGGATGCTGTGGATCTACCCACTGTTCAGCAGATGCCTGAAGAAGGTCTTGACCGAAACGTGTTTATATAAGTGCAGACATTGTGCACTTTATGTGCGTTTAAAATAAATACTTTGAGCTCTGCCTACGCACTGGCTCTGAGCCTATTAGGTGTGTATAATACTTTGTTGCCTATGAATAAAAAATACATACCGTAATAATCCGGCAGATGCCAACAAATTAACATAAGAAAAAGGGCTGTGACACTCCTGCATGGTTAGGGCCGGTTCTAGGCATAGGCGAACTAGGCGGTCGCCTAGGGCCTCAACCACTGAGGGGGCCTCGTCACAGGGAGAAGATTTTTTTTTTCCATGTATCCCTTACATGGGCTACTGGCCACATGTGGCCCCCACCTAGCTTCTTAATTTTGATCTCAAAGTGCACCAGATTGAAGCATTTTCATGGCAAATTTACAATTTTTATCCGGCGTGGCAAAGCAGGAGGGGGGGGGGCCTCTGTATAATATGTTGCCTAGGGCCTCAAAAGGCCTAGAACCGGCACTTTGGTCGGGGGGGTAGGACCAAGGGATTTGGGATTTGTTTATAAACATTTTGGTATTTGTTTATAAACATTTGTGATTTGTTTATAAACATTTGTGATTTATTTATAAACATTTTGGGATTTGTTTATAAACATTTGGGATTTGTTTACAAACATTTGGGATTTGTTTATAAACATTTGGGATTTGTAAATCTCATGGGGGGGGTAGGACCACTACCAGTTGACCTGTAGTAAGTCTCATGGTCGGGGGGGTAGGACCAAGGGATTTGGGATTTGTTTATAAACATTTTGGTATTTGTTTATAAACATTTGTGATTTGTTTATAAACATTTGTGATTTGTTTATAAACATTTTGGGATTTGTTTATAAACATTTGGGATTTGTTTACAAACATTTGGGATTTGTTTATAAACATATGTGGCCCCCACCTAGCTTCTTAATTTTGATCTCAAAGTGCACCAGATTGAAGCATTTTCATGGCAAATTTACAATTTCCGGCGTGGCAAAGCAGGAGGGGAGGGGGGCTCTGTATAATATGTTGCCTAGGGCCTCAAAAGGCCTAGAACCGGCACTGACATTGGTTAAAAGTAGGCTATAGACTAGCCACAAAAGAAAAACAATAATTTAGGCATTTCGTGGTGTGTGTGCTCTCATATACCGGTTTAATGTTTGTCTTTAGTTCTATTTTTTTTTGTAAACGCATTGACAATGAAGGGAAAATTGTCATAATGTGTCATTTACGTCATATTCTTTATTGTTAACAGTTTGACTGGTTTAAACGCGTAACCGGCATTTTAATCAACCCCCCTTCACTGCCGAGATTGTTGTATTACCTTTAGAGCATACACTGAATTATTTGGGCTTTTAATCCGCGAAAATTCAGCGAAAAAAGGTCCCTCGGTTTGTTGTGATTCGATCGCACCACCCGCCATCTTGGTGCACCCGGAAGACGCAGCACAGGACCCGTCTCCATGAGGAGTTGTACCCCATTCATTTGCATTGGCCTCAATTTCCCAGAAGCCCTAGCAGCCCACAGCATGTGACGATTTCCGGAAACCATCTCGTCTCCAGCTCCGCAAGAGCTTGAAGCTCTCTAGCAAGAGCTTCAATTATGTCTTCTAAATCTAGATAACAAGGCCTGCAGTAGGCTATGCACTGGACAAATGCATGACATTTCAATAAACTAGATCTAATAAGAGGAAATGTTAGAGGGAGAAACAGTATCCAACTCAATCAACTTTAACAACCGTCCAACACAGGAGTTTCCATGTAATGCACGGTAAGACTGCGGAGATCATGCCATTACCTGCGTGGGTTAGTCGTCTTTCCCAACATTAAGCTGTGTATGTGTTCAGCTGCCATGCAAAATAACATTGACGATTACTAAACTATTTGCATTGGCATTGGATAATTGCTTTTGTGGTGGGGTTTATAGCGAAGAGTCGATTGGAAAACCAGGGGCGTATTCACGGGTGTGCCTAGGTAGGCCTGGGACAATCAATCAATCACTGCCTAGCTTTCCCCTCAAGTCACTGCCCGCCAGATTTGTTTTTGTCCACCCTGGAAACTCACGTCTTTGTTTATGATTAAATACAAATGAGAAGCCAGTAGATTCACGCTGCAAGTTGCAGCGTGGGTGGAGACTAATTTCCATCCAGCTGTTCAAAAACCAGGAAGAGACACCTGCCTCTCGCGGCATTTGGCATCTTCGTGAATCTACTGTCCGTATGCAGTCTGAGAGTAGCCTAAATGTTAACCTCACAATGCCAAATCGTCTATTGAGTGCTCTCTTTCAGTAAAGCAACGTCCTGCTACAGGTACCTCCTGCATTATGTGCAAATTCAAAACAGGTGGCACGCAGGACCATTGAGTGATATTCAACGAGTGCTTCCAAACTCCAACACTACAGGAAGTAGCTTATGAAACAAAAACTGCAGATAGAAAGAGATTAATGCACCTTTACTGGGCCGACAAACTCCACAACAGTGTCCAGCCGTCCGCCCTTGATTATGGATGACTACGTGATTGAATACATCAAAGGTCATAGCCTAGCCTATTTGTAATTTTTGCGGAATGGATTTTCATTGATGCCCTATGTTGTTTGCTGCTGCTATACTATGGGGTGCTATCTGCTGAATTTGGAAGAGAGTTGAAACTCGTGTGTGTGTGTGTGTGGCTTTGCGCGCTCTGCGCTCACTGCAGGTTTTATCGCTGTGTATTTGATCATAATTGGCTTTTTTGTGTGCATTATTTGTTATTGTATTAGCTGATCATTGTTGGACAGTGGACACACTGACCTTGTTGTACCTCAGTCCACTCCAGAATGATACCTGACTATGATCAGGGCGGGATATAACCCCTATTCTTATGATGCTATAGGCTGACTGCCTTGGAGAGTGTGTTGTAGCCTACTGTTGTTTTATGGTCATTTTAATCATAGTTTATTTTGGGAATGTGTTAGAATGCAGTGTCTTGTAGCAGCTGTTTCTCACCCCGGTTATATGCCTGAGCGGGGACTCCCAAAAGTTAAACATCCCATTAGTCAGACCTGCGTCACCCGGTTAAGACTCACCTGTGCTGCGGGTTAAAAATCACCCGTGGCTCCCGACATGTGTGGCGGGTTAAAACAAATCCATGCTGTGTGTTAAAAATCCCCCGTGGCTTCCTGTGAGGTTAGGATTTGGGATAGTGTTAGTAATGGTCCGACTAACGGGGAGGTCGGACGAATGACATGTTACCTGCCAGAGCTGCATGGCGAGAACTTCTAGGAACTCAGATTATGTCAGGCGATCAACGGGAGCCCCGTGACATCGCGACACCTATCAATCTCTAACACACCTGACTTCGGCCTGGGTGGCTGGCGTAGACGTCTGGGCACCGTGTTGCGGGTTCGAGTCCTGATCCAGACGACCTTTGCTGTGTGTCACCAACCATCTCGCTCCTCATTTCCTGTCTGATTTCTGTTCATCTATCAATAAAGGGCAAAAAGCCAAAGAAATATCTTTAAAAAATAAACCTGACTTCATATTTTGAGGAAATTGAAGGGAAATAAGTATTAATGAATTAATCAAAAAGCCTGCACACCCATTTGGGCACACATTGAGTATGCACCGTCAAAGGTCTTTGATTGGTACGCAACCAATCTGCAAACCGTGATTGCTGTTTTCGTTAATTTTCACCTGATAAACTCCTGTGTATCCTCACCAAATAATTCTACTACACATCATTATAACTTATCACTTTTATTACATTGCTTTGGCCTTTGGAGGATTATGTCCTCCTCGCTCACGCTTCTGCCCGCTGCCGTCCATTTTTCAGGACGGAATGATTCTCTCTCTCTCTTCTTTTCGCTTTTCACATTTGTTTTGACACCCGACAAAACTCATCGCATCTGAGGGAATTGAACTGGAGGGCCTTGTTTTCTTGTGGCGGAAGCCCCCCCCCTTCCATCAATCATTCGATCTATTGTGTTAGAGAGGGACCTTTCTTTTTCTATTGAATTCATCATTCGCTTTCCAGAAAGCATTTGCCACAGAAGAATTGAGTACCGTATGTACAGTAAGAGGCTGGATGCCACACTAAAACACACACCTGGCATTGCCCAATGCCAGGTAATTGTCATGCTGCACCGACCAAATGGTGACCGAATCTTTATTTTACTGATATGCATTCTGTGACTCATGTTCTGACTGGCAGCAGAAGACATATCTAATTTGACACAGAAAAATACAGCCCACATTTTCATGGTATACTCAAATAACACTTAGGATTCGTATACTGTATGCCAGTCACACTTTTCTTTTCTCATATTAAGATTCACAACTAAGCATGATATTCACGCACCAAAAGTGTTTTCGATAAAACCTTTGGTTCTGTTGGTTCTGAAAATATTATGTCAAAATACTACATCAATGTTTCTTCTTGAATTGACTGATTAAGATATTAGATGTACACAAGATCTTTTTAAAAATATTGCTGCCTGCAAGGTTAATATTAATGGGACCATACAAAGCATCATATTTGAAAACAAAGTTAACTAAGTAAGGAAGAACTTTGTACAGAACTGTGTACAGGCTTCTGGGCTGTATAGGCTGCTACATTCACCCCCCTTCGATTCACCCCTAACAGGGGCCCCCAGTGTAATCACTTTGAATCAAACCATGGTCTTCCACACGAAAAACCAAATATGCCTAATATCTGCCTTGGCCACGGGCGATGTTAGGCTTCTGGTCTTCGTGCAGGGAACCTCTACAACGCATCCGAGTACCGATGCGAATGCATGTTGATTGTGAGATTGGCGCTAGCACAGGCTGGGGCAGGAAAACTGAAAACGGGCAGTTTGTTTAGAATTTTGCTTGAGGCGCCAGCTGATCGATGAGGTGCTTGTGGTTCACCGTCATGAACACATTTTCCCCTTGTTCTGAAGCATTTATAGTAACTGGAGAAGAGAGCGGTTTGTCAGACTTAATTTACCCGCATTGTCAGTCAATGGCTATGTTCTTCAGAGTGGAACAGTCCAGGCCTGAGAGTAAACAAAGTATAGGCCCTGTTTAGACGTCCAAGGGCACAAAGTGAAACCAGAAACAAAGCAAGGGTCTGGGAAGAAAATATGAAACCCATATAGAGGAATTTTAAAGCAATAGAAAGACCACAATGGCATTATTTGTTTTGTTTTTGCGAACACAGTGAGCACTTACTATGAGACCTAGCAGATCATGTCTGTCTGTCTGTCTGTCCCGCTTTTGTGCCCATTTATGGAGCTGAGTGATTTGTGTCACCATGACTCAGCCATAACCATATAAGGAGTCCCCAAAGCAGCTATACGTCCAAAACCCAAATATGTACGAGCTGCGTTCGCTTCCTGCGTTTGCGCGTCTTACTGGTTTATAAACTATATATAGTCTATTTGAGTGGGGAACTTAAGCCCACCACACACCGGCTGCGTCCGCCGCGTGGCGGACACGGCCGCCTCCATTATTTTCAATGAACCTATCGCACACCGGCTCCGTCCGCCGCGCCCATAGAACACAGTTCTATTTTCCAGGCGGCGCCGCGCGGCAACGCGCTGCAGACGGTCGCAGACGGTGTGCGATGGGCTTTAGAGTTCACACAATAATTTCCCACAGTCAAACCTGTTCCAGCAGATCCAAAAACTCAAATTTAATTAAACTGGTTTGAATAAAACATCCACTGTAAGATGTCCACAGCGGTGATGGCATTACAACTTGTTGGCATTCAACCCAACCACAAATGACTTTCATCTCTTTTAAGAACTACCTCCTAGTTGTCTGGTAAATATTTAATGCTGCTGCAATTGTTCTGAGCAGTAGACCCTACCTGTAATTCTATTTAATGCACACGATTCTTGAATAATAAAATGCCTATTACACTTTCTTATTAAGCACGTTTCTAACTTTCTACTACAAAGGAAGCTCGGTCTGGCAATGCTATCAGTATGGCTATTGTCAAAACTCTTAAGTGCTTTGCAAAATGTAATCAATAGCTTTTTTTTCTTCCTTTAAAGTGTTCATCATTCTCTCACAATGCTATTTATTCTCCACTCTGTTATTTTCAGATATGATTGACCTGTATGCACATTCTGGTTGACCTGTATGCACATTCTGGTTGCCTATCGGGCCATGGCTCTTTAGTCGACTGTAACGTACTGTGCCTGTGGAATGGGGTTCCCGGGTTCGCCTCCCGGCCGAGGCTACATTGGTGGCAGCAGTGTGTATGGGTATAAGCACACCTAGGATTCCATGCGTGGACAAAATAAGCTGTCTGCCGGCGTCTCTTCAAGGTTTTTAGACAGCTGTTGGATGGAAATGAAGCTCCACCCATGTGGCAGAATGCCGCTGGGGCAAGCTTTTCCGGGAATCTGGCCGGCGCGGCAATCTGCCACGTGGGTGGAGCTTCATTTCCATCCACCAGCTGTCTAAAAAAACGGAAATGACGCAAAACACAGCTTCTTCTGTCCACGCATGGAATCTAAAGTGTGCTTAGACCCAGAGAGAGAGAGACTGGAGATAACCTGTAGCAAAAGCGCCTCAGGTCAGATTTGAAACGGGGTGAGCTGTGGACTGTAGTCTCATACATGAGGGACTATAGCTTTATTTATGTAGCATGAACTTTCTCTGTGAGTCACCCCGGCCCCAGATTTAGTTAGTTTGTTTTTTTAATTACTACTTTTCTCAGATACAGCTGCTTTGAGAGGGCATTAGCCTGTTGGTTTTGATTGGTATTAATTTTAATTTAAAAACCACATGCTGCACTGTGCTGCTTGCATAGGCCTATATATATATATATATATATATATATATATATATATATATATATATATATATATATAAAGTCCTGTATGTGTATATATATATATATACACAGTGTGTGTGTGTGTGTGTATATATATATATATATATATATATACACACACACACACACACACATACACGTGTGTGTGTGTGTGTGTGTGTGTGTGTGTGTGTGTGTGTGTGTGTGTGTGTGTATAGTATATACAGTATGTGTGTGTGTACACACACACACACACACACACACACACACACACACACACACATCCACACAGTGCAGTAGAACATCTCTGTGTGGGAGTGAGTAATGACATGGATATTAAAGATGTCTCTAATGAATCATGAAAGGGAAACATTGGCTTCAAGCCGTTGACATTAACGCCACACTGGCTTGAATTCAGAATATTCCTATTTCCTAAGTATGTCAGCGGCATTAAGAAAACCCACAACTATACGTGTGGCATCCGCCCAACGCAGACGATGACGCCATTATAAAAAAATACTTTCATAACAAAGAGATCAAACTCCCTGGACATTGTGGTTTTTTCGACATTCGGCATTCTACTGAGACCTACTGTATGTCCATATTTCAACTTTTAATGTTTTGTTTGTTACTTGAATTAATGCCACACTTCATTCAGTCACACACAACTAGTGACATGCAAAAGTTGTGAGCTTGGAGATCAGCATTTTCGTCCTACTCAAAGATAATTCCCATTGAATGAATGGAGAATTTACGTCATGTGTCTGAGCAAATCAGTATTTTTGTCTTACACAAACATTAAATACCCATTGACAATGAATGGAGAATTTACGTCATGATGTACGATGATAAGAGCGCCCCTCATTTCACAAGAGTGTGATTTAAAAAATATATATATCTTGCTTTTTTAAATGTGTTTAAGTGTGACTGTGGGTTTTATTATTGACTCAAATGTGGGAACCAACCCCGGAAGAAAAGTACTTCTGGGTGCTTCATATGCGCCGGTGAGCAACTGAAATGAAAAGTTGGGGCGGGGCCATCCGCTCTCCAGATATATTACAACTGCGTGTCGGATCGGTTAAAAACCTGAAACCGCTATAGAGGGTGTGCGTGTGACATCATCATACCCGGAAGTTATGCGGGAACGCCTGAGTGTCAAAATAACTACTTTTCTGGCCTATACATTCAACCAGAAAAGTCCTATCTGATTGTAATAGATGCCGTTAAACGACATTAAACTCACTTTGCCACTCGGTTTCCCATTCACTTCATGCATGCACATACCCTCTATAGTACCCTCGTTGGACCTGACATTGTTCTTGTTCACTGTGTTCATGGCAAAATAGTGATGACATCATAAAATGTAAAGGCAGTTCTAGCAAGCACTGGAGTTAAGTGCCAGGCTGTTGTTTCCGACAAAATATCATGCCAAATCTAGGCACATATAGAAAGGCTGAAACAGCAAGAAAGGGGCATTCTCTCCCTCAGTATGGGTTGATATTACAAATAGAGTCTCCTATAAAAACCATTTACCATGACCTGAAATGAACATAAAAGCTTGATAGTGTCATGGTAATGGTCACTACGGAAATAAGTAGCAGAGAAAGTGTCCTTCTGTGACACTTTGTGATAAAGCGTTAATGATTACATTCTATGTGCCACTCTATTTATCTTCTCCCACAAATCATTCACGTTTAGAATTGCCAGTTATAGTGGAGCTGAAGTTGATGGGAATGTACAGTGTGACAAAGTAATGTGGGGCTACTCGCTCCGCAGAACTTCAAACTCGCTGTGCTTAATAGATCACACATGTCTTGGCAGTGTTTACATTTTAATTTAGTAGTCCGGCGTCATCTACTTTCTGGCAAAAGGGAGAAAGCAGATTTTAAAAGAGGGAGAGAGAACCATGTGTCCTTTTTTTCCATTGTTTACCAAGTTGACCAAAAAAGAAGCATGTTTTGAATTGTTTGTAGACAGCCATCTTCCTCTCACTCTCCGTCTGTGGCAGTGACAGAGCTGAACTTTGGTTACATACAAACAAGTTTGACCCAATTGTTTTTGTTATTGTGCGCACTGCGCAGCAATTCTGGTCCTGGAGACGCTGATTACTGCAAACCTTCTCTTGTAACAAGTAGATATTGCATTCATCTGGTGTCACCGGGCCTAAACTAGCACCCTATTAGGTATAGATGGGATGGAAATTGGCTGTATTTGGGTCCCTGGACCCAGTGGGTGGAGTGGAGTGCCACTGTTCTTGTGAAACTTTCATGATTGTGCCGTCATGGCCCAGTTCCCTGTTCCAATAGAAAGGTTTTTACTGTACGCTGCCTGCCTCGCCGGATCAGGTTTCTACTGTTCCTGTTGGGATTCTCCCCGAGGCCCAGCTGCCTGGCAAAGCCATCATGATTAAATGTGAGACACGAGCCACGCTGCCAAGAAGAGCACGGGGGGAGGGGCAGTCGGCTTTCAGAAGGACCACAGTTTGGAATTTCTCCACTGTTTGTCATATACACGGCGAGAAAAATGAAAGCAGATGTAGCAGCCCAGGGAGTGAGGGGGGAGCTAGAAATGCAACCGTCCACAACAAGAGGTCTCCCTTTCCATGTCTCTCTCTCTCTCTCTCTCTCGCTCTCTCTCTCTCTCTTTGTTCCTCATAAGCCTTACGTATAAGCCTTTTGCCATTTGAAGGTTTTTAAATGGGGTGTTTTTCCTCACTGTGAGGGTTGAGATAACATCCCCGAATAACATGTCAGTTTTAAAATTCATTCTAATGCAAATCCCAAACTATATAATCTGTAAGTGACTGACATGGCAACTACTAAATGTCCAATTATAATGTGTGTGCGTAGATGTCGTGAGTTCATGGTCCTTCTTGAGGGAAGAAACAATGCCTTGCACACTGTGCTTTAGATTCTGCTATGTTCTGATTGTGTTGAAACATAGGACACAGCCACATAGGACACAGCCACATAGGACACAGCCAGTGAAATGGGGAGAGAAACGGAGATTTGGAGAGGCAGATCCAGTGATGGGGAACGAAGGAAAGAGAAAGGGACTGAGCTTGGAAAGAGGGCGGAGTGGAACAATGATGGAGAAGTAGAAAGATGGAGGGGAGAGAGAGAGAGAGAGAGAGAGAGAGATGTCTGATTGATGAGTGTTTTATCCAGCAGGTTGAGGTGTTTTATCCAGCAGGTCGAGTTCTAATCACAGCAGCTTTGGATGGATGGCTGCTGTTGGTGGGTTGTTTCAGCGAGCCAAGGGAGAGAGATGGTTTAGAGTTGAGGGCCCATTCTTCCATAGGACCTAATTCAATTGAAGAATAAATGAGTTCTGTTAGTAATTTGGAGATAACCTGTGCAGTCGCAGAGCTTAAACGAAGATAAGGAACGGCACCGCAATGAAGACAAGAAAACGAGACAATTTTTCAACCTGCCTTTGCTAAATTAAACTTTTCCCCAGTGCTCCTGGAACTTTAATTAAAGCCCCCCAATGGACACACGTACACGCTTACGCGCACGTGGTGCAAGGGTACATGTATGCACTGCCCATGCATGCAAGCTGTCCCGCACGCACATGCACGCACGCACATGCTTCCACCAGATAATCCGAACCGAGCAATGAACCTGTCAGGATTGATTTTTGAAGAGTCTCTATACTGTAGTACTGTACCATACATGCATTTGCTGAAAATAACTAACGTTGCTTTGTGTAAAGGATGGCGGTCCATGGATAATGTCTGCTGGAACCAAATGGCAGCTGTAATGGCGAGGGGAGGGGCGGGTTCGGAATCGGTGGGTTACATAATAATGAGATTACATAACAAAACAACATTTAAATATCCACGACTAGTTATCAAGTACAGTGGTTGACTACTGCCAAGAAAAATTATACAACGGTGACTGTGTGATCTAATATTTGAAATTATTTAGTTACCTTCTACAGAATCTGGGAATTTTGAGAGATTACATCATTACATAATTAAACATAATCGATATATCCACGACTTAACAAGTTAACTTGTTAAGTACTTAACCACTGTACTTGTTAACAAGTACAGTGGTTGCTGCCAAGAGTGTCAACTACTTTATGGTAGTCGACTAGTTGGGTTTCTCAACCTGGGGTTCGCCAAATTATTTTGGGGGCCATTCAGTTTTTGGCAACTGAATGGCTTGAAAATGGAAATTAAAGTTTACATAGTACACATATAGTACATGCATAAACATTCCTTAATGATTATATCTGGTTTCTGTATTTATTTATGTATTTTCTTGATTATTAAGGATATTGTAGCGGTCAATTTGTATTGGAGGGGAGCAGGGGTCGTGTGTGTGTGTGTGTGTGTGTGTGTGTGTGTGTGTGTGTGTGTGTGTGTGTGTGTGTGTGTGTGTGTGTGTGTGTGTGTGTGTGTGTGTGTGTGTGTGTGTGTGTGTGTGTGTGTGTGTGTGTGTGTGTGTGTGTGTGTGTGTGTGTGTGTGTGTGTGTGTGTGTGTGTGTGTGTGTGTGTGTGTGTGTGTGTGTGTGTGTGTGTGTGTGTGTGTGTGTGTGTGTGTGTGTGTGTGTGTGTGTGTGTGTGTGTGTGTGTGTGTGTGTGTGTGTGTGTGTGTGTGTGTGTGTGTGTGTGTGTGTGTGTGTGTGTGTGTGTGTGTGTGTGTGTGTGTGTGTGTGTACACATTGTCAATTGCATTTTGCTTCCATCCAAACTAGCCAGAAACTACTGTTGTGTTGATGTGTTCACACCATAATCATACTCTTGGATTTTCCCCTCGGTCAGCATGCGGGAGCTGCAGCAGTGCATGTAAAAAGCATGCATTGATTTCAGATCTGCTCTGCTTACATCCCCCCCCCCCCTCCCCCGAAAAAAAGGAATCGACAATTTCAATTTTCGACTGGGTTCACCCCTTTTCCCTCACAGATTTCCCACCACAGATAATTTTCACTGGCGGCTGCACAGTCTTGAAATTCCAAGGCAGTAGTTAGCGGTGGAAGTAAGTGGCTTCGGCAGCAGAGATGAAATGTCTTTGAAAAGCGGGGTGTCTGTCTAAGCAGTGTGTGCACTCAGAGCAGAACTCCCCTCGTCTGGGGCGAGGGAGATGATGGTATGCGTGCAGAATCACAATGGCCACTCTTACATTATTTTGTCCTGAGACGGAACAGAGTTCAGACACTGGATGAAAGCAGAGTTTTCTTTGTCTGTTGCCGAGGTGAACCTACCCCACTTCTTATAGCATTAGACGTATAGGATGGGTGATGACACCATACTGCATGTATACTGTTGCTGTCGGGTGGAAACCTTGTACTGTACAAAATCGTTCCTTTTATATTGTTATTATTATTATGAATAAGATATAGTAGAAATTAGACGATCTGCAAGACCACAGCGTGTTGCATCGCAACGTGTTGTGAGCTTGAAGATCTGCTATTTTCACTACTTTTGCAGTTGAAGAATACAGCATTAATTTATGAAAAAGCATATACGTTTGAAACATGGATGTACAAGGTTTCTTGTACATCCAATATTTCACCCAGCTGATGGTTATCGTGAGTGTGTCTTGCTCAGGGCCATTTGGAGAGCTGGGAGGTGAACCTTTTGATTACCAGATGACCTCTCACACTAAGCTACTACCGCCCCATATTGTACACCTAAGCACTAGCCTGCTTTATGTCCCTCTGCTATGTTTTTTCTAATCTATAAGTACTCCTGCATCTAATTACTTGTGTCTTCTTTGGCCCAATTCTCTCACTTTCGAGGTTATAGAAAGGGGGAGCCGTGCACTGCTTCCCTTCCTCTGTTGGCAGGGCTTTCAATTCAAACAATGGGGGTAATGTGAACCTTTTCTTGAGGTTGCACAAGGTTTGGCTGACCTTCATGGTACAAATCTCCTCAGTACAATAAGTCTTTGTTTACAGTGAATGTATTAATGTTACAATGGGCACGCGCACGCACATACTGTGTGAGTGTGTGCCGTCGGTGAATCCCTCCCCGGTCACGTACTCTGTTGTTATCTCCCCTTTGCTTTGTATCCACATGCCCCCCCAACAATGGGGGATTATATGGTATATTAAATAACGTATCGCATATACCACTCAAAACTCTGAATGTGAACTACTGAATGTGCTGTGGCATCTGGCTTTTGACAGAACACTAGATTGGAGAGACAGTACGTTTTTGCATTGTTTGGGATTCTTGAGAAAGCCTGGTGAGAGAATCCTGGGGTTTATTTATGCCTTGAGCAAGAATAGAAAAAAAGAAGAACAAGAAAAGTCAGTATTATGCACGTACCGGCATGGTCAACTTTCCCCTCAGTGGAGGTGTTCTCTTCTATCCATACATTGCTGCATCCATCATAACTGCCACCTGTGGTGGACAGTTCTATTCAGGTAGCCTACTAAAGTAAACATTTTGGGTGCAGTACTTAGTTTAGACTAGTCATTTGGTTAGACCAGTCATTAGTCCTACAACTACAACCTATCTCAAACCCTCACCCTAACCCTAACCTCCCACGGGGCAGCACACCTAAACCTAATCTTAACCCATGTCTAACCAATAACTATAGTCTAAACTAAGTATCCGATAATCAGCTCAAACCGCGACTTTTTTATGCGCTCTCCATATTATGCAAGTCGAGCTGAACGCACACACATATGGCTTACCAATTTCCAGCATATTTTATTATTGAAAGGCTCAAAAAGGCACAGCGCATACCGATTACACCTGGGTCTGACCACCTCTTACGTGCAAAAGAAAAGTTTGAGAGCAATCGAGTGCATGCTCAGCAGTTTTGCCATGTCCGTTTATTATAAGCGACTTTGGGCTACTTTTTCTGTAAAGTTGCTTGTAAATATTGGTAGTTGTGGTTGCGTTTCTTGTTTCTAAAGTGCTTATTTGGGATTTTCTCCCAATGTTGTTTAAACCAGTGATTCTCACACAGTGATATTGCCATGTCAGGATCCCCAAAATATGTTGGAATTTTTGGCACTTTTTTAATAATTAAAAAATCTCCATAATCCTTGGGAAGGCTGCTTCATTTGGCAATCATCCAGGCATTCATTGTCTCACAATGAAACGCTAGCAACCGAAGACCATAACATGGGGGGGATAGCCACCATTATGCACATGCAGGAATTGCATGTTAGGTGGCATTTCAACGGCTTATTCCTTCATGAATCGAATGAAAAAGTTATTTTACAGCTGTTTTCCATATAAACAAATAAAGAGGGTGCAATAGTCCATACATGCATGCAATTCGTTCCTCCTTTTATTATTTTGATTTGAAACAGCCATAATTCGTTGATTTCTCAACCGTTTTTTTTCATGTAAAATTATCCATATTCCTTAGGAAGTTTGCTTTCATTCGCTGTATCGTACCCAATTATATTGTTATTCAGTCAAACGCTATCAAGCAAAGATGTAACGTCGCAACTTGCAAGATGGCAGATGAATGAATCCATTTTCAGTCTTGCAGCCAAAACCACTGGTATTTAATTAATCCATAGCTCTCTCATTTCTCAACCGTTTTTTTTTATGTAAAAATATCCATATTCCATATTCAGAGCCTCTTAAGGTACATCTAATTCTTTCTCGCTAAAGCCAATATAATTAAGCCAAAACCACACCAAAGGGTCGGGTCAGGACACAACCGTTAAACCATACCAATGCAACTCATTGAGTTGCAATGAGTTGGTGTTCTCAATGAGGTGTGCTTAAAAACGGTTTTGTCCCTTTGATGTGGTTTGGGCTTTAGACCTACAGTATAAGTTCTCAATGTGTTGTGAGCTTGTAGATTTTTAACACTTTTTTAGGGGAAAAATAGAAATGGGACATTGACATTCTGCACACCTTTTTTGTTGTACTGTATATTTTGATGCCAATAGTTTTCTACTTTTACTTTTGAACACAGAATTGTCCAGTATTAATAATTTTTATGTGGTATTAACTAAACAATAATGATATGAATACTTCTCCATAATAGCTATCCATGTATTTTATTGAAGTGTTTTGCCTGAAATCTCAAGTGGTGGAAGCAGACTGCTGTGGAGTCATTAGAGCAAGCGGGTTATTCCATAAACCACAATCAGCCACATTTTACTGCCAGTCTAGGGAATCTGCATTCCACTCCCAGTAGTTTGAGAGGCTGAGGCTAGTATAGTGCAATAATTATCCTCGCTCACAGCAGGAAATTTCACAGTCCCTCCCCCCCTTTGTTAACCACTTATACACTCTAGTCTTAATAAGGAGACCTGAGTTAAAACTGTACTGAACTGCGTTTTTCCATCTACACAAAATATCTTTCCCAAGAATAGAAGATCTATAAGCTTGCAACACATTGTGAGCTTGTAGATCTGCTATGTTTTGGCGAATGTTCCCCCAGAACATGGTTAAAGATGGAAACCTGCATCTATCTCTCTCTGCAGAAGATAACATGGTTTATTCTTCTAGCACAGTGGTTTTCAATCCTTTTCAGATCAAGGCCCATTATTTATAAAGAATTTGAGCCACAGACCACCATTTTATTAGATTTTGCCTCTCGGGCCCAAAACTAAAGAATATTTTGTTATTGTTGGATAAGATGCTGTCCACAATTCCATGCTGTATTGTATTGTTGATCAAAATAACAATTATTTTACATTCTCTAACCTTGATCCCAGCCAGGCAGCCACTTCATCTCGCAAGGAGAAATATAGCCTTGTAAAGCAGGGGTCTTCAACGTTTTTCAGGCCAAGGACCCCCTATAGCATGGTGGTCCCTCTGTAGTAACTTTGAGGACCCCCTATGTTCCCGGACCCCTGTTGAAGACCCCTGAAGAACTATGCCAGAATGTGTCTGTATGGCGGGACTTCATTGCATGTACTTCCCCTGGAACTGTATTTTTTCAACCAACATGATTCTGTAAACAGATCTGCCCAGCGAAAGAGAAAGACTCAAGCATATGGCCATATTGATCCAAGTCATTCTCTAAGTGGAGGCAGTGAACTCTATGGTCTCGAATAGTCATCCTTATGCATTCTTTCAGTGGACTAATTTCACTATAATAGTGAAATTAACAACTTTCCATCTGGTATCCCTATTTTGGGCATGTCATAATAGGAACATAGCGAAAATAGCTCACAATGCAGGTTGTGATTTCTGCAGTTTTTGTATAAAGTATAAATAGGACATAATAAATGGAACCTCTCAAGGATGGTTTGGCTACCAGAGAGTATTTATCTGCAACCAGGGTGGACGATGTGTGTCTTTGCTATATGATATGCATATCATCATGAGACATGTTTAGCAAGGGCATGTACTGTGGAAAATATTAAAGAAAAAAAGGCACTTCTTTGTCCTAACCCAGAGTCTATGCATCCTTCTAAATAATTCATGAAATTGATTGGGGAAAACATTAATGCCTTGCAGGTAAATACTTATGGAAAAGGATGTAGGCCTATGTTGTTTCATGTTTTCTGATATTTTAATGTCTTTCACATCTAGTCTGCAAGTCAATGTTGATAAAGCATTGCTAAAGTGTGCTGTGCACAGTGCACAAATTGAAGCTGTCGCTGTGCTGTATGTCTCCAAGACCACAGAAGCAGACCAAATTGTCATCTCTTGGGTACTTTTGCACATGCAGAGCTTTATCTACTGTATCTTGTTTGCTGAAGAGCTGGCAGAAGTCATGGCCTTCTGTGGCTTTCTTGTGATAAGTGAGATCATTATCTTTTGCCACAATTTGGCTGTTGTGTTAGAATGCAACGGTTCTCGGCTGCAGTCTGTACTGCTGGCTTTCAGTCCGGCTGTCTAATCAGCCACTAATTGAAACCAGGGACATCAATACACAACCTGGCTGTCGTCTCGGACCCCAAGGAGGACATCGATGTCCACTCTGTTCCCCTTGCCTAAACTGTTCAACAGTTTTTAACAATACGTCGGCTGACATGAATCAAGAAGGTTTATTTTCCTGAACGGTTGTTTTACGTAGTTTAACAACAAGATCACTCCATGATCAATCCCTAGTCTGGGATAAACATATTGCAAAAATAGCAGCTCACAATGCATCATGTTTACGGTATTTTCGCAAAGATTTTTTAATGTAGAGGGCAAAAAGTTAATGGGGGTTAAGAGATTAAATTCTCTAACTTCAACAGAGACTGCGCAGCCAGGTAACATTGGACAAGGCAACGGCAGCAGACTTCCAGAAAACTAATGGCAATAACATTATCTATCTGTTGAGGTATTTTCCATAATATTATTCAGAATGTCCATTGGTATCTGGTGCAACAACCCTAAAAGAAACTCACTAGTGTTAATGCAAGTGAACACAAGCTCCCTGATAGTATAGTACTGGGGAAATAGACAACATTGAACATTATATTGCAAGGCTCAGGAGAACTAGCAGGTTAACAGAATACTGGATGTCCAGTGAGTCCAGAACACAGTATTCGGGAACATTAAAGACCAGCTGGAATGGCCATTTCGTGACCAAATCGTGAAATATTTCCTAGTGAAACTGTGAAAAAGGCCAGCTCAATCACTGTGGCTATGGTGCATGAGTCTAGCAAGCACAGTCTCAGGCGACCATCCCATCCCCTCGCAATATCTATCTTTGTATTTATTTAACCTTTATTTAACCAGTAAACCCACATTGAGACTGAAATCTCTTTTACAAGTGTAAACTGGCCAAGAGAAGAGGCAAAATAAGTGACACAGCTTTGCCAGTAAAATACATACAAGACAATAACAGGACAAACATGCAACGCTCATAAATACACCCACTACAGAAGAAGCTCAAAGGGAGAACAGGAACGTCTAATAACGTAACCAAAAGGCTAATATGTAAAAACTAAGCAACGAAATTAGCTATTAAACTAAAAAGCAAGAGAACCAACATTTGCTATATGTCAAAGCAGGAAGTGTGCCCATGACAATCCTTTTAAAGCTCACTAGGGGAATCACAGAATCCAGTTTGAGTCCCCCCCCCCCCCCCCCCCCCCCCGCAGTGCCTGGTGTCGAGTCGGACGGACCCACGGTTGTCCAAGACTGCCACAAAAGGCATCTGCCCAGGCTCTGGACCGGGCCCTGCCCAGTGTCCATATATGGAACTGGCCTGTTCTGACATCAAAAATATGTTCTGACATCTGCATAGACTCCATATTTGGGCATGCCTGAATCCCTGACAAAGAGCTCCATATGGGCATAAAAGGACACATACTGGCCTGTTCTGACATCACAACACTTCATATTTGGGCATGCCTGACCCAGAACTCCATATAGGAATAAAGGGACACAGATAGACAGATACAGAAATCTCCATATGGACATAAAGGGGACTCAGACATCTGGGTGGAGCGGGTACTCTGACACGGGTATCTATAAATGCATTCGCCCCACCAACTTCAAATTATACACGCAAAGGGACACAGAGAGACAGAAATCTCCATGTATGGGCATAAATGTACTCTCCATATGGAATGAATTATTGCGAGCACTTACTATGAGACCTAGCAGATCATGTCTGTCTGTCTGTGTGTGTGTCTGTCCCGCTATCCAAATATGGAGTGTGTTGCATCAGCAATCACTCAGCTCCATATATGGGCACAAAAGGGGCCAGGTCCACTCAGCTCCATATATGGGCACAAAAGGGGCCAGGTCCACAGCGGGACAGACACACAGACAGACAGACATGATCTGCAGGGTCTCAGCTGCGTTCGCTTCCCGCGTTTGCGCGTCTTACTGGTGTAGGCTACTGGCTCACTATGCCCACAGCTGCCAGTTGATTACTTACACACTCCACGGGCACCGCTTTAGTAAGATATAAATGCAGAGTTGTGATGCACTGCGAGTGCGTCATGCACTGCAAAAAGTCAGTTACTGCATATTTCTCACCTCAAGCAATGACTTCACTTAAGGCCAATGCTGATTGGTCACACCTCCATGTATTAAGTTAAGTCATAACTTAATACATCATAGTATATTTGACTTTCAAATAAAACACGGCCCCCTCATGCATTAGAACGAAGGACGGGTATTTTCAATGAATGCTCATGGTTAAAATGGAATTTGAAGTTACAAACATGTTTGTAAGTGAAATATCCCTTAGTTAAAAGTTAAAACACAGCTAAATTGGGCCCAAATGTTTTCCGATCCAAATTCAGTTTAAGTTTAAATTGGGAAGGTTTGTAATGCTCCACCGACCAACATCCTTGTTTAGATTGAACATCGCCCAGCTGTCTCTTGGGTTTTGGGAATCACAGGTGAACACAACGTTATTGGTTGAAAAAAGTTACACATGAATATTATTATCCCTTTGAACAACAGTCGTGACTGGTGAATACTGTGCATGGCAGAGACGTTGCATTTGGAAGGTGTAGAGCTGCAGCTGCAGTAGGCAGAGGCATGTGATTAATAGCTGGGGAAGCGAGACAGCCATAATGCAGTGCGGCAACAGTGGAAAACGCTAGGAGAATTTACAGAACAGAGACTGCGGCACGTGATGTGAGATAAATCTAGTGCAGTAAGTTACAGAGGTAAATAGCTAGGGGATGTATAGGGGGCATGCTGTGCGTCTGCTCGTTTAGGAGGTTGATAGCAGCAGCATGGGAGAAGCTTTGCGGTCGGTTTGCTGTGCAGGCAGCAACAACTAACCAATGGTCTCCTACCATCTCCACGATGGCAGATTTTTATAGAGGTGATAGACAGAGTATGTGGAGTCCACAGAGACTTCCCTTGCTGTGCTAATGGAAAAGCTGACAGCCAACAATCCTACAGCAGGCCCTACAGCCTTGGAGAGTGTGGCTGTTGGTTGGGCAGAAACCTTGTATCTGCACATTTCAACTTCTTCTTATGTTTATTTTGTAACTTAAGGCCCTACTTCATCATGCACAATTGTCCAGCAAAAAGTAACACAACATAGCCGATCTACAAGCTCACTACGCATTGCTGGATCCATTGAAATGAGTAACGATTTTGGACATACAAGGTTTCCACCCGACAACAACGAGTGGAAGGAAGCACATAGGCAAACCAGACGATGAGGCAGGTAGTCAGGAAACTGTATTTTGCCAAGCGATGATAAGCTTTTTATTTTTATTGTAGCTGCTGTATTTATTTTAGTTGTTTCCACAAGTTTAGGCCAGAAACTGCAATACTTCAATCATTATGCAGTTGCTTAATGGGTTTGGTTGGCTCTGATGAAGAAAGTCAAACTAGGTTAAGCCACATGAGCCTTGAACTTTTCACCAAAACCAGTGATTGCCTAATGAAGTGGAACAAGGCGTGTAGCGTAACAGAGATAAACTTAAAACGCTGCTCTGACTTGCCTTTTCCAAGTCTACATGTATTTTGTGATGCTGAAGTGGCCAATTTGGCCAATTCATATATTACACTTTAACATGCACACCACTATAGCTGTGTCTTTCTACCATGGTATTGACAAAAAGTCTAGTTCATAGAAACATGACGGTTATAAATCAGACAGTCGCCCAGCACAACCAGTTTACTGTTATGTGGCTTATTTCTACCCTATAATGTTTTCAGAAACATATTTTAGCGTGATGATTAAGTTGAAACCGAGTAATACACTGTCTGAATGTTATCTTGAATGGAAATAAAAACGGAGTAATCTGTAATCAGAAGCAGCTGTGTTGCATGGATGCGCAGACATGGGGAATTAAACATGTGAGCTTCATTTTTATTGGCTTTTATCGATGTGTATCTCTACACGTCATCACGCAGCACGTTTTCGTTTTAATAAATAAATAATACAATCGTTTTTATGGACCTTTGATATAAAAACACACAGAAATGAGAATTTTCCCATTTTTTTTGGCATCCATTGTTAGGTATGCCCATATGATGACCACGGATATGGTCTAAAAGTGTGAAAAACGTATTTTTCATTTCACTGCGCCTTTAATTGTCAAATGCTTAAGCATGTCATGTATACCTTACTTTACTTGTGAGCAATAAGGCATTCAAAACCAATTGCAGAAGACAGTAGACACATGTGTGTGCATCATTTTGTTATTTTATTTTGTATAAAATCTTGTCTATGCCAATTCCCAGTTTGTAGACCCTATAGTTGTCACTGCCATTCCCTACATGTGGGAGCGTTTAGAATTAGAAGACAACCACATGATGATCCTGGACTGGGTGACATGACTTCAAATCATAATAACTCACTGATTTCAAACTTGTGTCTCGATTAACAATTGTGAGAAAAATAAGAAAATAGACTATCTACAAGTTCACAGCTCACTACCATTGTAAAATAACACTACAATAGTACTAAATCTTTCAGTTTTGTTTTAATGTAATTTTCAAATAATGGTTGAAATAAACTCATTCATTCATTGTTTTCTTTTTTTTTTAAGATATTTTTTTGCGGCTTACGCCTTTTATTGTTTTTTTGAAGGGACAGACAGTAGGCTGACAGGAAACGGGAGAGAGATGGGGGGGGGAAGAGATGCAGTAAAGGCCGTGTCGGGCTCGGGAGTCGAACCCGCGGCACACTGCGACTGGATTACCAGTCGAGGGTGCCCAGACGGTTACGCCACCGCCTGGGCCCATTCATTCATTGTTAATCAGACAAATAATTTTGTCATAAAATACATATTTAGAATATATAAAATTACTGATTCTTGATGATTCGATTAACCTACTTGCAAGATGTCAGTTATTGGTTTTGATATATATTTCTGGTTACATTTCTACTAACTCACATTGTCACACATGGCAAATTGGCACTTGGTTGAACCTCAGCTCAGACAGTAGGAGGTGACAAGAGGGACAGAATAATAGTTGATTTATGTGGCGTGAACTTCCGTGAAGCTCTAAGGCACAGTAGGTTTTTATCATCTGTTATGAATATAACCCTGGGTTCAAAGTCATCTCGGCGAGCATAGCATGTGTTCACTTCCATTTCAGAGACACTCATCGCTGTCATTCGTGTTTATACTACACAAATGACAGTGCTATTTCAGGTGGAATGACCTTAAAATACCCCATCTGTGAAGATGGTTAGTGGGGGGTGAATGGCACTCATATAGGAGCCTTATTCACACGGGGAGGTCCGATATGCTGATATGGAGAGTCAACAGCGAAGAATTATTGAATCAAAACGCCTGAGCATGGGAGATGGGCTCCATACTGTAATTGAATATTGAGGTGCACATTTATATTCCCCCAGTTGAAATAGGCCTATGTATAGGTTCCTGCAAGTAGACTATGCACAAAAGAATCAATGGCAATGCTCCAGAGGGAACACGACTGTGGTGATGAATATAAAAAACACATTGTATATCAGATACCTGATTCCAGGGAGGTTGTGTGTGTGTGTGTGTGTGTGTGTGTGTGTGTGTGTGTGTGTGTGTGTGTGTGTGTGTGTGTGTGTGTGTGTGTGTGTGTGTGTGTGTGTGTGTGTGTGTGTGTGTGTGTGTGTGTGTGTGTGTGTGTGTGTGTGTGTGTGTGTGTGTGTGTGTGTGTGTGTGTGTGTGTGTGTGTGTGTGTGTGTGTGTGTGTGTGTGCGCGCTTGTGCACATGCGCGAGACGGAGACACTTGCTTAGCAACAGGGGGATGAAATGGCTGTGGACAAGGAGAGATGTTCTGCAGACACCTTGTAAAGTGTTAGCAAAGTGATTTTTTTTCCCGCTGAGCGTTTCTTCATTGGGTCTAACCCTCAGATAGCTCTGATCCATAGCCTTCTACTGCTTCTACGATTCTGCCCTGCGCAGTACAAGGCTATGGGACTTACAATTTTAAATCTCAAATCGAAATCAGACCAGCCTCTCCTCTTTGGCGTAAATAAAAATAACGTTTTTGCTACTCACCAAAACAAAGGCGGGTTGTGTCAATAGAAAGACTACTTTCCTTAGTGGAAGCACTCTGAGCCCCCCACCACACGTATAAACGGTACTTTTTGGCCAAAAAGGGATTTTTTTTCACCGGAGGAAAAATATTCTCTATGAGGCAGTTCTCTGGGCAATATCAGTAGAGGGCGCAGTGGAGTAACTAAAAATGTTTTTTTTTCCGGTGGAACAAAAATCCCTTTTTGGCCAAAAAGTACAGTTTATACGTGTGGTGGGGGGCTCAGAGTGCTTCCACTAAGGAAAGTAGTCTTTCTATTGACTCAACCCGCCTTTGTTTTGGTGAGTAGCAAAAACGTTCTTTTTATTTACACTAAAAGAGTAGAGGCTGGTCTGCATTCATGCGAGTGGCGGAAGTTGATAGTAACATAGCTCTAATGCAACGCATTAGAGCTATGGAACAGAGCTAACCCTCAGACAGCTTTTAACCAATTCAAGGAAATTACATTGGTGACCTCACTGCCCGCTAGAAAGACACTCACCTTTCTCTGAAGTAGTTTCACGTACAGACAGAGGAAAGACAGCGAGAGAGAATGCAAGGTAGAGAGGAGGGCAGCGGGACCTGCCCATAGATCCGAAGTCCCGTTTGTTGAACATGCACTGCTCCCGTGCTTGCGGTTAGGTTTAGGTTAGGGTTAGAGATAGGGATAGTAATGACCAATGGGAGGTCGGACAAACGGGAGGTCGGATCGATGGCATGTTACCGAGGGCAGCTAGGGAACAAATCTGTCTGACTGTTGTGGCGCCTTGGTTTAGCGCAGAGAGTCGCCATTCACTGTTAAATTAACATTCAGTGTGCACAGAAGGGTTCAACCATGGGCCTTAGGGAGTCTGCTTGTTGAAGCTGTCTGGGTATGCAACACGGTATCACAGCTTTGGGAGCTATTTTCTGTAGCATTAAAGGATAGCATTAAGAGGTCTGTCACATAAGCTACCTGCAGAACATGCAGCTCTTCACGGATACAGACTTCCTTGTGAATTCTCTATCTCACTGTCATAGACTCATAGTGGTAGTAGTGTCTTGGTTTTTTGTAACTAGTTAGATCACCGGGCTGAATAAGGCCAGAAGGCATCAAAATGGATGGAAAGTTAGCCCTAAAATAAACTATTAAATCCTCTTGACAGCTACCGCGTTGTCCGATGTAATAAATGAGCACATTTCATGTCTTGGAGCAATGCTGAAACTGTTTATTCCCCTATTAGGGGGCAGTGCTCCACCAATTCCAATCATTCTTTAATTAGAACTGTTGTTACTTGGCTGTCCTGACAGCATCCGCCTGACAGCCTGCAATCTCATATTCATTGACGAGGGCTTTGGTGCTACTCGTAGTCACTCCATCTCATCCGAATGGCTCTGCAGTGCGCCAGACGCCAATGGCTGATGTAGGCTGCAGTGTATGCATGGCTACATAGCAATCTCATGCCTGCTAGGCTTGCTTTCTCTGTCTTTAAGTTTCCTCCCTGTAGTGAAGAAAATGATTACATGGGAGTGTGTTTGGCATTATAGCCCAGGATTGACTCTGTTTAGCCATGATTCATAATGTTTACGCAATGCAGCAGCAGCTATAGAGTAAAAGAGAACAGCCTCTTGAGATATTAACTCAGCCACGCAGTAGATTTTGCTCTTAATACTAACTAAATGTGAGCATCCATCCATCAATATGCGTTTACATCACTAGCAAGGGAGCCGTGGCAGCGATGGTGTTCAGTTTTGGGGCCTGCAGTGCATATAGATTTATAGAGCATACACAGAGACACGTAAACCGCAGGTGTTCTTCAAGGCATCCCAGCGGTTTCCAGAGAATTAAGTCCATAATGGGCTCTGTTTTATCTTAATAAACGCGTTCCAGGTGCTGGCAATTTGTCGGTAATGAAGTGCCGCCCTCTGCGGAGCGATGTAGAACAACAATCGGACACAATCGATGTCCCGTCGTACCTCCGCACTGCACCCCCTTGTAAACGCACCCCCCCCTCCCTTAACCCCCAGGCCCTGCTGTGTCAGTTCCAAAGCCCACAGCCAGGGGACAGCAGTGGGGAGGGTCATCGGAGTGAATCCAGGTGAAACATGTTCCTTCCTCTCGTGTGTGTGTGTGTGTGTGTGTGTGTGTGTGTAAATAGTACCCTGCTACCTTGGAGAAGGATGACATCAGGAGCACTCGGTTCCCACAGGAGGCAGCTCAGGAAACATACAACTTTAACAAGATTACCAACAGAGAGAGAGACTGAGGGAGGGAGGTAGGAGGAGGTGGGCGAGAGAGAAAACAGTGTGCCGCTCTGAGTTGGCAGCATGAAATACAGATTTATGAACTCCATTAAACCACATTTCTGTTCCTTTATTGGGAGCCTGCAGTATTTACCCGACATGAAAAAAATAGACAGAGAGAGAGGTATAACAAAAAAACTCTTCTCTGGATAAATTGTTGACAGGCTGTGTGGGTTCACTGGCGCTTCTCGTGAGCTGCACAGAGCACTGAACAGGGACGTAGATGACTGGAGTTGGACCCCCCTCTTCCTGCAGATTGACGCAGACTTGTGAACAGGTGGCTGCGTGACACGTTCGACTGGGATTCTGGTCCTATTGAGCCGCCATCGGTTTAGCAGCCAGGCTCAGCAATCTGTCCACATGAACCCCACCGAGCACCCCCGACCCAGAATATTGTTGGAACTTATTATTGCCCCTGTGGAGAAAATGGCACTTATGAGAGAGATAGAGAGAGAGAGAGCATCTTGGACAATTATCAGAATGCTGACGGGAGCATCTCAGCTGCCACAAGCGCACATATTCCATTAAGGATGTCAGTGTGTCGTCTAGTGTTTTCTGGCGCCCGGTGCATTTCCTTTTCATTACGTCCCTGTCAGAGCGCCAGCGCTGTCGGTACACACACACAAGTGGGGAGGGGTCGACCATTAAGTGGTGAATGGGCTGACCTTGTGCCAATGTCTGGTGAGCCACGAAAAGGCCCCGGCAGGCAGATGGCAGTGAAAATGGGTGGGATCCGATAAAGACCGTTTAAATTCCTGCGTGGCCGGCGTCTGGGACGCATTGGGTATGGAGGTGGGTTTAACGCCGTCTCCAGCTGGAGACGTCACAGCCCTTTAACCTCTCACCTGGACTCCCAGTCCTGTGGTATGTGTGACTAACACAGTCTCTTAGAAGACGGGGTAATATGAGAGCCCACAAGTTCTGTGTATATTGGGCTCAGCTGCAGCTTTGAGATTACCCCGTGCGTGCTCACACTTTCTGATAGACCTTGAGCCTGGGCCGTGAATTGGGCGTGTCACTGTAATTCATATATCACCCCTGCCCCCCAAATATGTAGGGAAATATTTTTCCCTATACACGCAGAACTGACAAACTAATCAATTTCTTGCACCGCAGTTCCTGGCATCCACGGTCATCTCCGGAATCCATAAGAATGTTGTCAAATCTCCACTAGCAGACATTAGACACCACCACCTCCTCCACAACCCCCACCCACCCACTGCCACTCCACGGGTGAAAGCATGGAAATCTGAAGGTATAAAATAAGCAATGAGTACATGCAAAGCACTCGCTCAGTGTGTCCCCCCTATCTCTCTGGGACCTCTTGGCTGGCTGCGTGTCTGTCTGCGCTCTGCAGTGGAACCGAAAGACCCGCCGGGCAACCGTTGCATCGATCACGCCTCGTTGATGGATCACCGGGGCAATGTGATTCTCCACGGGTTACCAGCTGAACACAATTCCACTAACCGACTATAGCAGCGCCCTTTACGGGAACCTATATGTGACTACTTCATGCATGTATGCATGGCTGTGGAGCAGCAACAGAACCGCCAATAATACAAGCATCTGGCACGGCTCACCAACCACAACAGAATGCATGAGACGGGCAGTGAAGCTTAGTTCCCTTCACCACTTAATAGTGGGCGGGTGTTTCTGGTGGGTGCGTGTGCCATTGTTGTGCCATGAAATTGTAAATACAGTACGCAGTGTAGTGTCCAGTCATGGTGGGTTAACAAAGGAGACAGTAGACCGTATGTATACCGTATACTGAATGTAAGAACTTTGTGTCCTCTGGCGATCCAGCCTAGGACATACCCACGGACTGGCTGTGACGGTTTCCACAATTTTGGATACCCAAAGGCGAGGCAGAAAGGCTGGAAAAGTATTGTGCTGTCTCTGCTGCCTACGTTGTATTCCTAACAGTAACATTCGTGGGAGAGCTGCTCATTTTTGCAGATGAAGATATGATCGGGAAGAAATAAGTGCAACCGAGAAGATTTATTTTTAGACTTATTTGACCGCATATTGTGTTTTGGCAATTACGCAGCCGATGGGTCCCTATTTTGGGCAATACGTTTCACATAAAAATACTAAAATATGCTAATCTACAAGCTCACAACGCATTGCGATGTGGCAAATTAGCTTGACTATTCCTAAAAGAATGTGCGAAGTGAGGGGTGCTCTTCATACATCATCATCATACATCATTCATCATCATATTCCCGCAATTTAACCCGAAATATGGCATTGGTCGGGCTCTAGAGACATGATACTGCAAATGCCATACAGTAGCTAACTCCAGAGCCTGTATCTAAGACTGGGATTATTCTTTCTGTGCTACAGTGCATCAGCTGAAGTTTAAAATCGATCACAGACATATTGATCCACATATTGTGCTGAGACTCTTCTGCAGGGATGAAGCTCTTATTGTGGAGTCCTGCATGGACACATTGTGTAACGGTAACGGAACAGAAGTTCTGAACAGTTACTTTCACAGGTCCACTCCCAGAGCATAATTTGGTTGATATCTCAAATTTTCCCCCAACGCAATTGTCTTTACCCTTAACACATGGCAACATTTAATTTGCGTGTGCTACTGCCAGTCAACCTCAAGTGCCCCAAGCACTCAGCCAAGAAGGCTTAAAGGTGTTTGTCAATGAATCATTCGACTCTCTTGGGAATTTGAGCTTTCGATTCTTACCCAGTGTCCTGCTGTCACTTGGACACTTAACGCACCGTAATGATTCTGGTGATGGCCTGGGTGGGCTTCTTCGCCACTTCCTCCATCCTTGTTGCGTGGCTTCAGCAAGTATCCTCCAGAGTCTCCATCACCCCTGGAGCTGAGCCTCTTGAAATTCTAGACACATTTATGCGCTATCAACATCCCCTTCTGGGAGAGACGGTATACGGAGGGGGAGGAGGTGAATGCAGCTTGTGGTCTAAATGGTGTTATTTAATAAAAGCAGTCTTACCTGTCTAGTCCACTCGTATATTTGTAATTTCAGCAATTTCACTCTCTCGGAAATACATTCAACATAATAGACCTAGTGTGACGAGTTTACTGGCACCAGTTATCTGGTCAATTCATGTCATTGTATATTCACAGCTCCTGCCATATAGAAATATAAACAAAACAAACATAATTTTGTCATGGTCTGTCTCTCCACAGACCGTGCTGGCCACTCCCACATACATTATACTACAGTGCCATATGCCCAGCATATGCACCTGTCTCCAACTGCCTCATCAGCCCAATTAGTTCCCTTCTCATTATACTCACCTGTGGCACTGGCAACTATGCCAATCAAGCCACTACGTACCTACAAAACTGGACTGTCTACTCATTCTTTGCTAATATAACCAATGCAATGTATAGTGGTGTGTTTCCTGTTTCAGGACTCCCTCTATACTAGGGTATTTGATGATTCCTAGTGTTCCTTAGGTTTGACATTCTGCTTGTTTTTGGACTTTGATACTGCGTTTGCTCCTTTTTAATGTGTTTGCCTTATTTGGACTGCTTTCATGGTTTTGACCTCTGCCTGTGTTGCCTGCATTTGTCTTCTACTTTGACAAACACTGTGACACATTTATTGCAAATGGTGCTCTTTAACATATAATCGAGGTGTGGAAAATAACATGATGTGAATGAAATTGATACGATATATAACATTGTTAAATATTGTTGGGGAGAATTTTTAAATTTCTTGTATGTTTTTCTCTAGCTCTGGTGCATTTAGAGATACTCTCAACTTCCGCCGCTCGCATGAATGCAGACCAGCCTCTCGTCTTTAATAAAAATAACGTTTTTGCTACTCACCAAAACAAAGGCGGGTTGTGTCATTAGAAAGCCTACTTTCCTTAGTGGAAGCACTCTGAGCCCCCCACCACACGTATAAACTGTACTTTTTGGCCAAAAGAGGATTTTGTTTCCACCGGAAAATAAATACTTTTAGTTACTCCAATGCGCCCTCTACCAATATTGCCCAGAGAATAGCCTCATAGAAAATATTTTTCCTCCGGTGAAAATAAATCCCTTTCTGGCCAAAAAGTACAGTTTATACGTGTGGTGGGGGGCTCAGAGTGCTTCCACTAAGGAAAGTAGGCTTTCTAATGACACAACCCGCCTTTGTTTTGGTGAGTAGCAAAAACGTTCTTTTTATTTTCGCTAAAGACGAGAGGCTGGTCTGCATTCATGCGAGCGGCGGAAGTTGAGAGTAACATAGCTCTAAATGCAATGCAGACGCAGTAGAGCTATGGACCAGAGCTATTTTTTTAATTTATCTAGAAGTAATTGTGAGACTGTACAGTGAATCTGCTATTTTTTTTTCTTTTAATTTAAAATAAAATGTTAACTATACGCCTATAACATCATGCCCAAAATAGAGACACCATGTTCAAACTTTAAAGTTAGTCTGAGGGTATTATATATTTTACCAATGAAAGTATTAACGACAGCTTGTGACGAAATAATAACTGCATTGGATCCATTGGATCACAGGTTCTTTTTTTCCCCTTTTCCTGAAAAGGAACGGTTTTGGACATGTAAATGTGCTCGTCAAAAGGCCAGAGCGTACCGTAGGTGTTGTCGAGAGGTGACAGTCCAAATCCTGTGCTACTGAGCGCATAGCGGGGCTCCACGACAGGCAAAATTGCATTCTGATCCACTCGGCTCCTTCTTTGTGTTACACAACAGGCTATTGTTGTGTCTGGTGTTTGAATTAGGGCCATGTAATGTAAGCCATCCTTATCCATTGCCATGCTACGACAAGATCACATTCAAGGCCATTCCCTCCCTTTATACCACACATCTCAAATTTTGAGGACGCACTCTGTAGAATCATTAGATAAAAAATAAACCTTGACAAATTCAAGGGGATATGCAATGAAGAACTCATACTACACTCTTTTGGTTCCAATGATGCAAGCTGGAACACAATCGATGGATTGATCATTAGAATATGCTCTGCTCCGACATCAATGCACGAGTGGGCCACAAAAGTGCCTCCAGAAAAAGTTGCAGAGCACCGCCCGCCTCTAGCGATTTTTAAGGGAGGATATAATATATCCTTCACATTACGCCTGCACAAAACCCTATTTTCTCCCATCTAGTGTCCAGATATGATATGACACAATTTATTGTAAACTACATGCCACAGCAGATATTTAGAAGGACATCAACCATGGCTGTGCGTGCAGGACACCACAATCTGATGGGGAGCGACGAGTAATGGCTTTACTCGGCTGCAGTGCGTGTGTCGGGCACAGAGTGGTTAGTGTGCCGGCTGTATTGTGTGGCTCTACGTGAAACGGCCCTCTGTGTGTCCGTCATTGTGGGCAGTGAATCAGTGAAGCAGGCAGGGACTATTGGGTCGAAGACCCCCGGGAGCGAGGCCATGACTTTGTCAGTGGCAACGAGGGCGGGTCCCAATAATAATGGACACATCATCAGGGCAAGTCTTCTCCTTTGTGGGAAGAGGTATACTACACTACCTCCCACCTAGTGCTGGTGAAGTAACTAAGTACCTTTACTCAAGTACTGTACTTGGGTACAGTTTTGAGGTACTTTTACTCTACTTTACCACTACATCTCAGAGGCAACTATTTACTTTTCAACTTTTTACTCTTATTGGACAACTCGTGTGTGTGTGTGTGTGTGCGCGCGCGCGTGCGGATGTAATGCACAATCGATGCACCGATGGGCTATAACCCATCGTTTGTTTTTCATTTTTTTCAAATCCTCAAAAATGATGAAAAACTGCAGTGCAGACCTGAGTGTGCATGTGCGTGCATGCGTATACGTGGAACGCCCTACCAACAGTCATTAAGACATGCAAATCCCTTGACTCCTTCAAATCCGCTCTCAAAGGGCACCTATGGACGGCTGCAATTCGAAACTGGCCCCCGTAAAATCTGATTTGAATGTGGTAAAGTAACAGTTTTGAACATATGAGGTTTCCACCCAACATAGACGACATGGTAGTCTGCACAGATGACGGATGATTTGTATTTAGAAGAGAACTGTTTATGCAACATGGATGTAATCTGGATGCAATCAAAATGTCATCATAGTCATTGGCTGTCCTTATGAATCATTCACTGCAAAATCAATCATCTGCTGAAGAGACATCAAAACATGTTTTGTTAACACTGGTGTCTGTTTAAGATATTCAGCACTACAGTAGGCCTACAGTATTCTTATCGCCTACTGTTGATTGCTTTTTTCCAGAATGCATTTTAGGAAAAAGCCAACGATATTCATCACTATTCATCATCACAAGGATATTTAAAAGGCTCTTCCAAAACTTGATGTCAGCGAGATCCAGGCGGTAATAAATAGCACAGTGTAGCACTTTATGTAACGTGTCTTTTACGGTTTCATTACACTAAAGTTAGTGTTCAAATCAGGTCGCTGTACTTTTTACAGATATAATAGCCTTGGCTTCATCACAAACTGAGAGGCTGGAGGATTGAACCTATTGAAGATTGATGATAACTTACCAAGTGCAAACGACGAGAGATATGTACCGTTTTATTTAATCAGACTTCTGTGACCTTCCTTCCAATGTCAGTTGAGCATAATATCGCTCTTATAACTACTGTCTGTTCAGTGGTTTTCAAACATTTTCATGTCAAGGCCATGTATTTGGCCACGGACGACCATCTGATCAGATGTCGTGCCAGCTAGGGTCCATGACGAGAGACCATTTAATTTGAGTTAAAATTATACTACTACTACTACTACTTTGACTACTATATGTTTCAGACGGCATTATTCTTATTTGAGTACTGCATTACCGGTATCTATTTTAACTTTTAACAGGTTGGCACGTCATCAGATTATTTTTTCCCAGAAAATGGCAGATGTTCAAATACAGAGCCTTCTCTCCTCTTCTGGGAAGAGCATTAACTAAATACATAACGGACCACTACACAATTAAACTCTTATCTCATCCTTTAGCTATATGTGTATATGTCTATAATATCATACAATCACACCCATGTGAAGTGAGGGGTGCTCTTATCATCGTACATCATCATACATCATTCATCTCATTCCGGCCAATCAGATTTTGCGCCCAAAAAAAAAAAAAAAAAAACATGTTTCTATTACAGATGCATGTTTCAGACACAATTGCTCTTTTTTGACAATTGTATGTTTTTATAGAGTAGATTATCATGTCTGTAGGTAACAGACTAAACAGAGGCTGTGTTTGTTTAGAGACACACAATTATCTGACCTCTAAGCACCATGTTGGTTCCTTTCATGGTATAACATGAGGGTGATATTTTTTTCGTCGTCACCCCCTGCTGGCAAAGACTGACTTTTGTCATACCCGTAAAAGAGGTAATTTGGGTTCATTGTCAAATTCGGGCCAACTAACGCTTTTCTTTTTTTCTTTTTTGACAGTTAGTTTGACAGGCTAGAAATTCACCAGCAGCTGCTGAATGACCACAACACTGTGGTATTATTCTTGCAGTGCCAGTCTCATCCAAATATTATGTGGTGCATGGTTTCTATTCACTGCAGTGCAAACTACAACGCTCTGCAGTGTTTGTTGTAACTCCAAGAGTGTGCAAATGGACCCTTTTGACTCCGAGAGTATGCAAATGGATCCTTTTGGGTCCAAATTTGCATTTGTTGTTAAAACGAACACTCAGGATTTGACTGTGTACGGCAGGAATAATACTCGAGCCTTGTGAAAGCATAAAAGTAGGATAAAGATCAATTGTGGGTTTTTTTGCCTTTGCGGCCTATAGTCTGTCGTATTTCATTGATAAATGGTTTTATTTCATTTTCCAAGCCTTTTATGTAGTTTCATAGTGCTGTAGTTAACGTCTTCCTTTGTGTCTGATGATGAATCCTAGGGCCATTGTTTCGATTTTTGTTTGTAGTTGTCGTTGCAAATGACTTCAGGTGTGGGACATTTTAGAGACCCAACGTATATTTCTTGCTGTCACATCTCTGCATTAAAGCTGCCTCATGAGCATAATATCTCTCTCTCTCTCTCTCTCTCTCTCTCTCTCTCTCTCTCTCGTTATTTTTATCTCAACCCAGCAGCGTTAACTTAGAGCAGTGGTTCTCAACCAGTGGTACAGAGACCATTAGTGGTCATTAAGGGGGTTCCAGGTGGTCCCCAGTTAAATGATGTAGAGTTGGTAACCAAATGGACCGTCATTAGTTCTTTAACTCCTGAGAGTGTAATTTTACACTATCAAGAGTTTAATTGTTAAACATCACTTGGCATTACTTAATTTAAAACAAGAAATCTACACAATTAGAGGATATAGAATAAATGTTATTTTGATGTGTGCCTGATCCTATATGGTACCACATCAATACAACAAAATAACTTTTGATTCTGAGAGTCTAATTCAATAATGGACCTTGATATGAAAAATGTTGAAAACCACTGACTTGGAGTATGGAGAGCTGAGCAGATATTCTAACTCTCTCTCTCTCTCTCTGTCATCCACAGAGAAGCCCATGGCGCAGGGGCCCCCAGGAGGGGTGATCGGGGTTCTGGGATGCGTGGTCGCGGTCGGACTCATCATCGCCGTGGCCGTCACCATCGTCATGGTCCACCGGAGGCAGCAGAAGACGGGCCGCAGTGAGACGGACAATGACCTGTGAGTAGTATGCACCGCGTCTCCAGCAGAGGCATCTTTTTAGCTCTAGGAGAGATTGCCATCGTGGTGACTGTATGAAGTGGTCAAATGCATTGCAATGTGGGCTTGACTCAGTGTCAACCATAAAAAAGTATATAATCATTATAATCTCTGACACAGTGGTCTAATGGCTTTCCATAAAACAAATGGTCGTATGTTGCAACTTGATGGCATGAAACCTGAAAATGTAGTCCACTGTATCAACTGTGTAATGGTGGATGAAGAGGGTTATTGTTGTCGAGCAGGTGGGGCCGTTAACTGTGACCCCCGCCATCCATGCTTACGTGATCGGCACACTGATACGTGCACACATAAGACACATACTACAAAAGAAAACATATTTATTACAGTGAATAGGATCAGTGTACACTGTACAGTAGTCAAACCCAGGGAGTGTATGTAACTCAGACAGCCTATGCTCTCCCACACACAGACGCAGGCACTTGTGCGCACACGCACGCATGTACGCGCACACACACATACTGAGAGTTAAATGAACACTCCGTATTTGAATGTGCAGCAGGATGAAAAAGGAGAACATCAGAATAGGCCTGTCTGCATAATTCATTCCAATGGAGCAGACAGATGGCTATTAACGACTGATCCCAGCCTCCCAGGCGGGACCCTCTATTTAACCTACTTTACCTGCCTCCCCCGAGCTAGTCGGGTCATTTTGTTCTGCTGCGTCAACATCCCCCTACACACACCCTGCAGAAAAGAAGAGAAACACAACAATTTAGAAGTTTGCCAGACAGCTGCTGCTGGCACACTGAGGGGAACAGGAGATTACATCCCCCACCCCTGACACATTTCTGGGAGAGTCATAGCATTATTTCTGAGGAAGCAATTAAATACAAATAAACACAAACAACTTTTTGATAGAATTACAAACTTCAATATGCCGTTGCGGTCGGGTAGAAACATAGTATGTCCAAAACCCTTCCTGTTTGTATCCACCAGGCTGAAGGAAGAGCATGTTTTGCACTCCGTCCGTCCATTCGTCAATGTGTGTGTGTGTCCGGTCCGTCTGTGTCCAGCTAATCTCCAGCACCGTTGGCTCCGTCAATGCTAAACTGTGCACACATACTTTCTGGATGCCAACGACGAACCTCTGCCCCAGATTTGGCCCAGAACGGCCTGTTATAACACCACTATGATGCCGATTTGTGCAAATAATGGCCCTGCAGGAGACACTATCATCGACATTGATGTTCCTGCAGGGAGTAGGCCTGAAGGGAAAGAGAGGCGATGAGGGTGATAAACATACCTCCTCCGCCATCTGGAAAAGGAGGAGTTAGTTGTGGGATATGTTTAAAGCAAAGAGGTTGGGAGTTGTGTGTGTGTGTGTGTGTGTGTGTGCCCTGCATGCGGGGGTGGGGTCACTCATGTGGCATCCCGTTAATTGCTCTCGCCAAAAACACCTGGTGGCTTCCGAGACAGCCCGATGGTTGCCATGGGTTTCTATGCGTTTCGTGGTGGGTGTAAACGAATGCACCCCTCCCCACACCCCATGAGGGAAATGATACTGCTGTGTACAGTGGATTGGCTATCTTCCTCTCAGGATGCATATAAAGCCTTTAATCAACTCATGTGCTGAGGTTACAATGCTTTTTTTTAGGAGGCACTCGTCTCCCACAGAACCGTGTGATTGATTTGATTTTCAAGGTGCCCGATGCTAACCACAGATATGCTAACCATAATTATAGCCCTGAAACTTCAACCTGTTTTTCACACTTTCTCCATTTACAACGCATACACATACTGTATCTACATAATGGTTCAGATTTTAAATATAAAGTGTTTACCCCATGGCCACCGATGTTAATATAGTTCTCGGGCAGGCATAAGTACCCGTATATTCCTTATCGTTCAATAAAAAGCACCAATCGGTGGAAATTATCTCAGTTTTTGCCATGCTTTCACCTACGCGACCATATGAGTTGGAAGGTGTATTTTACTCTAAACTCCGACAAAATGGCCAGCCATCAGATTAACATGCTTTTTATTGAACAATACGGAAGATACGGGTACTAATACCCGCCCAAGGACTTATGTAACATAAGCATGACACAAGTTCTTTATATTTGAGACGTTGATGTTGATGTCCATGTCCATGGAGAACGTGCATAAAACAGGTTGAAGTTTCGCCATGATGCTCGTGACGGACGATGTCTACTAACGATAGAAATGGCAACGATAGAGATGGTTGAGCCGGCCTGAGTTGAACACAGCTGTGTCTCTGCGCATTTCAACCATAATCATTTCTATGCACAGCAGCCATATTGGAAAGAAATTTGGCATCTTCCTTACTTCCTTCACAGGCAGGTTGTTATTACATTGTGGTGTGACCCAAAAGCAACAGCAATGAGGAGGCAGAGAAGGATTTATTCACAGCAAGGTGGGTAAGGGCGGGTAAGTGCTCCGTAGGCTGTAGAACACAGCTCGAGTCCTGGAAGCACTGTTGAGTCGAGGAGAAGCAGAGTCAGTGGCAGGTTCACAGACGAGAATAACATGCACAGCAACGGCGTGACGTTAAACTGGCTATCTCTAAACACTGAGAAGTCTAGCTGTCTAACTTTACCAACTGTAGACTGGTGAGGAACTGGCGCCGAGCTGCAGACAGGGCTGGCTTTTGTAGCTTCATCAGCTTATTATAGACAATGCTCAGGTGGGGAGGTTGGAATTGGGAAGCAGGTTGCTGAGCTCTGCTGTGGGGCCCTCTGGAGTCCTCTAGTGGTGCTGATGGGCACCGAACACCCATAGCATAGAGATGTGGAGTCGATGGGGAACGAGACGTAACAGGACCCCCCCTCCAGGAGTCACCACCTTGCGACTGACATAGAATGTCGGGGTGAGCCCGACGCCGTCGGCGATACCTCAGCCCGTGGAGGAACCCGGGCAGGAGGACATTCAGCCTGGGTGGAGGTCGGGGCGAACTGAAGGCAACAGACCTGGCCGGCGGCGCTCCAGCTGAGATTGCGCCCAGAACTCCAGCAGATGTGGTGGGAAGCTCCAACAAGGGTTTGCCCAGGATGAACCGAGTGCCCGGAGAATGAATAATGTAGTGGCGGATGCTCTCCACGTGACCTCCCAAGGCAGTGAGGGTGATAGGCTTGGCTCGGTGTGAGATGGGACCCATACAACCATACTGTGGGAAGCTGCGAAAGCCACAATAAGAGGGGAAATAATAGCATACTCTTTTCAGAAAAAGAGGAATAGAGAAAGGGAAAAAACAGTCCTGGAAAATAAAATAAAAAGATGCATGAAAAAAAATAAAGAAACACAGAAACAATTGATTGCAGCTACATACATGCTTGCTGGAGATCAAACACATACTCACATTGCATGAAACCCCCGGCAGAGGGAGAATGTACCATCATAGGGGGCCGGGGCAGTAAGGTAGGGCTCCCGGCTGGGATTCGGAACCTTCACAGGGACCGTGGCAGGTTACAAGAATAAGATGCAGCTAGCTCTAAACACTGAGAACCAAAGTCTGGCTGTCTAACTTTACCAACCGTAGACTAGGGCCGCAGTCACACCTTTGAGACAGCCGTCTTATGGTTGTCTGATGAAAAGCATCAGACAAGACAGCTCCCAATGCATTTCTAATGGGAGTCACGTGGTCTCATCAGACAAACGTGTTTCATGGGGGGGGGGGCGAGACACAAGACACAAAACATTCTGTAGTCCACAAGCTGAAGAACAAGGCGGCACCAGACACAAGACAAAAAGGGTTGGGTTTACCCGCCAACCAATAGGAGAGAAGGTCCGTTTGTTACGCTGCACTGGGCGGTCTTTTCACACTCTGAGTCTGTTGTTTTTTTTCTGCATAGTGCAGACACGGAAGAGGAAAGCCTATGCACTTTCGTATTCATTTAAGTAAAGTAGTTTGGTCTGTTCCAGTAAGCAATTCAACAGGAAAATATAATCCCTGCCCGTCGTGGCCGAACAGAAAATTAAAACAAACGTTATAATTCAAGGTGCATGCATTTTCACTCCTAATGCTTACCGGTATATGATTCTGCCCTGTGTTATGATCTGAGTGTGTAGCCTACTTGTACGACTGTACGTGAATATACAAATGTACTAGATATTTATCGTGTACACACGCACACGCACACCCTGCATTGACAGAATGGACCGGAGCTACTTATAAACTGAAAAAGTCGCTTGTTTAACGTGCCACGGCTGTGACAGCTAGCAGCTGCAGCTGTCAAACTAGCAACAGGCCAGGGCTGACAGTCCGAATGTCGGCAATCCAGTTAAAAAGCACATCAGTAAAACTGTGTATCCGAACCTTAAAATCCATATGCTGTCTGCAGTGGTTAAAAAACAGGGCTTAAAAAGAGCTTAAAAAGACGGAGCTTCGTCATTGAGCTGCTGCTGTGTTTCAGGGTTGAGCTGCTTAACGTTCGGTGTGCATCGTTCATCGCTGAAACTACGCGACTATATTAAAATTTCAAATACTGTCTCAGCAGATTCATATGATTCATATGATTCAAAATCATATGATTTGGTTGTTAAAATAAAATAAAACTGTTAATATGAATGAACATGTTTTCAGTTCGCATGGGCAGTGCGCATTGGACTGGAGATTATGAAAGAGTCGTAGCCATGACTTATATTTCTGAAAATGCTACTGCATGCTCCCAAACAATCATTTTGGGCATGAAATGTTATGATTCCCCCCCTTTTTTTTCTCTCATTTTTTTTAATAACATTAACATCGAGTAACGCTAAGCGAACGTAAGTTCAGTAACGCTGAACGGTCTGACTGCAGATAGGAGAGAGCCGTGCGCCCAGGCGCCCCATGGCTAACAGCCTGAAATGCAGCAATTGTGTGTTGTGGTAAAATGGATGCGCTTTATTAAAAATAATGGAGTCGTTGCTAAGCTCTCTCTGGCGCGTCTCCCTTTCCCTCTTTCTCCTCGCCACCAACATCGCCAGGACAAGAGCCCTCTTTCTCCTCCAAAAAAACATTTTGTCACCACAAACACGTTGACACAACCAACAAGCTACTAGCTACTGTGTCCCGCAGCTATCAGCGTAAGGACAACAACAGGCAACACGAACACGTGGATCTGTTTCCGCATGTCCTCGCACCGCCCACGCACCGCCCAGATTACGCAAAGCATTGTGGTACATTGATGCGGCAAACGACAAGACAGCTGAAACCATAAAACATTGATAAGACGGCTGTCTCAAAGGTGTGACTGCGGCCTAGGGAAGAGCTGCAGACAGGGCTGGCTTTTGTATCCTCATCAGCTGATTGCAGACGACACTCAGGTGGGGAGGTTGGAACTGGGAGACAGGTTAATTGCTGAGGTCTGCTGTGGGGTGCTCTGGAGCTCTCTGGTGGCTCTGATGGCCACCGAACCACAGCACAGATATGTGGAGTCGATGGCCGAGCGAGACATAACACAGCAGAAAGTGTTACCAATGATTCTAATGAAGACTGTTCCATTTAGTATAGCACAGTGGTTCTCAAACTTTACATTTCAAGGACCCCATAACTCTCGGGAGAGTACAAATGGAACCAAAAGGATTCACAATGGGCCATTTGGGACCCCCTGAAGGAACCATCAAAGTCCCTGGCCAACCTGCACAATATCAGCACCCTGACCCTGTTTGACCAGAATGGAACACAACCTCATTGGTAACACCTGTGAAGGAAATAAGGCAGAGGCCCAATTCTTCTCCAATATGGCTGATGCATATCCTATTGTCAAATGGTCACAATAACCGACCAGTCACAATGTCCGAAAGGACACAATGTCCGACACCAGGAAACCACCAGACTCACCGCAATGGTTCTCACTCTCAGTAATGGTTTTGAATAGCAAAATATCACACACTGTGACACACACTGTGACTGACACACACACACACACACACACACACACACACACACACACACATGCGTGTGCAGTTTGTGCACGCACACAGCCTGAGGCTTCACTTGAAACAGCTGTTTTTCCGACTGAATAAAATGTATAGGTGAGAAGCTGGTCTTTGTAAATATAAAACAGCCTTCAGCACTTCGTCCCGTTGCTTCAGGTCTCTTGCTTCCTCCCTGCTCTAATCTCTCTCTCTCTCTCTCTCTCTCTGTCTCTCTCTCTCTGTCTCTCTTTGTGCACTCGGATGCTGTCACTAACTTCTCTCTGTCTCCCACTCCCCCTCCCTTCAGTGTCGCCGTCGCCGCTGTCACCGATAGTTGTGTGACACAGGCTCCAGAGAAGCCAGAATCCCCCACAAGGAAAGTAGAGGCACCTGTCCCCAGTATGTCAGTGTCCCCCTCCACCGAGTCCTGTCCCCCTGAATCCTCTATTCTTTTACCTGCATGTAATGGTGGCCTGCAAGTGACGTATGTCAGCACGCACTTGTGAACACCCCGAAGGGCGTGCAGGACAGACATTCACCCCATAATATACAACACACTAGACGCTTGCACGAGTCTTGTGTTGTCTTTTCTTTCAATGGTGTTCCACAAATTCAAATATTTTGTGTAAACCATTATTTACAATATCAGATTACTCTTTAAGCATATCTCTTTTGAAATGGCTATTTTGATTTGAGACAGACATACAGACAGACAGGAATAGGAATGTGAAAGATTTTAATATCCAAAGTATCCGTGTTTGTTGAGCTTGCATGGGACAAAAACAAATTTAAATGAATCTCAACAAGCCTGCCCAAAATGATTGAAAAGTGGAACATGCAAATATAATCACCCAATTATCCAAATATTGTTATTGGTGGAAAAGCTATGAGCTCAATGGCTTAGGGGATTTGATAGAAATAATTATTGCCACACTCACTGAATCAGAATGATAGTGTGCTGTCAGTGTTGCCTTCCCGCTCTGCCTCTCGCCGCTGTCCCTCTGTTTTTGTGCACGAACGCATGCATGACACCTCGCAATTGTCCTGTCGGTGTGGTCAAACTGTCCTGGCTTTTGTCTTGTCTGTTGGGGCATGCATTGCGTCATGTGGTGAACACTGAGATTCAATGCTGTACTAATATTGTCCAGATTAATTATGTATTGTGAGTGTTCATTTATTGTAACACTGTTGTAATCAAAGCTGTTCAGTGTCTTATGAACAAATGGTTTTGCTTTTTCATTTAAGTGAAATGTTCAATTAATGTGCTAAATGCTGGCAAACCGCTGGGCATGAAAACAAGTCAATGTGCCTGGATTGAAATGCAGGCAAACAACAATAACAAAGCAGGAGATTCTTTCATTTTGCATAGGAGGCCAGTGAGGGGCTAGCATTTAGCCAGCCTGTTTAATTATTGCATGGTGATGAGCTGTTAATCGAGCCTGGGCTAAGATAACATGGCTCACTGCACCAGCAGTCACGCTTGTGTTTTGTCCTCACAAAGGGGCACATGACAGGACTTGAAAATTGGTCAATCCCAATAAATCATCTGCCCACAAGGGGCAGCTTTGGCGCAACAGTCAAGCGCTTATCAAAATGGATGGCCATTGTCAAAGCCTCTGGTTCTCAGTATAATGTGTTCATCGCTTTTGCCTTTTGTCACAACATGATGTATGATGCTAAATGCTGAAAAGGCACCACTACGGCTCCTGACAATCTAGGCACACCAAATAACATTTCTGACACGTGGCTGGTATTAACAGAGTTGCAAACAGCACGTGCCATAAATCAGTCTAAAGTGGACCCACTGCATGTATTCATGTTATCAGAGGAGAATCACATGCAGCATGCAAACAAGCTCTGAAGGATGTATTTGATGTCAATGTCATGATGCATGTATCTTTAAAGCTTCACACACTCTTGAGTCTAGTACAGACTTATCCTCATCCCACAGGACTACATATACAAAATAAACCCCTTTCAATGGGAATTGTGGCAGTTTGCAGGACTGAAACACAGCACAATTTAGAGGACATTTAAACTACCATAACTGATGGACCATGAAGAAATGGGTAATTGTACTTGTACAGTAGACACAAATATTTGCTTTAATAAATCAACTTGAAGGATGACAGGGCTAGTATGGGTTTCACTAGGCCAGCTATTTGTGAACAATCCTGAGCGGTGTTCGTTGTATTATGTGCCCCTAATGTAAAAAAAAAAAGAAAAAGAAAACACTCACTCCATTCCTCTGTCGAGACCTGTGAAAATGTAATAAATGGTTATCGATTTGTGGACATTTTCAAGCTTTAAGCTGTGACCAAAGTAGCCTTGTCAACCCAAATGGACCATTAATGTGTTGTAAGTAGGACTTGGTCGTGGTTATTATGTTGTTCATATATGCATACCATGTTTTCATTTATTTGTACAGAAACTGTTTAATAATGATGCCTTTATTTCCATGTCCTATATCCTCGGTGTCGGGCGGAAACACGTTTTTCAATGGGTCAGCTTGTAGTAGCCTGGAAACCAGGCAAATCTGTCACAGGAAAATACATCGAGATTGGTCTGGCACACAATGTTGTGGATGACCAATCAGAGCCCACTATTCAATGTGAGATTTTTGCTGTAAAGTTGGAATCTGTTTGTAAACGACCCTTGGAAATAAATGTTCCACACCAAAGTTCCAGAATATCTATGCAGTGATATTAGTCTGGCCATCCCCTAGCCTATCTTCTGAGTGACACGCTCAGGCTCATACAACAACGTACAAAACAAAACTATGAGATGCAAAGTTTCTGCCCAACAGGGACGATATAACAGTGTATTTAATCTATTAGAAGCATAAGCCAATGGAATAACTTGGATGACAGTCATTAAATAATGTACTAAATTTGACTGGATCTAAATAAAAATAACACAAACAAGCAGAACATTCCTCCAAAACGGAAAACGGAACGATAAAGTTATCAGAAAATAAAACAGGGCTCCATTTGTTTCATTCTTTGATAGTGCTTTCTGGTCGGCAATGGGGGTGGATGGGGTCCATGCTAGGTCTCTCTAGGTAATTGTTGTCCATCTTTGTGAGAAGATTGCAGGTAGACAAAGCAAGAAAGTAATTGCCTCCCGAAGATCAGATCACATTTATCCCATCTTGTAATTAAAAGTATCATTAGCATTTAAATTGCCAAATAAGATTGCAATCAACAGGAATCAATGAAAGCAATAACCAAAGGAGCAGCTCAGACACTTCATGTTATTTTCCTACCAGGTCTTTGCTTTCTAATCCCTAATTCATACAGAAGTAATACAGATTGTATTCTTTAAATAGATAATCTGTTGTTAAAATGGCAGGACCCTTATATAGTTTCCCTAATCTGGGGCAGAATTGGCTATTTTCGGTTTAATTTACACCAAATGAATGAATTTAGCAGATCTACAAGCTTGAAAAGCTGCTATTTATAAAGTACTGTAAGTATATTAAATAAGACTCAATTTCCACAGACCTGGCTGGGGATGGAGTACACTGCCAAGCTGAGATGGAGGTTATCTATTTTGCGCACGAACGAAGGACATCGATGGCCTTGAATATTTCTCTCTATTCCTCTCTCTGTATCTCTCTCAAAAGGTCCCCTTTCTATTCGTCTACGTGTCAAAAAAGTCATTTTCTTTTCTGTTAAAAAAAGAAAAGAAAAAAACTCACAGATTACTCTTCTCAGTTTAAGGATTAGTTATGTTTTCTCCGTGCTATCCCCTTTAAATCTCCCGTTAAGCTGCCCTGAGCCTTTTGTGGTCGACAGAGCGGGGAAAAGAGAGGTCTTGAAGGTGGATATACTGGGGTAGGGGAGCCCGGTGCAGCTCCAGTCTAGCTAATATTATAGCTCCCTGCATGACCGATGCTTTGTGCTTCCCTGACTGATGCTTTGTGCGCCCCGCGGGGCTCCTGGTGCTTGTCGGCTTTCATTAGTGTCCTCCCCGTGTGGCCACAGGCCGTGTGCTGCCTGGTCTAACCCCTGTAAACACACGACGAGAGGTACACATCACAATGCAGGCTACTATACACACCCATCGTCACGTCTGGCTAATAATGGTGATCCCAGCATTAGAGTTAATACTCCATCACACAACGTGTCACTCTCTGAAATTCTGTTCCTTTCAGCAAGTTACACCCTCATACGGAATATGAACTAGGCTTTATTCTCGCTATAAACTCAATATACTTAGCTGCCTAAGGGATCCGAGGAGTCTGTCTTTGGTCCCCTCCTTTCATCCATCATCTTTCTATACCCTAACCTCTTCACTCCAGAATAGGGACGCTGGGGTTCATGTGGTTAATGTGTGTGTGTGTGTGTGTGTGTGTGTGTGTGTGTGTGTGTGTGTGTGTGTGTGTGTGTGTGGGCACATGCATGTGCATGAGTGTGCGCGCGTGCGTGAGTGTGTGCGTGAGTGCATTTGTGTTAGAAGTTGCGGAGCAAACAATGGATAGTGGCTTAAATGAGACACATTTTAGTAGCCTACACAGTGTAGTTGTATTTGTTTTGTGTATTTTACTCACAGCATAAGGAGGGGTATTTGGGGAGGGGGAATGCAATGTTGCAGCATACTGCCTCGGTTTACTATTGTTGATGTGGTTGTTATGTTGTGTTATGTTGTGTGTTGGTTATGTTGTACTGTTACTCATTCACTCATTTGTATTCTTGTATAGTATATTATTTGAGTGCTGTTTGTGGATGGAGAGAGAGAGAAAGAGAGAGAGAGAGAGAGAGGGGTACTCTCTGATGTATAGCATCCCTTTATCAATAAACTTTGTATGGAACAAAGCATCTGTGGAAAGAAATTGAGATCAAAGACAATACTCATTTCGTTTTAAAACAATGCCTTGGATGAAAGGGAGAGAAGCAAATTATGTGAAGTATTTTTCCGGGTTTTCACTGTTGCATTACTTGGCAGTGAGATACTAGGGGCTGTAGCTGCCACTGTAGATCTCATCCTCCTGACTTCCTTGCTGAAGCATACATCTCCATTTCTGGATCTTTGTTGGGACTGGAATAACTCAGACTGTCTCACAAGTTAACCTTCAGCCCTCAAATTGTTATGTGCGCTTATACTGCATAAACCTTTTCAGACTTGACAGCATATACTGTACGATCAAATTAGTCCAAGTTTATTTTTTTGTTGCAGTGGTTATGAATATCCGCTCATGTGAAATGAACTTAGACCCAAGCTGTTATACATACTTATATGTCATTAAGCTGTCAAGGTCTGTTACAGTACCTTGTTTTACATAGATGTCAAATGTGTGTAGCCCACTACATTAAATACACTTTGTGTGTATCATATATACAGTGGTTGTTGATTTGGGGTTCTTTGAGTGGGTTCCAGGGAGTCCCCAGCAAAACAGTTTGACCACTTGGCCGATCTCCAAGCTGTATAATGTTTGGCTATTGTTGAAATATTTTTCCTGACATGCACAAAATATGGACACCAGGTCACCATAATTTCACCAGGTAGGTATAATATCGTCCAATGAGAAAATGTACTGTACTGTATAAGAATGACTGTTCAGATCATACTGTAGTCTCTCGGCACCCACAGTTATGAGGTTGTAGAATTTTGTACTTAATCTAATTAACAACAAAACTATTCTCATAATATGAGTGCCTGGCTGGGACCTCCAGACCATATTATGGTCTGGAGGTCCCAGCCAGGCACTGATTCGTTTCAAATGGGGGGTCCGTAGCCTATAATGCATATCAATTTGGGGGTCTTTGACAAGAGAATGATTTAGGCACACTGGTATAGAGGGCTACACGCGTGTGTATTAGTATGCACTGCTGTAGGCTACAGTATGTTGTGTTGTGTGCTCCGTGGAATACACACTGCTTCATGAAACATCAGTGAAGCTCTCGTGCTCGATGCCCCTGTGCATTCTTTCCTCCATACTGTATCAAAGCGTTTCTGACACATCCCTGCTCTCTGTGTCTCCAGAGGGGGGGCTCTGCTTATGCAGAACGTCATTAGAAATGTTCGCTGGGTTCACTCAACACAGCCCGAAATTATGGGACACAATCACGCTATAGCAGCGGTTCTGTATAGCGGTGGTTCTCGATGTGGGGTCCCAGAGGTACTTGAGGTACCCCAGTAGCCTACAATGAAGAACAATTTAGCCCCTTTAACCCCATTTTATTATTAAGCTAGTCAGAAATAACCAAACATGACGTGATGCGCTGTGAGCTTAGATCTGCTTTTTTGTGATATTTTATACATTAAAGGAGAATTCCATGCTTCCTTTATTTGTAGTTGTTACGTCCCCACCAAAGGTCTAGGTTTTATTTTGTGCAAAAGCGCATTATTGGCTATTTCCCCTACCATAAGCCCTCAATGAATTTAATTGAATCGCATTGAATTGAATGGGGCATTGGGGTGCTAATTCAAAAATCCAGCATCGTGGCTACGAGTGTGCAGCCTTTTTCTCTTTTTTACTTATTTACTGCCTTAGGCCAGCACCTCACCAACACTGGTGTGCGCCCTTTCCTGTTTTGTCTACCTGCTAATTTGCTTATTTCCATAACTTTGAAGAAGTCGATCTACAAGCTCTGCGATCCGTTAGGAGCTGGGGAGACATCACATCTCTATTTTGGGTCTCGAGCTAAAACGTTTATCAGTGCTATAGAACATGTAGCTACAGTGAAATCCAGCCAGTCTCACACCCACGTGAGACCACCCCCATCGAAGTAAAAAAGAGAAAAAGGAATTGGAGATAATACAGATGTTTACTGTACATTGTATTACTGTAAGCAGCGTAGAATTGTAATCCTGCATGAATAATGAATCACCACAAGCCCTGTAGTATATAGACTTCCAGCTGAGAAGTTTGAACATACAGCAGATAGAGTATTAAATAGGATCTGTTTGGCAGAGCGAGTTTATCTTTTGGTTTGGTGCATGACTGAGCAGGCGTGTGCTAACCTGCATTTCACAGTGTTTTATTTCAGGCAGCACACAATAAATTGTGCAAAGTGCCAATGTTTGTTTAATTACTGTCTTAGTACTAATTTGGTGTTTTAGTGAATACATGGTTTTTTGGTTATCAGGTTGCAGTTCTATCTTTTATATGGACACATTTTATTATCACAAAATGTTTTGACCAAAAAACATCAATAGCAATATAGTGACAAGCCTGGATCCAGCCTATAGACCCTGTCCAGTGGCGCCCACTCTCTGAGTGGACTGCCCGCGCTGCTTCATTCTGATAATCAGGCTAATATCAAGCTCACAACACATTGCACCGATATGCTGCTTTTTCTTTTTAATTGATCAGCACATTTGAGAAAGTGTAGGGCTTAACCACGTGAAAGCTATACTGTACTTTGTTGGCCAAGGTCCCTCAGTGCTCTCCCCTACTAAGCTCACAACACGTAAGTGACACTTTGTGAACTTGTAAATCTGCCATTGTTCTCCCCAGAGCAACGCTATAGGGATCGAGTGGTTAAGTGATTCCAACCAGTAAAAGACAAATACTTATACAGTAGGCCTATCACAATATCACCATCGCAAATGATGACTGCATTTGTCTCCAAGGAGACGGTGGCTGCTTCCCTGGGAAGGGCAGGGCTTCGGTAGACACAGGAGTTAAGCTACAATGGACTGCAAGTATCAGTGTGACACGTTGAAGAAATTTGCCACCCGAACGTGTGTCCTCGGTGTGGTGGCCCTGTGTGGCCCTGCGGAAACGATAGCCATGAAACAAAGACTTTTCTGTACATAGACAAGAAAAAAGATAAACGAAATCTGTCTTATAAGGTGCTTACATTTGTGCTGTGTGATTAATTCCCCCAAAGATATATTTGTTCAAGCTTCCGTTTGTGTCATGACTCGAGTATACAACATCCACATCGAACGCTAATTAAAGCACCAACCTGTATGAATGAGGCAACCATATTTTACATTGTATAATATGTAGGCCTACGATTCTGGAAGATCGAAATAGGGCCCTTGAGGGGATTCCAGGGGGTCCCCAGCTAAATGAGTTAATGTAGCATTAAAGTTTAACCAATTTAACCCTATTTACTATTACTTTGGATATTCTGAAAATAGCTGCTCTAGATATGCTATTTTCGAAGAAAACACATTTGAAAAATATCAATTAAGTAATCGTATTATTTTTATTTACACACTTCTTGCCATATGATGTGCGCTTCCGCAGCCAAAATACATCTTTTGTTTTTTTATTGGTTTGTTCGTCACGCACCCGGTGTGCATAAAGATCTTTATCTTTGGGGAAAGGTCACGTTGTTCCCTAACGACGTGAAGCGGTGTGATAATAATACAGTACACAAGCTCGGATAACGACTCATTATCTTTGATCAGTCCTGATTTGCTGTCATCGTTTGCCAGATGACATCTGACTGTCAGCGTATCTGGGGATTTGCTTTCTTTTTCTCCCCATTAAGAATTTACTCAGCAACGGCCCTTCTACCTCCCTGTCTGAAATAATTATCTGCTTGCTCTTCAAACCATTTCTGCAATGAGCCTTTGATTACCACACACACGCGCGCACCGCGCGCGCACACACACACACACACACACACAGACACACACACACACACACACACACACACACACACACACACACACACACACGCAGACAGATTTGCCTTTTCATTATCGGCTTCCTCCCACTGCATGCATCACCGTGTCACTGACACTGGCCATAAAGTGGACATTTTGATTTGATGGAATATGAGGAATTATAGTGCTTCAGCAACTTTGTTTGTTATATTGACATGTACAGTAAGCTTTGTTGTTCTCTGTGTAAGGCCTGTAGTGAGATTCAAAATTGAAGGGATGTACAACAACCATAGATAATTGGCTCACCCACGCTGCTGGCCAATGGAGAGCGACGTCGCTATGTGGCTGCCATCTTGCTGCAGTCCAGCTCGCTCACTCATAACATTGTGTCCATTGGGCATGTCTTTTTTAAATAACAATGTAACTGGCTCAATTTTCAAACGGTTTGTATGCTTTTAGCCTATATGACATTCATATAAAAAATAACATTAAGAAGATAAGCATCCTGAATCATAGGCATGTTGATAACGTCTGTAATGTAATAAACCAAACCGTTTGTAAATCCGTCAAAACTTGAGCGAGTTATGAGTATATTTTTGTTTGAGCTGATCACCAGCTACCACATAACGTACTGTACTGTAGGACTACTGCACCTTGAGCCATCGAGCCTTTATACAGTATGTCTATGTGTACAAGTGTGGGGGTGAGCTGATTTACTGTAAGCAGTCACACCTGGCCTGAGTCAAAATAATTGGTGGTCACACCCAGATGTGAGACTGGGTGTGACTACACACCTGTTTTGACGCACAAAGGATACATCAGTCATCCCCAAAAAACATTCTGAGGAGAGATATCGTCTGTCATTACATGCATCTGTTTTATCTTGTTTATTTCCTTGTGGCTATCTACCACATTAAAAGGCAAACAGTTTGTGGTTTCAAATCTTTGGCTGTCACCTCATTTATCCAACATTTTGAGCCTGTTACAGCGATATTATGGTTGGGGTTGTGGGTGTGTGTACAATGTGAGGATCGCGGATTTCTTTCTTTTTCACGCAAAAGATACATTGTAGTTATTCTAAATGTTATGATTTATGTACACTGTATACATTTAAACACTAATTATTTTGTGATGTACATTTTTGTTGATCATATATATATATATATATATATATATATATATATATATATATAAACTGTGTTTATATAAAGGATATTTACCAAATGTCACAGAATTATCTCGATCCTCCATATGGTTGAATATTGGACCAAGCCTGTCCAGGTGTCTACAGTGCTGGTTGGTGCTGCAGGCATCTGCCTTGGTGAAATTATCAGTACTAGACATCAAGCGCACAAAGAGTCGGGGACATTTGTGTGTGTGTGTGTGTGTGTGTGTGTGTGTGTGTGTGTGCATAATGATTTAATTAACTAGTAAGCTACTGTAAGCCTAAGCACTAAGTACTGTAGCCCTGGATAAAGACCAGATTGTAAATATGAAAGTAGTCTAAATATCAGACTTTCTATTCTTCTATGCTTCTTAGGCTACTCCATAGTGAAAGTTAGAAGAATTCCATGAAACATTGGATTGCATTTGAAATTATAAACATCACTTAGTAGACTACTAACAAAGAGGATAAATAATGAACATAGTATAAATATCTTACAAATTCAGAAACGTGTCTCATCGTCGCAGCGAACGCATTTCCTGTAGGCAGAGACGGTGTAAACAGCCAGGTCTTCTACTACATTGAATGGTAGAGTGACTGATGTTAGTCTGCTCAAACGTTACTCTTTTACCTGCTTTTTACTAACACTAACTTTACAAAGATGCCCAGAACATTGGGATGAACCTGTGTAGTTTATGGCTGCTCCAACAGTAGAGGCAATATTCAACTTTGGAGAGAAACGGAATGTCAAAAAATCCACTGCGGTGGCTGAGACCAGAGCCTTACAGTGCGTTTTAACAGCGGGCGAGCGTCGACCGACACATCGCCCAATCACCCGTTATCGCCCGAAAAGATGAATTATTTTTATCTTTTTGGGGCGACGTTCCTCCTCACACTTTTCGACCATCGCCTGTTTGCCTGCTATCACCGGTAGATTTGTCGGGTCCCGTAGACACATAGATGATAGACCCCTATCAGTCCATCATAGCAGCACTTCATAGCAGCCCAAGCTTATTTCACATCCACAGCCATACACAGCTTGTCTGGCACCTTGTTGATCGAGTTACGTATAGCCACTATAGCCAGCAACAGCATGGTCATTGCTGGAGAGGCATGCAAGCAGAGAATGCAGGCCATACACAACAATGCAGCACAGCACAACACAACACAATGGGAACGGTGGGGTTCTAGACCTCTGGCCGGTCGAGGAAAATGTATTAATAGACCAGTCAATCGCAATTGAGTCCCCACTCCACACTAATAGTGGAGGGACATTCAGGCCCTTCCGACCCCTCCTCCGGCGCCTATGCTGGTCATCCAGATATCACCATGGGTGCGTGGGTGGGTGGGCGCCTGCATGTGACCGCGGGGTGTGGAGACTTGACTCACGGCTGAAGACATATCATACGTGACAAACTTTCAATCCGTGGCACCCGCAGCGGCCAGTGTGTATACTTCCTGTGGCACTGCGGGAAGCGCTGTTCGCCGAGGACTTTACTTCACTTAATCACACACTGCCCTTCTCCCTGTCCCCAAGCCCTCAACCCTCACCCAACCACCCTGACCCCCCTCCTATCCCCTCCCCTCACCTCAGTGTCCAATTACAGTCGGGCCCTCATTAGCACAGTTCTCTCCCTCTCTCCAGCGAGAGCCGTTGAAAGGGCATGGGGGTGGGGGGCCGATGGCTGCCGCCGCATCAAAAGCCCCCCGAAACGCCAGGTCTATCAAAACCCAAGGAAAAAGGGAGTGAAAAAGGCAAGTGCAGGCAGGTCTTCTCATTATAGAGTGCTGTAGGAGGTGAGGGAACTTAAGAAGCAGAGATCTGTCACTGTGCCGCCGTGCTGTGTGTCATGTTGTCTGTCCTCTGCTCTCCCTATAACAGGACCGACCTCCCACCTGCCCACAAGCCGGCCCCTCCCCCTCCCAAAAAGAAGAGCAATGACAAGGGCCACCTGACATCTGATGACATACAGGTAAGGTCCAGATCTCACAGACACACACACACACACACACACACACACACACACACACACACACACACACACACACACATACAAGTACAAGTCCAAGTACTTAGCCAAAAAAGTTATGTAAATCTTTCTGTAAAAAGAAATCACACCCGTTTGAAATGACATAACATGTTGATTTTGCGTTGATTTAATTTGTGTAGGACAAAAATGTACCTATTTGCTCGTCCACATAGGACGTAACAACTGTAACTTATCTATTCATTGTCAATGGGAACCTTCTTTTTTTTTTTTTTTTTCAGCTTTCGCCTTTATTTTATATATTTATTTTATAGAGGGACAGACAGTAGGCTGACAGGAAATGGAGGAGAGAGATGGGGGGGTGACATGCAGTAAAGGCCGTCTGGATCGGGAGTCAAACCCGCGGCACACTGCCAGACTCGGACAACCGGCCAAGGTGCCTGGACCGCTGAGCCACGGCCCAGGCCATGGGAATTACTTTGTGTAGGACAAAAATAGCTGATTTGCTCGTCCACATATGACGTAATTTCTCCATTCATTGTCAATGGGAATTTAATGTTTGTGTAAGACGAAAATCGACACTAATAGCTAAATATATAGGAGGGGCTAGCGTCCCTCAAAAAAAGGTGGGAGGGAGGTTACATGCAGGTACTCAAACAGTGACACAGTCGCTGAAATGTTAGCACATTTCTACAGGAGAGGCAGCATGTTGGATGCCGAATATAAATTAGTGTTTCACACGGACGTCAACGTCAACGGGATGACACTTGACCATGCTAAGTACATTGTGAAACTATTATTATTGTCATGCTGGATTTTGCTGTTTGGAGCTGTCAAAATGTGCATCCTTAAAAGTGAAGACCCCTTGTTTTTGTACTTATTCTGCAATTATTCACAGTTTTGGCAGTTCTGTGCTTTCGTTTTCTACTAAATTCGGCAATATGGTAGAGGGTTGTGAGAATCGCTCAAGAACTGAAGGTCACAGTCATTCAAAGGAGGTCAAAGGACCTCTGACCTTTAGATCTCCCAATTAATTCATTATTGCGAACGCAGTGATTGCGAATGCAGTGAGCACTTACTATGAGACCTAGCAGATCATGTCTGTCTGTGTGTGTGTCCATGTGTGTGCCCCCCCTTTGTGCCCATAAAGCTGAGTGATTTGTTTGTGATTGATGCAACACACTCCATATTTGGACGTATAGCTGCTTTTAGGGGACTCCTTATATGGTTATGGCTAAGTTAAAAACGTAACTTAAAAATAACTTAACTTAAAAAAATAATAACTTAAAAATAAATCTTAAAAAAACCCAAATATGTACGAGCTGCGTTCGCTTCCCACGTTTGCGCGTCTTACTGGTATGATCTGCTCTATCCACTCAAAAAAGCAACATCAAAGATTTCTGTAGCCTGGTTAACCACTCCCCATCGAAATCTCCATTAATTTTTTGTGGAGTCTGGACCCTGCTAATGCATGGTTGGTTGAGGGAGTACAGTGTAGACAAACAACCTCTCAAGCCAATCAGCGTAACAAAAAAAGGACGTCCTCTTCATTCTGCAATCAGTTAACGACACTAACCCGGAACACACGGAACCTGATTGGGTCCAAAATCTGGACTCTGCATGCATGGTTGATTCGTGGGGGTATTATCTCCATCTCCGACCTATTTGGAATCGTATGCCATCACTCCTCTCTGTATAACATTACATGTTGGTCCTAATGGAGTCATTGTAGTTGTCATTGTATCGAGTATCAAGTACTGCTACTAATTAGAGGACAGGCATCGCGTATATCCTGAACTCGTATCAAATTAACTCTGAATTTGACTTTGAACATATAATCCACCCTGCCTGTCCTTCACGGCCGTACAGTATCCAAAGAATCACACCCGTGTGATTCTGAGGGGCGCACATCATCATCGTACATCATCGTACATCATCATCAAGAATGGTGGTCCCTTATTGGCCAAGCGTTCCCACCGACATCTGATTGGTTAGCCGATTTGCTCGTCTACATATGATGTAAATCTTCCCTTCATTGTCAATGGCGTTTAATGTTTTAATTTACGTTATATTTGGCGGAAAAGTGACCTAATTTCTCCTTTCATTGTCGATGGCAAATATTGAGACGTGTGAGGACAAAAGCTGTGCCCCTCAAAAATCACACCCGTGTGAAGTGAGGGGCGCTCTTATCATCGTACATCATGAGGTAAAATAGAAACAGGTTGATGACTATAAGTATTTGGGTTCATATCTTCTTCCCAAAAGGACTTTCAAACTAGGAAGGGTATGGCCTGATCAGCCTGCCCAGCAATGACATGCATAAGATCTGGTCATCCCAGCTTAGTAAGTAAAAATAGTTAGGACGGCCGTTGAACCGATTCTACTCTATGGCTCTGAGACATGGACACTTTCAAAGAAATGAGAGAAACGGTTGGATGGCACTTTGGCACTCGCCAAATTGTTCTGAAAACGAAATGATAGGTATTGGTGGCCAATTATGGAGTGAACCAGACTGCCAACGGTTTGGATGACGATCTAACAGAACACTGTGTGATGATGGCTGTCCCCTCCGGTGTTGGCGAAGCAGTCTTGCACGAGCATCTGCCCGTGGTGGCATGCCCTTGTTTTTTTGCCTCCACTCTGGGCGTTTGTGGAGTTGTGGGGATAGGGTGATGGCCAAATCGATGACAAAAATCCAGGAGGCCATCATCTTTTCCCCAAACCCAAGCATATGCTTGCTATAGTTGGTTGGCTCCGTCTGCATATGAATTCGGGGCCCTTCAATCAACATATATGACCACTCAGCCCCTGGCGTCTGTGCAATGTCATGTACAGAGGACGAGAATTAAAATGAGTGTATGAACTGGCCTCCAGCAATAACTGCTGGCATAATGAATGGACATTACAAAAACATTGCAAAAATCTAACTGTTTATTCAGTTAAAGTCATAGTTATACTCAAGTATTCAAATGTATGAATTAGATTATTTTTTAATGTCACTGCATTGCTCTATTAAAACAAAGAACATACAAAAGGTAACAAAAAAAGAGTATTGTCGTGCTGCTGGTACAGTAGATGAGTGCATGTGCATAATGAAGGACATGACAGTTTCCAGGTTTAGTAGAATGCAGTTCAGTTCAGTTTGAGTATCGCTGGTAAGGTCGGGATGGTGAACAAACGACACTATGGCTACTGGTTACAATTTACACAGATTCTGTCACTTGGGTACTCTTGTTCTGGCACAGAACGGGAGATGATCCGTCCATGCTGTTAAAAGGAACCCTGGGTGATAAGATTTATATGGCTTTAAACATATTATACTTGCCCTCTATAACTAAAATTTAAAATGTAAAACACATGCGACATCTTCTTAATTTTAAAAATAGTTAGGATAGTATTTTAAATCCTAAGGGGGGTGTCAATTTGCAGTGTCTGGCGCATGTATGACGTCACTCGTCTCGTTGACTTGTCATCAATAAATAGCATAGCGATAGTGTCTGTCTGTTTTTGATGAATTGAACAAGGTGGACCCTCTTGTAAACAAATGTAATGCTTTATTGGGTCGTCCACTCACAGTTAACAGTCTTTGTATTGAGTTGTGGTTGAAATGTACTGTACTTCTGCAAACTGTTAGTGTTAATACGTTTTAATTACTTCTGTAAGCAGCACATGCTTTTTGATGCATTTCAGTATCCATATAGATTGACTACACAAGTACGTGTGACGTCATACCTGCGCCAGACACTGTAAAATGGCACCCTCCTTAGGATTAAAATATTAACAATTTTTAAAGTGAAGAAGTATTTTACATTTTTTGTTATAGAGGGCATTAATAATAATAATAATAATAATAATATAATGTTTTAAGCCATATAATTCTTATCGCCCAGGTTTCCTTTTAAACGTCGAGAAATCACAATGAAAAGGAAAGGCTGATGCCCCTTATCAAACCTCTGAACACATGGTGCAGCCAATGACATTAATGACGACAACAAATGCACCCCTATCTCAAATCGTTAGGCAACTAAAAAATCGGGACATCCCTAGTTTGAAGCTATAGGGTCAAAATCAAAGCCTATTCACCAGTAGGTCTATACATGCACAATATAATTGGCAGAAAGATGGTAGCATAATGACCTGAGCTTTACCATGAAGCAAAATGCTCAAGTATACACTTTTGTTGTTTACTTTATCTACAGCAGTGGTTCTCAAAGTGCGGTCTGGGGACACTCAGGGGTCCTTGAAGGTGTTCCAGGGGGTCCCCAGGAAAATGTCTTTAGCATCACAATCAGTTGAACCACTTAAACCCTATTTTACACTTTGGCTATTCAAAGATACCATATCCTCAAGCTCATAACATGACGTTATGTGACGCGTAGTGAGCCTGTACATACCTTTTCTTTTGAGTGGTGCAACCACTCCTATAGACAGCTATGTGTGTCCCTGGGTCGGTCTGTCAAAGCACGAAAATAGCGTTATAGCGTCTGTTCACCACCATGTGTCACTTTTTTCTTCTTTTTTTTGACAAATCTTGAAAATCTTTGAACAATTTGGAATAATGTTTAACAGACATCTTCCCTGGCACAAAATAGTTTCAGAAGGGGGTCCGCTGCCAGTGCCAAGTATATACATTTTATTTGGAGGTACGTGAACTGATCTACAGCTTGAACGCTAGCGTAAGGCCATCTGCCACGGTGAGCATGTTGAGGTTGATTCGAACATCGCGGTGCAGCTTTTTGTTGAGCTTGTCTATGGCCTGTGCGTCCAAGTCATGATGCGCTGGGTTCACTACCTTCCCACTCCACAGCACATTATCAATGGCAATGATGCCTCCATTCCTCACCAGCTGCAGAGACTTTTCGTAGTAGTTATCGTAGTTGACTTTGTCTGCATCGATGAAGACAAAGTCAAACGTTCCGGACTCTCCAGACGCTATGAGGTCGTCCAGAGTTTGCAATGCTGGTTGTACGTGCAGGTGGATTTTATGGTCAACTCCCGCCTCCTGCCAGAATGGTTTGCCAATGTTGGCGTAGTCTTCATTGACATCACAGGCCACCAGAACTCCATCCTCTGGCAGAGCCAGTGCCACGTTCAGAGCATTGTAACCAGTATAAACGCCAATCTCTATTGCTTTCTTGGCTTTTACTAGTTTTGCCAGATTAGCCATGAACTGTGACTGCTCACAGGCGACCATAATGGAATTTGAGGAATCCTCCATTGTCCTCAGCCGGAGCTTTGTCAGGGCTGGATGTTCTCTCATTGAATGATTAAGGACATACTGCACGAGTAGATTGTCCTTTGCCCCAGCATGACTCTTGAATATATCCATGCTGGAATATGTCGATGTATTTTTCCCAATGTAATAACCAGCTGCAAATATAGCTCCTAGTGTGGCGGATCCAATCAGTGCCACTTTGGAAGTATCCTGAAAAGACATTTTGACAACTACCCGTGGCTCTTTTGACACAGTACCTGTGCTGCAGCTTGAGTTTGCAAATCAGAGACTTAGTGTACAGCCCTGGTGGACCACAGTCAAACAGAGTATAGGATTTAAGTTGATAAGTGCTTTAAAGCCTGATAGTGGTCTGGCTAAGCTGATCTCGTTATCTACTATATATAAAGTTCAAGCTGTGGGTGTGTTGTGTCTGTGGGCACATCTGTGGCGGGTGCTCAAATATGCCCATATATGGACTCGATATTTGTGATGCGCTGTCGAGGCAATAACCGCGTCAAAGGTTCATGTCTCATTATCAGTCCAAATATGGACATGCCCACATCGGCATGTCAAGTCCATATTCGGAGATACCTTACCGCCCTAGATTTATATCTTGGTTTGGTATTTGTATTGTGCCCCCATTCAGAATAAGAATCAGATGTGACCATCTTTATTCACATCACAAGTAAGGTGGGTGAAAAACATAACATGACAATTGTGAGTGCATAATAAATAAAAGTTTATAGGAAGTTAAGCTCCCCTCCTACGATGTGATGCGCTGCGCTGTACACACCACTCTGCAGTGATCTGCGTTCCGCAGAGGTGCTGTTTCCAAACCATGCGGTGGTGTCACTTGTCAGAACGCTCTCTATGGTGCTGCTGTAGAACACTCTGAGGATGGGTGCATGCACTCTGAACTTCTTCAGGCGGCGGAGGCAATAAAGTCTGTTGGGCTTTTTTCACCACTTTTTGGTGTGTGTTGCCCATGCACTTCAGGTCCTTGGAGATGTGTATCCCCAAGTATTTAAAGTCACAGACCTGTTCCACTGCAACGCCGTCGTTGAAGATGGGTGCGTGCTCTCTCCTGCTTCCTAAAGTCCACGATCAGCTCTTTGGTCTTCCTGACGTTGAAAGCGAGGTTGTTTTCTGACACCACTGTGTCAGTGTGCCAACCTCAGCTACATATGTAGGCCGTCTCGTCATTATTACTTGCGCAAGCAGAGCGAGCAAGTAATAATTTCGCTTGGTCTCTTCAAAGTGACAGCCAGTTTTTTTTCAACCGTTTTTATGTGTATGCAAATCTGTGCCTGTTTTGCTGGGACCAGATACCACATTACGTCATCACTGAGAGCTAGTCATACATATACACACCATGTACTCTGGTCCCAGCTCTCAACGATGACGTATTGTGGTATCTGGTCCCAGCAAACCAGGCACAGACTTGCATACACATAAAAACGGTTGAAAAAAACTTGGCTGTCACTTTTTGGCACCAAGTAACCACAGTATACTGCTAATCAAATTACAACTACATACTCTATATAGTATAATGTATATGTATACGTATGTCTAGTCATTAGTCATTGCTGGGACGGTGCATACGCATCGAAAAGGCTGGGACGGTGCATAGGGCGCAAAGTAACCACAGTATACCGCTAATCAACTTACAAATGACATATACATAGAGGCAGAAACTGAGATTTGACAGTTTGTAGCGGTTGAAAGTACTTGCGCACTCTGCTTGCGCACTAGTAGGCAATTTATGGCCTACTAGTGTGCAACAAGCAAGTATGCACTCGGCAGAGTGCAGTTCTAGTTTTCTATGAGATCACTGTAGTATCGTCTATCGTGGCCGTACAGTCATGTGTGTACAGGGAATAGAGGAGAGGGATCAGCACATAGCCCTGGGGTGCTCCCGTGTTGAGAGTCATGGGGTCCGATGTGATGTTTCCCATTCTCATCACCTGAAGGTGATCTGATAAAAAGTTCAGTATCCACTATCCAGCTGCACATGGCCGGGTGCAGGCCATGTGGCCAATCCACAAAGAGCAATCGGACACATCTGTTCTTCCCCCTTTGTCCAGGTGGGTGAGTGCAGAGTGTAGCGCCAGGGCAACTGCATCGTCGGTGGATCGGTTCTGACGATATGCAAATTGCCATGGGTCCAATGTGACTGGCAGCACAGAGCAATTAGTCTCTCACCAGTTCAGTTTTACACTAGCTGGGTCTCAATTCGTCCGAAATCAACAAGATCGTGACAAGTTTTAGATTTTTGGCATGGTGTTGGGTATGGGCATAAGGTTTTCACGCATACCAAGATCACTCGATGTAGGTATAGTGCAGGAATATACACAATGATTAGTCTTTAGGGTGGTTGTGTTCCATTTGATATCCTTCTCCTATCACAGCAACTCACAAATCTTGCTGCTGTGTTTGCACATTGTTGTACTTCGCCCAGCAGATATGGGAGTTTTTTGTCATTGGTCATGTTTTCAAAATCTCCGGTTGTTGTTGTAATCTGTAGGAAGTATGTGTCTCTGATGTATTGGTACACAAACACACACACACACACACACACACACACACACACACACACACACACACACACACACACATACCACAAAACACCACAAAAAAACTACAATCGCTGCCTTCAGCACAAATCTGTATAGGCCTATTGTTGGGCAAAGTTTTACGTCAAAATGGACCCTGTAACTCTGAGAGTGAAAATGGAATTATTTGTAATCATTGGGACCGCAATATACAGTACACTGTAAAATTATCAGTGTTAATTTAACTCTAAGAGCTACAGTAGTATACATGTGGAACCAAATGTACAGTATACCTGTACATATGGAACCAAATGCACCCATTTGGTTCCATTTATACACTCTCAGAGTTACAGACCCATATCAGTGTTCAGTTTGACCCCTAAGACCCGATGTTGAGAACCAACCAATGGCCTATTTCACCCATGCAATAACCCGGCCAATGCTGGCTGTACCAAAACCTGAACATGCTAGTCGACGTTGTCAGAACAATACATCCCCGGTAATGCCCTGCTACTATGTTTTCAGCTTGTACAGTATAAACATATGTTCATGAATTCGTTTTTTCATCGCTGTGACATGAAATATCTCATGAACTCTGACAGACTTTGGACAGCTCAATTAGCAGTACATATGGATCACCTGCAGCATTAAAAGCATTATGCTTTGTGTTCTCATCTGATTGCATGTAAATCTGCACTGTTTGAAGGCATAGATCATGAACAAGTAAGGATAATGTATACCTACTGTCCGTGGTGGACAGTAACATTAAAGTACTTTTGCTTGAGTACTGTACTTAAATGCTTTGAGTACCTGGACTTTACTTGAGTATTTGTATTTTTGGATACTTTGTCGAACTTTCAATCCACTATTTCACATATATTGTACTCCACTACATTTCTAGGAAGGGAAAGAGTAAATTAATTAACCACTTGAAGGACTAGTTCACCGAAACTTTCTATCAATTACACCATGTAGGAAGACTTGTATTCATGGAGATTTTGTTTTTGTTTTTGTTGTTGTTGCATAACTTGCATTCCTAAGCCAATAATTTGATGACTGATTCATCGATCAGAAGACTCAGTATAGTAGACTCAAAGAGTACTGTGACAAGTAACGCTTGTTAATTTCATTTTGCCCAAATGAAGATCTTGCAAGGTCGAAACATTTTGGCAGTTGCCTTTTAATAAAGGCTGTTCCTCCTTTTTACTCCTGAGTGCCAGGATCATATTTGATCAAACCATGTGACTCCCATTGGAAAAGCATTGTGGTGGCCCAAAAAAACGACCAAATATTTGCTTGATTGGTGTTTGGTACGTGTGAATGAGACCTGACAGCAGGCATGCTTGTGATTTTTCCAGGTCAAAAATACTGTAACTGTTTATCCAGTTAAAATGAGACGCCATTCTTTTTCACAATGTGTCCTGCTCTCTGTCGGAACCTGAATGCCTCATTCATTCCTAATAATGTTTGGTGACGAGTGTCTTCACTTTGTCATACGAGTTCCAGTTTGTGTTTATAGACATTTACACAATTGAGTGCATAAATACCTCTTAACCATGAAATATGAGAGTGCTGGTTCACCTTGAGGACATTTAAAAGTTGTTTCAGAAAGCCACGTATGCACAGTTCCTTTGGAAAGCACCGGCATCTCTCAAGAGAGCCTGACTGGTTGGCACATTGTGTTAATATTGTCGCCTTCAAGCGCCACTCACTGCGTTTCCATTCTGACATGAAGTGCCATAATCTTTCATTATCGCGTAATCCGTTTGCAGTGAAAGGGTGTCTGTGTTTTGAAAATGCTGTTGTTTCTCGCAGCGTCTGAAAGGTTTTCAAACGTTGAGAGAATGAGATGTACCTACAGTACCTGTGGCTGTTCAAACCCTGTGACAAATGAAAACACCTAATTTGGTCTCTCAAATTGAAACTACTGTGTCTGCAGTCCAGTCACAAATCCATCAACGGCGGAGAGATGATGCTCTCATGAAGGATGAAAGCCAAAGGGATGATTGTTGCAAATCTCTATTCAAAAGCCCCTTTGCTGAGGGATTATCTCTGAAAGAAACTGCCAAGCTCATATAGGCCCTTCCTGCTCAGGCAGGAAGTTCATGGATTCAATGTTTTCTTCTTTTTAATAAAAGCAACATAGTTCAACGGAAAGGGGGAAATAATGAGATAATTGAATTGAGAAGACAAGAAGACACAGTAAACTGTGGTGTAATTGGCAAAACACATTTTCTAATCATTCTTCTGTGTAATGCACATGCAACACAATCCTTTCTTTGTAGCTTTAAAACAAAGTCTGCATGCATTGCAAAACTTTGCACTGCATCTCCACACGCCAACTGCAGTAATTAATTTGAGGAAACATGCTTTGACGCCTACATGGATTTTCTGTGTGGCAGCTGCCACAAGAAAAAAGTTAAATCATGCAGCTGTCAAATGAAAACAAGTTGCTTTCCCTGCCTGATTCATTATGTACTGCCACTGGGAACAGATGTGTGCAAATGAATTCCTTTTGACGAGTTAAACGGCAGCCAGTGAGATAATGTTTCTTTCTTTTTACTGTGTGCAACACAGATTACTAAATTAACCTTGGCAAGTATGTTGTCGCTGTTGGGCCAAAATCTTGTATCCTCATATTTCATATTTTTATATATAAATCAGAGTTCTGTTTAATAATTTGCCATATGACAGTGTCATGCAAAAATTACATATAAATGTTTTATATTTTGGAAAACCTTCACCCAAAACCAGTGTGCCAGCTGTGGGTTATATAAATATTTAACCAATGAAAATATAATTAACACAAGCTTGTGACTATAATAATAATTTTTCTTCCATTTCCCGAAAAGTAACAGTTTTTCGACTTACAAGCGTTCCTCGCAACGGTATACCTATTCCAGTTCCACTCCAATTGTTTGACTGGTTATTTCCATTTGTGGTTCAACACTGGCTCTGCTTGTACTGTATATGTTTAAGGCGTGGGGTGAGTTGGGTATGTGGGGATCTTGTCACTGAGCGCTACTGTACATATATACCTTCTGATCTGTGGTGTTTCTCACAGGTGGTTCATCTGGACAAGGAGGAGGAGATTGCGACCCTTCCTCTGCAGCCTCCTTATTACGACATGGCGCCCTCCGAGCCGACCCCATACACTGATAAGCTGGTGAGTATAGCAAAGCACCTCCAGCCATATAAAAAAGGCAGAGGCCCGACTCTCTCTCGGCATCATTCAGGGTCACTCTGAGCTCACATATAGGCTATAGCTAGCCTTCGGCCACTGGAATTAGCGGTTACGTGGAGCAGTGCTTTTGTGCTCAGTAATGTTTCATGATGGGAGTGAAAGAGATGGTCCAAGTAAAGCCTGCCTTGGATAAGCGGTTACGCTAGTGTTGTGGGCCAGGAAAAGCTGATCTACAAGGTCACAACTTGCTGTGGATGCGATGAGTTGTTTCTGTGTAGATCTTGTTATCGTGTAGATCTGCATGCCACACCATTGCACTCCGAAGTATGAATAGGGCTTAAGGAGGATCTACTGTAGTACCATAATTTTAAAAGCAATTTGCCTGTCAAGTTAAAATTCATTCTTTGTACTATAGCAACCAAATTCCATGTAGCATGAAGATTAATGAGATAAAAATATAAAACAAGCCGAGACTTATGCCGTTTGTTATCTTATTTATTTTACTTTATAGTACAGTGGGCACTGCAGGTTAATGTATAAACGCATTTTGGAGCCTTGCTTTTGGACAGAGTGTTTTTTTTTATCGTGGTTAATTCAATCACAATGTATGTGATAGACGTGAAAGGCCAACCGGTAAATCTGTCAGGCTCTCCTGCTAAGCTCCTTATCTCGTCATTTGCATCTGCACCACTCACCTCCCATCTAAACCTGACCCAGACTAAGTCCTGTCTGCCTGGGTGTTTGTGTGTCTGTGTGCGTATGACTGTGAGTGTGTACGTGTATTCTCTCCATGCTCTGACCTTTAGTCACGTCACCACACACTCTGTCCTTTACCTCGTCTGTCCCGAGAGCGCTCTGTAATCCTCTGTAATTGTGTTTGCATTTTACCATGACCATGTGCACTGTGCAGATGAATTGCAGGTGACTCCTGCATATTGTCGCTGTCCGGCTTAAGCTGTTACTCTAAATTGAAATTAGAACCTGTGATCAAATGGATCCAGTGTAGGCTATATGTTATTATTTAGTAACAAGCTGATATACTTTTCATAGGTTAAATATTTATGAAATCCACATACAGACAAGGTTTCTGCCTGACTCACCTCTGAATTACCAAATATGAAGTGTTTACCTAGCTCCTACATTTAGGACTGTAACTGTTAGTTAGCTGCTTCCAGTCTATCATAGAGCCCCCGGTTACAGAAAACGGACTAGTCTATTTTCACCTTTTATGCCAGGTTTAAGGTTTTATTATTATTGGTATTTAGTGCAAATTTTTGGTAGCAGTAGCACTTTATAATAACACTATTGGGCATTTGTTTAGCGTTGGTTAAGCATTAGTTAAGCATTAGTAAATACTGAATTCATCATTTGTAAAGCATTATTCATATATTACTTTTAAATATATTTTGGGGGCTTTACACGCAGCAAATTCAAAGTCAGGATGCATTGGAGCCCAGGTGCCTGGATTACTAATTCAGATTCAGCTACCTTTATTTGACATTGTGTAAAACACATAGGAATTTGTTTTGACATTGTGTGTGTACATTCCTTATTCCTTTTTTCACATATAACAAAAATAACAACAACAAATACAACACCGTGCAGGAAGTATAAATGCATGGAACATAGTACAAACATGTCCGGTGACACTCCCTAGGGGGCAGGGGTGGTCATTTAGCAGCCTAGCGGCTGAGGGGAAAAAGCTCAGTCTGTGGCGGACTTTTGTAGCCTTCGGCAGCCGCAACCGTCTCCCAGAGGGGAGCAGAGTGAGGTGGCAGTGGCCAGGGTGGGAGGGGTCGGCCATGACTTGAGGGAGGGCAGTGGGTGGCCAATCACCCTCTCCGCAGAGCGTATCACCCGACACCTTGGCCTTCTTGGGGACGGGGATGATGGTCGAGACCTTGAAGCATTAGTAAACACACGTTTTTAACAATACACATTAGTTAAGCTTTAGTGAATGCATCATTTGTATAGCGTTATTAGTAAACACAGTTATAAACGTTTTATTCCTGATTAATACATAATCTTTAATAATGGTTAAACTAATGTTTATTTGCTTAACAGTGTATATAGTTATGATAATCTTGTGTATGAGTACATTGTGTCTGAGTTTCCTCAGACATTGTAGAAGTGTAATAAACAACTACAAAACTACAACAACAATCAGAGAATGAAAGATAACAGCAGATTGCAGAATCAATCAATTTTCTTTCCATTATAGTTGCTTACGGTGCATGGAGTTCTATGTGCAAGCTTCTTGCTCAGTTAGGAACATCTGTCAGTGCTAGTATCCTTGGCAATCGTGTGTGTGTGTGTGTGTGTGTGTGTGTGTGTGTGTGTGTGTGCATGTGTGCATGTGCGTGTGTGCATGTGCGTGTGTGCATGTGCGTGTGTGCGTGCGCATGCGTGCGCATGCGTGAGTTTACTTGTACTTATTTGCACTTTTATCATGCCTATCTCCTCCTCCTTCCCGGTCAAACAGAAATACAAAAGCAATAATAACCGCTGAGTTGTGCACGTGAATGTCTCACCTATTATAATAACAATGCACCTCACATTATGTATTTGTTCCACCTCTGGGACCCCAATCTACATTGTATAATCCTCAGGGTTCATTAAACTCTGAGTGTCGAATGTGTGTCCCCTGCCGCAGAAACCAACACCTCTGCCGGGAGACCAATCCCTCCGCTCGTAGTGGACCAATAACAACAATAACTAGAAAAAGTGCCCCTCGGGGCACAGGTCTCCACCAGGATAATAGCATTTGTGATGTTTGGACAAAATGTGTAGGAGTAATATATGAAAAGTCTAACAAATCTGTTTTAAACACGTGACTATAGAGATAGTATATACTGATTTCCGTGATGTATGGAAAGAATCTGTGCGAGTAATATAAAGAAATGTGTTTTGCATAAATCGGCCTGATGGTGTTGCTATAACAGGCGGACGGACGGATTGCAAAACATACTCTATCTTCTATATTTAATTGTGATGTCACCGTATATTGTCCAATCATATGAGGGCAAAAAAAACGTGCATCCTGTGGAGTTATAGGCAGGGGGGTGTAATCGTCGTCCAATCAGAGGAGAGGAAAAAAAGACCAATAACAATAATCTGTTTGCCTATATCAGCAGCCACAATAATTATATTCATAATACGAGCAACACGGCCCTATGAAATATATATGTTTAAGCCAAGTGACATTTCATTTATAGCCTGATATTCCAAAACATGTCCCAAAGGGCTGTACATAGAAGCAACAATAAAGATAATTATAATGAAACAAATTAAAACTATACATACAGTATACATGAGTACAAAACACACATAAAAACAATTTGACAATTTTAGATGAAAAAATAAAAGCAAAGGTGTATGACTAGAATTAATGTAGTGCTTGGTTCAGTATAGGCGATGTCAAGGGCTGATGCAAAAATGTGATTTTAGTTTATTATTGAATGTTGACTGAGCCAGACTGACTGACTGGATGTGGATATAGGGAGATGCAGAGACGAGGGGCCTGATAGGAGAAATCTCCGCCACCTACCGTCGTTATGTTTATTTTTTGGGATGGTTAACAGAGTGGCATCACTTGATCGTATAGGGATCTAAAGACCAATTTGAAAATACTCAAGTGAAGTACTAATACCTCAAAATGGTGCTATTCACTGCTATTGAGGCGAAACTATATTTGAGATGTGTTTCTTTTGTGGGTTCTTGGCATCTGGGGAGGTCCATGGAGTAAAAATGTGAATTTGGCGGTCCTTGACATGAAACGTTTGAGAACCACAGGTGTAGAGTTCAACTTTAGCCTCTTTTTTTAATGCCGTACTGGTAGGAACTTTCTGGTTGCTTTTGAAAGCCATAACACGCACACACGCACGCACGCACGCACGCACGCACGCACGCACGCACGCACGCACGCACGCACGCACGCACGCACGCACGCACGCACACACACACACACACACACACACACACACACACACTATTTTCACATTGGAAATGGCGTTCATCATGCACGCTACAGACGACTGATGCTGGTTTAGATTGATTGTCATGCTTTTTAAATGACTCTTTTTTTCATTGATCTGTGAAGCATAACTCAATTACTATCACTCTACTCCGCACATAATCAATTCTCTATGTTGGTTATCAAGGGTATCAAAGTATCATCTTTAATTCCATGCTCAAAGCAACTGGGTGTTCAAGTTAGATAGGTCGTTCGGGTCTTTGCAGATGATGGTACTTTTTGAACATTTCTGGAAAGTGTTTGATTTGGGGCAAATTTTAATTACAGCAATGCTTTTTTAACACTTTCAGCACCACCGTTCATTTGAAATGACCACAGGCAGCCAGCTATATCCCCTATATACTGTAGGTGTCATTCTATACTGTATTCAATACAGCCCAATACAACGAGTACCATTTTTCAGGAGTAGCCTATCTATGCTTTGACTCAAGTACTTGGGTTGAGTACTTTATCCATCACTGCAAAACATAACTCCTTACTAAAAATCAATCATCAGGGCTGCTCTTGACATGAATATGTTATCACAGCCTGCTCCCCACCAAGAGCAGGACGGCTATTGAGTGTTTGGTTTGCTAATGGGTTCTTCTCCAGGGCCAAAGCTCATATCTGCAAATTTTCAAGGGGCTCTGATTTTCTTCCTGACTGAACTCCTGGTAATCAAACATTGTATTTAAAGAAAAAGTCCGGGCACACAAAATAGTTCTTACAAAATAGTATCTTTAAACCAACATGTCTCGACCTATACCGATCTTCATCAGGGCTAACAAAACACACAGCAACACACTCATTATATAGGGCTGGAGCCAGGTTGTATTTAAAGAGCTTTCAATGGGTATACTATGTCGGGGGAATTAGGCAGTTGAACTGTAATAATGGCAAGTAAGCAGACCATGGGGTGAGTAAACTGTCTATAATACATTAAACGTCTCTCCAAGCTGAACCATTCCTGACAATATTTTTGCGAGCAATCTGATTTCAGATTCAGCTGTAATTATGCATCTTTTTCTTTTTGTCAGATGGGTGGACCATGAACGCTTTTGAGATTTTCAAGTGGGCCCAGATTTTAAAAATGAAGAATACATGAAGTAAAAATATTGGAAACCACTGCTACACTAGTGGATGCATTACCCTTGAAATTTAACTTTATTGTCACATCACAGGTTTATACACTCTTAAGCCCATCGCACACCGTCTGCGACCGTCTGCCGCGCGGCGCCGCCTGGAAAATAGAACTGTGTTCTATCGGGGCGGCGCGGCGCGGCGGACGGAGCCGGTGTGCGATAGCTTCATTGAAAATTATGGAGGCGGCTGTGTCCGCCGCGCGGCGCCGCCGGTGTGTGGTGGGCTTTAACAACTTGGGTAAAATTATTTGGTGTACAAGCAAATAAGGTGTGTGTGTGTGATCACATTTTCAGTTTCTCCCACAAACGCTATACAGGAGTCACTGAAGCACATGAATAATCAGGACTGCAATGTGCCCCCCACCCCAGCCCCCACTACACAACACTTTATTAATTAATTTCATAATGAGGCTAATTACCCTGCTGCGTGTAAATGTAGTCTGCAACCTTTCTGTCACTGGGTCTTGTCACTTTGATGTCATGTCTCTTATGTTCATTTGTGTTTGCCGTGACATTTAGTGTAACAATGTCATGTCTGTATACGCCTGCTTACCATTTCATATCTGCATTTGCATTCAGTCCTTCTGTGTGCCTTTGGTCTGGCATTGTACAGCATGATATGCCATGCTTCACTAGTGGTGTAAAAAATAATCAATTCAGTAATGCATGCATGCAATGTGGCCGTGCCCAACTCTGCATCGATGCACCAACGTGACATAATCGATAAAATAATGATATTATAATATAATTAGAATACTGCATATAATGTCATTCTAAATAAAATATGTTGACTGATGAGAATTTACTTTAGTAAAACTTTAGTTACTAGTTACATTGTAGATTTTGATAATAATTACAAAACATACATCAACCACTTCAGCCTTATTCAGAGTGGGGGCTAATGATTTTTGGTTTACATATATAAGTCAGTCAATTGGGTTTGTGGGGAGGGGGGGGGGGGGTAAGCCTCTAGCCGTCCCTGGAGCAGTCCCTGAAACTAAGACTTCTAAGTCACGCCTCCAAAACAAGTTAACTGTAATAAACAGGTTTTTTGAGAGGAGGAGGGCTTTAATGTCCTCCTTACATCGGACCTCTCATCAAAATGTATTCAACCATCTGTATGGCTTCATATCCACCACCATCCGTCTCTCCCGCTCTCATATTACTGTATCTTTCTTTTCATTTGTGTACCATTGCGGCTGCTTCACCCTTCACACGCCTCTCACCTCTCTTGCTTCCAGAACTCTGGCCACGAGGACTGTGATGTCCAGTATGCAGAGCTGGACACTGCGGCCTTGGCCTCGTCTCCCAGCCCACGGAACTCTGTGGACCTTGTCGAGTATGCAACCATCCAGCCTAGCTCACATTAGCGCATGCTGTTCATAGGCCTTTCCCCCTCTTCAAGGTACACATACGGATGCACCCCGTGTCCCGTCCCATCCCTGTAAGGCCGTCTCTCACATGCACCACCCCCACCGAACCCCCCTTTTGTTTTTCACTCTGTGTGATCCCCTTGTCTACGTGCCTCTTGTTCATTCATCTTTGTTATCATCTCCGCCAGGCCGGGTGGCAGTTTGTCTGCGTGTGTTTCTGTCTGTGCGCACTGCGCAGCTTATCTTGGAAACCACAGGACTGATCAGACAGTAGGCTAGCTATGGGTGGCCGTCCACCCCAATTTATTTTTATTTTTCAAATTGACCTCATGGTGGCACTATACCAGGCCGCTTTACATGTTGACGTACAGGTATATCTCTTGAACCCGAGGGTGTACACTGTCAAAATATACTTTGTGCTGCTATTCCTACAGATTTGGTCCAAAACTCACGTAACTCGTTACACATTATGTCACACTTATGTCATTAAATATTTCAGATTTCATTCCAATTGGCTATGATTCCCGATCGCCAATTCCAAACATCCAGAATGCATGGTTTGATTGATCCACAAATTTGAATAACACATTGAGGGGCACAGAGCCAAAAGTGATTCCACTTACACCCGAGGGGACGCCACAAATGCTAATAATCTTGGCAGTCAAGTGACAATGTGCATTAAACAAGGTTCTTATATTCCATGTGTAATTGGCTTCCAGAATTAGTGAGAGGGTCAACAAAACATTTAATCCTACAATAATCATCACCGCATTCTGGAATGGCATGTTGACATGCCACTGTACAGCATGTTGACATGCCACTGTACAGCACATATCTCTCATGTTGACATGCCACTGTACAGCACATATCTCCAAATGTGAAAGGTTGCACCTTACATGCTATACTTCCCCCAGAACTGCACCCACTACCTCCTGTATATCAGCCTGAGTAAGCAACCCAGCCTGCCACGGCATGCCCCCTTACTAGTTTTTCATCAGATTATATTTATTGCTATTACTGCTCTGCAGAAAGTTGGATTGAGGCATTATTATTCATCAAAAAATGACAGGAAGGCATTAAACAAACTCTTTGATTCCAGGACACGGGAACAGATGAGTCATTTTGCATTAGGTAAACAGTCCTTTCAAACAGACATTTCAGGGTAATTTAGTCTAATTTGCATAATGGCGCTGTGGAGATCCTTATTTTGCAAAACAACATCGACTCGATTGACATGACATCCAAGATGTGACTCACGGTTCGTTAACCTGGATTATATAATACATACTGTATTTATTATTCTTAAGGGGACTTAAGAATAATAAATGCATTTCGCTTCATTGTTGATGACGGTTATCAATGTCTATAGAAACAACAATATTTATGAGTGTGGAAAATCTGTACAACTCCAGCCTCCATTTGTCAGTCTCTGTATGCATGGTTGTGTAAAATTGTGTGTAGACATACAGTAGCTTTGTGTTCTGTCTTGTCCAGTGGTGGAAGAAGAACTCAGATTGTTTACTTAGGTAAAAGTACTAATATCACAAGTTCACAACCAAATAACATTCTGTTTCTGTTAGTAAAAGGGCCGTATTCAACATTTTTACTTGAGTAAAAGTAATGGCCTCAGTAACTATACCAAGTAAAAGTATATATTTTTAATTATTTTCCAATTGTTTCAATTAGGGATGTCCTGATCGGATCCGGTGATCATTAATGATCGGGATCGGGAGAAATAAATCAGATTTTTTTTTTTTTTTTCAATAAAATAGTGTGTCTAAATAGGCTTGTGTCTAATGTAAATCTCAAAGAAAGATGTATAAACAATGATATTTGAATAATTGAAAGGCAACAGACTAGACTTGAGTGACATACATTTCTCACATGGCATATGTGTTGTATAAAATATAAAGATCAGATCGGGAAAAATCGGTATCGGCATGCCTCAAAATCAAATGATCGGATCGGGAGCAAAAAATCGTCAATGTCAATCTAGCACATCTAGAAGCTGACAATGTGTTGCAATGTGACATGTTCTGCTATTTTAGAATATCCAAAGTATAGAATAGGGCTTAAAGTTGCACAATGTCATTTTACTCTACTACACCGGCCCGGATTTGAACCCGGTTTTCCGGTTAAATTGACCATGTGTCTAGCTGAGACATGACCTTTGACACCATCTAAATGTCATTAGAAGAGTAGAGTGACCAAATACAACTACATTTCATTCATTATACATACATTTTATTCATAAAAAAAAAGCTTATAAAGTATCCAAACTTTTTACTTATATGCAGTACTTGAGTAAAGTAAATCATCTCTGTCTGGTGTAAACCAAAACTATTCAGGATTCAAATTTGATAAATCAAGAAAGCATTAATTTACGAAATAACTAAAATGTTACAATAGAATGGAGATAAGTGGTTTCTGCCTGACAGCAACAAAGTGCACTTTGTTACATTCCACCACTGGTGTTGACATAGAGTAGCATATACATTTACCCAGCTGTCTCGTCCAACGTCCCTAATAATTAGGCTAGTACTAATCTATATAATTCCGGAGAGTCTTATTTGCACGACTGCCGATTGCCTTTTGCATGACTGACATTATCTGCAGGTTTGTTCAACCATGTTCTGCTCCACAAAACACAGCAATAGACATCATATTATGTAATAATTCTTACCATCATCAGGTAATGTAAAATGTTGTAGCCTACAACTGTGACCATGACATGAAATGCGTCTGAAATGTTTGTCTTTTCTTTTTCTTTTTTTTTAAATTATCAACACTTGAGATCAACTGATTTGCCAGGCGAATTACCTCTCATCCGCAAGATGATATTTCATATTCTCGTCACCGCGGGTGGGGACATGCTGCGTAGAATTCTTATTTCCTCCTTTGACATGAAAAAACAGTCCTGTGCACTGTGTGAAGTCGTCAGCATGGAGATGCTGTCAAATGATGTCTCAAATCAGCGTGTTGCCACGGTTGTTAAGAATGCCTTTCTCTGGCAAGTTGAGTCATAGTGAGAAGTAATGAAGAAATATGATGAGCTATTAAGAGTTGTATTTCTCGGGATATGAAAGGTGTAACCATGCAGGCTAAGGAAATAATTAGTACCACACAGCACAGTGGTTCTCAAACATTTTAGTCTCAGGTCGCATTCTCACCTAATACTTCGGTAGACTTGAATGCGTATGGGAGGAGAAATGGGATTCTTGCATATTTAATTGGCTACGGTTTGCCTTCACACTGTCATGATCCGCAGCAATTGGAACCTTTATCAATGTGTTACATTCATAAACTAGCCTACACAGTGAAATGATAAATCTATGGTGATAAAATTATACTCATAACGTGCATTATGTGTCGTGCCGACGGTCTGGGACTGCCCCCCCCCTCTCTCGCTCTCTCACTATAAGCACGCAGCCACGCACTGTTCTTTTGGGCAAGGAGGCACAGCGCTGAGCGCACTGATATAACAGACAGCAGCGCAAAATGTTTACAAGTTTATCGAGATGAAAGTTCCTACTCCCCACTAGTCCCCACACAGTGACAGCACTCCATGTTTACGGCACGCACAGACAGACAGAATATTCTGTAGGCTATAATACTATTACACTGCACTGCAGTGTTTGTGTTTTCTTAAGCAATTGATTAATGTACTCGTCCTCATTTCGATCAGGGCTTCAGTCTCCACTCTCCTCATTCGACCACGTCTATCCACGGTAACGGGACATCTTTGCGCTGCGTAAAATATGCGTTCTCCGTCTCCAACTGTGTTCAGCTCCTCACCCGCCTGACGTATGTTTGCTTCATTTCCTGTATTTGCTGCGGATTGCATTCACACCTGCACCGAATCGTAGTCAAGCGCGATTGGAAGCGAAGCGAAACCCCCGTTTTTGCTCGGAGTAAAATGCGGTTCTTTGTTGCGCATTAGGATTCGAAAGAGCCTTCACACCTGCCAAACGAAGCGCACTTTCTGAAAATGCGCAGCAGGATTCGTTTTAATCGCAGCAAAGCTCTCTGGTGAGAATGCGACCTCAGGGACCCCCAAATTGATATGCGTTTGACTACAGCACCCCTATTTGAGGATTTTGTACCATTGCATTGAATTTGTGACACGTTGGGAGCTTGCAGATAGGCTATCTTTGAATAGCTGCAAAATAAAATTGACCACCATTTTTACTGGGTTTACTGTGCAGATATAGGAAAATGATGCAACGTACGTGGCATATAAAGCATGCAAATTAATTTATAGGATTACACTGATTATTTAGTAACTTGGGTGTGACACATCGTAAGTCAAACCGCGTTTCCCGTGAGCACGCTTTAACAGTGGCCAAAAGCGCACATTATTACCGCTTTATGATCCTCACCTGTCTTTAAATTGGGCTTTCAGGATTCATTAGCAGCAGGATTAAGAGCGGCAATAATGGCCCTGATTAAGAGCTGTAATGACTGGCTGGCAGGCTGCATGCAGTCCATACCAACACTGTGTGAATTGCTATTCATGTGGGTTACATTGGTCAAGAGCAGTCTGGAACGATTTGAAGACCGCCAGTTGGACATGAATTAGGCCATGGACCTGTTTGATAGAATTTGCATCTCTGGGACTCCAATCGATTGATTGATTGAAATTGAATAACAGTTTTCAGAATTACAAGCAAGCAATTTCAAGCACCAACTCAATACAAAGACTGTTAAACTGTGAGTGGACGACCCAATTAAGCATTACACTTGTTTACAAGATGGTCCACCATGTTCACTTCATCAAAACATTTAGAGACGTACAAATAGACAATATATAATTATAGTCAAAGAACAGAACAGGAATTCATCATAAAGGAGGTAAAAAGGGAAAAGAAACATATACAGTGAGGGGAAAAGGGGCGGTAGGGGGGGATTCAGATTTTATGGGGGCCAGTTTTGAATTTGGCTGGGAGAAAGAGTTTAGATGTATAAGGAAATTGTTCACCTCTAGAGTACGATACCATCCGTCCGTTTCGGGTCCCATGGAGACACCAACCCCAGAACCTCTGACTATCAGTCAATCAATACCATGAATTAATGATGCCTCCATTGGGCTGTGCCGAGGTCATTGATCAACCAATCTTTATATCCCAGCCTTTCATTGCACATTCCTGACATCTTGTAGCTTTTAACTCCTTAAATGTTCAAAAAGTCCCCGGCTCTGATTGAAACGCCAAACGGCCAATAGAGAGAGAGGTAACAGATCCAAGGGAACCTATAATACAGCAGCTTCTTTGAAGAGTACAGTATAGAGCAGTGGTTCCCAAACCTTTGCGGTCGAGACCCAAAAAGAGAGATTAGACATTAGACCCAAACTAATGAAAATAGCAGATCTACAAGCACACAACACGCTGCCTTGTGAGCTATTTTCACTACATTTTAATTATTTATTTATTTGTTTATTTATGGAATTTCATACATTTGTTTGTTTGTTCTAAAATACTGTTGGTGTACTGTTCTATACTGTTCAAAAACCTTTGAATGGAAATATATATATATATATATCTTTGTTTTTAAGTTTAAATGTAAGAAAAGAAAATGGGATTTTTACTCGTCATGACCCATAAAAATTGGTCTGTGACCCACAAATGTTTTCTGACCCACTGTTTGGTAAACAGTGGTATAGAGCAGTGGTTCTCAAAGTGGGGCCTGGTGCCTCCAGACCAAGCAAACTCGTTCAGACTAGTCAATACTTAAAACTGTCAGATTGCATCAGATTGCATTTTTTTATCAGCACAAAACCAGTTGCCCGATGAAACATTATTTTCCCCATGCAAATTGCAAAAAGCTGTTTGCAGTGTTGCCAGTTCTGCTTACCGTATATTATATCTGTAGTTGCCCGTTGCTTTAGTTTGGGCTTGTGTAGTTGCTTATTTGGGCTTTACTTGCTTTCATGATTCTTTTTTTAAATAGTGGATGTAATAGGGCTCAAGTGGTGAAACTGGTTGCTTCTTTTCTTAGCTTACGCATGTTTCATGATAAATGCTTTTATGTGATGTATTCCCATGCTATGTTCTTGCTTAATGTAAATCGCTCTGGATTAAGAGCGTCTGCTAAATGCCTAAATTGTAAATTGTAAATTACAATAGGGCCCACCATTTTCAATTCATCATAAACATTTAGAGACGTACGAATACACAACTATAGTCAAAACAGGAAATCATCATAGAGGAGGTAAAAATGGAAAAGAATCATACAGTGAGGGGGAAAAGGGGTGGGTGGGCTTTACGGGGGCCAGCTTCTGTCATGGTCTGTCACTCCACAGACCATGTCTCATCCCTGGCCACTCCCACATTCCATTCCTTCACACTGCAGTCCCCTTCACTCACCTGTCTCCAACTCCCTCGTCAGCCCACCTGTGAACAAGGGATTTGCATCTCTTAATGATGTTGGTAGGGCATTCCACATTTTGGTGGCATAGGAGCAAAATTAATTTAGTCCCTTGTTTGTGCTGAATCTGGGTTGCACATGGTTTGTTGAACTCAACTGGTGTTGTGGGTGTGGACTTCGTTGACATTAAGGACGTATTTAGACGGGTACAATTGGGTATCTTGGTGCTGTAGAGAATCTTGTGGACCAGACCCATTGCAAGATGCTGTACTCTGCTGTCAACCCTAAGCCATTCCAGCCTGTAAAAGTGGGCAGGGGTAGGTGGGTTCGGAGAGTGAGGCCAAGTAGTGAGGCCTGACCAGTTTGTTTTGGGAAGTCTGGAGCCATGTTTTAAGGGCCTTAGAGGTCCTGTGGTACCAGGAGGTGCATGCATAGTCGAAGAAACATTGTACGAGGGCTCCTGTTAGGCTGTTAGGATGCTACTGTGCTGATGATACGACTATTTTACAAGTGACACTGTAAACTTCAATCAAGAGGCTCTATACTACATGGGCATTTTTTCAAATGTGAACATTCAGCAAAAAATATATAGACAAACAAAATAAGCTATAAGCTCAAAACGGGTTTTGAATGCGTCGTGAGATCTGCTATTTTAAAAGTAGTTGTAGAGGGTGAAAAGCTGAGGGCCAAGGATAGATATAGAAGGATAGCAGCCCTGGGGAACCGCGGTCAACTACATTTGTAAGTTGAATTATTGGAGCCGATCAAGTGATATTTTAAAGTCATACACTACAGCAGACGGGCATTGATTTCCTCATTCCCCAAATATCTCACTACTGACAGTTGGCAAGTTGCAGCACTTGGCAAACTCACTGCCCAAGTTCTGACAGAAATGCTCTGTATATTACTCTGGTGTTTTGTACTTAGATAATGTGCCATTTTTGAATCTCAGCCATGCTCTGATGGACAGTGATGGGAAAAAAGTACTTTTTAAATGTAATTAAAATAAGCCGTGCAGTATTGCCAAAAATTATAGCCGATACCGCACCAAAAGTAGAAGTACTCATGCAGAATGGCACAATTTCATAATCATATGAAGTTATTAATGCATTAATGTATTGCAGCTAAGCAGTGTTAATTTTGATGACTAAAACTTTGATGAAAAAATATATATAAATATGAAAAATAATATATATATTCAAACATTTGCACAAATGTTCACAATTTTTTTAAAGAATGGTTCAATGGTTAAATGTAAAATTACACATGGGTTAAGTACAGTACTTTCCACCACTGCGGCTAGAGCCTTTGCAGTGTCATATGAAGGTTTATTTAGGTCGATATTCACTAAGCATTTTGCCCTCTTATGTAATGTCGAGGTGTCCCAAAGCACGTCACAGTGGGCCAGCTTTTCATATAGATTAATCTATTTTATTTATTATTTCTGCTTATGCGTCCTTCCCTGAATGAGCTTAAATCAGCTTAGAAAAAATAAATACAAATATAACAAAGGCTTTTGAGCTTAACCTTGGAAATGTATTCCACTTTGGGGCCTTTCTTCTCTGGATTTACTGTTAGGGGGACAGTTCTCCATGCAGCAGGAGGGACCTCAGGTCATTCTTTTATATTCATAGTTAAAAAAAAGAGATATGTTATCCCACACAAAACAGACGTTAATGTTCACCTCCAAGGATTTCTGAAAGATCCCATTTGAATTTTCACAGCCTATTTATCTAACCATTATTTCCCCATATTTCACATTATTATGTTATACCGGAATGCCCAGTGGGCGACAGCTTTTCTCAGCTGACCCCAGAAATACTGGAATTGCTTTTGCTGCGGATTATTAAAAAAATTCAAAACAGTTTGCAATTTTTTACAAGCAATCATTACAATATAACTGGAAATAATGCACAGTGCATGCCTCTGCCAACACTATATAAATTTAATTAATCACTTACGCTCTCAGTCTCAATATTTAGTAAACCTTTGACTCTGTTACGGTACAAGGTCTGCTCTTTTTCCCTGTACACCAAACATAACGTAGCTGATCTACCAGCTCACTACGTGTTGCAAAGTGACGTGGTGTACGCTTGTAGATCTGCTATTTTCTGCTCATGCTCCCGTCCCAAAATAAGGATGCTAGGGTTCAACTATTAACCACATGAACCCTGCCATCCCTTTTCTGGGGTGAACGTTCAGCTTAAATAGCCAGTCTTCAGTTGTAGATGCGTTGTGAGCTTGTAGATCAGCTATATTCAGCCATAAAAAATATAATCTCAAAGTGTAGGATTTTAGTCTATACTTTCACCTAATACAATACTAAGAGTTTATTTTAAACTTAACACTACTTTCTGTTATATTCCCATGTGGCCTTTGACATGTGGATTGTTGCTGAGCTTGTATAGTGTTCAGTAACCCAAAATCTTGTATTTGACAAAAATGAAAGGCAAAACATAAATACCAAAGGAATATTTAAAAATATCCATTTTAATATCCTGAAAGTGACTGACTGCCTAAGCCACACAGAGACATTGTTTCAAGAGCTACAGTCATCCAATTTCACAGTGACTTATTGTTTTGGTTTGGTTGGTAGAATGTTTCACTTGAGAAAGTCTAAATAAATGTTTCCATCATGCCTGAAGTGGAAGTGGCTTTGTGGACGTGGGTTTTTGGACAGCATTTCATTTTGTCTTATTTTTTATTTGTTTGCCTTAGCGCTAATACAACTCTCTAGTTCCCAGCCAAAGGCAATTGCACCTCACGCTAGTCATTCATATCTAAGCGAGCCCCCGGCCCTCTGAGCTGTAAGATGGAAGGGTGATTCTGTTCTGTAACTATATCCATGCAATGTTCCCAATGGACCCCTTTAGAAATAACCTCAAATACCAGGCTCACTTTCTCAGTGAAATGGGGGACCTTGTAGTGAAATGTGGCCAAGAGATTTTGTGTAGAGGAAGAAAATGAGAGCCTGCAGATAGAGCGCTGGGGGACCCCTAGTCAACTAAATAATACCACAATAATACTATACCACTCACACGCAAAAATATCAGTTGAATCACATTTAGGCCTGTCATCACAGCTAGGGTACATCAAGCATCAGGCAGAGTGGCTCAGGGGTTGAGTGGCTGGTAGAGGAGCCGGGCTCCCCATGCAGAGTTAGTGTCAAAGTGTCCGTGACTCTGTCTGAACCCCTAATTTCTCCTGATGTGCAGGTTTCCTCCACCATCTATCTGTCTGTCTGTGTGTGTGTGTGTGTGTGTGTGTGTGTGTGTGTGTGTGTCTGTGTGTGTGTCTGTGTGTCTGTGCGTGCGTGTGAGAATGGGTGAATGTAATGTACAATCTAAGGGGAAGCGTTTTGGATAAAAGCGTTATATAAATGCACCATTTTCCATTTACAATTGCATTTATGTATAAGTCTAGAAAACTTGCTTCTACATATATTCCTAATAATGTAAAATGTAATGTAACCTAAACTTAGGGCCTGCTGCATACTCCTAATAGTTAGGAAGGATACATGTGAAACTAATTTCACATATAGGCCATGTGCAAATGCAAATAGCCCATCAACAACTAAAAAGGGGGACAAAAGTATATTCATTAATTAAAACAAAGATTCAGGAGCTGCCAGAGGTGTGGCACAAAGTTGTTGTTTTGCAAGTCGACTCAAGTCTCGGGTCATTGCCGTTAAAGGTCCAAGGCTTTTTTGATTTGATCAATTTGTGTCTAAAGTCATCAAATTGATGACTTTAATCCAAGCACTTGGATCTGCTGCAGCTTCTCTTTTGTGAAATCCATTGTCCAATTTGTCACTGACATAGGTCCACCAATAAGTATAAATCATGTTCACAGACTGATGAGAGGTTCAGCATGCCCTCCCAGTGTGTGTGTGCGTGTGTGTGTGTACGTGCCCCGGCTCTGCCAACTACTCACTAACTTTTAATTTTCCTCTTCACTTCAACTGTAGGTTCGTCCTTGATAATTCTGGTTGAAAACAAATCAGATTGAGATATTGATTGGCTGAGACTGTAGGGCAGATTTAACAGATAGTCTTTCAACCTCATTCTCTTGTGCTATACTGTAGGCACTGAGTTTATTTTTCATGATTATTTTTTTATCACATACTGAGCCTTTTTTGCCCTGGGTGAGGGGGGATGATACATAACAGAACAGTTATTAGCCCTTGGGCTGATATCGCAGCTGGTTCTCAGTGTGGGGTCCGGGGCCCGAAAGAGGTCCATGAGGACGTCCTCAGCTAAATGATTTATAGTTGCATGCAGGAACCAAATGGACCGGTACAGTTCTGTAACTCTGAGAGTGTATAAATGGTATCAAATGGACCCGTAAGAGTCCATTTTGGTTCCATTATGTGCACTTTCAGAGTTAAATTATATTATATTGGGGGTCCCAGAGATAAAAGGATGGTGTGAAATGGGAGTCTGTGGCCTAATGGCCAGCGTTTCAAACCCAGTTTGAAACGCTTGAGCTACCCAGACACAAGAAGCAATGTACATTCCATGAACGTGTAATTTTTACACTACAGATATATTATTTTGTACATCACCAAGTTAACACATGGTCTGCTCTCCGATTTAATCCAAAGATAAGCTGTGTGATGTATAGCAGTGGTTTTCAACCAGTGGTCCGGGGACCACCAGTGGTCCTTGAGGGGGTTCCAAATTGACCCTTAAAGATCTTTAACTATTGAAATTGTGAAATGAAACCAATTGGACCCGTAAAGATTAAAACATTTTTTTATAAATAATTATCCCACGATTTTGCAACCCATTTTTTGTGTCAATTATCTAATGTAATCTTGCCAGGTGCTACACTTCCACTTTCAACCTGGGGGGGTCAGTGAACTGACCTCATGCATCCTTCTATGAATGAGGAGTCCAAGCTGCTTTTCGGCTGCGACCGGACGTAGTGTGTGGAAGGAACACCTTCTTAATTTACAAGACGTCTACACAATTAGAGAATCTAGAAGAATTGTTTTTTGATCAACGATAACAACATTTTGAGTCTGAGAGGCTAAACCAAATGGTGGTCCGTGGCTCAAATGCAGAATACAAATCAGACTGAACTGAGTGGTGCTGGGGTGTTGGACTATTGGTTGTCAGACTATTGGAATAGTGGGACTGTTGGTTGTCTAACTATTGGCTGTCGGACTGGTTGTCTGACTCTTGTCTTTCGGGCTATGTAGTCACCTGCGCATGTGCTGCAACGTAGTCTGTACTGCACTGTGCTCTGTGCGGTGTTACACTAAAAACTACTGGTGTTACACTAAAAAAGGAAATACATGAAGGAAATAAATAAACGGAAATCTATTTTACCCCCAGGGGTCCTTGAGGGAGTTCCAGGGGGTCCCCAGCTAAATCATGTTTGGTACCAAATTAACCTTTATGGGTCTGTAACTCTGAGAGTGTATACAAATGGAACCAAATGGACCTGTTATGGACCCTAACGGGTCCATTTGGTTCCTTTTGTACACTTTCAAAATTATTGTAGCCTACCGACTCCCAAATGCTTCCGAACATGTAAGTCAAAGCTTCCTATGTGTTGTCAGTATAAAAAAGACATCTCATAGCCACAGTGCAGGATAATTGATTAAATTAATACCAACAAGACCTGGAAAGTTCACATATTGTCAATTTGTCAGTGGTGTGTACATGCAGTAACAAAGTACATGAGTAAACTTTCACTCTACTACATTACAAAAACAAATATTGTCCTTTTAAAAAAAAGTACTGTACTATTTTTTTCATATGGGTGGCGGAAATGTCAAAATATCTCATCATATAATACAAAATATCTCAATCATATTTATTTATATGCACAATGCCAACTTCCTCTCCTGTTATCATTGTTTTCATCAAAGGACTGATCAACCATTTGATTGGTTTGTAATTTTTACTATTTATACACAGATATTTATAAAAATATCTTCAGACATGGTTCTCAACATGCTTGCTTCCTTAGTTCCATTTTCACTGTCACATTTTCTTTCTTCTTTCCCCCACTTTTTTATATTGAGTGAATTATTTATTGCACGTCTTCCATCTCTCATTCCGACATAATTTGTCAGAACCGTGAGTTGACTGACACCTATCATTAATCGCTCAGTTTGAACACCAGTTTGCATTCATTGGAATTATTTTTTTGTACTAAAGAACTGCTGAAGTGAATCGGTATTGGAAGAAAATGTTTTATTTCAAACTCGTTTATATATTCAGCCTGAGCTAAGAGTCTACACTGCATTCCAACAGGCACTTCTTCATGTGCATTCAATCAATCTGCAATTACGCTGACATCAGACTGCAGTGTTTCTCAAACATTTTAGAGCTCTGGACCGCTATAGCACAGTAGTCAACAAGTTTGGTATGCATTAGGCCACACACCCCCATCTAAAACAAAAAAAGCTTTTGTAGAGACCCCACAAGAGAGCATTTGTGTTGTTGTTACTGACATGATACTGACCATGATACTGCCATGATACTGACCATGATATTGCCATGATACTGACCATGATACTGACATGATACTGACCATGATACTGCCATGATACTGACCATGATACTGCCATGATACTGACCATGATACTGACATGATACTGACCATGATACTGACATGATACTGACCATGATACTGACATGATACTGACCATGATACTGACATGATACTGACCATGATACTGACATGATACTGACCATGATACTGACATGATACTGACCATGATACTGACCATGATACTGACATGATACTGACCATGAAAAAAAGTTTTTCTCCTCTGGTGAAAAGCTGGAATTTGCGCGATGGCAGTCTCTCAGTCAAATCTGGTCACATATACTGACCATGATACTGTCATGATACTGACTGATTTAGATGGCAATGTTTTTGTCATTAGGGCTAAAATATGTCAGTTTTGACATTGAGCAGTGGATTGGGGCAAAGACTGTTCTTAAGGGTGGGTACTCGAGGACCCACGGTGCGTGAGGCACTGGCGGAGGTCCCCCGGAGATCTATCTATCTATCTATCTATCTATCTAAACAATATTTCAGAAAAGAAAAAAATTGACAGTTAATTCAAAACAAATTGCGTTGGTTTTCGATCGACTATTTTCACTATTGTTGGAAGTTATTAATTCACAATGTATCAGTATTGGGCTGAACATTTATTTGTGGAATGGCCCGTTTTATCTTCTCTCCTATCCATCGCTCTTTGTTTGTTCCTCACAGAACTGTGGGAGAAGTCCAGACGAGTATTCCGCCCAGCCTGAATATGTGAGCTACGTGGACCAGTGCCCAGATGACGCTCAATCCGCTCAAGCCCTACATCCTGTTACTTTCCTGCCTCAACAGTCCTATGCCCAGCAGCCGCCCAACGAGCCTGTGTACTCCAACTCCGGCTATACCGCTCCGCCCGGTCCCCAAGGGTCATTTTTGTTCCCCAAGGAACAATCTGTGTGATGTGTCGTTGCGTCAGCCTCGAAAGGCTCGTCTGTACTTCGTCCGACAGGGGTGTCATATGACAAAGAAAACGGCATGTTTTGCGACTGCAAAATGCATCGGCGCTTCTTTCAGTCGAAAACCTTTTGTCCTTTTTTTGTCTGTACGAAACAGACGTTCGGCTTAGCCTGAGTAGGCTCGATATACGGCAACCATATTGGCATGAAATTCTGTCGCTTCTTACTTCCTTTGCAGGTGTTACAATTACCAATTACTAATTATGGCTATGTTCCATTCTGGTCAGACAGTGTCAGGGTGCTGATATTGTGTATCTGTTGGCTCACTGGAAAGACTGCTGTACACTAAATGGAGCCTTAATTAGTATAATTATTGGTAACACCTGTTAAGGAAGTAAGAAGAGGCCACATCTCTTGTGAATATACATGACCCCCGTGAGAGCCTATTAGCCTATCGGCGCCACATGACATGGCCATGTGCCACCATACTTCTAGAAAAGTTAAAAGCTCCTCTTAGAGGATGTGCATTCGTCCGTAAACTTTTCCCCACACGCCTACACCTTTGCTTCTGTTTATTATTCAATAAGCTTATGTATAATACATGACTGGGCGTACCCCCCCCCCCCCTGCCATGATGAAAATGTCAGTGACTTGTGGACCTGAAATCCTGTTATTGTGCACTGCTTGTTCCACAGAGGTCGTTTGTACTGTAGGACCCCCCCTCCCCCTCACCGCCTGAAGCTATACATCATATCAGTGGTGGAAGAAGTACTCAGTTTAAAAATGTACTCAAGTAAAAGTAGCAATACCACAATATTGGAATTTTACTTGAGTACATGAGTATAAATTTACAAACAATTAAGGACTCACATCTGTCAAACGTTTTTAATATACAAACTGCAATAGAGGCCTTATTTGGTTGATCAGTATGTTTGTAATAATCTTAATATACGACTTTCTACGTAGTAACTATACCCTACCATTTTTTCAAATAGTCGAGTATTAAAAAAAATCACTTCTGAGTAAGAAGTATAAAGTAATGAATAAAGTAAAAAAAACTCACATAATATAATTGTATTTAAGCACAATACTTGAGTAATGTACTTGGTTATTTTCCACCATTGGTAGCCATCAGTAGGAGCCACATCGTGCTGCTAAAATACTGTAGTCACCCACTAGCTCTGGCCTTAAGGACTATGGGACTCTCCATGTCCTGCTGTCACATGACATGCAGCACAGCCTCTCGACTTCTGCAAACATAAAAAGAACGATTTCCCTACTCACCAATACAAAGACGGTTTAGCGATGAAAAAAGCCTACTTTCCCTACTGGACACACTCTGAGCCCCCCACCACACGTATAAAATGCACTTTTTGGGCAGAAAAGAAATCACTGGAAGAAAACGTTTAGTTTAGTTACTCCACTGCACCCTCTACAGATAGAGAGATAAAATCACATTGACCAGATTTTTCCTTCTGGTGAAAACATAATCATTTTCTGGCCAAAATGTGCATTTTATACGTGTGGTGGGGGGCTCGGAGTGCGTCCGTCCACTAGGGAAAGTGGGCTTTTTTTTCATCAGAAAACAGTATGTATTGGTGAGTAGGGAAATCGTTCTTGTTATTTTTGCAGAAGTCGAGAGACTGTTCTGCATGTCATGTGGCGGCAGGAAATGGAGAGTCCCATAGCCTTAAGGAAAAGTCCTTAAGGCTATGGACCAGAGCTATAGTCACCCGGCATCTGCTCCTCAACCCTTGTTGGGTTTTGTTCGAGTGCTTCTTCACCTATTTGAGTATCTTTTCATTTTGCCAAGTGTCTAACCGTGTACAGTTATGTTTCATTTACTGTACGTCTGCCATGTTTGTTAGTTTTTTACATTTTCCACGTTGATATTGACTTTTTCCAATAGCTTCTTTTGTTGGTGTCACGTTTATCGATCGTATGCTTGCCTCTTTGAGAAAACGGTAATGTATACCGTATGTGTGATTAGGTTTGTAATGTTTAAAAAGATAATGATTATTATTGTATAATGTCTCAACCTACCAATTTAATGGCATTGCTGTTCAAAATCTCTCCACTGGATCACTAGATCCCACAATCACTAATGGGGTTTTATTGCATATTTTTGGATGATTCAAATCAATCGAAGGAAAAAGGGGCTCAAGAATCCAATAGTACCAAATGTCTTCGTTTTCACCATACGTACAGTATTAATGTCATCATTACTATTACTATTAATAACTGGGAGTTACAGTACCAAAGAAATAAAGCATACATTTTAGTTCTTCTCAACTTCGAAGTATACTGCTAGGTTTCTACACTATAAAAACTAGACTAGTGTGTACATGTCTAATCCTCAGTGTTAATATATCCGTTTGTATTGTAACTCTGAGACTATAAAATGTAACCAAAAGGCCCCACGGGTTTGTTTGGTTATATTTGTACACCCTCAGTATTACAGCCTATGTCCTGTAAGTGATATTCCAATGAGTGTTTGTTCAGTAAAAGGGGTCTCCTCATCTCTCTAGCTCTTTGGTAAACAGAACATATTTTCAGGTGGGTCACCAATTTCATCCAATCCGGAGAGAGAAACGATTTATCAGTCTCATGTTTTGTTCCAATTCCAATTGTGTCTGCTCTTTTTTTTTTCATCACTTCCATCACTTGTTCATCCTGTATCCTGTATGCGTTCTCTTTCCTCATTGGATCAAATTTGTAGACTTGCAAATGGTTTTTTTTACTGTACCAAAAAGTTGGAGAGAAGGGACTGAACTAACATTTGAAAGCAATGATCACTATCAGAATATCTAATTATTTAACACTTATTTTAGAGGGAATAAAATAAAATAAAAAAACAATAGAATCACTTACTATATAGGAACACATATTTAAAAGAACACTGATGATTTTACTGTGTACAGCATCAGGTCTAAACTGGTAATTTAGACCTGAGGGTAATTTTCATTTCCTGGGTTTCATTCATTCATCAACCATATTATTGTTTATAAATTCATAGTGTATAGGCAATTAGCAACATGCTAAATATTCCTTGTTTACATATGCCATGTTTTTGCCATATGCTGTTTGCTCTATATCAGCATGTGGAAACTTCAACCCTCCCACCCCAGAGGCCTACTTGAGTGTAACTGAGTTACCGTTACTTAAACGGTAACAACACAAATATGACAATCACTTACTAGCATTTTTCTAGGAAGAGATAGAGGGATGCCTTTGATGTCTTCTGAAGCCAACTACAGAGTATACTTTTTAGACTTTTCAGGGACAGCCAGCCCCGTACCTTTAACATATTTAAATATTTTTTAGTCTGATTTGTAGAGTCAAAGCGATGTGTGTAGCGCTTCAATGCTAAAGTCCTGAGTTGATTTTAACTCTGAAAAATGGATGCATACTGTGAGCCGAAAGAACGGCAAGCCAACAACTTTCCAGGATAATAGCTTGTTAATGTATTTTTGTAGAGAATGGTCAGTTATATTATATAGCCTACTGTTATAGTAATCCACTTATTTTAAAAGCAACTGTACACTGTGACTGTTCATGGGTAAAACTGAACATAAGCTAAATGTGTTTTGACGAGCCAATTTGAGGATAGCACTGCCACCGACACGCAAACCACTCCGCCAACAACACAGCGACTCAGCATAAACCGAGAGTTCACATATCCTCTCCGTGAAAAAATAACTAAACTACAAAAAAAAAAAAAACATTTGTGTTTGTGCTTAGTGTGAAAGAAAAAGTTGGTGAAGTTGTGTCTAATCTTAATGGTGGTTATTGGTATACAACGTGACAACTTCAGTGTTACGTCATCCATTTGTATCTCTGAGAGTGTACAAATGTAGGTTACAATTGTACATTCTCAGAGTTAAATTAAAGGAAACCTCTCGCCATTTTAAACCAAAATCCCATTCAGTGTACTTCTCTATATAATGTTGAACATTGCGAAATAATGACATTAAATGCGTTGCTTCACATAATCAGGTTTGCATATGCATGATAATGTGGAACCGCATGTTTGACATATTTAGAAAACATCATCGATCTCCTCATCACAACCAGGATTTGGGTAAAAATAATTGCAAGGTTTTCCTTTAGCACTGAAGATGTTACTGTGTTAAAAAAAAGCCTAATTCATACTCTGTCAGTGAAAACAGCCGACCTCTACGAGCTCACCCAAGCTTGTGAGCTTGTAGGGTTGGTGTCATGGGACACTTGTCGTGCGGCAAAGCATGAGGTGTGGCTTAAAAAGGGCATGAAACTTGTCTCCTGTGCTCAGTGTGTTGTCTTGCGATGGCTCCATACTGTATGTGTGCTAGTAATTACTGTAGGCTAATGGCTCCATACTGTATAGTGTGCTAGTATTACTGTAGGTTATTACCGTACCAGTGGTCTGGTCGCTGGTTTGAACTGCTTAACAAGTGTTTTATTATCGCTGTACCTGCTGTAAGAAAGAGACAAAAAGCACTGGAACACAACTGTCCTTTTGTGACACATATATTATTAATGATCCCACTCCTTTTATATTATTATTATTATTATTATTATTATGTATCAGTGATAATAATTGCTGCTTACTACACTCACATGCACGGTAAAGTCCTCAGTATTAGTAGCCTACTATTTTGCTGTCTATTGTCTATTTTTGTCTAATCGATTTTTACCCTTGATCCTTTACTTTTACTTTTATTTTTTTAAATTTCTAATATATGCAGTGTATTTCTTTTTTTTTGAAGATGTATTATATATTTGTGGGAAGAACAAAGTGTTTATCTAGTACAGTGAACAACAGTGTGTTGCCACTTGCTGCAGTAGGGAAAGCGTCTGTGAAGCATTTCAACATGTATTTTTTACTCGGTTATGTTTGATGTAAATATTAATGATGTATCTGATGTGTGAAAAAGAAAAAAACAAGTCAAAACATGTCAAGCAGTTTAACATTAAACGTCACAAACATATACCCGTTAACTTTGTTGTTATTCTGTACCCACGGCACGTGTCACAAACGGTTAACTTCGCCTTGAGTTCCTAGCCTGTTGTCACACACAGTAACATCAAAATTTTACTCTGATGCTGTGTTCATACTGGCAGATACAAAGCTACAGTCTACTATTCATTTTCAATGGAAGCCGATGACATGAGATACAATGCGATGCCCTTATAACGTACTATAGCTGATACAAGTTGAGCTGTCTTCAACCAGCTACAAAACTACAAAAACACCAACTTTAAACCATTTCCACTCTGAGTGAAAAAGTTCCAAAACTTTGGTTCACAAACAGTGGTTCCATATCCTGCACCACAGAGGCATCAAAGACATTTGTGACAATTAAATACTTAGCTCCGTAGGATTTAGAGATCTAGGAAATAACAACACATGTTGCAAGCTTGTAGATCTCCTATTTTTAGACTGTGCTGTGCTGGGCCAAACACTGCAATGACTGCATTACATTATTAAGTAATACATTATAATACTTTATATTGTATTATACTTAGAGTGATCTGGGGTACTGTGGGGGGTACTTTATTTGAATGGATTGGCAGACGCTCCCTAACCAGGCTTCCAGCGCGCTCTTTAAAACCCTCCGGTAGCCACGCCCCCTCCCTCTCCACACACACACCCACCCACACGGGCTGCAAACTTGTTTGTTTAAGTAAACAGAGTGAAAAATATAAACAACTTATAATGTAACTTTGCACTCCATGAAGTGGAGTAGTCTGGCGTGTTAGGAAGTGAAAACTGCTCAGTCACAACACTGTGTGACAGCTTGAAAGAGAAGTTATCTTCATAACAACAAACTGGTGGGTTTGTTTTCATTCTGCAGGTGAGTTAGCTACCAATGCTAAGTGAGCATTAACGTGCGTGTGTGTGTGCGCGCGCGCGTGTGTGTGTGAGAGAGAGAGGGAGAGGGGGGGGTGAAATTAAATGAACAAACAAAGGTGCTTGAAGTGCTGTAAAGTGTTACCTGAATTGCACACAAACCTGAGTTAGCTATACCTATGCTAAGCATACTGTGTGTGTGTGCGTGAGAGAGGGAGGGAGGGACTGGGTGTTGAAATAAAAAACAAAGGTGCATTAAGTGCTGTATGTGTGCATGTGGGTCCTATATACATAAATAGAATAAATATATACAGACACAATGTTTTGTTTGGGGTGTCACAGGACCAAATCCTTGTATAAAACTGAATTATTCTTAACTGTTTACCAATGATGGTTTAACCCATTCTGACCTGACATCAGATTAAAAAAATGTCTTCTAAATCCTGACAGTTTTCTGAAAAAGCTATGTTTCTGTGTCAGTCGTTAAATAGCAGACCTACAAGCTCATAGCGCGCCGCTAAGAGCTTGTAGATCTGCTATTTTTTAATAGCTAAAGCATAACATAATATCACCAAAAGGGGTTCCCGCACAAAATGGTACTGTAGGATAATTCGATGCTAGAAAGCTTTCTTACTTTTCTTTGTAGTTGTTACGTCCCCACCAAAGAGGTCCAGGTGTTATTTTCTGCAAAAGCGCATTATTTGCTATTTCCCCTACCATAAACCCCCAATGAATTGAATTGAATTGAATTGAATTGAATAGGGCATTGGGGTGTTGTGCTAATTTGCTTATTTCCATTGCTCAAATCATAATGTAAATAGTATCCCAAGCGGCACACTTTACTACTTATTTCGATGGAAATAAGCGAATTAGAACAAAAATCCAACCCCCATTGTGGGCTTATATATGGGGAAATAGCCAATACTTATACTCAAAGCTTACGTATATGGTCTCTCTCTCAACCTGCTCCACAGGTACACGGGCCAGAGTGACGACCCCAGATCCCCAAGATCAGCTTCTTCTTAGCCCTGACATGCTGTGAATGCTGGACCCTATAGAGCCCTGACATGCTGTGAATGCTGGACCCTATAGAGCCCTGACATGCTGTGAATGCTGGACCCTATAGAGCCCTGAAATGCTGTGAATGCTGGACCCTATAGAGTATAGAGCCTATGCCCTAAATCCCTGACCACGACATGCTGTGAATGCTGGACCCTATGCCCTAAACCCCTGAATGCTGGACCCTAGAGCCTATGCCCTAAACCCCTGACCACGACATGCTGTGAATGCTGGACCCTATGGAGCCTATGCCCTAAACCCCTGACCACGACATGCTGTGAATGCTGGACCCTATGGAGCCTATGCCCTAAACCCCTGACCAAGGCACTACAGCAGAATGCTTGCTATGTGCTGTGTAGTGCGAAACATCCAGACCAAGGCTGAGTGAGAAGATCAGGCAGCCAGGATAATGAGGCTGGTTGGGGGCTATTGATACTGGGAGGAGAAGTACTGCATGGCCAGCTAGCCAGCCAGATGTATGGAGGATGGAGATGAGATGACTGGAGTCTGGAGGAGCTGCTGGAGGTCTCATCATGAACTGGAGAGAGAGAGCCACAGTTTTCGCCTGGCATCACTACAACTATCTTATGAAAGTGGAAGAGTCGACAGCTCAAGGTATGAACTTTGTCTTTTGCTTCTTGGCTACTGCTTGTGTTTTTAATGCGTGTGATTCAAGCTGGTGTGCTATTGCTGTCATTTTGGGACCCGTTGACCGGGTGGCAAATGGCAATGGAACTGGTTCTGGCTCTGGGGTTGAATGCTATAGTCATCATGTGAATCTAGAGTTGGTCTGTTGTGTTGTATCTGCTGTACAGTATGTGAGTTCAGTTGTTGTACCAGGGAACAGTATGTGTGTGTGTATGTGGCTCTTGATCACTTCAATAATCCCATGAGTGAATTTGCTATTTCCATTTGGTTGGAGATGGAGCTTTTGGGCTTTGACATAACAGCCATCAATTCCAATGGTTAATTTTCAATAGAAGACTGATTGACATTAGTTGATGTACGTTGTTGCGTGGTCACTGAGGTTCGTTGTGAGTCGTTGTGACAAGGTGGCTGTATTGGTTCATGACTGGCATGGTGGCAAAGAATGTCCCTATATAGGTCCTTTCTTTCTTTCTTTCTTTCTTTCTTTCTTTCTTTCTTTCTTTCTTTCTAGTCCATGGACTTTAATGTTTGTTTAGGGCACTAAATGGCAACGTAAGACATCATGTAAATAGTTGTATTTGCTACTCTTGTTTCTCTGCCAAGAGGCAGCGGTGGCCGAACGGTTTGCGGAGCGATGTTGATATCGGAAGGTCGCTAGTTCGTATCCCCGGACCGGCTCAATAAAATTACCGCACCATCAGTCTTATCAGCCATCCCAGCAAAGTCCTTCTGAAAATAATACTGAATAGGTTAAAACCTCAAGCTGAACTGATCATAGCTGAAGAACAGGCTGGATTTAGGGCAGGGTGGAGCACCACAGAACAGATCTTCAACTTGAGGATTATCTGCGAGAGATATCTGCAGCATCAACCACACCTCTACCACGTGTTCATAGACTTCAAGAAAGCCTTTACGGGTATGGCATGCTGCACTGTGGGCGACCATGATGAAGTATAACATCAGACCTAACCTTGTCACTGTCATTCAACATCTGTACAACAAAGCTACCAGCGCAGTTATCTACAACGGAGCTATCGGAGACTGGTTCAGGACAACAATTGGAGTGCGCCAAGGATGCCTTCTCTCACCCATTCTCTTTAATATTTTTCTGGAGCGTATCATGACGGATGCCTGGCAGACCATGATGGAACTGTCAGCATAGGAGGCAGACCAATCACCAACCTCTGTTTTGCGGAAGACATTGATGGGCTAGCATGGTGAAGAAAAATAACTTGCCAGCCTAGTGGAAAGGCTTGACATAACTTCCCGAGCCTATGGAATGGAAATCCATGCAGACATAACCAAAATGATGACCACCAACAACAGTGGCATCCGCTTAGTCATCCAAGTCAACGGACAGGCACTGGACACGGTGTCCAGCTTCAAATACCTTGGCGCAATCGTGTCCGATGAAGGATCCAAATGGGAAGTCCTTGCCAGAATTGCACAAACAACTGCTGCCCTGGCAAAACTCAAGCCCATATGGAAAGACAAAAACATCAGTCTGGCATCAAAGGTGAGACTACTGCGTTCACTTGTCATGTCAATCCTTCTCTATGCTTGTGAAACTTGGACCCCAGAGCGAGATATACAAACGTGGAAAGCATCATTGGATTTGAAACACGAATCATCAAAGCACTGACAGTTCTCCCATGCTATAAGCACATTATTGTTCTTGCCACAAGTAATTACTTTGAATTAGTGAAGATGATCCAAAAGGTGGACTCGAACAAGGGACCTTGTTTTTCTAGGACAACCGCCATATCTCCAGCACCACAGAGACTTTTTGTCGCACGCACGCTCGCACGCACGCACACACACGCACACACACACACACACACACACACACACACACACACACACACACACACACACACACACACACACACACACACACACACACACACACACACACATACAGGTATATAGCCACGCCACCGGGGCATGAATAATGCAGCACTAAACTAGAGAGCACATACAAGAGTAATGGCCTATATGGATCCTTGATTAACGCTACAAGTAACTGGTGCGGAACAGACCAGGATTGAACTAATCTTATCAAGCACCCTGCTTCTTAATTACAGAGCAGCCTCTATCAGTGAGATTTTTTGTATACACCTTCACATAGTAAAAAGGCATATGTGCTTTCAGGCATATTTTTTATTTATTTTCCTAAATTAATGCCCTATCCATCGTACAATAGTGTGACTAGGTACAGACTCAGTGAACACAGCCTTGCAATAGAGAAATGACGCCACAGACAGACCCTACTCCCAAGGGAAGACAGACTATGTGCACCCACTGCACACAATATGTGGCGGAAACAGAGCTACACTTTCTAACCACCTGCCCACTATTCCAAGACATCAGAGACACATACAGTACTTCCCACAGATTACACACACGTGAGTTTAAAACTATGACCAATGACAAAAAACTCCTATACCTATTGGGAGAAATACAACAATGTGCAAACAATAAACAGCAAGATTTGCGAACTGTTGTGTCAATGGAATACAACCACCCTAAGGACTACTATCTGTACCAAGTAGACTGCTGGACCTTGCACATGCATGTAAACAGAACTGCTACCTTTAAACAGATCTTAAATCTGAGTTTTTCCTGTATACTGTTTAAATAGTCCTGAGAATAAAATGCTGCCATTTTTGTCCCAAAGTGACTGCAAAGAATTGCTGCTATGAAAGCTTTATACCCTGTTAACACGATGTAATGTGACATAGCTCTGTTTACAAAATGCTGTACCCCCTCCAACTGTATATACTTTCCCCATTTTCAACTGATTTTATTGTATTGTATTTGTGACACTTAATTGCTTTGGCAATAATAATAAACGTTTGTTTTCTCATGCCAATAAAGCTCCTTTGAATTGAATTGAAATTTGTTTCCACCCGACAAACATACAAGTGGTCAGAAAAGGATCAGACCAGACCGGGAACATTCTACTGATAAATAATATTTGTGAAGTAAAGAAATGCAGTTCTCAATTCAACACTTTTGACCTGAGATCAGATTCTAAAAATGTCTTCTACATCCTGACAGTTTTCTGAAAAAGCTATGTTTCTATGTCGGTCGTTCTTCGATTTTTCAAAAATAGCAGACCTACAAGCTTGTAGCGCGCCACTCGGTGGCGTGTTATGAGCTTGTAGATCTGCTATTTTTCAATAGCTAAAGCATAACATAATTGTGCTGTTTACTTTTCTAGGTAGTTCACCTTTCACCTAGTAGGCCCTATGTGTAATGGAGACCAATGTTCTTTTGCTTAATTAGTAATTCTCCTCACCTGGTAGCTTCACAAGGGTAGTTATGAGGTGATTAGTTTGGTCAGAGTCAGTTCAGTTCAAGCCAGTACACTGTCAAGAGCTCACTCACTACATGTTGAGTTAACCCTTTCTATCAGGCCTTGGACAGGATAAGTCTGTAAGTTTGTGTGTTTTTTGTTAAACTTCTTGGCTCTTAAAGCAATTTACATGTTCTTTTGTAATCTTGTATGATGCATACAATAACTATGTTTGGTTTATTATTTTACAGTATATGACACCAATGTTGTGTTTCTATTTTTTCTGTATTGCAGTTTTACAATGTATTCTTCACTAAAGAACCCAAACCAAGTCACTGCCTTTGGAGCTTTATTGGGAACCTTGTTAGCTGTCTGCCAAGCCATACACAATGTACACCAACGTATAGTAAGGGCAGAACAATAATGCTAACACCAAAAGGGGTTCCCGCCCAATACCCTAAACCTAAATGTTGATTTTCGGATGGAATTGGAAATGGCGAGTACTTTTGCAGGACCTATTTTAGAGAGATGCTGAAGAGGTGAGCCATCTAAAACAGGGGTGGTTTTTATGTCCCCACTACAGTAAAACATACAGTATGTCTGTCTCACAAACATAGAACATCTGTAATGTCAGGAATTTTGACAGAATGACGCTTTTTTTTCCAGAGCAACACATGTCATCAAATGCAGAGATCCAATTTAGTCAGTGCCTCAGGAGAACTAGCATCACAGCTAAACGAAGAACCTATCATCTATCGTCTAAACAATATTCTATAAAAAGAATGCACATTGAAACTATGGGATACCATGGTGCAACTCTTTAAATATGCTATATGCTATCAACATTATATTTTAAATGTATATTCATTGATTTCATTCGTTTTGTTGTGATAATCCTCCCTACTATAGAGAGTGCTTACCATATAAGGAGTTCCTCCCTGTCCCCAGTTAACCCGTGGGGGTAAAAAAACGTTTTTGGCAAGGTGGAAAAACCTTCATCCAATCGGGATAGAGAGGGGCCTTCCTCTAATGATGATCAAGCCTTGGTGTGTGTGATGTTGCCCTGTCGCGTGTCACCCCACTGTATAGTGCTTGCATGTGCACAACTTGTTACCGGGGCGGACCGGGGGGTTTTCCAAATTACCCAAGTCACTGAATGCTCCTTTAACCTTTACATCCCAGAACATCTGTACATCCCCAGATTCCCCAAAGTATTTTTCATAATGCTGATATTTTGTTCATGTAATGTGCGATGAAAGCACTGACTGTACTGAAAAGAACCAGATATTTGAATCGCAAACACAGAATAGACTTGGTCCATCTGCCTTACACAGCCAGACGTGGCTGAGTTGTCAGTCTAATTAATGCAGGAGTAGGCTACTATAATTGAAAAATGTGCAGCGTATTGGAATAGAAATATGGCACATTAGGAGTCATATACACATTTAGAGATTGGTCTCTGTATAGGCCTATATTTGACCGCTCATTTCAGTCGGTGACAAAACAATAAAGCCAGATAGCTAGATAAATGCTAATTAAATTAGCGAACTGCTTGAACGCCTTTTATTTGCAGTTGCACAGGGAAGACATGCCATTCATAAATGATGTCTCTTTTTAATTAAAAAAAAAAGAAATATTTAGAAACCGTAGTGTGAAAGCTGAAGGATGGTCGTGATGTAGGCTACCAGCAGCCACAGTTTCTTTTATCAATAAAACATGTATTTTGCTGCTAGTGGCGACCTCTGTGAGGAGATCTCAATGGCAGGCGGTGGATATACGGCTTCCTTGCTGAAAGAGAGATGGAAAGGGCTCTGCACAGTACAGCTCCCACAGGGCCCCGTCATCAAGAGAGATCCGTAGCGCCATGCTCTCGTATGTTTTAAACCACTCTCTCTTCTCAGGGGACTCTTCAGCCGTGCAACTGAAATAGGGATAGAACAGAAAACTATTTATTACTGTGAGCTATAGTCAGTGCATGGTGGATACTGATAGTAACTCAAATCAATTCACTCAAGTACATTTGGTGGAGCATTTTTTGCAAGCATGTGATGTTGACCCAAACTTACATTTGACATATACTATGAATTAACCACTTTATAGATATACTATATATATATATATATATATATACTTTAAGATATATAAGATGATGTTTGCTTAGTGCTGTCGCCTCACAGCTAGAAGGTCCTGGGTTTGATTCCTGCTGGAGACGTTGTGGGCGCTGGGGGGCGTGTTCCCTCCTACGAGTCATCAGTTCCCATACCCGAGGCGGGGTTGGCAAAAGGGCCTTTCTGTGTGGAGTTTGCATGTTCTCCCCGTGTCCCCTAGGGTAGGTACCCTCACAAAAAACATGCAGTAATCCTGGTCTCTAAACTGCCTCCCCCTGGCCAGCCGGGGCACCTGATGGTGACGTACCACGTCCGGCCGGGGAAACAGTACAGTACAGTACAGTACAGTACGTCACCCAAATAGTCTGACAGAAGTGGGAACCCTGGACACGTGGCCACCTGGACAACTGGGCACCTGGACGAGTGGCCACCAATAGAGCACCAAAGTCCTGACGTCATTTGCTCGTCCCCTCAATTCCCCTGGTTCACAGAAGTAAATTATCTATGGAGAATAACATGCATGGGCTCATCTTAAAATTGTTTCATATAGGTTTTGTGGTCCAACAATCGCGTTTTCTCTCAGTCAGTTGATTCTTCATATACATATGAGTGAAGTGTCCTGGCTGGATGATTTTATTTGGGGGGGGGGGGGTGTTTTCTATATGCCATGTTCAAGGACTAAACATCTCAGTGAAGGACACTGCTAAACCACTTGTCCTCCATCAGTGGAAGAAGCAATCAGACGGAAGTGCTGCTGTAGCCTATAATATCTCTGACTGGAACGCATCTGTCAGGGGACACAGAAGGAGGGTTGGCTCACATTTGTGTGGGGAAAAGGAATAAATAACACAATGCATTTACCTGCATTTAATCTTTACACCATTAGATCAAAATCCTTCAACATTCAGATTCTGAATATTCTTTATTATGCACACTCACTAAGTCACTGGAGACCAATATAGGCTTCTGCAGTGCTAAATACATTTTAACACCTCTGGTTTGAGTGTGATCTAACAGACCAAACAAACAAACAATGCCAAATGTCTCATCTGACACTGAATTTCCATTCAGTTCAAAGACAAATTATGTAACCACTTAAACACTGCTTTCTCACAAGCATCACAAGGCAGACAATTATTCAGCAATCTCTGAATGCTAACCAGAATCTGTCCCCTGAATGGAAGCTAGTCATCGGTTTGTCAATTTCATTCACAGAATATTATTTTAAAATATGTTTGAATTACATTTTTAAACTTCCATTTCGGCTATGCACTAGTATGCAGTAACTTAGCAAGCTGAAGCTATATACAGATATATAATACCAGGATGACTGTAGTACCCCAAGGCTCTCTACTAGGTCCCCTCCTGTTTTTGATCTACAATACATTTCTTCACCAAAACGCTCTACAATCTCACAACGTGTTGCAGCTTGTAGATTGCCTATAGACTTTGTTTTTTCTGTCTATTTGTAAAAGAAAATCCAAATAAAGCCATTCACTAAGACACCAACTTGATCATCAGGAGCAGTCAGTGGGTCGGTGTTGTGCTCAAGGACAATTCGACACCAACCCAGTGGTAGCCGGAAATCAAACCCATAGCCTTCTGATTCCAACAGGCCCCTCTTCCACCTGATCCAATGCCACCCCAATTTTGGGATAATTCTGTGGATATCTGTAGACACAAACTGGGAAAATTAATCACAGTAAAAACCACCCCTATCTTTTAAGGACCTTAAATTGAGCACTTGCTTTGGAGAGAAGCAGGAATCGCTTGGGAACTCAACTGGAAAAGCCTTTTGATTGGATTGTGTGAAGCCTTGTGGAACAAATCCTCTGTGTCACTTGGATGATACTTTCTCTTTCCCACATTTGCTTTATCATTCCATCTGTGTTGCAGAACACCACACACGTTCCCATAAAACACATGACTTTCTCCTGTTATGATGGGTTGGGAGAATGTCTATATCTTCTTAGCAACTGTCTAACTGTATTCAGTCATTATGCAGTGATTATGCAGATTTTTTCGCAGTAAGAATGTTAGTGTGTTGTGTATTTTTATCTGTCTAGCAACAACCAATTATTTGGTGACAAAGCAATTTAGTGGAATCTTGTACTTTGTGTTTAGCTACAGTACACGCCAGGTGAGCTGTAATGTGCTTGTGTTTTAACAAGATTCATGACTTATCCAGGGATCAAACGAGCAACGTGGCCAGAATCATATTAACTTGAAAGCAAAGGGATTTATCTGATTCAGTTAGGCTTTGCTCTGTTACAGATAGTAGCAATATAATTAGAAAGTACGCTACTCAAAGGACCCCCCTACTTGAGTCAACGTATAGAAACTCCTGCTCAACTGCAAGTTCCTCTGTCCTCCAGCAGACAAACCTCCATCCTTCCCCAGTCAGAAAGACAAGAAAGCATCGAGAAGCACTCTCGCATGATAATGGTGTCAAAAATCCTGAATGCAGAAGCCCTGCTCCAGGGGCTGAAAATATGGCTGTGTGTACCAAATGAAAACACGAGTTCCATGTTGGGAACAGTTAAGATATTTAATGGTGTCAGGGTTTAGCATTTTGTGTGTGAGGTTTTCAGTTTTGTGTGCAGTTTTGAGAATGGCATTAAGTTGTGAAAAACGTGTGTTCGTAGATGCATAAACAATTCACTCTCGTTAACGTTCCCAATAACATGGACAAAGCAATTTCCTTTAAACACTTGACCTTTCAGATATAGATATGGAGAGAGAGAGAGAGAGAGAGAGATCATAATGGCTGGGCAAGTTTATGTGGGGTATTTATTTGATTTCTTGACACTTTCTATATAGCTTTCATGATGGGAATGTGCCCGTTTTGGACCCTGCAGAGCACAGACAGTGGAAGCAGCTCTATAGTCGGGATGAGCATTATGCTCATTTATCCTCATCAGCTCTCTGCCGTATTTGAATATTGTGTTAAGCTCATTGGGATGCATACGAGAGGGGGGAAATTGAGATGAAATTGACTGATTCGCTGCCTTGCACAAATAGAAATAAATTCCCAGTGACATTTGCAGGGGGTGGCGTGCTTCTCCCTCACACCAGCCATGACCTATACAATTTCTGCTATGGGCATCATTACATTTCCTTAATACAGTACCAAGTCCCGTCCCCCCCAATACTGTATGTTGTTAAGAGGACCATTTATGCATGCTGCTGAATAACAAGCAAATGTTATTGATACTGTGACTGAATTTCTTTGTGACAGGGATAACTGGATTCTTATTATTTTCGAGATTTTTCCTACCATTTTTCATTTTTATGACAGGCTAAATAATGAACAGAAGATAAGATTCTTGGGCCAGAGAAGGAGGAGAGGTGGTGAAGTGGAACCGTTTAGCGTCTCCACTCTATTTACTCTGGCAGGACTCATCAGCAGCCCAGTAAAGTTCCTCTGAGGATCAGGGAACGACTTGACCTTGTTTGGCCCAGCAATGAGGCAGGGAGTCACAAAGCCCCTGGCTCAAAGCGGCCCTCTTGCTTCCCCCCATTATAAACACGGGGCAGATTGACGAATCCCAGCCCATCGTCACACTAGTGGACACTAAACCCACATCCTCTTGTAGATCATCATGGCATTCCCCTGTGCCTGCATTGCTATCTCCCATTCTCACAAAGGGTTTCACTAAACAAAAAAAATAAATTAATAAAAGACTGCATGAATTACCAATTGAAAAGATTTTCAGACACTTTGCTAAATGAACCACATTATCCCTTGCGATTTCAATTCATTATGGGGAAACTTATTAATGAAAGAAAACTGGTAAACTTTTCCAAAGAAAGAAAGAAAGAAAGAAATAGACACACAATCTAATTGTAAAATATTCCGGTGGTACAAGCTTACAATCTGTCACTTCATGTTGTATCAAATCTTTGTTCCCGGAGATGGGCAGTAGGCCCCTATTATGAATGCATGTAGGCTATTTTAAATACATTTTTTGTATTTTTGTCATTTTTATCTTAAAATATATTTCTCAGACCAACCATCCATCTGCAACCGCTTATCCGTTGTCGGGTCACGGGGGGCAACAGCTCCACCAGACAGCTCCAGACTTCCCTCTCCAGAGCAACATTAGTGAGGATCCCGAGACATTCCAAGGCCAGTGATTCTGTGTTTCCTCCAACTGCGCCGTGGTCTTCCCCCAAGTGTGACGTGCCTCAAGGACCTCCCTAGGGAGTCGCCCGAGAGGCTTCCTAACCAGATGCCCGAACCACCTAAACTGGCTCCTTTCCAGGTGAATAAGCAACAACTCTACTCCGAGTCTCTCTCGTGTGACTGCACAGTGCGGTAGTGACTGGTGCCATCAGGACCACATCATCTGCAAAAAGCAGTGATGCAACCCTTAGCTCACCAAGACATATACCCATTGCCCAGACCAGTGTCCAGAACAGACCATATTTCTCAGACCAGTGTTTTGTATTGCGATATCTTTTTTTACCCACTATTTGTCATTTCTATTTCCCTTACCTCTGTCTGCCCCATGCATTGCATCGCAACATGTGGATGTAGATCTTTTATTAGTCTAGCTGTCAAGTTGAGCTGTGATGAATAACCTTGCTCTCAACATTGTTGCCATTGATTCAACTGTCAAAAGCTCAGTGGGGTTGAAATGAAACATATTCCCCTTGTGCCTACATGTGATATGAAGTGATATTATCTGCTAATGTTGCTGTTCCCCTAATTCATTTCTTATAAGTGGCCCAAACTTTAAAAAAATAAGAAAAAAATAAGATAAAAGGCAACTCCCTCACTCATACTGTAAAATAAGATTCTCATTTGAGGTCACAGAACTGCAAATGAAGTGTAACCAGCTCTAACCACTGGGGTGTCTTTGTCAAGGGCTGTGGGGCGGAGGAGGGGTGAAAACAGCTTGAACAGAAAAACCTGAAGAGAAAAATAAATAGGAGATCAAAGGGATGACAGCTCACTCCTGCAGGGGGATGATAAGCCTGTGGCTCCTGCAGTGCTGCGTCCCCAGGACGGTGAGCAGGTTCTCTGGCCACCTGCGTCCACAGCAGCCATGGGGCCCCCGCCGCCTTAACAAGGGACTCCGTCTCCGCAGATAAATGGTATAGGTTGAAGAGGCAGATAAACAAAACGGTACGTGGCTGGAGATAATGGCGCTGCCTGTTATCATGTCTCAAGTCATTTTCATACGTTATTATACATTTTGCAGGGTTTAAAACTCCAGGGCCGTGCGTGTGCGATTGGGGTTGAGGGAGACGCGAGGCGGGCGCGACAACGTGCTTGGTGTGAAGAGATATCCATTTAGATTCAGTCTTAAAACATAGTTCCATATTTGAAAGGAGTTTTAGACACTTGAATGTGACATTATACTTTAAAGTATTCTCACTGTAACGACTAACCACACATCTTCTGCTGTATATTTTGAAGCCCTACATACGATATCCTGATTTGACGCCACACAGATTTGGTGTTACTGCTGTCAAAAGCTCAAATCCTGCACATATACAGTAAGTGTACTGTACAGTGCAGAGCTTGCAGATTGGGAAAGCATCAATCTAAAGCTTACTGTATGGTATGCCTACTACCGGTATATGCAATATTTCCTAAGGGTGGAAACATTTCAACATAAGTGACCGCACTAAGCGCAATTGACACATGGACGACCTTGACACTTTACGGTATTACGCTATTGCTCAGATTATTTTTTTAATAACTTTTTCTCCTGTACTTTGGCAAGTCTATGTACTCTGACAACTTTGTGTATGGATGTACCAACTTTGTGTATGGATGTACCATGCAAACGGTATGTATGTAGTATGTCAGTGTACTCCACCGGCCAATCAGGGACCAGCATTACGTTACTAAGAATGGTGGTCCCTTATTGGCTGTTGACTAAGGTACGTTTCAAGGTTGGTATAAGGGCGAGGTCGCGTGCACGCATCCACCCGGGTGATGACAGACTGCTGGGCGAGCGCTGGCACTTTGGCATGGGGGGTCAGATCAACATACAGATCAACATCTGTACTGGACATATATTTGCGTGTCTTGAGTGTACAGGGTTATTAAATAATTCATAATAGTACATATGCAAGCTGTGTTCAATACTTATATCTGTGAGAGAGAAGCTGTGTCATGTCCACACTCTAAAGTCTGAACTACGGTATATTAAGAACAAGAATGCCTATCCTCCCACATTTGATATGATAGCATGCAGAGAGCACAGTTAACACCACACTGACCATTTGATCCAACTGACCATTGTCTAGCATGTTATCTCATCTGTTATGATGATTAAACACCTTTGAGATGTGTATTAGCCAATCAGCCTAAAGTCCAAAGGGATAGAGAGAACTACATGATGTACTGTATTAGTAAGGACATGAATATTTTTGTAAACATCTGACAACTGTATATAAAAAGACTTTAGCTCGAGACGAAAAGAATGACACAGAGAGATAGAGCTGGTGGTCTGGATCACCTTCTGGGGTCTTGGAATCTGTGCCATGGCTGTCACTGAATAAATTAAAGATGACCAACAACACTCTTGTCATCTTCACTTCCCCAAAACCCTTTTCACTGTCAGAACAGGTCAGCTCCGTATAATTATGGCGATGAGGCGATCTAAGACTGGCAGTGGGGGTAGTGTCTTGAGTGTACAGTTTGGATGAGGTCTGGCCATATACTGTATAGAGTGTGTCTTGAGTGTACATGGTTTGATGAGGTCAGATCAACATATGGAATGATAGATTTTGTTTCATAATTGTCTACATTGATTTGTCTGATTACTTATTTGTATTTTCTTTTTTTCCAGGGAGGAAGCAAAATTCAAATCCATTTCCTTAATTCTGCCAATTGGTGTTGCGTTTGAAGCCAAAGCATTTGTCAGTTACTGCATAGTCAGTGTATATAATATAGAACAGTTGGTTCCAAAGGCTATTTACTATACTGTGGGATTTTTAACACTGCTGTGTGTTATGTGGCCTGAAGCCATTGCACCGCCTCCACTTTATTATTGCCATGGTAACAACACATTTACTTTGTCTATTATTATCCTATATACTATTATGATGTGAGGACAACCAAAATGGTTTATTTATACACAGTAAATTGCCACACTCACTCCATTGAGTGCTGCGAGTCTGACACAGAAGCATGTTTAGCTTGTCTACTGCAATGCAGTGCAATATTTGTCCTCTTGATATCAAGTAGGCCTAATGTTCCTTTTTCTTCTTTTTTTACTAATATCCACATTTTGACAATGACTGATGACATCTGTGGACAGTGTGAAAGCACACGAGCCGTATCACTGCCTCCTCTACACTGTGACAAAGTGACGACATGCCAGCAGAATATCTTTAGGACACTGTGACAACGACAACCACCAAAACAAAGGACACTGCATCTTATTCAGAGCCACACCCACGTTGGACTTTTACAGCAGATTGCAGTTGTCCAAAAACAATGTTTTTGTTGCCATTCCAAAGTGTAATACATGTGGTAGATAGCCACAAGAAAATGCACAAGATAAAAAGGCAGATAACCAACCTGTCATGAGAGAGACTGTCTGCCTCTGGATATTTGTAGGATGACTAATTACTTGCGCAAGCAGAGCGCGCAAGTACTAGTTTCGCCCGGGACTCTAAAACATATCGTCATTACGTCACCACCATTGAAAACCATTGGTTTTATACATACTGTATACATATACAGAGTATAATGTATAACGCTATTCAACTTACAAATTACATAGTATATGTATAACTAGCTCTCAATGATGACGTAATAAAGATGTGGATTAAAGGACCCAATGCCAGAGTGTAATTGGTTTTCGATGGTGACGTAATGACGATATGTTTTAGTGTTGGGAGGATTAAAGGTAATGTATGTAATAATAATAATAATACATTTTATTTATAAGGCGCCTTTCAGGGCACTCAAGGTCGCCGTACAGGTTAAAAACAGTACAAAAACACAGTTAAAAGCAGAACAAAACACAGCTTGCAGCAGAAGACACAGGTCACGCAGAGTCATAGGTCTGCCTAAACAGGTGGGTTTTGAGGTGAGTTTGGAAAATGGAATGAGAGTGTGCTATCGAGGACGACACCCAGTTCAGTTCTGCTACCCGCCCGTTACCCGTGATTTATATAAAAAACTCGAAACCAGATCCGACCCGCCCGTCAAAGAATTACCCGTTCGTATCACAGGCACCGATAGCTATCATTGACTTTATTTCATCCAACACCGCATGTGGTGTGGTGGTGGTGGTGGGCGGCGGCAGTGTGTTGCACACGGAACGGAAGACATGTAGTTCATGACTGAGGCTACTGCTGCTTATTATCACAACTTAAAGTTATATCATGATTTCAACCTAAATGGCATATTGGCATAATATCAACAAGGAGAGGATGATATAAAAAAAGATTAGCCTGATGAGTCGACCGTCTTGATCCAAGGCTGTTTCAAACATGGTCATCACTCATCAGGCTCGAAAGTACTTGCGCGCTCTGCTTGCGCACTAGTAGGCCTACTAGTGTGCAACAAGGAAGTATGCACTCGACAGAGTGCAGTTCTAATTTATCCTGTGTAGGGCTGCAAGTTGCAACTATCGATTATTTTATATTTCTTACTTTAAATTGAATAATTGAGAACCATGTTTTTTTCTTATCCACTTAAGCTGTATTTAGTACTTAGTCATATATGTACTGTACAACAAAAAATAAATAGAAATTGTGCAAAATGGCAATCTACAAGCTCAGAACACGTTGCGATGTGAAATGTGCTATTTAGATCGGCTAGTCTCACTGTTTTGAAAGTTGATGACATTTTCTTTATTTGATGAAATTATCAATTATTTTTCATGATCAATTAATTAAATCCTTCAGTTTGCTCCCCTAATCCTGTGTGCAACCATTAACTAAGGTGAGCCATCACACAAATTAGACCAATTAGTGGCCAGATGTGACTGCTTCCAAACCCACCCCCATCTCACAGCCACCGTGAAGAGTGCAGACACACAATCTGTCACATGTCACCGACAATCGTTTTTCTCAATGTCAGCAACCCTGAAGCATCACAAATTACCGGATAAACACATCGTTTAAAAGCTTCTTTCTTTCCCCAAACCCCAGACACTGTGTTGGTGACAAAGAAGTCAAGGGGACACAGTGACAAACGAGGTGTGTTCTTCCCTCCCTTCTTCCTCTCCTGTCAGCAGTGTCAGTGATGCTAGACAAAGTGCATGCTTCATCTTTTCAATCTTTTTTTCATCCTGCAGGAAGATACTGCAGTAGGTCTAGCTCACGGTTTAATACAAATAATAATACAAATAAAAATAAACATCCATAAAAAGCACCACTTCAATAGTTCTTGCATTAATACAAAATGGGATGAAATAAATTGTAACCTAACCTATATACCGATGACATCACTGGTAGGCAGGTTTCTAAAATGCGGTAGGATGGAAATGGAGAAGTGGTCCCGTAAGAAAAAGTGAAAATAGCAGAACTATATTATTGTCAGGTCAACTTTTTTTCACTATTAAATAGTGCTTAAGTGGTTAATTCATAATGTCGTTTTCACTTTGGGTCCTGGTGAGACACCAACTTTATCTTTTGGGTCTCACAGCTGTATAAGTTCTGGGAACCAATGGTATAGCTGGACGCTGGTCTGCTCTTCTACAGGCAATCTAAGAAAAATAAGGGGCCAACCTCAAACAAATTGCAACACAAACTCTTTCAACTTTTTTTGTTTCATAAATGAAATACGGGAGGCGATTTCCCAATGACGCCCATGTTAAACAGTGATTTAAACATGTTTTCTTGTCTAATTTTCACACAAAAGGTTCAAAACCATCCACAATCAAACATAAACTGTGTTGGATGCAGTACAGTGCTTGTGCAAAAAAAAGGAAAAAAAACCCTTCAGTGCCATTTCTGTATATTATGCATGTTTATGCACTCGGTTTTAATATTCATTTCATTATGTGAAGCACTTTATGCTGGATTTTCTGTATGAAAGTGAAATATATAATAATTGTAATGATTATTATTATTTTCAAAATGTTTTTATTGAAGATGTTTCAATGACAAAATCTCAGGGCAAGCAAATAAGGCTATTCTGCTGAGCAACCCATTGCCCTCCCAGACAAAATAAAAGGAAACGGGGAAAAAAAGAAAATATTTTCTCCCATAGTTTAGCTGGTAATCCAGCATGACAGTATTGCGGCCTCGCGGGTTCTTGTAGGGTTGAATGCTTCAAATCATCAATGAAGTGGGGCTTGGAAAACACCAGCATAAGCCTGCCTCTTCGACGTATAGGACCAGAGACGAGGGTATGGCTGTAGAAAAGAGTCATCCTAGTGAGTAGCAACAACCCTCCCCCTGGCCTAATCCATGGGTTGGACCCACCCACCTCACGTGCTGTCACTCCCCCTGAATCAGTAATCTCACCTGCTCCCACTCACACCTCAATCAGTGGCCAGATCCTCTTGAGTAGCTTGAGTGATGGTGCCACTATTGGACATATTATACAACACAGTTAAAGTTAAGTTCCTATTTTGGAGTTTAGTAATACAAAAACAAAAACAAAATTGTCTGATGACGAAAAACAATTATTACTACTAAGCAGTGCTTTCCATCAACAAAAATTACATGAACAGTGTCACGGGGCAACCCGTGCCCTATATATACACACAATAAGAGGGAAGTGAGGTTTGGTAGTAGTACATGATTTTTGAGTGGTGCAACCACTCCTACAACCAGCAATGTCCGTGTGTACCTATGTGGCCATGAGCACGAGAATGACTATTAGTACCAGTAGGGGCGCTGTTTGCCAGAAACAGAGGGAGATAGTGCTGCACGTGCTGCACTGTTGCCTGCTAATGAGAGAGAAAGAGAGAGGGAAAGAGAGAGCGAGAGAGAGAGAGAGAGAGAGAGGGGGGAGGGGGGGGGGTTACCACTCAGTTAACACGGGTGTGATTTTTTTACCTGTTACATTCAATTATAAAAATGACAGACTTCAGGGGTTCAAATATTCTGTTTAAACACTGTCTATTGGAACCAAGCTGAAATGTATGTTATGTGTATCACCTGTCTTATTCTGCAGTACTGGCACTCCTCAGAGTCAGAGCAGGGACAGTCCATTTGGTTAAGAAGGGTTGGAACATGTCAAGTATTGTATAAGAGAAGGGGTGTGTGTATGATGGGTTTAACAGTGTTCTGGTTGTTAAAGTATTTGTAATTATTTGAACTATTATTTGAATTATCTGAACTTTTGTGTGGAAATTAGACAAGAAAACATGTTTAACATGTTAAACCACTATTTAACATTGGCGTCAATGGGGGAAAAAACTATTTTGGCATTTTTCAATATGTTCCCCTACTTGGATCTCTTAGGACTCTTGAAATATTATTATTTAGACATATATATTATTAGACATATTTATGAAAAAAGTTGAAAGAGTTTGTGTTGCAATTAGTTTGAGGTTAAACCCTAGATTGCCTGTACTATTTTAGCTGCATAGTGGCTGGTAAGCAAACAACATACATAGTGAATTAATAGCCATTGTTGCTGGTTAATATACTACATTAGCGGTCCATTTTTGCATGTCTTGATTAGTTTAACAGTCAAGAGAGCCTGGGGACATTTCCGTCTGACATTTGAGAAATGCCAGGAACCCGGCATGAGGAACTCTTTATGTGATGGTCTGGGGGGGTGAGATGATGGCCTCCTCCTGCCTGCTAATGATGGTTTTTAGTGCCTTGGGTGAGTGAGAGGATGAGGTACTGCAATGCAAAGGGCTGCCATGGGAGGGGAAACATATGGACAGTTTGTATAGACATGAGCAACATTCACTTGTAGTTGAGTAATATTTGACCATGCAGGACTCAGGAGTATCTATGTTAGTATGATTGAAAAAAAACAATCAGATTGAAAAAAGCATTGCTCGTTTTTTTTCTTCACCTCCCGCGCTTGCCCATGTCAAACTAAGAAATGGTACAGGGGGGGGGGACGAGACGACGACGACGATGATTTACGATTCTGGGACGGGAGTCGACTGAAGGTGACTTCTCAACATTCGGCACGGCGACCCGCTCCCTTTAGCTCGTTCGGCGGTGCCTCACGTAGCTCAAGTCACCTTCAGGTGGCGAGCATCCACTGGTGAAACCGAGTGCACCATTTTCAATCTCACTGGTTTTTCAATCTGACTGGTTTTCAGAGCACTCAACTCCTAGTTCTATACTTTGTCTCAATGTGACGGATCCCTGTATATAGTATGGTATTATAGGATATGATATTATATTGAAGTATGGTATCTTATATTGGGTGGTCTGGTGTAGCTTTCTATTTATTATCCACTTTGTTTAGTTTATGGTTTCTGTAGGTCATTTGCTTTGCTATTCCTAATTCCCTTTCTCCTTGTGTTTCAGAGGATTGGGGAGCAGAGCTAAGGATGATGATGATTGAATTGAAAGAGGATAATTCAAGCTTGGACAACAGCTGCAATGTTGGTGAGTTTAACGTCGTTTAAGACAAGCAGATCGCAAACCAAATTGGATGAGTGGGGACTCAATGGAGGGTATTGCAACTCTAGATTCATCCCATCCCATTATAAAATAATCTAGAGTTGCAAATTGCGGCTACAGTTCATGGTGTTTACTGCCTAGCTATTTTTTTTATCATACAATGTGTGCTATTGTTGATGTTGTGTCTAATGGACATTTAATCTAACATAAAGGGATCGGTCCTGTTTTAAATTCAAGTCAATGACAAATTAATTATAATAGGGGTCACTGAGAGACATGATTATTCTGATGGCTCGGACAACCGTAAAAATTATGTCAATTAGGGGGGAAATAATAATGCAAAACAAACTTATGTTACACTTTCTTCATAGCTGTTTGCTCTATACTGGGGTTAGCCAGCGAACTAATTCCACGAAAAGAGCAGCACTGTGCACACACACACACACACACACACACACACTTTGCAGAGTAATCTGCGACATTTTATTCTAATTGACATGATAGGAATTGATACCGTCACCAGATATAGGCCTGCATGGCCATATTCATCCAGTGCTATTGGGAAATGTCATTATTATGAAAGTGAAACAGTCAATCTGGATGTCAGAAATTGATAATGAATGGATGTCAGTGAGGCCTTTCCTTTTGATGATGTACAGTAGCCCATGAGGGAGAGAGATGGAATTGTAATGTGAGCAGTCAGTCCTGGAAAAAAGGTCATCTTGACAAATTATGAACCTGGCTTGTTCACCACGCTTGAATTACTTTTTGAATATAAATGGACCCCCCCCCACACACACACACACACACACACACACACACACACACACACACACACACACACACACACACACACACACACACACACAATGTGTCCATTTTCCTATTTTCATTCCATTTTTCTTCATGGTGTGAATGGTAAAAATGGTCTGCATTTCCTACCATTTCCCAAAAGGCCGCTTTTGATTCAGTTCAGTTCCGGTATTATTGTTTTATTCTCTTCTACTTTCCAGTGATTTCGAAACACATTTCTGATCTAATTAACGGTGCAGTGGAGAGAGATTGGCAGGCATGGGACATGGTTGTAGCAGTCATTGTCTCCACCAGGCCGAAGGTATGTTTTTCACTCCGTCCGTCCGTTAACAGCTAATCTCCGGCACCGTTAACCCGGTCCATGCCAAACTTTGCACACACACTCCCTAGAGGCCAAGGTCAAACCTTTGACCTGCATTCATTTACCTCCAGTAATTTAAGTGTGGTGAACAAGCCAGGTTGATAATTTGTCAAGATGACCTTTTTTCCAGGACTCCTCATGGGCGTGTGTGTGTGTGTGTGTGTGTGTGTGTGTGTGTGTGTGTGTGTGTGTGTGTGTGTGTGTGTGTGTGTGTGTGTGTGTGTGTGTGTGTGTGTGTGTGTGTGTGAGAGAGAGAGAGAGAGAGAGAGACACTGCTCAACAGTGCCACTTTAGGTCACCCAGCCGTATTGCAGCTGTTCTGTGGTCAGACAGACGCAGGGACATACCTGTAGACAAACGGTACACACATAGTTGCCACCGCTAAAACCATTTGGCATGACCTCGCCGAACTTAGTTTCATGGCACATTCTTATTATTTTTCTATAGGTTCTATAGCCTTGGAAACCCAGACGTTTTTATTTAGAGGTTCTATGACCAAAACATGGGCAAGATATATAACTCTGCTAGATCTGCCCAATTTAGCTGAATGTTTGCCTGTTATTATGACTAGAACTCCTAGAATAGGGAGGGTTCATGTACCGTAGTTACAGTAACTATCAAAAGGAGCCTGCATTCAGTAGCTGACAGTTGAGAAAGTGGATATCATTGAATAGGATAAACATTATTGCACACAGTATACATTTGCAAACATTGCTCTATCATGTGAATTCCAACCTCAGGAAGTGTTTCATTCCTTCATCCTTTATGCTACATTCATCCAATTATTTTTGCCATTTCACATTATTAAGGGAGGAGGCATCAATATGGCTTAATTCATGTGCCGATGTCATTTCCTCATGGGTGCCGCGGAGAAGTTGTCAAACCTGCAGCAGAACAGTCATTACGCGGCTGTTAAGTTATATTCATTTTTAATGGCTTGCAGTTTTATCCTGCCAACTCATCCAGAATGCTTGCGCAATCAATTAAATGAGTGGATAATAGCACATTGGAATGGTGGTAGAATAACCTTTTTTTAGTGTGCCGGGGTAACACCCCTATATGCCCCGGGTTGCTGCTATGATATGACATTGCAATGAGGGCACAGAGAAATCCTAGATAAATATTTTACTCCTATAAATAATTCCATTTGTTTCCTCTGGCACTAACCTGCTTTGTAAGCTCTGCAGGCCTCCTGAACTGAAGCCTCTCCTGGCTCACATGAAGTGGCACACATGGAGAGTAGTCTACTCTAGTGAAAACAATCACAGTTATTTTTTTATTGTCAGATATGATTGCTCTCTGTGCGGTTGTTAGTGCATTATTACACTGAAGCAGCAGTACACAAACAGTTCAATTATTTATGATTAGTGGGGGGAGTGGGGAACATAGAACCTGGTGAACATAGAACCCGCGGGGAACATAGGGATGACCCCTCCACAGCAACCTCCTATGGTTGAGTGGGGAACATAGAACCTTTTTAAGTGGGGAACATAGAACTTATTTTTGATTGATTGGGGAACATACTGTAGAACCTTTTTTGGGGGGAGTGGGGAACATAGAACCTGGGGAGCATAGGATGACCCCCACTTAACCACCTATGCTGTGTTAACAGTTCTAGAACGAAAATCACACCTGTGTGAAGTGAGTGGCAGGCACCCACCCACACACACACATAGCTCCGTAAGTTACACCACTCAAAAAACAATAAACAAAAGGAGGATTTGCTCAGACATTAGCATTTGTCTGCCTCTCACAGTGTGGTCAATCTCTCCATGTTGTTGTCATGTGGCCAGTGTTAATTTGGTACGCCTCCAGGATCCACTGCGGTCCCCCTGTCTGTTTGTGGTTGACAATACTAATGAGGCTGTTTGTGCCGATTAAGACCATCTTTCTCTTATGTCACGGTGTGGACAGTGTGTTCCAATTTATGTACAGTAGCTTAACCTATTAAGACCTGAGGCCGATTCTACAAATGTCTTCTACATCTCTATGACTTTCTATATCAGTGGTGCTCAGACTTTTTGATGTCAAGGACCCCCAAGATCCAGGGACCCCCAGAATCAAAGATTTGAGTTACAAATGTTCTCTTTAAAAATCATACATATTCAAAGATTTGCACAGTGTTTGACTATTTTTCAAAATAGCATATTCAAGCTCATGAAGTGAGCTATATCTGCTATTTTCGAATAGCCAAAGTGGTTTTAAACTATACAGGCTTAAATAGAGAAATGGACCTTGGATATGGACATTGTATGAGAACTTTTTAAATCATTAATGCTAGTTTCCCTATTAGTAATAATAACTTGAAGCTTCAATGCAGACTTGAAAGAGTCCAATGTTGGCGTCTGGCGAATCTCAATGGGGAGAGTTTCAGAGGGCAGGGGGGGCCACTATCACCAATGGTCAGCTTATTTCTGTGCCAGATGGTGAGGAGCCCCAAGTTTGAAGACCTCAGCTTCCGCGCAGGGGTGTAATATCCTGGAAGTCTGACAGGTACCCTACCATGGGGCTAGCTAGGGCATGGAGAGCTTTATAGGTGAAGAGGAGCAGTTTGTAGGTGATGCAGAACTTATACCCGGAAGCCAGTGAAGATGTTTGACCCAATATTGTGGGCATATCATCATAACATTCATCATATCATCATACTGTAGCATTCAAGCAAAAACTTAGGAATTGCAGTTCTGCAATGTGCGATGTATTTCGAGCTTTTAGATAAGCTATTGGTGTTGAAGGGGAAAAAGGAGGGCATCAAGTATAAAAACCACTGGTGGACCTCGGTCAATATACTGTAGGGTTTAAGTTATTAAAAATCCCACCTGTGTGACTTGAGGGGCGCACTTATCAATCATAATATGAAATGTAAAGATGACAACTGAATTTATGATGTCACAGCCCTGGCCACAGTCTGTGCCACACCCACTCATCCACTGCCCTGATGACTACCTGGGCCCACCTGTGTGTCTCACCTCACCTGCTCCCTAATGAACCTAGTCTATAGCCCTTGATGCTCTCATGTGGTTGTTGGTTTATCAGTTTGCTCTGCCTTGTGTATTAATTTATTCTTGCCTTGTAAGTTGTACCTGAATTCTACTTTTGCCAGGTAAAGACTTTAAGTTTATTCCTTGTGTCCGTGAGTTCTGCATTTTGGATCCTTACCTGGGATATGCCTGACTATATATATATATATATATATATATATATATATATATATATATATATATATATATATATGAATTAAAACAGTTGCACTGTGTTTAGAAAAGTTGTTTTGCTCGTCCATAGGACGTATATTATCCTTTTATTGTCAATGGCATTTAATGTTTGTGTTCCCACAAAAAGCTGATTTGTTCAGACACATGACGTAAATTCTCCTTGCATTGTCAATGGCAAATGTGACGTGTTGTGACGAAAAGCTGTAGGAGCCCCTCAAAAGGGAAGATTTATTCCATGACTTGAACTATAAAATTGATTTATTGTACTAGACTTCAACATACAATGAGACTTTTATATTTGGTAACACATCTGGTAGGCATTACAAAGGATATTTGGGGCTGATCATAATGATTTATAAACTGTATCAACATAGCATCCTTCATATAACCACACTGAATTCCTGCAGTGATCGCTTAGACTAGAACCAAGGGATATTCTAGTCACTAAGATAACAACTTCATTGATTGCCTTCATTCCTTAATCACTTAAACCCCATCATCCGTTTTGTGGGGAAAGCTTTCCCGGCTGAAAATAGCAGATCGACAGTATAGCCTACACACCCCTACCAAACTCCCCGTTTGGAAATGGCTCGGTATACCTGACCTGTACCGTTACATCTCTGCTTTCCACACACATGAGACAAAAGCAGCAGACATCATTATTGTCTTGATTCTATCTTTGATTCCGGCTTGATAGTCGTCTCAGATAGAGCAGATTTCATCAGACTGTATGACAGCAGAGAGATGAAACAGAATGTAGCGCTACACTGCCAGTGAATTGGCTTACACATAATACACTATTATGGTGGATTCAATAGACAGCAGATGATATCGGGTTGATCACATCAGGGATCAGACGGGCCTCTGTAGATACACCCATATGGACTGGACACAATGCGACCTGCTCATATGACAAAGAACCATTTAGAGATTGGATCTATAAGCCTAAAGCCAGCCTGCTTCATAGATAACATCGGGCTGTCCAACGTTCTTTTTTATTTCACACTAATTGTGCATCGATGGCTTTGCAGGTGGCAAAAGAAGAAAATAAGTTTAGTGGCTCCTGAACTGGATATGTCCATTGTGTGAACACACACAGCAAAGCAGAACCAACTTACCTTCGTTCAGGTTTAATATAAAAATGGTGGTGTTTCGTCATTAGGTTGGAGATGGTTTAGTTTAGGTATCGGGTTATAATGTATTTTGTTTATCAGATTTTGAAATGCTTACGTTTAGGGTTGAGTTATGGTCAGGGTTGGGGAGGGTGCTTGATTAGTTAGATTGTGTGGCCTCAAACTCCTGGAATTTGAGCCTGTAAAAATATGCTGAACCGTTATTTCAGGTACAAAAAAACCATTGTAATCATTAGGATAATTACACACTTGGTGCTAAGGCAAAAGATAATGTTGTCCACAAAGATGGAGTGCCGTGACCCCCCCCCCATCTATATTATTACAGGTACTATGATTATACTAGGAGGAAGATTTTTTTTTCAAAAAAGTGTACAGAAAGTGTTTTTCACCTTACCACGACCTACCTGAACTTAAGCTTCGCCCACAGCTGTGCGTTGGTATGATAATGGGGAGGGGTTAGGGTTATGATCACAAAAATTGTGCATTTTGATTGAGCCCTTTTGTTGTGTAACTTGCGTTCACACGGGCCAGATTAAACGATGCAGTCTAACATTCATTGTCAAAGGAAGCCAGCGACATGACGTTGGAAAGTAGATGCATGTAGCTGCTCCAAGTCAACTCACAACGCGTCTTTACATCGTTTCATGCCCGTGTGAACCATTTGGCTCAAAGGCTTTCAGCATTCAGGAAGAAACCAAAAATACACAGGGAAGTCATATTTGAATATTCTAACCATGGGGTTAGAATATTGGAGTAATGTTAACTCCACAGACACATACAAAACAAAGTACAAAAATCACGGCACTCCATATTATGTCCTGTATGGATCAATGGGGGGCACGGTGGCACAGTCGGTAGTGCTGTCACCTCACAGCTAGAAGGTCCTGGGTTCGATTCCCGCTGGGGACGCTGTGGGTGTGTTCTCTCCTCCGTCATCAGTGCCCGTACCCGTGTTGGCGAAAGGGCCTTTCTGTGTGGAGTTTGCATGTTCTCGCATGTCCCAAGTCACTCTCACCAAAAACATACAGTAATCCTGGTCTCTAAACTGCCTACCCCTGGCCAGCTGGGGCGCCTGGTGGAGGGGAAAGGAACTGGTCGGAATAACGTGTTCCTTCCACGCACTACGTCCGGCCGGGGAAATTCCCCCCTGTCAGGTGAAAAGAAGCTTGGACTCCTCATGCATAGAAGGAAGCATGAGGTCAGTCCACTGCCCTCCCCAGGTTGGCAGAGGAGGTAGTGCTCATGATTACATTAGATAATTGACATTGGGTGAAGAAATGGGTGCAAAATCGTGGGATACATTTTTAATTAAAAGAAAAGATCAATGAAAACCAATGCAAGCAGTTTTCTTTCAAACAAACAGCCAAATGGCATGCATTATATTGCAATAATTCATGATACCACACCAGCATGACTGGTTCCAACTTCCAAAAACGAAGTCAAGTACTAGTTGTGTAGGAAAGAGGAGGCTGTTGGCAGTCCGGGGTCACATAAGAACTGTATGAGCTGTGACATGTGTCCCAGGGAATAGGCAATGAACCTAGGAGGGAAATTAAAAATTAAGTGGTGTCTGGGTCTATGCTGGACGCCACCAAAAATCCAATATCACGAGGAGCACCAGTGATAGATACTCAAGGTAATTTAACCATGATTAAATGGAATTTAAATTAATATTTTAATCATGGAACTCTGTGATAGAGGCAGTTGTTTTGAGGGTGGCATTTTTTATTACCCGTGGAATCATTTACTCTGAGCATAACATAGCACAGCATAGCATAACATTTCTTGGCATAACATAAATAGTGGCCTGTTTTTTTTGTGCTGAAAATCAGACCCGTCTGAAGTGAGTGGTGTACTGTACTTGTACGTACTGTACTGTATGCCCTGGTGCGTGCGTGCGTGCGTGTGACGCTGCTCAGCAGAGCCATCCAGTGGGATTAGTGAGATGTGTCATGTGTCCGTGCTTGGACTTGTAAACTACACATATTGTACATAGGAACACACATAGCTACGCAATGGAGTGGCTGCACCACTCAAAAAAGAAGGAAAAACAAAAGTAGGCCTATATTTGGAAACTATGGAAAAACAATAAAGGGAATCAAATGTTTTTCAACTTCTTTCTTTGGCCTATTTTACTAAATGAAACAAGGCAATAATCAAAATATGAACTGGTAGGCCAATGAGGTGTGAATAAGTCAGTAGTCAGTTGTGTCTGCTGCTATGCGGCAAAATACATTTGGGGTCCTTGATGAGAAAAGGTTTGAGAAGCACTGGACGATTGCCATCCAATCCATCCATCCATCCACCTTCAACCGCTTATCCGTAGTCGGGTTGCGGGGGTAACGGCTACACCAGAGTGCTCCAGACTTCCCTCTCCAGAGCAACATTAGTAACTTTATTCTCTGGGATCCCGAGGCGGTCCCGGCAGATATTGGAGATAAACCCTCCAACTCATCCTTGGTCTGCCCCGGGGTCTTCTTCCAGTACATCAAGGACCTCCCTAGGGAGACACTTGAGAGGCATCTTAACCAGATGCCATGGACCATATATGCTGGCTCCTTTCAGAGAAAAGAAGCAGCGACTCTACTCCAAGTCTCTCCCGTGTGACTGAACTTCTCACCCTATCTCTAAGGGAGATGCCAGCAGCCACCAGTCCGAGAAAACCCATTTTAGCCGATTGTATCCGCGACCTTATTCTTTCGGTCATGACTCACACTTCATGACTATAGGTGAGAGTAGGAAAGAAGTTTGCTCAGTAGACAATCTAATACAGGAGAATAACTAGCATAATCGTATCAACATAGTTTGGAAGAAATGTTTTGTAAAATATAATAATAATATATCTTGTTTGGCAATTTAGAATTTTACATTTGGCTTTCATCATTTCTTCCTTCCTTCTCCTCAGCGCTATGATACATTTCGACCAATTCATTTGGAATGAACTGAATCGCTAAGGTGGAGAGAATTCCAAATATTCTGCTTGGGAAGTGATGATGATAATGATGATGATGATGATGATGATGATGGCCTTTGGTTTGAATTGCAAGGAACAAGACTACTTAATTATTTCTCTGTCTCTGAGAACGCGGCATCCAAGGGGACCCAGTATACTGCAGGCTTTTATTTGATCGTAATAGGGACTTACGTAGACCACGTCAGGTGAATGCAATTATCTTGTAGAATGGAAAAACAAGCTGCAGTCTCTGCCCCCAGGAGGAGAACAGCTGTCTTTGTAAAATAATGCTTTTGGATTCTACAAAACAGTAATTGTTATCATTTGCTGATTCTGAGGAACTTGAGTTATGGCTTAATTTCATCTTTTCTAGGGGTAAATATCAAATGCATAATTATATTCTCTTCATACAAAACTTAACTAAGTGCAATTACTTAAAAACTTAAAGGACCACTTCCCCACTTTTCAACCTATCTTCATATAATAAGTCCTCACTAATAATCATGAAAAAATGGTGCAATTTTTGTCTCATAGGATGGCTGTGAGGGCAGTTCAGAACCCGTCTTCCAGTGACATCATCGATGGGGAATACAAGCTAATAGAAACTGCAGGCTTTCTAGTCCTGAAAAGTTGCAATGCGAAAATGGAAGCCATCGTTCTCACGATAATGAAAATCTAAATACCTCTGCCTAATGATGATGTCACTGGAATACGATTAGATTAAATTCATCCCCTGAGCAAGCAGGCAGGCTCTATTAGCTCAATGGTAAAAATATCAGCACTTGTGCAGGAAACCGTGTTCAAATCCAGGGGAGAAGAGGAAAGTTACATACAGTAGTGCAGCTTTAAAGGACTTTTAAAAAGCTGATCGCAAGCTCACAACGTGTGTGCTACATCCTTTATTTCTGAAAAAAGGTCGCCAATGCTTTTGTATTTTATACGAGGGGGGGGGGGGTTGGTACTGCAGGAAACAGCTGAGAACTTTGCTAAGGTCAAGTGGACACAATTATTTTTGGTAGCCTACGGCAAATATGAAACACAATGCAATGCCTGCATGCCCGATGCACAGAGCCGTACCAAATATAACTAGTAATGGGAAAACAGGCAAGATCAAAGGAATATGAATCACTGTGGCATCTCATTAGCAATGGCCCAAAGTGCTTGATTGGACACATTTTAACAAATTATATTTTATTAATTTATCATTTTCCTTTATTAACCATCCTATTTTGGGCATTTCATTACAGGTGAACATTTTGGAGAACTAGCTAGAACTAGAACTGCACTCTGCCGAGTGCATACTTGCTTGTTGCACACTAGTAGGCCATAAATGGCCTACTAGTGCGCAAGCAGAGCGCGCAAGTACTTTCGACCGCTGGAAAGTATCACATCTCAGTATCTCTGTGAAGGAACGTTTGAAATGTATAATCATTACGTGTAACTATTTGCTACCTAACTACTTTTTTACAGAAAAATGAATCATTGATATGTGATGAAAAAAAAAGGTATATAAACTGAATTAAAATATATTATACAGTATAATTATTTTATTACTTATTGTAAATTGTCAATTGTTTTAAATGTATTTCATTTTTGTAATTTATTTTTGTACTATAGTGATATTAATACTAAATCATGATCAGAGTAATATGTGTCTCTAACTTCAATTTCTGTAATAATACTTTCAAATTTGTTGAAATATACATGATCTAAAATACTTCCGAAATCTGTAGTTGGATTTGTATTTAATTGTTTAAAGCCTAATCTTGACATGAAGGTCTTTATATTTATATCTTTTTCAGTATAATGGTCTTCATTGAAATCTCCTATTATCATAATTGTGGAAGTCGGAGATGATAGATACTTTACCATTTTCTTGAGAAATGTGTTTAATTCCGTAAGGTTTGTTTTAGGTGATCTGTACATAAGAATGATATATAGATCTTTATTTTTTACATGTATACATAAGTGTTCTACTTTTTCTAATATCTCGATTTCTTTTTGAATTATTTCAATGGCAATATCTTCTTTTATAGCAAACATAACTCCCCCACCTATATCAGATTCTCTGTCATTCCTGATTGTTTTGTAATTGGTGTTCATTGTTTTTAATTTAAAAGTAATGTTATTATTTTTATTTAAGTGTGTTTCAGTAAAAGCTATTAGATCCAACATTTCGAGTTGGGAATCTGAGTTTATATCTTGTAAATGTGTTAGATAACCTCTGATGTTCAACAATCCAATTTTTAATGAATGTTTTAATGGTAATTGAGTTATCTTCCGTATATTTGGATTTTCTAGAGGTGATTGTCGTAATCGTATCATTTCTCTTTCTACATTCTTATCTACTTTGATCTTTTTAGGACTAAAATCAAGTATATATAGATCTCTTATCCTTTTCACTCGACTGAATGCTACATAGGCTTGTCCCGGGTTAAAACGTGAGCCCTTCATAGATACGACAATCTCTTGTATAGTTAAACCTTGAACCTTATGAATAGTTAATCCCCAAGCTAATGTCAACGGAAATTGAAACCTATTTGTTGATCCTGTTCTTCTGCCTCCATGGAAAATTATAGCTTCATGTCTGTATATTGGAACTGCTTCTGGGTAATTTTTATATTTACTATTAGACTTCGCATTAAGACCAACATCTTTGTCTTGGAATTTAACAAGTATTACTGTAACATAGGTGTCGTTTTTCTCAAAGTCAATATACTCAACAAGTCCTCTGATACCGTTGACTAATCCATCAGATACCATTACATTAGTAGTCAACATCACTTGTGCACCAATTGCTATACTGAGTGTTGTTGGTAAACCTCCTGTTTGTGATAGTTTACTTTTTGTGCAATCCAGATCAAATAACCGTGTGTCTTTATCTTTTTTACTATCTTCTGCCTTTATATGACAAATAGTAATATTTAGTTTATCAAGTTTGTACTTATTGTGTTCATCGACAGATGCATTTTCTGCAAAGACATGAAGTGCATCTTCTGGGTATTTATCATCATTAGGATTTATTTCTCTTGATTGTAATAGTTGGATATCCTCATCTGTCATTTTTCCTTCTCTGACGCGATTCAACATTACAGCAAAGTTCAAATCATCTTTCTGTCGCATTACTTCATTAAGTTCCAACAATTTAAATGAATCCCATCCATTACCACATATATTAGCCATTTCATTACTTGTACCTTGAAAGATGTATTTTTGCATTACTGGTGGTAATTGGAATAGATCTCCAACGGCTAAAATAGATACATTGCCAAACAGTTCTTGTACCTTTGAACGATTCTCGATAACATTTGTGCCTTTAATTTGACTTAATCGTTTATGTACTTGGAGAAAAATGTCTGCACCAATCATAGAAATTTCATCTATAATTAATAATTGCAGATTTTGTAAGGAATTTTCTAGTAATGCTACCTTTTCTTGATTCAGTGGTAAGAAATTATTTCCAAATCTCGATGATTTTAAAGATAAAGCGGAATGGAGTGTCACACCTCTAATATTAAAAGCTGCTATTCCTGTCGATGCCGTAATCATAGAAATAGTGTCATCGGGTTTTATGTAGTTAACTGATTTGAATAATCTCATGCAGTCATAATGGATCAGTTTAATAAGATGACTCTTTCCAACTCCACCTGATCCACTAAGGAAGATATGATATGGGACAGGTTTTTTTCCTTCCTTTAAAGCAACAACTGCATTTTTACACCATTGACGATGGAAATCCATTAATTGTTTTTGTTTCTGGTTCAATGATCTCATCATTTTACAATATTCTTGATGAGATAATATATCTCTCCTGACTTCTTGTTTGTAAAGATCCCCTGTGTAGTTTCTTCGATTCCTAGATACAAGTTCTGTATTAGCATCCAAGTCCTCTTGACTTATTTCACGTTCCGTCTCTTCATCCTCCTTTCGTATAAGTATTTCTTCGTGTTCTGTACAAGGAGCAATATTTTCCCAAGCATGTTCCGGTGGACCATTAGTTTCAAGGTTCCTTATAGCTGCATCTATTGCTTCTGGATTTATACTGTATTTCTTCTCATTTTTGAAAATGACATCAATCTTGGTATTGTAATGGTTTTCATAATTATTGTATACACTTATTAGATCATCTTCTTCATTTCGCCATGGTAAATACAACATTAACTCAGCACGGAAGTGTTTTTCCTTTTCTGTTTCTTTATTGTATTTATGAAATCGAATGACAGCTTCTTTACATCGTTTGTACATAATACCTAGTCCATGTTTTAGAATTATAAAATTAGTTCTTTGGTTTTCTTCTTTTTTTTCAATTTCTACGTCTTCTATTATGTCATCATTATTCGTTTTTCTATTGTAATTAGCAACAAATTCTGCTAAACAAATATCTTCTAATATATCTGGTCTTGCAGCGTACCTCTCGATAATATTAGAATAAAAGATATCCTGTTCATCATCTTGCATATCTTGAATAATTTTCAATGGTTTCATCATGGATACCCGAGAATTCTTAGAGTTAGTGTTTATAAATATTACCTTAGTGCTCATTTTCTTTAAAGGTAGTGACAGTAGTCTGTATGCTGCTTCTTGTGCTGAAACTTCTCTATGGTTGAGAAATACTGATTTTATTTTATTTATTTGATCTTTGAAGTTCATGTCTCTACATTCATTTGATACAACTTTTAATAGTTGTCCCATGTTCTTTTCGGTTTTCATCATGTATGAGGCTACATACATTACACAGGCGTATGGATCTGTAATGTATTGTATATCCATGTTAGCTTTCCATGCCATAAGAATATCGGGATTGTAGTTATTGATCCATATTTCACTTGGTCTTCTTTTTAGTATAACCGTATTTCCTCTCTTTGAAACGGTTAAAGCTGTTTTGTATTCGTCCTCTGTAATTTCAAGTAATTTTAACATTTCATTCAACTGCATATTGTCTAATAGTTGGTCTTCATGTATGAATGTTATTACCTTTTTTAATAGAGTACGTGCTCGTTTTAACTCCTCATCCGAATCTGTTTCCCTTGCAATTATAATGAATGGACTTGGTGGTTTTGGAAAATTAAATCTGCAATTTCCTTTCTTCTTACATGCACATGAATGAACGTGTGTTTGTAATGTTTCTACTAATTTTCTTAACTCTGGTTTTTCATTTTCATCCGGTAAACTACAGCTTATGATTTCATCTATAAATCTCTTCACTTTTTCCTCGTCATCTACATCTAGTTTCGGAGCATGTTTGATCCATAAAATACTATGAGCATGAGGTGAACCTCTTGCTTGAAATTCGATTCTGAAAGCAAAGTCGATTACTTCTCCTAGTGGTCCTAATTTAGATTTTATAAAATCTCGTATAAAGATTTCTAATCTATAATTAAATTGTCTTGCAGCAGTCACAGGATTTCTTCTTAACCATTTGCTCCTATCCTCAAAACTCATATTCATTATGTCTTCAGTAGTGAATTTGATTCCATGTTGATGAGCAATGATCTGTATAACTTCTGGCCATCGAAGATCAGCTGATGATAATGTCAAAAAAACGGCAGGTATATCTTTTTGACGTAGGTAACCCAGCAGATCATATAGTGTCCTTTGCCAATATACATTCGAACCTCTGACATCTTTCAAAAATCTATAAGCCTGATCTTTTCTTAATAATCCTTCAACATTATATTTATTTTTTAAAAAACCTGCATTTATAGTTAGACCTTTAATTTCTCTTCCTTTCGTCTGTCGTAACATGATCGATGCACTGTCACATACTTGTTTGCATTCCACACCATACTGACTGGCAAGTAGGTATTCAACATCTTTGGCAAATCTTGTGTCAACATTTAAAAGACGTTGTTGGAAGTAACGTCGAAATGTTAATTTAACAGGCCTGATTCCTGAAATTTTTCCAGTTGGGTAATGAGTTGGAAATGCCATTACCTCAAATTTCTCATCTTCTAGTAAGTGTAATGGTTTTCCACTTTCTCCTGGTGCCACGGAAAAAGTGTATTTTTCAGTCTCTAGGTTTTCTGGTTGAAGACATGATTCGTATTGTAAACCACGATATTTTTCCTCCTGATTGTCATCCATGTAGTCGTTGTCAAACTTATTTTCATCTGTAACTTGTTCCTTATGTATCTTTATCAAAGCTACATAATGTGATTGATCGATGAGACCAATACATATATTTTGATCTGCAGTATTAGTTGATGGAACAATTGTCGTCGGTTTGTTCCATAATGTTGTAACTATTTCTATGTTACAATTCAACATTTCACTTAAACCTTGAATTGCTATATGATCACCCCAGGCGTTGTTTCTCAGATCATCTAGATAACCTTTCCATAGGACATTTTGGTTACAATTTTGAGTTTCATCCTTATCATTATTTAAGAAATTACCATAATGTATTCCATTTATTGTGGGATTTTTTTCAAAGTATTCAATAAGTAGTTTTCTTAATTCTGGTCCATTCATCTTTTTTATATGCTGGTAATTCATTTGATAACAAACTGCATTAAACAAACAATTTCCATCACCTTTAACATTAACAACTTTAAATTGTTGTTCTCGATACAAATTGATAGTTGTTTTATCAATTATTGGATATTTATCATCATCTTCCAAAGGAGTATCTGATTTTGATATTAATGATTGTGTTTCGATTACATCTTTAGGTTTACTTTTGTAAAGTTTATCCTGTTGAGGGTCAGTTATAAAGGCTTCCCACATATTCGAATCCGACGTCTTCCATTCCTTTTCCCAATCTTCCTTGAAAGTAACATTCTCATACAGTGGATTATTTTTTTTCAACCAAGTTAATGCTTTTATAATTCGTTCTGGTCTGATATATTGATACATGTAATGTCCTTTATATATCAATTTTCTTTTCAACTTCAAAGAAAGTATTTGTGCATTACAAGGTAATCTTGGAAGTAAAGTACAAATTGGAGTGAGATCACAAGGAATATTGATCGCAGGACCAACAATCTTCTTCTGTTTTCCTTTTGGTAAGACAACCATTTTCATAAATGGAATACGTTGAGAAATTAATCTAATTTCCATCGAGTTTAAATCAATAAGTTCATCTGGAACAGCTTCAAGTATTAAATTATTGGCCACTGCCTGACTGGGTAGTTTACCAACTTTCAAATTATTATTACATGTATAACAAATCCATTCATTTTCTCCGGGTATTCTTATTCTGTTTTCCTGGTCAAATACCAATCTTGTCAGGTTGTTTATCTCTTTAACATCGTCAGAGTATTTTATCTCATTAAATATTGAGACAGTCTGTCGATATAGAAGTCTGTGGCAACATGTACAGATGTAAACAGGTCCTTCTTTTACTGCATTTTGGAATTTTTCAATAGTTTCAATCATGTTCTGACAACGCAGTGTTTCATTTCCCTTAATTTCTTCTATTTTCTCTCTTCTCTTCTCCGTGATTGTCAGTTTAACTTGATGTTTTTTGTTCTTTTGACGTATATCCCATAGTATTTTCCTTCGTTTTTCGTTGTTCTTAAGGTTATATATTTTTTTTTTATTACACAGATTCTTTTTATAATTTGAATCTTTTCTTTTTAGAAGACGTTCAATTCCTTGTTGTTGATTGTTTTGATAAATTTCCCTTCGTTTTTCTCTTCCTTTTTCCTCTTGTGTTTTCATTTCTTTTTTTGATTTTCTGTATTTTCTCATATATTCTTTTTGCTTATTTTCATTGTTTTTTTTCATTTCTTTTTTTGATTTCCTGTAATTTCTCATATATTCTTTTCGCTTATTTTTGTAAATATGTTTCTTAGTCATGTCTGTACATGGTTTTGTATATGTACATGGTTCCATTGTTTAGATGTATACGTTTGACTTTTAGATAAGTGTTTAGGAAGTTCTGTAGATTTCTGCCGGTTCTACAGGCTATTACAGATCTAGATCTTTGTCTGTGAGGTGCTTTGCGGCTGGTAGGCCGTCTGTGAGATGCTTGGCAGCTGGTAGGTCGGCTGTGTGGTGCTTTGGCGGCTGGTTGTGCAGGTAGGCTGTGAGTTGCTTGGCAGCTGGTGGTGATGGTAGAGCTGGTGGTGGTAGACCGGTGCTGGTGTGGTGCTTTGAGGATGCTAGGTCGGCTGTGAGGTCCTTGGCAATGTCACTAAGCTTAATGGTTAACGTTTTGAAATTTGCGTGATTTTATACAATCCAGAAACATAATGTTGTATGACTTACGTCATCAGAAATGGTCATCTTCTCTTTGATGAGTGACGTTTTTCCTCCTGTGAATATGGCCGTGGTGTTTCAGTTTGCGATGTTGGTAGGTCTTGTTCAATTACTTACTTACTTAAAAAAAAGAAATTACTTACTTACTTACTGTCGACTACAGTTCGCCAGAGTCCTCTATCCTGGGCCAATTTTACTGATTGGCAGCTGTATATGGAATCATGAATTCCACTTGGGAAAAAAAAAGTTTTTTCATGTATATATTATAATAATATTTATTAGCATAGGCCGTTGACTACAGTTCGCCAGAGTCCTCTATCCTGGGCCTTCTTTTCCAGCTGTTTCCATGTCAGTCCACACTGCTTGATGTCAGTGTCAAGGTCCCTGCGCCAGGTGTTCTTTGGCCTCCCTCTTTTTGTTTTGCCTTGTGGGTTCCATGTAAGGGCTTGTCTTGTGATGCTGGTATTGGGCTTCCAGAGTGTGTGGCCTATCCATCCCCACCTTCTTCTCTTTATCCCCTCTTCCACTGGTGGTAACCTCGCTCTCTGCCAGAGGTCGTTATTGCTGATGGTGTCTGGCCAGCGGATGCTCAGAATTCACCTCAGGCAGCTGTTGATGAATCCTGTTAAAGATCTTTCCTGGTACTGACAGCAGCATGATTCCTCTGTTTTTATGGCACTGGCTGAGGTCTCCTTTCTTGGGGAGCTTGACCAGGTATCCTTCCTTCCAGTCAGTTGGAATTTTCCTTTTCTCCCAGATCTCCTTGAACAGGAGAAATGGTCATCTTCTCTTTGATGACTGACGTTTTTCCTCCTGTGAATATGGCCGTGGTGTTTCAGTTTGCGATGTTGGTAGGTCTTGTTCAATTACTTACTTACTTAAAAAAAAGAAATTACTTACTTACTTACTGTCGACTACAGTTCGCCAGAGTCCTCTATCCTGGGCCAATTTTACTGATTGGCAGCTGTATATGGAATCATGAATTCCACTTGGGAAAAAAAAAGGTTTTTTCATGTATATATTATAATAATATTTATTAGCATAGGCCGTTGACTACAGTTCGACAGAGTCCTCTATCCTGGGCCTTCTTTTCCAGCTGTTTCCATGTCAGTCCACACTGCTTGATGTCAGTGTCAAGGTCCCTGCCCAGGTGTTCTTTGGCCTCCCTCTTTTTCTTTTGCCTTGTGGGTTCCATGTAAGGGCTTGTCAGTTGGAATTTTCCTTTTCTCCCAGATCTCCTTGAACAGTGGGTGTAACATCTCTACAGAAGCATCTGTGTCCGCCCTCAGTGCCTCTGCTGGGATGTTGTCTGGTCCTGTCGCCTTCCCGTTCTTGAGTTGAGTGATGGCCTTCTTTATTTACAGCTTGGTTGGGGTTCCACAGTTTTCTTTACCTGTTTGTTGGTCTCCGTGTAGTCTTTCTGGGTTTTCGTCTTGCTTGACCGTGTTCGGCAGTTGTTGATGTCGGACTTCTTCTGTCTCAGTCTTTAGTAGTGTTTCTTCTGATATCTATACTTTCTGCTTGCTCTTCTTTGGTCCAAGCACTTCCTGGCAGGTTCAGCTTTAGTGTGGCAACTACAAGGTGGTGATCTGGTGTCTGATGCCACATCTGCTCTCCTCCTTGTTTGTACGTCCTGCAGTGATCTTCTGAATTTCCTTTGTTCTGAAGTAGGCTGTTATAATTCTTGATCGATGTGTTTCCGATCCCATCAGTCCCCCCTGAGCCGTTTTGGATAGCAGCAGACCTACCCTCTCTGTGTGCGGGGATTTTGTTTCTTCGTGTCCTGAGTATAGCAAGAGTTCTCCTGTCGTCAATCTTTGTTGTCCAGATTGGATCCACCGTGTTCCGCTGATTCCTAGCAGATGTAAGCTATATCTCCTCATTTCTCCTGCTACTTGCATGGTCTTTCCTGTCTCGTGCATGGTCCGAACATTCCATGTTCCTATTCTAATAGTGAGGCTAAGGCGTGTTGAGATGGCTGAGATTATGTTTGTCTTCTTCTGTATTTGATGTTGTATGTGGATTCCAGTTGAAAAAAGAAAAATCATTTAGAAAAAAGTTTCAAAGTTCATGTATATATGTAATCATATTTATTTACATAAAGAATCAATAAGTTTGCTTTGTTTTTTATCAATTTTTTTTATATTTAACGCTGTGATTTTAATGTTATTTGTTTCAATTTCCATGCAGATTTTAAACATAAGGATTTCAGATTTTAATTCATCTAGATGCTCATTAAATTTCTTTTTATTATTAATATTTAAATCAATCAAGTAATCTTCTAATTGACCCAATGTTTTGGAAATAATATCATGTTGACAACTTATCCAAAGATTTTGGATAAAATTATCATCCAGTAATGTATCTTGCGTTTTTAATATTATCTTTAATCCAGATTTACAATTGTCAGATATTAATTCACATAGGCTACAGAAGTAACCTTTAGTCGCTAGTGGAAAAACCAATCCATTACAGGTTCGACATAATTTGTTCGGCGAATCTTCCAATTTAAAGTCAATAATCTTCCCCAAATAACCAATAAATATTTTCGTCTCTAAGTCATTTAACTTGTTCATATGAAAAGAAAGCTGTTCTGTTGGTCCCTCATTTAATTTGTTTTTTCCTTCTGCATCAAACCATATTCTTAGTTCTTGAACTTCTGGTATATCAAGGTCCCTATGTAATATAGTATTTGTATTACTAGTCAGAGTCTTCTTGTCTTTATAATTGGTTACGGTCGTTTCTTGTAAAATTAAAATGGAGAAAGGAGGTACTGTATCCATGTTAGTGGAATCTCCCCAAGCTGTATATATAATCTTTGTATTTGATGAATCCAGTAATTGTAATTCTCTTTTTTTACGTGCTCCATTGTTTGTCTCAATAATCTCTACTTCTGAGAAAAGAATGCAAATCCCCAATACGTCTATTACAGATCTTTCATTTAAAAACTGTATATCAGGTATCCTGGTGAAAGTAAACACTGGTTTCACAAGTTGTAATTCTTCATCAAAAGGAATAATTTCTGTCTTTGATTTCAGTATAATTTCATATTGTTCACGTTCAGTACGATAAATGGCATTTATGTCTTTAAATTGTCCGTCAGTAATGAAATAACTCTTGTTTACTTCAATTAAATTAAAATACTTGTCTGATTGTTGATTAAATCCTATTACCTTAATTGTTGCTGTACTGTCTGAAATCCGAAAGAAGAAGTATACTCCGTCTCCTTTGGTGTATTTACGTTCTTCACTTTTAGTAATTACTTGTCCTAAGATTTTCCAACTTTCACGACTTCCAACTCCTAAAGAACTTAATGCTTTGATGGTCATTATGTTGTTCTTCTTAATTCTTTTATTCGAAGGTATACCTGTAGATGGGTCCATTGTTTAGATGTATACGTCTGACTGTCTGAACTGGTAGGTCGGCTGTAGGTCCTTGGCAATGTCACTTGTGTATTGATTTAGGATGGGACCGTCCTTGGCTCTGAGGTCCTTGGCAATGTCACCTTCGTATTCAGTTACTATGGTAGGTCGGCTCTGAGGTCCTTGGCAATGTCACCTTCGTATTCAGTTACTATGGTAGGTCGGCTGTGAGGTTCTTGGCAATGTCACTTGCGTATTTATTTAGGATGGGACCGTCCTTGGCTCTGAGGTCCTTGGCAATGTCACCTTCGTATTCAGTTACTATGGTAGGTCGGCTCTGAGGTCCTTGGCAATGTCCTTCGTATTCAGTTACTATGGTAGGTCGGCTGTGAGGTCCTTGGCAATGTCACTTGCGTATTTATTTAGGATGGGACCGTCCTTGGCTCTGAGGTCCTTGGCAATGTCACCTTCGTATTCAGTTACTATGGTAGGTCGGCTCTGAGGTCCTTGGCAATGTCACCTTCGTATTCAGTTACTATGGATTTCTGTTATTTAGTTATATACTACAACGACTTTAAGCTTAATGGTTAACGTTTTAATGGTTAACGTCCTTGGCAATGTCACCTTCGTATTCAGTTACTATGGTAGGTCGGCTCTGAGGTCCTTGGCAATGTCACCTTCGTATTCAGTTACTATGGTAGGTCGGCTATGAGGTTCTTGGCAATGTCACTTGCGTATTTATTTAGGATGGGACCGTCCTTGGCTCTGAGGTCCTTGGCAATGTCACCTGGGACCGTCCTTGGCTCTGAGGTCCTTGGCAATGTCACCTTCGTATTCAGTTACTATGGTAGGTCGGCTCTGAGGTCCTTGGCAATGTCACCTTCGTATTCAGTTACTATGGATTTCTGTTATTTAGTTATATACTACAACGACTTTAAGCTTAATGGTTAACGTTTTGAAATTTGCGTGATTTTATACAATCCAGAAACATAATGTTGTATGACTTACGTCATCAGAAATGGTCATCTGTGTAATCTGGTCCCACCAGATACCGTGGGCTTTCAACGGTAAGTCTACAGAGTATGTAGTTGTAATTTGATTAGCAGTATACTGTGGTTACTTGGTTCCAAAAAGTGAAGACAAGTTTTCTTCAACGGTAAATCTGTGCCTGGTTTGCTGGGACTAGTTACAACATTACATCATCCTTGAGAGAGTACATGGTGTGTATATGACGTAATGTTGTAACTTGTAACTTGTAACTAGTCCCAGCAAACCAGGCACAGACTGTATGTAGTTGTTCTAGTTACAACTACATACAGAGTATGTAGTTGTAATTTGATTAGCAGTATACTGTGGTTACTTGGTTCCAAAAAGTGAAGACAAGTTTTCTTCAACGGTAAATCTGTGCCTGGTTTGCTGGGACTAGTTACAACATTACGTCATCCTTGAGAGAGTACATGGTGTGTATATGACGTAATTTGTAACTAGTTACAAATTGTCTGATTTGTAACTAGTTGATTAGCAGTATACTGTGGTTACTTGGTTCCAAAAAGTGAAGACAAGTTTTCTTCAACGGTAAATCTGTGCCTGGTTTGCTGGGACTAGTTACAACATTACGTCATCCTTGAGAGAGTACATGGTGTGTATATGACGTAATTTGTAACTAGTTACAAATTGTCTGATTTGTAACTAGTTGATTAGCAGTATACTGTGGTTACTTGGTTCCAAAAAGTGAAGACAAGTTTTCTTCAACAGTAAATCTGTGCCTGGTTTGCTGGGACTAGTTACAACATTACGTCATCCTTGAGAGAGTACATGGTGTGTATATGACGTAATGTTGTAACTTGTAACTTGTAACTAGTCCCAGCAAACCAGGCACAGACTGTATGTAGTTGTATGTTGTCATCCTTGAGAGAGTACATGGTGTGTATATGACGTAATTTGTAACTAGTTACAAATTGTCTGATTTGTAACTAGTTGATTAGCAGTATACTGTGGTTACTTGGTTCCAAAAAGTGAAGACAAGTTTTCTTCAACAGTAAATCTGTGCCTGGTTTGCTGGGACTAGTTACAACATTACGTCATCCTTGAGAGAGTACATGGTGTGTATATGACGTAATGTTGTAACTTGTAACTTGTAACTAGTCCCAGCAAACCAGGCACAGACTGTATGTAGTTGTTCTAGTTACAACTACATACAGAGTATGTAGTTGTAATTTGATTAGCAGTATACTGTGGTTACTTGGTTCCAAAAAGTGAAGACAAGTTTTCTTCAACGGTAAATCTGTGCCTGGTTTGCTGGGACTAGTTACAACATTACGTCATCCTTGAGAGAGTACATGGTGTGTATATGACGTAATTACTTGCGCAAGCAGAGCGCGCAAGTAATCGTTTCGCTTGGTCTCTTCGAAATGAAGACAAGTTTTCTTCAACGGTAAATCTGTGCCTGGTTTGCTGGGACTAGTTACAACATTACGTCATCCTTGAGAGAGTACATGGTGTGTATATGACGTAATGTTGTAACTTGTAACTTGTAACTGTCTTCACTTTTTGGAACCAAGTAACCACAGTATACTGCTAATCAAATTACAACTACATACTCTGTATGTAGTTGTAACTAGAACAACTACATACAGTCTGTGCCTGGTTTGCTGGGACTAGTTACAAGTTACAAGTTACAACATTACGTCATATACACACCATGTACTCTCTCAAGGATGACGTAATGTTGTAACTAGTCCCAGCAAACCAGGCACAGATTTACCGTTGAAGAAAACTGTCTTCACTTTTTGGAACCAAGTAACCACAGTATACTGCTAATCAAATTACAACTACATACTCTGTATGTAGTTGTAACTAGAACAACTACATACAGTCTGTGCCTGGTTTGCTGGGACTAGTTACAAGTTACAAGTTACAATATTACGTCATATACACACCATGTACTCTCTCAAGGATGACGTAATGTTGTAACTAGTCCCAGCAAACCAGGCACAGATTTACCGTTGAAGAAAACTTGTCTTCACTTTTTGGAACCAAGTAACCACAGTATACTGCTAATCAAATTACAACTACATACTCTGTATGTAGTTACTTGCGCAAGCAGAGCGCGCAAGTAATCATTTCGCTTGGTCTCTTCGAAGTGAAGCCAAGTTTTCTTCAACCGTAAGTCTGTGCCTGGTTTGCTGGGACTAGTTACAAGTTACAAGTTACAACATTACGTCATATACACACCATGTACTCTGGTCCCGGTTCTCAACGATGACGTAATGTTGTAACTGGTCCCAGCAAACCAGGCACAGATTTACGGTTGAAAAAAACTTGGCTTCACTTTTTGGAACCAAGTAACCACAGTATACTGCTAATCAAATTACAACTACATACTCTGTATGTAGTTGTAATGTGATTTGTAATTTGTAAATATGTGCCTGGTCTGCTGGGACCAGACTACACAGATGACCATATCTCTTACGTCATCACTGAGAGCTAGTCATACATATACACACCGTGTACTCTGGTCCCAGCTCTCAACGATGACGTAATGTGGTATCTGGTGGGACCAGATTACACAGATGACCATTTCTCTTACGTCATCACTGAGAGCTAGTCATACATATACACACCATGTACTCTGGTCCCAGCTCTCAACGATGACGTAATGTGGTAACTGGTCCCAGCAAACCAGGCACAGACTTACCGTTGAAAAAGACTTGGCTGTCACTTTTTGGAACCAAGTAACCACAGTATACTGCTAATCAAATTACAACTACATACTCTGTATGAGAGCCCACGGTAATACACACCATGTACTCTGGTCCCAGCTCTCAACGATGACGTAATGTGGTATCTGGTTAACAAATCCAACTACAGATTTCGGAAGTATTTTAGATCATGTATATTTCAACAAATTTGAAAGTATTATTACAGAAATTGAAGTTAGAGACACATATTACTCTGATCATGATTTAGTATTAATATCACTATAGTACAAAATGAAATACATTTAAAACAATTGACAATTTACAATAAGTAATAAAATAATTATACTGTATTTTACTGTATTTTGTATTTTACTTTTATTTTAATTCAGTTTATATACCTTTTTTTTCATCACATATCAATGATTCATTTTTCTGTAAAAAAGTAGTTAGGTAGCAAATAGTTACACGTAATGATTATACATTTCAAACGTTCCTTCACAGAGATACCGAGATGTGATAGTTTCCAGCGGTCGAAAGTACTTGCGCGCTCTGCTTGCGCACTAGTAGGCCATTTATGGCCTACTAGTGTGCAACAAGCAAGTATGCACTCGGCAGAGTGCAGTTCTAGTTTGTAACTAGTTACAAATTGTCTGATTTGTAACTAGTTACAACCACAGTATACTGCTAATCAACTAGTTACAAATCAGACAATTTGTAACTAGTTACAAATTACGTCATATACACACCATGTACTCTCTCAAGGATGACGTAATGTTGTAACTAGTCCCAGCAAACCAGGCACAGATTCACCGTTGAAGAAAACTTGTCTTCACTTCGAAGAGACCAAGCGAAACGATTACTTGCGCGCTCTGCTTGCGCAAGTAACTAGCCTACATCGGCCCAGTGTCTCTTATACTCCGGGGGGAGTTTATATATTATATATATTTTTAGACTACATTATTTATTTTGATTATTGGTACCGGTCAATGTCAGTCATGTCTTTGTACAATTCAGTAACAGATTACAGTTATTTGTCATACCTGCATGCAGCCTGTGCAAGATTTTGTACAATTTGTAGTTATGTTCCCATGTTCAATGCCAAAAACAATGAAATAATTAATCACAATTAATCGTCAACAAACATTGTATGATCATGACAGCCCTAACAGAAACATAATTTGTATTTATATATTTGAACGTTCAATGCCAAAAGAAAAGCAATAAAATTATTAATGGCAAGTATTTGTAAAATTAATCATCAACTAAAATGTAATGATCGTGACAACCTTAACCACAGTGAGGGAATACAACGTTGTTATTGACCATATCGTTGCAGTTGATTCATTTGACCCAACAATTTGTGGTTTCACTGTTTCCTACTTCGGTTAACCGAAGTTGAGAAAACCCAAACGAATTGAGGTGTAACAGGGAGGGCAGTGGTTGTCTAAAGGACAGAGGAGTGCGTTTGTGTCCTAAAGGTTCCCGGTTTGATACCCAGGCGAAATCTGTGTGGGGAAGTGAATGGCAGTGTTGATTTCGTCCACTAAAACTAAGATGAAACATGTTCGTCGACTACCGTTTTTCACTGACGTAAACTAAATGGAAACTAGGCCTAAATGAAAACCAAGCTTTGATGACTAAAACTAAGACTAAATATACTGACAATTTTGTCAACAAATAAAAACTAGACTAAAATGTTAGGAAGGGACTATAGTGGACAAGAGATCCAGTAAGTCATTTTACACTTGGTTGCATGCTGAAAATAGCAGATCTACAAGCTCAACGCGTCGCAGCACAACGCATTGTGAGCTTGTAGATCAGCTATTTTCAGCAAGTGTAGAATCAGTCATTACGATGGCATCAAGGCCCACCAAAATACATTTTAGTCGACTAAATCAACTGTAGATTTAGTTGACTAAAATCTTATGATATTTAGTTGACCAAAACTAGACTAACACTAAAACATTCCAGGTGACTAAAATGTGACTGAAACTAAATGAAAACTATTGAAGAGACTACGACTAAAACTAAAATCTAAATTTGCTGCCAAAAACAACACTGGTGAATGGCCCCCACTTACTGTACACCTCTTACTGCACTGCTGAAGTGCCCTTACTGGCTTACTGTATGAGCAAGTCCCTTAACCCCCAAACTGCTCCAGTAGTGTAGGCAATATGCAAGAATGGGGGTCAACCTCACACTAATTGCAACAAAGCCAAACTCAGCTGATGTTGTTTCCTTAAAGGCGTAGTGAAAAGTGTTTTTCACACTTTTAGACCACATCCGTGGTCATCATATGAGCATACCTAACAATGGATGCCAAAAAATTGGTAAAGTCCATAAAATCTAATTTTAATTACTTCCTGAAAACGAAAACGTACTGCGTGATGACGTGTCGAGGCCCATATCGATAAAAGCCAATAAAAATGAAGCTCACCCGTTTTATTCCCCATTATCTGCACGTCCGTCCAACACTGTCCAACACAGCTGCTACTGATTACAGAAATCCTCAGTTTTTATTCCCATTCAAGATAACATCCAGACAGTGTATTACTCGGTTTCAACTTAATCATCACGCTAAAGTATCTGAAAACATTATAGGGTAGAAAATAAGAAATAAGCCACATATCAGTAAACTGGTACAGCTGGCCGACTATCTGACTTGTAAACAAACACTCCATGCGTCCTGGGTGTAGCACATAGAGTATTAAAAGGATAGAGACTGAACTGGCCCGAAGCTCCGCCCCCTCCGCTATTCATGTCAGTGGAAGTTGTTCAGTGGCGTTTTGAAGCAGCCGGAGGGACCGTCTATTTCCGCCTTTTTGGGCGCACTTCCGCATTTGACCTCCAAAATTTGGAGGTCAAATCAAGGACTGTCTAAAGAGGACAAGAAGCGAAGACCGTAAGGGCGCCGCCATGTTGATCACATGGTGCTCCATGGAAGGAAAGAAACATGCGCAATGGGCTTTATGCAGCCTTGGTCTGCAACTGCGCATGTTCCTTTCCTTCCATGGAGCACCATGTGATCAACATGGCGGCGCCCTTGCGGTCTTCGCTTCTTGTCCTCTTTAGACAGTCCTTGGGTCAAATGCGGAAGTGCAACCGAGCGCTCAATGTTAAAGCCCAGCTGCACGGGGTTTCCTCGTCATGAATCCACGGGTCCGCCTGCAGTCCTTCCTCTTACCACTAGGGCCCAGCGCTTCAACATTGGAGTGCCTAGCTGGCCCCTTGGTGTAGCATAGCTACTGTCCCTAGCTACCGTCCCATCGCCTGAAGGGATGCAACACTGTGATTGGTTCAGAAACTTCAGAGCCAGCGTTTCATGTTTAAACGGGCTAAAACTTCAAAATAAAATTCCCACCATTTCCGTTTCCCTACACCTTTAACCCTGCAAGACCCGGATATATTTCTACTTGCAAAAAAGAGATTTCAACCTACTACTTTGTACAATTGTACTACTATAGTAGTTTAATGCAAATTGTATGCACATTTATAATAATTATTAAAATAATTATAATACATTAATAATTTACATTTGGGGGATATCTTTCACAATAATACATTTTCTAGACATTCTAAAATATATATTACAGGCATTTTTCTTACTTTTTAAAGGTTAAAAATGACAGACGTTTCAGTGAATTGTAGAGGGGCCTATACCCTACCAAAAAAACTTTTCAGCGCTTTTTAGTCCAGTTGTGACTTAAGTTGTGAGGGACCCCACAGGTTGAGAACCACTGTGTAGAGGGTAAACAGGGAGAAGGGTGACAGCACTGCCCTGGGGGGGGCGCCCGCATTGCTCACTAGCACCTCTGATCGACAGCCCTGCAGTCTCACATCACATCTGCCCGAGAGGTCATACTGGGTAGTTCCCACCTTTTAGTGTGAGTGTGAAGCAGGGCGTTGCTGACAAAGAGCACTCTTGCTCAGCCAACTCCCCCTGGATAAATAACGGTTAAACAAAAGTGTTCACTCCAAGTGCTTTTGATTTGAAAATCATATTAATCCCTCTGGGGAAATTCAGTTTCATGATGAGTGCTCTAGTTTAGGACCAGTTAGGCGTTAAGTGTCTTGCTCAGGGACACTTCAACAGGTCACTGTAAGTAATTTATTTTCCAGTATTATGTCTTGTGTAAATCATTTGTCATATTTGCCCTGTGTAATTTTTGTTTGTAAAACCCAAAAGAAGAAAACCCAGAAGAAATTATTTATTTTCTATAATATAGAATAGTAAATATACAGCCTTACCATAATACCATAGCAGCGTCCATCGGTGCATGCATTACGTCACATCCAGACATTTGTGACACCCACCCGCTCATAAGACTTCCAAAGTTCAATACCAAAAACAAATAATTCATTAATCACGATTATTTGACTGACAATAAATTGTCAACAAAAATGCATGATTGTGACAACCTAAACCCCGTTGAAGGAATGCAATGCTGTTATTCACCAAATGAATTGCAGTTAATTAATTTGACCAAGAATTAGTGGTCCCACTGTTTCCTGCTTTGGTTAACCTACTGTCCATCAATCTATCCAAAATGTTGAGAAAACCCATATGAATTTAGCTGTAACAAAGTGCCTGATTTGTTGAAGTTAACCCATAATCACTTTTCTTTCTCCCAGAACTTTTGATTTGTAGACATTATTCATTCAGTTTCTTGATGAGCACTCGGAGGGGAGCTCTGTAACTTACTCGGGGACACTTGGACAGGTATTAACTGGGCGGGCCGCGAGTCAACCATGGCAGTGACCTTCTGATTGCCAGACGGCCTGGCCTCTCTACCCACTCAGCTATATGGCCGCACCTTTTCTTTCTGAAATAATTGATGCAAGAGATTCTCTATGACCTCATCATTTTCATCTACAATTTGATATAAACTTCCTTGAGATGAAGATCCATGATTGTGCCCCTTCACATGCATTAATGATGATGAGATATTACACAAATATTGCATGGAAATATCTTAGAGCAGTGGTTCTCAAACTTTCCTTTTTTCATTTCAAAGACCCCGTTAACTTCCAAATCGACCTGTAAGGGTCCATTTGGAACAGACAATAACCGCGAAGACACAACTACTGACCAGGCGGTGATAGTACATCTATACTAATTTTATAAAGGGCACGTGCGCCCAGAATAAGCTGCAATCCATAAAATCACTGTGCCAAGAGGTATTTATTTCAATGGCGTGGCATCCCACAAACCACCCACATCCGCCCACACCTGCACTCCCAATCGATCCGCTCCCAACCTCCAGCTCCACAGGGATTCTGGGTAAACAAGGTTACACAGTTAAGTGCCCATGAAAGTAAGCTAGTGTGTGTACAGCAGTGAAAAATACATCATTACTGCAGTGTTGTTCCTCTTGTAATGGAACTATAATGGCCAGGGCCAGTGTTATGATGTTGGTCACTGTGTGAAATTATGTCCACACAGTGGCATGGGGTTTCAAACGAATGACGTCTTGCATTCGCCCAAGTGTGCATGAGTGCTTTTTACTACTCCTGCTTCACATTCCCAGCGACCAGCTGTGGACTTCTTCCAGCTGTGTGTGTGTGTGTGTGTGTGTGTGTGTGTGTGTGTGTGTGTGTGTGTGTGTGTGTGTGTGTGTGTGTGTGTGTGTGCGTGCGCGCGCGCTCGTGAAAGCCCTGAATTCAAGATATTACTGATTCTACTTAAAAGTACAAAAGTATTTGCATCAAAATAAGTCAAAAGTAGGCCTACTAAAATTTACTGTAGTTGTCAAACCTGTTGGAAAATTGTGGATTTTCAAGTTCACAACGAGTTTCAAATTTGCAACACTTAAGTAGATTGGCTGTTTTCAAATAGATGAAGTATAAAATGGAGCTGAAGTAGTTTATGCATGTTTTCTAAATGTGCACAAATTACTATAGTAACTAAAGCTTACATGTTGTATTAAGTATAAACGATTTAAATACGCTATACGCAAGTAAAACAATGCACCTCAAAATGTTACTTAATTATAGTACTGCCAACGACACTATATTCACACCAAGTCCAGTAGGCTACAACCACAGATTCTGAAATGCCTTGCCTACAGGGCCCTTAATACCATCATTGCATGCAGAGAGCAAAAAACTATGGATATTGGCAGCGCTCTTTGTTTATATAGTATTGCGACCCAAGCTTTGCTCACACGAAGAACAAACCATGCCAACGATTGTTTACAGAATTCAGTCTTTATTGTGGCAACTGCACATCACATCACATCACACCACACAAACCAACTCGACGCCAATGGGAAAGGGCCAGGGGTGATCGGCAGAAACAAACATCACATATATCAAAAACACACATATATCAACAAATCATCAAATGAACACTATGACACAACACATAAAGTCCCACAACAATCCCCCAACTTATTCCCATATTCAAATAATTAAATAAACAACTCAATAAACACACTTCTTGCGCCATGGGGAAATTCTAACTAACTACCCAGGACGCTACATCCTGGCTAACATATAATATTGAACTAGCACTGCCTGGTAAGGTAGGTTGTAGTCCTTATTTGTTACTTATTAGTTATGCAAATACTATAGTAGACTACTCCAGTCAACCAAGTACAGTTTAAGTGGTTAAGGACATCTTTTATTGAAGGTAGAAGCGAACGTGTCTCAGTTCTCAGCTCTTTCCCCGGCCCGTCCAAGGAATTTAACCTGCGTCTACACTCAGGTTAGAGGCCCAGGCTATGGCCCCACATATAAGTACACTCTTTCCCACTGCTAACCTGACAATGTTATGATTAGCAAACTCATTACCCTGATACCCTTCACCTCCCCCGTCTGCTTTAGCACCCAGAAGTGGCCTATTAGTGGCAGAAAGATGCACGCTTTTATAGAGCGTGTCAGTACTTTAAGAGGGTACACCACTAGGTTACATTTTAAGAGGGCACACTTGAACAAAGGGGACAATAAAGAGCCCCAGAGCATTTTCAGTTTGTTGTTATTGTGCATGTTCAACCCATTAAGACATGAGGCCGATTCTACAAATACCTTCTGAATCAGTAGTTCTCAAACATTGTTGTGGCCTGTTGTCACATTGTTGTGACCCCCAAATTGATTATGTATTTGGCCGCGGAGTCCCATCTGAAATTGTGTTGTGCCAGGGAACCCAAGAAGGGATGATTTGTGTTAAAAGAAAATGCTAAATTATACAAAAGGACTTTCTCCAAGATCTTCACAAATAGCAGATGCACAGCAGCACCCACTCTGCAAGCTTGTACATCTGCTCCTTTGGAGAACCACTGTTCTAAATCCTAAGGACACAGACGCTGTCCCGGTTTTAACGGGTTAAGTATTTACCCTCTGTGCATGAGTGCCGTAGGCTACAGTGAAACAAAAAAAAGGTACGTGTCATTCTCCAAATGAACACAGAATGTGAAAAATGGATTCACAGCCAGGGCCGAGCTGCATGTGACAGCATCCTCTCATGAAATCCATTCCAGGTTTTGGGGCTATAATGATGGGCCAGCACTCTGCTGTCCTCTGGATCGCTAGCTGACTCTGATGAATCCTCTTGGCTCTTATCCTGATACCATATCTCTCTCTCTCTCTCTCTCTCTCTCGCACGCACGCACAAACACACACACACACACACACACACGCACACGCGCACACGCGCACACACGGTTGTATTACTACAGCCTATGTGTGAGGACATCAACATTTTTTTGAATAATTAATAATACCTTACAAATACAAGGTGCAAAGTTGTGAGCTTGTAGATCAGCTATTTAGACTTAACTTTGACCTAGCCCGTAAACATAGCCTTTAAATGTCTAATGCTGATCCTAACCCCAACCTGAATCCTTTCAGAATTGTAATCCTATCTCTAAAAATAATTTCTAACAAACATTAATTTATCTTGTAAGGACCAGGAAATGTCTTTCTCTGAAACGCTATTATACTTGCACGCACGCACACACACACACACACACACACACACACACACACACACACACACACACACACACACACACATACACAGCCTTGTGGTATCCAACTCTGTTCTGGGAAGCCCATCGCATCATGTTTGCCGGATGCCTTTGTGTGCTGTGCAAATCCAATTTCTCTCGCCTAATCTGCATGTTTGTTTCCTGGCCTCTCTCACTGAACACTCCACATTCGCTGGACAGAGTAGGCAGATGAAACTGTTCAATCTTGGTCGCAAGTCCAGTTTTCATGTATGCTCCAGTCTTTCACGGGCTGTGTTAATTTGTAAAAGCCTAAGTGTGTGCAAATATGCAACATGTGGCTATTTGCATGGTTTGGGCTGGTGACAAAACACTTGTGCCCACTGGGGTAACGACGGGCTTAGCCCCAAACAAGTCCGGTTGGCGAACAACGTCCGACTTAGATTCAATTCAATTTCAATTCAATCAATTCAATTCAAAGGGCTTTATTGGCATGAGAAAACATACGTTTACATTGCCAAAGCAGAAAGAACAAAACAACAATACAGCAATACAATCAAAACAAAAATGATGTACTTTGAAGGTCAGAATCTTCAATAGATCAACTTCTGTGTACCAAGATAACTCGATGCAGGTATAGTGCAGGAATATACACAATGATTAGTCTTTAGGGTGGTTGTGTTCCATTTGATATCCTTCTCCTATCACAGCAACTCACAAATCTTGCTGCTGTGTTTGCACATTGTTGTACTTCGCCCAGCAGACATGGGAGTTTTTTGTCATTGGTCATGTTTTCAAAATCTCCGTGTGTGGTTGTAATCTGTGGGAAGTATGTGTCTCTGATGTCTTGGTACAATGGACAGATGGTTAGGAAGTGTAGCTCGGTTTCCACTTCGTTTAGTGTGCAGTGGGTGCATAGTCTGTCTTCTCTCGGGATACAGGTCTGCCTATGACGGCCTTTCTCGATCGCGAGACTGTGCTCACTGAGTCTGTACCTAGTTAAGATTTTTCTTTGTTTTGGGTCGGTCACGGTGCTCAGGTATTCTGCCACTGTGTATTCTCTGTTTAGGGCCAGATAGCATTCTAGTTTACTCTGCTTTTGTGTTGCTTCTTTCCAATGTGTCAGATAGTTTTCCCTTTGCTGTTTTATAATTTGGTTTAGTCCAATGGGTTTTCTATCTCGTGGCTCTGTTTGTGTTTGTGCCCGGAGTTCCAGGGCCAGCTGGCTGAGGGGGCATCTCTCTAGAGTTTCACTGTGTGTGAGTGCCTTGTTATGGAGTGCATCTAGGTCACTTTCTTTTAGGTGGTTGTAGAACTTAAGTGCTCTCTTTTTTATTTTGATTATGAGTGGGTATCGTCCTAATTCTGCCCTGCATGCATTATTTGGTGTTTTTCGCTGGGTACGGAGAATGGATTTGCAGAATTCTGTGTGTAGGGTCTCGGTTTGGTGTTTATCCCATTTTTCCAGGTCATGGTTTGCTAATGGTCCCCAGATCTCGCAACCATAGAGGGAAATTGGTTCTATCACCGAGTCCAGTATTTTAAGCCAGGTTTTAATTGGGATGTCTATTTTGATGTTTCTTTTGATGGCATAGAATGCCCTTCTTGCCTTGTCTCTCAGGTCCTTTACAGCTTGGTTGTAGTTCCCTGTGCTGCTGATGTTTAGGCCAAGGTAGGTATAGTTTTTAGTTTGTTCTAGTGGGATTGTATTTAGGAAAAATTGGTGGTTTTGGCGGCTGGGCCTTTTTTGAAATATCATGATTTTAGTCTTGGTTAGGTTCACTGTCAGGGCCCATGTCTGGGAGAATTTGTGTAGGAGATCAAGTTGCTGCTGTAGTCCTTCCTTGGTTGGGATTCACTAGAAGTTCAGACCAGGTCCCGACACGTCGATAGCGCCGTGCCGAAGATAAGTTGTCGGCAGGAGACTATACAACTCATTCCACGGCCAACGTCAGTGCAGTGGAGACCTACCTTAAGGAAAAATACTTATACAATACATTCATACAACAATGGATGCATGGGGTATTCACCATAAATCACACATAGCTTGTGAGCTACGTGTAATATCTCCCTAATTTTTTATTATCTTATAATTGTGCTGAAGGGAATAATACGTATACAGCAACGCCTGAATGACAAGATAAAATACTTTTTGTTGTTCTAATATATTGCTAGCACAGTCTGTGCATGTCACATCAACATTGCACTGCTATGCAGTATTTAATACTACTAAATAAACCTGTTGCTATGTCGAATTATGTGCTCAGGCAGGTATAGCTGACAGAGGGGATAGCTAGTCCAAGAGTTTTGTTTATCTGTTAAGGTTGCACTTCTTTTTTTTGCGGGGATCACTCAGAGTCGAACCTCTAGTGTTTCCGGTGCTCCTGCCAGCCACGATAACGTATGCGCGGAGAGAGAAATCCAATTGTCGGGAATTATGTCAGCCCGAGCTGGAGGCCACAGCGTTTGCTCATGATTTATTACCGAAGCCTTGCCACATTTGCCAATAGGAAAACACTTTCAGTGGAGTCGTGGGAATATAGAGAGATGGATGAGAATAGAGATTGAATAATATATTTTTGCTCCCTCTGGTTTTGCCTGGCTTTCTCTCTAGCCCACGAGAAGAGCAACAATTACAGTGTATTCTGTGTATAGGCTATGCCTATGTGTGTATAGTGTGCGTAAAGTGTGTGCAGAGACATTAGAGGAGGAGGATGGAGAAAGAATGCCAGAGAGAGAGAGAGAGAGAGAGAGAGAGAGAGAGAGAGAGAGAGAGAGAGAAAGAATTTCCTGTGTTGTGTGTGTATCCAATATTAAAATTATTTTCTTCACCATCTGCGGTGATAGCTTTCCTCACACAAAGGCATGTCCTGAGCTGCCGCTAAACTAACAGCACTATTTGGAGTTTGGAGATGTGATCCAATTCTTAAAATGTCTCTGTCTCTGAGACTTGTTGTTTACTGATGCAAGCTCGCAATGCATTTCCAATGGGAGTCACATGGTTTGACACAACATTTTTGTTGTATAAGGGGGAGGGGGGCAGTCGAAACACAGCCAAAAGCCGTACAACTAAAATGTTGTGTCAAACCATGTGACTTCCATTGGAAATGCATTGGGGCGGCCATGACACTTACCCTTTGTTTACATCTAGCATCCAACAATGTTGTATGCTAGATGCGAAGGTGTGAGTGAAGAGTGTGTGTGATGTTTGGCAAAATGTTTAGGAGTAGGCTAATATAAACGTGTGTGTGTGTGTGTGTGTGTGTGTGTGTGACGCGACTTGGCATTTCTTCCTCAGGCTAGTGGGAATATACATGTACAGTTTCACCGCAATTGGACGTTGCGTTGAGGAGTTGTGGTGAATTTGGACAATTTGGATGAAATCTGATGGACTAATATTTAGAAAATGTATGTATGTACATATGTCTGCCTCCTGGTGGCACAGATGTGGAAAAAATGCCAGGCAAAGGTTTTTCCTTGGCTTCTAGGGAGTGTGCATACAAAGTTTTACACAGATCTGTGCAGTTAGAGGTAAAAACACTAATTGGCCAGTTATAGCGCCACCATGAGGCCGAGTTGAAAATGTTCCAATCAATCAATCAATCAATCAATCAATCAATCAATCAATCAATCAATCAAACTTTATTTATATAGCACATTTAAAACAACAGAAGCTGACCAAAGTGCTGTACAGGTTAAAACAAAAACAGAACATCAACAGCGCCCATCAGCGCACAAACAAGTAAAGGACAACATAAACATAATGTTTTAAGACAATCAAGTGCAATTAAAAGCCAAGGAAAAAAGGTGAGTTTTCAATAGGGATCTGAACACTTCAATGGACTGGGCAGATCGTATAGGGAAAGTTATAGATGTTCCCGAGTGTGGGGGCGGCTGATGCAAAGGCACGGTCGCCCCTGGTTCGTTTTGTTGTTTCAAGTACAGTTAGTAATGACTGATCAGCAGACCTCAGAGCCCTGGCTGGAATGTAAGGCTGCAGAAGCTCGGTGAGGTATATCGGGGCTAGCCCGTTTAGGGATTTATAGGTGAATAAAAGGACCTTAAAAATTACTCTGAACTTGACAGGGAGCCAATGAAGTGAGGCCAAGACAGGGCTGATACAGTATGTTCACGTCTCTTTGTTCCAGTGGCATTTCTTCCTCAGCCAAGTGGGAATGTGCTTGCACAATTTCACGGAAATCACACGATGTGTTCATGATTTGCAGCATTTTGTTTGAAACCGTGCACTCCTGCGAACTAATATTAATAATAATCTGCCTAATAATGATGTTACTGGTGGACGGGTTTCTGAACTGCCCACAGCCCTCCTACTGTATGAGACACAGACTGAGTAGAAAAAGCTGTGGTATTTTATCATGAACATTATGGACCAATATGAAGATGAAGTTGAAAAGTGAGTGGTCTGTTAAGGCTTTGAAAAAGTTCAAAATCAATGCTTTGAAAAGTTCAAAATCAGTTACAAAATTTCTCCATCTATGCCTTCTCTCTCAGCTTTCCACTTAAAGGGATATTTCACTTTCAAAAACAATTTAGGTAATTTCATCATCTACTCGGGTTTAAGTGAACACCCCAGTAATAGAAAAGCAATTGAAGTGAAATATTTTAATAAAATAAAGTACAAATGGATGAGGATTAACCACTCTCCAAAACAGTGTTTCGTGTCTGGACTAGTACACATTTAGTATTCATGGTAATATTATAGACCCAATCAAATTAACTAAATAGACGTGTTTATTCATTTTATAGCTATTTATTTAAATGAAGGAAGGATCAGCTGTTTGAGATCACTTCATGAATGCCGTGCCGATGTGAGTGTACCGACGCTCGAATTTGAGGCAGAATTTACCCTCCATTGATAAATGGATACCTAGTGAAACTGGACATTCTGCATAATGAGTACTTTTACTTTTTGTACTTAAAGCATATTTTGCAATATAAGCAATACTTTTGTACTTTTACTCAAGTACATTTTGAATACCCTTTTAATTGTAACAGTATTTCTACTTGTGGCATTTGTATCTTTACTTAAGTAAAACATGTGAGTAGCTTACTGTTTCCACCACTGACTTTGCGTGCAATGCATGCCATGGTGCTGTTCACTTGGATGTGGTCCAACATTGGATCACTTGGATGTTGCACCCTGTTTCATTCGTGGCCGGAGCCAATTTGAGTGAGCTGCAGCTGAACCCCAGCGCTACAGGGGGAGCCGGACAACAACTCGTCTCCCTCCGATGATTGAACAAAGAGATCAAACAGAGTCTTATTTAAGAGGCACTTCTTCGGCCACACCGGCACAGTGTTTTATAGCCAAACCCGGATTGCGAATTACAGCTGTCAAGCACTATGTAACCCAGGTGGAAAACCCAGTTTACAAGCTAAAAGAGTTAACAAGGTTAACCAAGTTATTATTATTTTTTGTATTGAAATTCATTATAAAGTATTGTTTTATTTAAAAACATGTACAAAAGAACCTACCTCAGAACTAATGATACTCAATGGTTTAGTTGTTCATGAGGTATAATTGGAAGCAACACTAGAGGGCAGCACTGCTTTTTACAAGCACACACTTGAAAGCATATCACATGCGCAGCTGAAAGTGACGTCACCACGTCTACACCTCTTTCACGTTGGCGCGAATGCATAGAAGCAGCAGTGAATCAACTGAGGCAGATTACGTTCATAAAAACGATATAAATAACAGAACAGATACGCCAGCTGTGGCTACAGTGTGGTGCTGTATGTTAGCCTAGTTAGGGGAGAATCCTGGACCTGCAGCCGTTTGGTGTGTGAACCAAACGTTAACCCACTCGGTGAGATAAACAAACCAACACATTGACATGTTTTGCTAACTAGCTAATGCTAACGTATTTCATACATGATGCTAACAGCTAGCACCCTGTTTATACAGGCAAACCCCTGTTGTGAGACTTGATTCCTGACGTCGCTCAGTACTGGAACATTGGATGTGATTCGGTGAGATATCTGTTGTTAACTTACTAGTGTTGTGGGAAATATATTATTTTACTGTTATTGTGCACAAAAACGGGATTTGATTTGAGTTATAAGATGCACTTTCAAATGGGAAATGTTACAATTACTCCTTATGGTGCAAATGCATTTTAAAGGTGCATTCCACATGTTTGGGTCATAAATGCTAAATGACAGGAGGTATTCTATTTATATTATCAGTATGTGTTAAACACAGTGAGAGTTAATTGGTGCCTTTGTGTGCTGTATTATGACAGAAAAGCACTGTATTTTATTTTGCACTAAAATGTAATTTTGAGTTCATGATTTAATAAGAGGTATTTAATATTTTTGTATGTTGATATAATGGTTAAACTGAAGCAGTTTAATACTTTTATTTTATATTCAACCAGTTATTGGTTAAAATTATGCCAAGCATATGTGACTGTATGTGAAGATATCATTTTAAAATTTCATTTCATATGGTATTTGGGTTTAGAGTTAAAAACTGAGTTCATAGAGTATTTGCATTCCGCAATACTCAGTTGATATTGAGATAAAAAAAAGGTTGTACAACAAGAAAAGAACATGATAGAGATACTTGAAGGTATTTAATTCATATATAGTTAGATTATAGATCTAAAAGACCCGTTTCAAATACAGGTCAGGTTTTTTGATGAGGTTGAAGATCCCCGGAGACCAGTATTCCTGGAAACCAGTATCCCTGGAGACCCAGTAACCCTGGAGACCTAGTTGATGGTGAGCTACCCAGTTTGATGATTCCAGGACCCAGATCTGCATCAACCACGTTCTCAGACAGCAGACGGCCGGTCTGTTGATGGTAGGATTGTGCCAGTCACCCGACTGGTGCTGACCCGAACGCGTGATAATTAAGAGTGCACTCCAACGAACATTGATCACACTGACTAAGTCTGTGTGGAACTAAGGATCAGAGTCAGACCTGTACAGTCTGATTCCAACAAACACTGGACTTGACTTATACCAATACTGACAGAGTACAGAGCTCTAAAAGTGATGACTTCACATTTCTTTTCTATTTTTATTTTGGGGGGGTTATTGTTTCCCGGCTAATGTACCATTGTTTATATGTATTTCATGTGCACTATATGCAGCTGCTTAAATACTAAAAGGGTGCCAAGACGAGGTTTCTCAACAAAAGTTACTGTGTCGTCTGATGTGTCACTGGTCATTGTACATCGAACATAACTGCTTTAACGGACCTAGAACAAAGCGTCCACCGTAATACGCAGAGTGGGGCACTACATCATCCATGCCCCGTGTGTGTGTGTGTGTGTGTGTGTGTGTGTGTGTGTGTTTTGTTTGGAGGTAATACAATAATTCCATTATAGATATTATCCGCGCCATCACTCAGAAATGAGAAATATTCACTCACTCTGTGTCCAAACTATTCAAATGCACATCTATCATTTGGGGGGCCCCAAATAGTCAAACCACTGCAGCATAATAATTCTTGTACCAATATACTACTGGCCTTACTCAGCACTTCTTCTTTTTTTTGTATTTCCTGCACACAGTCTTTGAGCTGCCTGGTGTCACGAAGCACCCATGAGGCATATGGAGGCGATAGAAGGTGTTCTCGTCAATAATACATCATGGAGACGATAGTATAGTAAGGTCAGTGTTGATTTTGTGTAGTGTGCATGGCTGAGAGGTTTGTTTGCTAATTAATTATTTCTGTACCTACAGCAGAGTGTAGGTAAACTGTGCCAGAGCTTTTTGCCTATATTTGGCCATTTCTTTCTCAGCCTGGAGGCCGCCATTGTAACGATCGGCTTTCATTAGCATTAGCTCACGCTGTTTACCTTTCAACATATTATAATGTCGGGAGCGATGCGAGACAAAATCAGAAATGACATCCAAACCACGGATAGATCAGAAAAACCATGGACAGCAAACGTAGTTTCAGAGGTATGAGGCATTGAAAATCTTACTTTGAACGGAGGTCTATGGGGGCCATGTGCAAAAATCCTGGTGCTGGGAGTGGCGGAGGTGTCCATATTTGATATAAAGCTTTAGGTACGGACATGTACGTAGCTGGCGGATGACGTCCCTAATCCTGTTATACTCCTTTTATAGACGTATAACGTAGTGGTTCTACAAGTAAGAACATCAGCGTATGCAGTGCAGGTGGTTTCAGAGTTAGGTTTACTTCTCTGAAACCAGAGTTAAAGGTGCTATAAAAAAAACAGCAATTCATTAATTTGGAAAATAAGAAATGTACCTTTTGTACTTAAGTATTTTTAAAAGCATGTACTCTTGAATACGTACGGTACATTTAAAAGCATGTACCTTTTCTTCTTACTTTCTAACATTATGACTGAACTACTTACTTGTAGTGGAGTAAATTGGGGTCGAGTACTCACCTGTCCACCTCTGATAGTCGTATCGTCTGTTGGAAGTAGAGTTCTCATCGGGCCCGAAAATTAAGGCCCGGCCCTAACTGGGCCCTAGGCCCGGCCCGGCCCGATTAATTAGCATACGTAGATTTTAGGCCTGACCCGGCCCTAAAATGTTGTGTTGTGTCGGGCCTGGTCGGGTTTGTGCAGAATTTGAGAACTCTACACAGAGAAAAAGTGAAACGCCAGTCAGCAGTGCACCATCTTCATAATAGATAAATACACAAACAGACAGAACAGAACTATTCTTTTTATTATTCTAAACAAATTCAATATATATATATATTTTTTCATGGAGCCCCAGGCCCGGCCCGGCCCTACTGATAAGCATACATTTTAGGCCTGGCCCGGCCCTAAAATGTCGGGTTGGGCCTGGTCGGGTTCGGGCAGAGTTTGAGAACTCTAGTTGGAAGGACTGAATGGAGTGCAACCTAAATGCATCCACCAGCCTGGGTCCATGTCACGGCCACATTCTACTGTGTTATATAACTTATGATGTGCATAGATAAGACCCAAGCGCAGAAGAAGCTGAGATGGAGCAGGTTGAAATATAACACGATTCATTGCATTACGACAACAGGGATATGACCTTCATAAGTTCATGCTGGATCAAGCAAGCCAATATCGAAACCAGGAAAGCAAGTACAACATGGCAAACAAATTCAAACGGAGGAGCAGGTAATAGTCAAGAGTCCAGGGGCATGCAAGCATGAGGGTAGCCCTGCTCCAGTGCATTAGCGAGATATCTCGCACTGGATCAGGGCTAGCATGAGGGCAAACACAGATGGCAGCTATACATAAACTGAGATTAGGGATGCACCGAAAGGGAAATTCTTGGCCGAAACCGAATATAAGAAACAGTTGGCCGAAAACCGAATACAGAATATCTGAATATATTTAATATTATATATTTTTTTGCCTACCATTGCTGTCATTGCCGTACCTTAAAGCTAACTGATGTATGGTTATGGCAAAACTTAACTTCAATAATAATCACTGTTATGGGTCCATAAAACATTTATTCAGCTCATTTGAATGCATTAATTGCATACGCTATTCGGTGATATATTTTCTGCCTATTCAGGCCGAAACCGAATAGGCCGAAAATGCTTTTTTAGCCATTTTCTGCTGCCGAATATTCGGTGCATCACTAGCTGAGATGGAACTATAATGAGCGCGCGCGCACACACACAGACACACACAGCCACACACAGCATAACAGTGCTTCAACTGAACAGGGAAAACAGTATCTACTGTACCAGGCTAGCAGGACACATGTAAACGCAATGAACAACTGATTACAATGACTACAGTGATTTCTGAACTTTTTAGCATGAGACCCAACAGAGATCTTCCCAGCACTGGTTTGTCTTCCGGGACCCAAACTAATGAAATAATGGCTAAAACTGTAACACACTTTTCTGTCAAAATGAACACCGACACCATATGCATGATTGTCAGTGTCAGTGTATTGTATTCATGGTGTTTTTATTCATGAAATTATCTTGACACACACCCCTCCCCCCCCTCCAAAATGTACCCGTGTACCCAAGTCCCAACCTGCTGTTTGTGAGCTAGAGAACACACTAGAGAGGTCGGGATGTCTTAATATGAGGACAGGTAGTATAGGGAAGCGTAGGATATGATGACATCTGCTGGACAGGTATGGAACAGAGGAGAACAGATACAGTATGTCACCGGTGATATTGATATTGCTGTTTAGAGTCATCCAATCCAATCCACCTATATTTACAAAGCACATTTAGAAACAACAGAGTTGACCAAAGTGCTGTAAGTAGGCATAACAATAAATGAAAACATAATGCAATGCTTATGCAACACAAGGAGAACATACAAATAAGTACAAAATCAATCAGGGTTTAAAAGCCAATGAATAAAAATTAGTTTTAAGATGGGTTCATTCCACAAATGATTGGTGCTTACAAGCTGTACTGTACCTTGTTGTAAAGGTGACTAATACGTCAAAAAACGAACGACAGTGTGTTTCGCTGGCGACCGGTCTCCCCCGCAGTGTCCACTTGAGTCTAAACAATACTCCACTCGCAACTCACTGTTGCATAACAAAATAAATTACGCATGGGTACCCAAGGCTACTCACATAGTGACGATTAATTTGTACAAGTACAAAAACAAATTATCTAAAATGTGATCATATTGGGGATTAAAGAACAAGCAAAAAGCTTCACTTCGCTATTGTTTTGTTAATGACTTTCTGCTTGAGACTGGCAAGCTTGCAAATCCAGGAATAAGGGGTAATTCTTAGGCTTCATACTAGGGCTGCAACTAACGATTAATTTCATAATCAGTTCATCGGCCGATTATTTAAACGATGAATCGATGAATCGGATTATGGCACCTTTTTGCAATTACTTAAAAAAATTAGCTTCAAGTTATTTTAGGCATTTTGTAACTAACAATAAAGATAATAAAAATGAATACTCCTTCAAAATTAATATGTTACCCCCTTTTTTCTTTCTTTCCATTTCTATCTCTGGGACCCCAATTTTTATATTTTAATTTCTATTGTAAAATCAATTTTGACAATTTTTGTACTCTCTGTTACAGACCCGGTCCACTTGGTTTACTTCCTAACTATCTATAATGTAGCTGCAGAACTCCCACTATGAGAACCACTGTCCTACACAGTCTGTGTGGACACACACACACACACACACACACACACACACACACACACACGTTTCAAGTAGCATGCTAGCTGATAGGGGAATCCGTTCTTATTTAGCAGCCATATTGGCATGTTCTCTATGGTCTAGGCTCTATCACATATTGCCAAAGTTAAACAGCACTGAATAAATCATTGTTAAGCAAAAACGTTCACAGATATTCTGCTTTTGCCCTGTGCCCACTTCAATGCGCTGCTGTGATTACACAGGTGGAACAAATTTGAGCTAACGATCGTTAGCAAGCTGCTATAGTGCTCGTCGTAGCCAGCCTGCAAGCTCACAGATTCAGACATCGGGGAGCATTCTTTGTCATAAGACAAACAAATATGGACAGTGGCCGTGCTCACAAATTACATGTTTTGGGACCCGTTTGGGGCATTTTGCAACCGGTTGATGAGTTTGCAGATCAGCTGTTTTGAGCGCTTTGCAGCCACAGAGCCACTTGGCTGACGCTCTCCCTCTCTCTGTGTGTGTGTGTGTGACTGTGTGTGTGTGTGTGTGGGAGGGGGGAGACTGAAGTTGGGAGAGAGAGGGGTAGATGCGGAGCGCGGTCACGTTCAAGACAATCTTGTGTTGTGTTTATACGGACCCGTTGCATATTGTTCGTTCAGCCTAGTGCCGTTACTGAACGGTAATAAGAAAGCAGCTTTATGTTACATTTTAATGTTGGAAAACACCCGCGATAATAATCGCTAAGATAATTCGTTGGCAACGAATTTGATTATCGATTTTTATCGATTTAATCGATTCGTTGTTGCAGCCTTACTTCGTACACACCTACACAACAAATGTTCGGTCCGTGTGCGATGTCTGATTGCTGCTCCAATTCATTTTCAATGGGAGTCACATGGTTTGACCAAACATTGAGGGGGGAGCAATCAGCAATTCAACACAAATGTTTGATCAAACCATGTGACTCCCATTGGAAAAGCATTGTGGCCCAAAACCCCCCCAAAAAACGACCAAACATTGCTTGATTGGTGTTTGGTACGTGTGAATGAGGCCTCAGTGCTCTACTGGATTTAGATATATCCTTTCTTTACAAAACACAAAAAAAAACCCATTCTTGATAGCTTTGAGACATGCTGATTGCAGGCTCCATCCATCTGTTCGTCCTTCCGTCCGTCTTCAACTGCTTATCATACTTCTCTTGCCCCGCACATTGGCCAGCTCTGGCCGATAACGAGGTGTTCCTAGGCCAGCATGCAGATGTCAGACTCATCAGGTACCATCCCACCTTCGTTTGCCCTATGGCCTCATTCCCTACCTGGCTGAATCCACATGGGTTTCCTGCTGAGACCCATGGACTCGGATTTACCGTATGCTGATCGTCATTACAGCTGCCTGACTCTGGGTGGTGGCAGTAGTGGTGCCGGGAGAGTCATATAGTCTGTTTACCTAACGTGAAATCAGGTTCCAGGATTATTATTTTTTTGTTACAGGCAGGCCCTCTGCTTGCAAGAAGTTGCATAATATGCTAGTTCTTTAGATGACAGTTAGTTGTGCCGGTGAGGTAAAAAGTAAGGACAATAGAAATAGTCATCATATGTAAACCAAAAACCTATCATCAGTCTGAACAGTAGAATATCCAAAGAAAATCAATAATCTGTACATTGAAACTATAAACACTATAGGATATCGGGTCAATAATGACCTGCCATTTGTCTACATACTGTAACATGCTATCACATTTTTTGTCTTTGCATAAGCCTGAAAGGTCGTCGAGGCTACAGTGCTACCTACAGGCTTGGTTAGTCTTCATACTGAAAATAGCCGATCTACAAGCTCACAGCGTGTCACAGTGCAGTGAGTGCACATCACGCTATGAGCTTGTAGATCATTTTTAGAGCACAACGCAACATTTTCACTATAGTTTTAGTTAACATAGCATAGTATTTATTTAATTTTCGTCTGTGAAAAAAGGTTTTTTAATCATAGTTTTAATCGACAAAATTAACACTGGGATGATGGCTGATGGGTTCATATTCAAGGAGACGGAACCAAGCTTCTGACAGCTCAAACTGCTTTTACAAACATAATCCCCTGTAGTCGTAGAGAACTGGACCTGAGCTATGTACAACTGACTAGTACACTAGTATGAATGTATTTATTAGACCAGCTGTGCTTACACAGCAGCTGGTAAAAAAAAACTTCAAAGCCAGTGATTCTGGAGGTCAAATGTCATGCCTGTGTGTAAGAAACATGGCCCTATTATGTCTATGTGATTGGCTATATGTTATTGCAAACAACGTTGTGTGAATGTGCTCAGAGCTGCATTCTGGCTGAAAGGTATGTTATTCGCCCTTCGCCACCTTCCTCCCTAGACTTGCCATTGAACAATCCGTAAGGTGCCGAAGGTCTGTCGAGCTTTCAGCACAAGAGAATGTCAATCTATAAAATACAGAAGCTGTGTGTGTGTGTGCGTGCGCGCGCAGGATCGTGCATGTTGTCTGACAACAGATACCTTTTGTGTCTCTAATCTCTATACTCTATTTTGTCTTATTTGTCCAAATCCAAAGACACAATCAATAGAAGTGATGTGGGATGAGGATGAATCAGTGTGGAAGACCGATCACTCACAGCTTGATCTGTGAAGTGTTGATTTTCCCTCTCTTTCTTTTAATGCACACAAAAAGAAGCCTGCAAGCTCCCGTCAGAGAACTATCAATAACACATAGCAGAAAAAGACAACTTTAGTATGAAATTGTAAGATGTGTTCACAAAAATAAGGAACAAAGTTGACCCCTTCAGTTCAATAAGGGACACAAATAAGGCACAATTAAGGGACGGTTGGCAAACCTAGTGTGCAACAATGTTCTTTCTCTAACTCATGCAGCCAATCAGTCAGACCACAAATTGACTTCCCCCTGTACATCAAAGGGGGATGTTTTCTCACCATGAGCAGGTGTTCAATTAATTTTGAAATAGGGCTTGAGATTGGTGTGCACAAAAGACCTCTATCTATAATTACAACAAATGAAACTATTCAATAGGGGTTGTTGCAGCGTTCTAAAGTTAGTCTGATGAAGGGATATGATAGAATTGCTGCGGATGGATTGAACTCAAAAGGTGTCCTCTGTAGAGCGCAAATCTCCACCAGGATGATAGCCATGAAAGGGTGGGGGGGGGGGGGGGACTAATACCATTCATAGTCCTTGGATATAAACTTAACAGTTCAGTACAAATAAAATGTTCTCTTTTCATATTCCATGCTCGGTCATCCTGACCAAAGGACAAAAACGAATTGTAAAGTTAATTATTTCTTAATATCCAGTTGAAGAATTTTTCAAAACCTTGTGCTTTCTGCACAGAGCACTCTAGAGCAGTGGTTCCCAAAGTGGGGTCCGGGGACCCCCAGGGGTACCTGAGGGAGTTCCAGGGGGGACCCATCTATTTTGTTCATGTTCATAAAGTGCTAAAGTGTTTAAAGCAGTGGTTCCCAACATTTTTCATGTCAAGGACCACCAAATTGACACTACTTAGCCCGTGGACCCCCATTTGAAAAGATATGCCAGGGACCCCCATAAGAGAAGAAGTACACATTTAGACGTCTACATTTAGACGTACACATTTAGATGTCTACATTTAGACGTCTACATTTAGACGTCTGTATACATTTAGACGTCTGTATACATTTAGACGTATACATTTAGACGTCTACATTTAAACGTCTACATTTAGACGTATACATTTAGACGTATACATTTAGACGTCTACATTTAGACGTATACATTTAAACGTCTGCCTCCCCAGTGTGCCTCCCGAGTGCCTTCCCAGTGCCTCCCCAGTGTGCCCCTGAGTGCCTCCCCAGTGTCCCCCTGAGTGCCTCCCCAGTGTGCCCCCCGAGTGCCTTCCCAGTGCCTCCCCAGTGTGCCCCTGAGTGCCTCCCCAGTGTCTCCCCAGTGCCTCCTCAGTGCCTGCCCAGTGTCCCCCCAGTGTCTCCAATAGCAATACAAGAGCAATAATACAAATTTATCTTAATGTATTAATCTTATTAATTAATGAATCAAATTAATTAATTAATTAATCAAAATTGCGGCCTGTGCCAAAGCTTTTTCCTGCAGGAAACACTGCTTGTGGTTGTAAATATATTGTTATCCGTGTTGCGAGGATGAGGGGGTACCTGGAAAAATATCTACCCCAAAAGGGGTACCTGGTCCAAAAAAGTTTGGGAACCCCTGCTCTAGAGCACTCCCCCCATCGTATCAAAAAGGAACTATTATTCAGAACCACAATGTGATGTCAGAACAGGGCAGCTAGGGGTTTGATGAGGTCAGATCCAACATATGGATTGAATTCTGTACTGGCCATATATGGAGCGTGTCTTGAGTGTACAGGTTTTGATGCTGTATTTTGCTGATACTGTGTTGATATTGTTTCCTTACCTTTGCATATTTTTGCATCCTTCTACTATTATTATCTTGTTGCTACCCTATCGACATTTCCTTTAGCATCTGCCCAGTGTTCTGAGCTGCTGTGCTGCCTCCGGCAACTGAAAAGGTCTCGATTATTAACATTAATCAGACTATAACTGTTGACCTTTATGTTGTGGGTCACACTGTGTTGCAACACAACATGCTGTCAGGATGTAGATCCCACATTTTCTGGCCTAGTACGTATTTATATCGTCTCTCTAATGGGTGGCAACCTCATGTCTAAAACTGTTACTTTTTCCACACACACACACACACACACACAATCTGAGACCAATAAGGGCATCTTGGAGGACGTTAAAAGAAAGTTGTAGGTTTTCTATTGCGACTTGTATAGACTGCTGTACAATAAATGACTGTCAGCAAGAGTACACATGTTACCAACGAGAATCTGTATGCCAGAATATTCAGGGTGAGCGACAAAATAGCAGCCAGGAGAATGAGACTCGCAGGACACTGAAACTGAATTATAGTATTATTTACTCTGTTAAAACGACTGGCAGGTCTCAACATGACCTACTACTGTAGCAAGTTCACACTTTTGGGCATGACATGCAATGTCCTAAAAAAAATCAGACTTCACACCCACACGTCTCAGAAATATTATTTGTTTCCTTCTGTTGCTAGTGTTATTAATAGTGTTGCACACTTATTTGTGAGTGCTGACAACTTCATTAGCTATTTCGTGCCTCTTGGGTTGACACCCATCATACTCTGGAGGCTTTTGAGTTGAGCACCTGCCGATCCTTTATTTCTGTCTAAAAGCAAAGCAACTGTGGAGAGTGACTGCATGGTTCTGCGAGACAGATGTGTAAATGCGAGAAATTGTGTAGCCCATGGGAGTCTTCAGCGTTTTTCAGTCCAAGGACCCCTTAGCTGAGAGAGCTAAATTTGCTATTTCCGGATAATATTCCCCCAAGAATAGGGATTTATAGGGTTCAAGTGATTAAAACACATTGTGTGCTAGAGTTTCTGGTGAGCTCAGGCTTGCTGGTGCTAAGCGATTAACATTGGACTTCTGAACTTTTTAGGGGCCCACAGCGAGAATCACACCGCATACATCAAAAGAAAGCCTAACTTGTCCACTTCAATTAAAAAAAAATCATGATTTTACCATCTTCCATTCTGGAGATATTGACCTTTTTCTAACACCTGCTTTTGCCTGCACTCTGCTCGTTTGAAAAAACAGCAGAGATATGGAAGGTTGAAGTTGACAGACAGATATAAAAATGAACACAAATAATATCATATACATACTACACACTGAATGAAAGCCCTGAATGTCTACTTTTAGGAGGAAAACAAATGCACGTTGATCCCATGTACAGTTTGTCACTAATTGGCTATTGAATGCAGCTTGCGCCCTGAGAACTTTAGAGAAGGCATTCACAAAATAAGGCCTATAGCGACATGTACATACTATATACCGTATGAAACAGAAGACTCTCTGCTTTCATAAGAAAAAAACTAATACTGTAATAATAATAAAAATCACACCCCTGTGAAGTGAGAAGTGCAATGTTGCACTGCTCACTTCACAACATTGCACTGCTCACTTCACAGGGGTGTGATCTTTATTATTATTACAGTATTAGTTTCTTATGAAAGCAGAGAGTCTTCTGTTTCATACGGTATATAGTATGTACATGTCGCTATAGGCCTTATTTTGTGAATAATAGTTCTTCAGGCCCATGCCTTCTCTAAAGTTCTCTCTGAAAAAGAGAATTTTAGAGAAAGCATGGACCTAACAACTAAATATTCACAAAATAAGGCCTATAGCGACATGTACATACTATATACCGTATGAAACAGAAGACTCTGCTTTCATAAGAAAAAAACTAATACTGTAATAATAATAAAAATCACACTCCTGTGAAGTGAGCAGTGCAATGTTGCACTGCTCACTTCACAACATTGCACTGCTCACTTCACAGGGGTGTGGTTTTTTATTATTATTACAGTATTTGTTTTTTTCTTATGAAAGCAGAGAGTCTTCTGTTTCATACGGTATATAGTATGTACATGTCGCTATAGGCCTTATTTTGTGAATAATAGTTATTCAAGGCATGGACCTGTACAACTGCATTCAATAGCCTACTGACAAACTGTACATGGGATCAATGTGTATTTGTTTTCCTCCTAAAAGTAGACATTCAGGGCTTTCATACATGTAGTATGTATATTATAATAATTTATTTATGTTTATTTTTATATCTGCCTGTCAATGTCTGTGACTTTAAACCTTTATAACTCGCTATGACGATAACTTCATGATGATGATCATGCGCACATATCTGATCATTGCCTCAATCGTAGCCCCATATGTGCCCTCTCCCTACGCTCATTCTGTCATCTCGGAGCTACAGAATGAGTGTAGGGAGAGGGCACATATGGGGCTACCTCAATCGCAGTAACGGGGGGGGCAACTATCGTTTCAGAACGATAGTATAAGGTGAGACGCGTTACTGGATCGGTGAGGTTAGTGCTTGTGTCATGTCTGGACATGTTTGGGCAAAGAAGAAAAAGAAGCACGTAGGAGCGATCAACGATGGGAAATAGCTTCATCCACCACGGCATCGAGAGAGACGCTAAGCCCGGCTGTGATATCGACAAAATGACAACTCGATGGCTTCCTCAGTTTAGGATGAGGATGTGTATTCGTTATACATTACAAACGGGTCGATGACGTCCCAGACGCCTTCATTGCGGTCTTATCACTGCAATTATAATGAATACAAAGGTTACATTCACAACCGATAGTGACGGCTGCATTGGCTGGCAAAGACGCTATGGCTGGCGATCTCCAACAAAATACATGTAAAGCGGCCAGTTGATCATGGTGGTCCCTCGATAATGTGAGTCTTTTCGTGCAATCTGTCCATGACTCCATGTGTGTAGCAAACGTTATGAAATGCCGATCGTTGCAGGTTTATATACGGGCAGAGAGCAAATCGCGTTATATCTTTTTCCGAGAATGAGAGAGGTGCAAGCCTAGGCAGTTGAAAGTACAGTGGCAGTGGGGGGGGGGGGGGGGGGGGGGGGGAACTCAAACTGCCAATGCGATCCAAGACGAAGAAACCCCCCCCACAAAGCTCCCTCGGGAGAAACCATGTAGAAACAGGAGGGGAAGGGGAATCGAGTGTATTCACACACACACTAGAGCATGGAGACGTCCATTTTAGATCCCCTGACATCTGCGTTGGTCTATTCCCGGATCTCATACCGGATCTTTGTAGAGCCCATCGGTGTTACTTCCTATGTTGTCCGGGCGCATATAAAGTTGAAGGACAGTAATCAATAAAAAAACCATTAAAACGTATAGATACGCTTCTCGCATACCGTGACCGATATAGAAAAAGCGTATAGATACGCTTCGCGCATTTGATGTGTTAATGCAAAAAAAAGGAAAAAAAAGGTTCCATTCTCACAAATGAGACGCAAATTAAGCTTGTTTTGAGCAAAAAGGAAGATCTCACCATTACCGGTGTGTTATGAGCACGTACAGAAGACAGTTGTGAACAGTAATCAATTGATATTATATTATATTATAATCGCTGTGTCAGTGCTCCAATGATATAGCTGTTCATGCTTTAGACTGATTTATTTCACCATGCAGTACTACAGCATCAGCATCTGCGTGATTTCAAACCAATATTTCAAACAAACAAACATTTCACTCCACAGTGTTTGAATAGTGGTGACGTACCTGCAGTCAAAAACCATTCCCCTTTAATGTTTTTCACACATAGCCCTACCTACATTAGTGATGTAAAACACAGTAAAACAATGTGAAAATGAATCACACTCACTTTGTTGCTCTGTGAAAAACTTTATTCCAAACAACATTTCGATCCACCTGGGAGAAGATCTAGGCTAGAGAAGATCCATTAGGACCGAAACATAGTTTGGAATAAAGTTTTGTTGCGAGCATTCATTTTTCAAATGGTTTTCCAATGACCACAATGCTCATCATGGATATCCCTACAAAACTTAAAACGGAGAGTAAAAGTATGTATTCCTTTTTATATTAGACTGTGCCTTGACTTAGAAGTAAGGAAAAAGCAGCTGTTCAAAAAAATACTGCATCTGGGGCAATGGCATTTCTGATGAAAAAAAATCTAATCACAAACACTTCACAAAGCCCCCATTTTTCACTTGGGAAGAAGCTAGTGAAATGGCAATACGTTTCTATCTGTCACTCTGTTCACGTGAATGGAAAAATGGCAACACAAGGTACATCTTCAAAAAAGACTTCGTAACATTCTGAGCTGTGAATAATGTTAAATATTCCAACTATTTGGAAGTCTGTCTGTCTGTCGACTATAGTGACTCTTTCGCCCCGCTCTCTCTCAGTCTGTCAATCATAGAACCCCACAAGGTGTAATACCTGATTTATACGTGCGAGCAGGTGTTGCGGGTGTCACGCAGCGACGCGTACAGATCTGTGATGAGTGGGTGCGGATTAGCCGACACCAACTCAGAACACCTGCCTCACACCCCTGCACTTCTCCTCTTCCAGCATCAGAGTCCAGGCCAGCACCACATGTGTCCACGATGTAGGCGGTGTGGCCTCTTCCCCTCCTAGCTGTGCCTTGGGTTTGCTCCAACAGTATCATCGCCGTCAGTTCCAGGTACCTGCCACAGTGCCCAGCCAGCCTCATCCTTCTCTCTGAACTTGTCCGTGACCTGTGGGAGGCATGTATCTGATGGTGGTCCACACATGATGTGACATCAAAATACATTTATAGCATTCTAGACACTATCCAAGGTCTTTTAGTGCTGTACTTTGAACATCTATATCTCGGCCCTGTACAGCAGTAGGCCTACACAATTCTAATGTAGACACAAAAACCCGCCTTTTAAGGTCATCTCCTGTCTCAGATTTCCACACTAGCTCTCCTCATCCCTCGTTTTAAGCTTTCCATGTGTGCTCTGAACCTTCACATCCTGTTCCGCCGAGGCAGTCCAGGATCTAAGATGTTGGATATCTCACAACTGCGATACATTGTGAGCTTGTAGATCAGCTATTTCCTCTGTGTGACAATTCACTGACAAATTACATCTACGCATAAATCAAGCCTTAAGATGAGTCTGAATTACCTCCTCTCATCTAATTAATCTTTTGGGAACACATCTAACATTATTTCAAAGTGAACTGTCGGCTTAAGGACTGCTGAGTTGTATTAGAAAGACATAGGAAAGACGATGCAAGATGTTGCGTAAAATCAAACGGGCACTAAAATAATGTGAAATTCTATTCATTCATTTTCACAAATCATTCGACAGTCAAGGGATGTTTGCTTGTTTCTTTTCTTTTCGTTTTTGTCCATACATTATATAATTGAGTATCATACTTGAAATGGTGCACCACCGCTGTATGGAATTTTTAAAGAAAAAAGGGTCACCTGGCCCATAATGTATCCAACCATAACTAATGAAAACAGCAGATTCACTAGCTCACAATGCGTCGGGGAAACAAAATACCCACAAAAATAATTTAGCTCTGTCTATTTGTATTATTTTTGACCAGGCTACATATACACAGTGTGATAGTAGCCTAACAGACTGAACTCCTGCAGACTTCAGCAACCAGCATTGAGCAACCTGCAATGGAGATCCAATAGCGAGGCTGCCTGTCAAATTCGGTGCTTACCCACTCATCTAATGACTTACAGGTCACCCGTGTCAGCAGCCGCTGTGATCCAATCTGACCCCCCTGTACCACACAGATCAGTGTGGGGAGTCATTGGCGGTCAAAAGCAGGTCAATGAGTCCCACCTCGATAGTCATCAGATTGGATTGTCTCCAAGGGACCCCTGAATTATCCCCCCATCATTTGTCTTACTGACAGGCTGCGTAAACGCAGTAGCTTGAGAGAGCGGCCCGCTGTCTCAGAATGCATTATGATCTTGAGGTTGGCTATTTTCGGGAATATGTACATAGTGTCCCAAGAATAGCCTCTCATCACAGTGAGCTAACTGCTGGATACTACTACACATCTTTATTTTTTTGTTTTCTTCTTCTGAAATCGGTCTTGAAAGTAAAGACATGAGTCGGGTTTGAACCCACCATCTCCCGATCATGTGGCAGCGTTCTAACACACTGAGCAACTGGTTCCAGACAATTCACACTGTTTTTTTGTTTGTTTTCTCCTTCTGAAATCGGTCTTGAAATAAAGTAAAGACATGAGTCGGGTTTGAACCCACCATCTCCCGATCATGTGGCAGCGTTTTAACAGACTAAGCCACTTAAAAAAAAAAAAACATGGGCTATAACCCATCGTTTTTGTCATTTCGTCATTTTTTTCAAATCTTCAAAAATGATGAAAAACGGCGCGCTATAGTATGCCGTACGATATGGGCTATAGCCCACGGTCCAAAATGATGAGAAACGAGGCTAACTTTTTTTTTCAAAATTTCAAAAAACATGGGCTATAACCCATCGTTTTTGTCATTTCGTCATTTTTTTCAAATCTTCAAAAATGATGAAAAACTGCGCGCTATAATATGCCGTACGATATGGGCTATAGCCCACGGTCCAAAATGATGAGAAACGAGGCTAACTTTTTTTTTCAAAATTTCAAAAAACATGGGCTATAACCCATCGTTTTTGTCATTTCGTCATTTTTTTCAAATCTTCAAAAATGATGAAAAACGGCGCGCTATAGTATGCCGTACGATATGGGCTATAGCCCACGGTCCAAAATGATGAGAAACGAGGCTAACTTTTTTTTTCAAAATTTCAAAAAACATGGGCTATAACCCATCGTTTTTGTCATTTCGTCATTTTTTTCAAATCCTCAAAAATGATGAAAAACGGCACGCTATAGTATGCCGTACGATATGGGCTATAGCCCATGGTCCAAAATGATGAGAAACGAGGATAACTTTTTTTTTCAAAATTTCAAAAAACATGGGCTATAACCCATCGTTTTTGTCATTTCGTCATTTTTTTCAAATCTTCAAAAATGATGAAAAACGGCGCGCTATAGTATGCCGTACGATATGGGCTATAGCCCATGGTCCAAAATGATGAGAAACGAGGCTAACTTTTTTTTTCAAAATTTCAAAAAAAATGGGCTATAACCCATCGTTTTTGTCATTTCGTCATTTTTTTCAAATCTTCAAAAATGATGAAAAGCGGCGCGCTATAGTATGCCGTACGATATGGGCTATAGCCCATGGTCCAAAATGATGAGAAACGAGGCTAACTTTTTTTTTCAAAATTTCAAAAAACATGGGCTATAACCCATCGTTTTTGTCATTTCGTCATTTTTTTCAAATCTTCAAAAATGATGAAAAACGGCGCGCTATAGTATGCCGTACGATATGGGCTATAGCCCATGGTCCAAAATGATGAGAAACGAGGCTAACTTTTTTTTTCAAAATTTCAAAAAACATGGGCTATAACCCATCGTTTTTGTCATTTCGTCATTTTTTTCAAATCTTCAAAAATGATGAAAAACGGCGCGCTATAGTATGCAGTACGATATGGGCTATAGCCCACGGTCCAAAATGATGAGAAACGAGGCTAACTTTTTTTTTCAAAATTTCAAAAAACATGGGCTATAACCCATCGTTTTTGTCATTTCGTCATTTTTTTTCAAATCTTCAAAAATGATGAAAAACTGCGCGCTATAGTATGCCGTACGATATGGGCTATAGCCCACGGTCCAAAATGATGAGAAACGAGGCTAACTTTTTTTTTCAAAATTTCAAAAAACATGGGCTATAACCCATCGTTTTTGTCATTTCGTCATTTTTTTGAAATCTTCAAAATTGATGAAAAACGGCGCGCTATAGTATGCCGTACGATATGGGCTATAGCCCACGGTCCAAAATGATGAGAAACGAGGCTAACTTTTTTTTCCAAAATTTCAAAAAACATGGGCTATAACCCATCGTTTTTGTCATTTCGTCATTTTTTTAAAATCCTCAAAAATGATGAAAAACGGCACGCTATAGTATGCCGTACGATATGGGCTATAGCCCATGGTCCAAAATGATGAGAAACGAGGATAACTTTTTTTTTCAAAATTTCAAAAAACATGGGCTATAACCCATCGTTTTTGTCATTTCGTCATTTTTTTCAAATCTTCAAAAATGATGAAAAACTGCGCGCTATAGTATGCCGTACGATATGGGCTATAGCCCACGGTCCAAAATGATGAGAAACGAGGCTAACTTTTTTTTTCAAAATTTCAAAAAACATGGGCTATAACCCATCGTTTTTGTCATTTCGTCATTTTTTTCAAATCTTCAAAAATGATGATAAACGGCGCGCTATAGTATGCCGTACGATATGGGCTATAGCCCACGGTCCAAAATGATGAGAAACAAGGCTAACTTTTTTTTCCAAAATTTCAAAAAACATGGGCTATAACCCATCGTTTTTGTCATTTCGTCATTTTTTTCAAATCCTCAAAAATGATGAAAAACGGCACGCTATAGTATGCCGTACGATATGGGCTATAGCCCATGGTCCAAAATGATGAGAAACGAGGATAACTTTTTTTCCCAAAATTTCAAAAAACATGGGCTATAACCCATCGTTTTTGTCATTTCGTCATTTTTTTCAAATCTTCAAAAATGATGAAAAACTGCGCGCTATAGTATGCCGTACGATATGGGCTATAGCCCACGGTCCAAAATGATGAGAAACGAGGCTAACTTTTTTTTTCAAAATTTCAAAAAACATGGGCTATAACCCATCGTTTTTGTCATTTCGTCATTTTTTTCAAATCTTCAAAAATGATGAAAAACTGCGCGCTATAGTATGCCGTACGATATGGGCTATAGCCCACGGTCCAAAATGATGAGAAACGAGGCTAACTTTTTTTTCCAAAATTTCAAAAAACATGGGCTATAACCCATCGTTTTTGTCATTTCGTCATTTTTTTCAAATCTTCAAAAATGATTAAAAACTGCGCGCTATAGTATGCCGTACGATATGGGCTATAGCCCACGGTCCAAAATGATGAGAAACGAGGCTAACTTTTTTTTTCAAAATTTCAAAAAACATGGGCTATAACCCATCGTTTTTGTCATTTCGTCATTTTTTTCAAATCTTCAAAAATGATGATAAACGGCGCGCTATAGTATGCCGTACGATATGGGCTATAGCCCACGGTCCAAAATGATGAGAAACAAGGCTAACTTTTTTTTCCAAAATTTCAAAAAACATGTGCTATATAACCCATCGTTTTTGTCATTTCGTCATTTTTTTCAAATCCTCAAAAATGATGAAAAACGGCACGCTATAGTATGCCGTACGATATGGGCTATAGCCCATGGTCCAAAATGATGAGAAACGAGGATAACTTTTTTTTTCAAAATTTCAAAAAACATGGGCTATAACCATAGAGTATTAAAAGGATAGAGACTAAACTAACGCGAAGCTCCGCCCCCTCTGCTATTCATGTCAGTGGAAGTTGCTCAGTGGCGTTTTGAAGCACCCGGAAGGCTGCCGGAAGTACCGTCTTTTCGCTGATTCAGCATTTCACCGAGGTGCACTCTGGGTGCACTTCCGCATTTGGACACCAAAATTTGGTGTCCAAATGCGGAAGTGCACCCAGAGTGCACCTCGGCCGTGAACGCCATGTGAACGCGCCTGAAGCCTGAATCCATTCATGAACGCGCTCCGTGTCGAGTACGAGCAAAGACAAAAAAGAAAAAACAATACATAGATTTTCGTCTGTTTACATAGCGCACAGGCGCTGAACCAGAAACTTGAGAATTCTGACATTATCTAGGGATTTATATCGAAATGTTAGTAAAGACTTAGCAACTAGGTGGTCTATTTTACCCCTAAAATGTATCAATATAATAAAAACAGTTCCATCTGGGCAATGTTTAATGTTACAGCTAGTGTACTGTACACATGACATGATGGGTGCATTTGGTTCCATTGTACACTGACTTGAATTAGATTAACACTATAAGACATTTACTGTGTATGAATTCATAAATTACAGACTAAATTAAAACCACAATCTTTGAACATCTTCTGTTTTTTAAACTCAGTACCTCACCAGTTGTGTAAAGATGCAACACAATCAACAAACTCAATGTGGGAAAATTATAAAATTACGGTAGTTAAAAAAAAAAAAAACACCATGTAGTGATCCCAGGAAAATATCGTTCCCATCAGAAAATAGGCTATACATTACTTTTCTTTAATTACCTACCCTACAGGAGTGGTTCTCAAACTTTTCAGCCCACCCACCACCAAACAGGGTAGTTTATTTAGCCTAACCCCTTCCTAGTGACAACATAAATGGATCTGTAAGAATTCTTAAGAAATAAGATTTTATTTTCAAATACATAAAGTTACAGTACTGCACACTAGGGCTTTCACTTCTAGTGATTTTTACTAGTTGACTAGTTGTTTAACTACCTATTATGTAAAAGAAAAAAAGGTATTGTGCATTTAAAAACGGTGTACATTGGTGACTATAATGTAGCATTCTAGCTGATCTTGAGGCCTACAAAAACGGGGGAAAATAAGCTCAGAAGATCAGAATTTGTGTCATTACAGTATAAATGTATGGAAGTCAGGTATGTCACACAATTCAATTCAAAGGGCTTTATTGGCATGAGAAAACAACATTGCCAAAGCAGAAAGAACACTACAACAATACAGCAATATAATCAAAACAAAGATTATGTACTTTGAAGGTCAGAATCTTCAATAGATCAACTTCTATGTACCAAGATCACTCGATGCAGGAATATACACGAGAAACACGAAAAACACGAGCTCCCACAACACAGCAATGTGTCAGTTTTAGTACTATTAGCTGGTAAACCAAACCAAACTCCGGTTTACGGTGGGCTTCTTATCTGTAATATAATAAATCAGTTATTTTTTGAGATGTGGTACATGATGCGAGCACTCGAGTCGTGGTTAACAAAAAGGCTGCTTTATCCTCCAGACCAGAAAACAGAATGTAAACACAAACTGCCCTGTGCGCGTCCATGAAGCAAACCAGCGGCGCGCTTTCTTGTGCTCGTGCATGAATTTCATCCGCCTGCAGTCCCAAACTTGGCCACCAGGGACCAGCGCTTCAACATTGGAGTGCATAGCTGGCCCCTTGGCTATAACCCATCGTTTTTGTCATTTCGTCATTTTTTTTAAATCTTCAAAAATGATGAAAAACTGCGCGCTATAGTATGCCGTACGATATGGGCTATAGCCCACGGTCCAAAATGATGAGAAACGAGGCTAACTTTTTTTTTCAAAATTTCAAAAAACATGGGCTATAACCCATCGTTTTTGTCATTTCGTCATTTTTTTCAAATCTTCAAAAATGATGAAAAACTGCGCGCTATAGTATGCCGTACGATATGGGCTATAGCCCACGGTCCAAAATGATGAGAAACGAGGCTAACTTTTTTTTTCAAAATTTCAAAAAACATGGGCTATAACCCATCGTTTTTGTCATTTCGTCATTTTTTTCAAATCTTCAAAAATGATGAAAAACGGCACGCTATAGTATGCCGTACGATATGGGCTATAGCCCACGGTCCAAAATGATGAGAAACGAGGCTAACTTTTTTTTTCAAAATTTCAAAAAACATGGGCTATAACCCATCGTTTTTGTCATTTCGTCATTTTTTTCAAATCCTCAAAAATGATGAAAAACGGCACGCTATAGTATGCCGTACGATATGGGCTATAGCCCATGGTCCAAAATGATGAGAAACGAGGATAACTTTTTTTTTCAACATTTCAAAAAACATGGGCTATAACCCATCGTTTTTGTCATTTCGTCATTTTTTTCAAATCTTCAAAAATGATGAAAAACTGCGCGCTATAGTATGCCGTACGATATGGGCTATAGCCCACGGTCCAAAATGATGAGAAACGAGGCTAACTTTTTTTTTCAAAATTTCAAAAAACATGGGCTATAACCCATCGTTTTTGTCATTTCGTCATTTTTTTCAAATCTTCAAAAATGATGAAAAACGGCGCGCTATAGTATGCCGTACGATATGGGCTATAGCCCATGGTCCAAAATGATGAGAAACGAGGCTAACTTTTTTTTTCAAAATTTCAAAAAACATGGGCTATAACCCATCGTTTTTGTCATTTCGTCATTTTTTTCAAATCTTCAAAAATGATGAAAAACGGCGCGCTATAGTATGCCGTACGATATGGGCTATAGCCTACGGTCCAAAATGATGAGAAACGAGGCTAACTTTTTTTTTCAAAATTTCAAAAAACATGGGCTATAACCCATCGTTTTTGTCATTTCGTCATTTTTTTCAAATCCTCAAAAATGTTGAAAAACGGCACGCTATAGTATGCCGTACGATATGGGCTATAGCCCATGGTCCAAAATGATGAGAAACGAGGATAACTTTTTTTTCCAAAATTTCAAAAAACATGGGCTATAACCCATCGTTTTTGTCATTTCGTCATTTTTTTTAAATCTTCAAAAATGATGAAAAACTGCGCGCTATAGTATGCCGTACGATATGGGCTATAGCCCACGGTCCAAAATGATGAGAAACGAGGCTAACTTTTTTTTTCAAAATTTCAAAAAACATGGGCTATAACCCATCGTTTTTGTCATTTGTCATTTTTTTCAAATCTTCAAAAATGATGAAAAACGGCGCGCTATAGTATGCCGTACGATATGGGCTATAGCCCACGGTCCAAAATGATGAGAAACGAGGCTAACTTTTTTTTTCAAAATTTCAAAAAACATGGGCTATAACCCATCGTTTTTGTCATTTCGTCATTTTTTTCAAATCCTCAAAAATGTTGAAAAACGGCACGCTATAGTATGCCGTACGATATGGGCTATGGCCCATGGTCCAAAATGATGAGAAACGAGGATAACTTTTTTTTTCAAAATTTCAAAAAACATGGGCTATAACCCATCGTTTTTGTCATTTCGTCATTTTTTCAAATCTTCAAAAATGATGAAAAACTGTGCGCTATAGTATGCCGTACGATATGGGCTATAGCCCACGGTCCAAAATGATGAGAAACGAGGCTAACTTTTTTTTTCAAAATTTCAAAAAACATGGGCTATAACCCATCGTTTTTGTCATTTCGTCATTTTTTTCAAATCTTCAAAAATGATGAAAAACGGCGCGCTATAGTATGCCGTACGATATGGGCTATAGCCCATGGTCCAAAATGATGAGAAACGAGGCTAACTTTTTTTTTCAAAATTTCAAAAAACATGGGCTATAACCCATCGTTTTTGTCATTTCGTCATTTTTTTCAAATCTTCAAAAATGATGAAAAACGGCGCGCTATAGTATGCCGTACGATATGGGCTATAGCCCACGGTCCAAAATGATGAGAAACGAGGCTAACTTTTTTTTTCAAAATTTCAAAAAACATGGGCTATAACCCATCGTTTTTGTCATTTCGTCATTTTTTTCAAATCCTCAAAAATGATGAAAAACGGCACGCTATAGTATGCCGTACGATATGGGCTATAGCCCATGGTCCAAAATGATGAGAAACGAGGATAACTTTTTTTTTCAAAATTTCAAAAAACATGGGCTATAACCATAGAGTATTAAAAGGATAGAGACTAAACTAACGCGAAGCTCCGCCCCCTCTGCTATTCATGTCAGTGGAAGTTGCTCAGTGGCGTTTTGAAGCACCCGGAAGGCTGCCGGAAGTACCGTCTTTTCGCTGATTCAGCATTTCACAGAGGTGCACTCTGGGTGCACTTCCGCATTTGGACACCAAAATTTGGTGTCCAAATGCGGAAGTGCACCCAGAGTGCACCTCGGCCGTGAACGCCATGTGAACGCGCCTGAAGCCTGAATCCATTCATGAACGCGCTCCGTGTCGAGTACGAGCAAAGACAAAAAAGAAAAAACAATACATAGATTTTCGTCTGTTTACATCGCGCACAGTTGCTGAACCAGAAACTTGAGAATTCTGACATTATCTAGGGATTTATATCGAAATGTTAGTAAAGACTTAGCAACTAGGTGGTCTATTTTACCCCTAAAATGTATCAATATAATAAAAACAGTTCCATCTGGGCAATGTTTAATGTTACAGCTAGTGTACTGTACACATGACATGATGGGTGCATTTGGTTCCATTGTACACTGACTTGAATTAGATTAACACTATAAGACATTTACTGTGTATGAATTCATAAATTACAGACTAAATTAAAACCACAATCTTTGAACATCTTCTGTTTTTTAAACTCAGTACCTCACCAGTTGTGTAAAGATGCAACACAATCAACAAACTCAATGTGGGAAAATTATAAAATTACGGTAGTTAAAAAAAAAAAAAACACCATGTAGTGATCCCAGGAAAATATCGTTCCCATCAGAAAATAGGCTATACATTACTTTTCTTTAATTACCTACCCTACAGGAGTGGTTCTCAAACTTTTCAGCCCACCCACCACCAAACAGGGTAGTTTATTTAGCCTAACCCCTTCCTAGTGACAACATAAATGGATCTGTAAGAATTCTTAAGAAATAAGATTTTATTTTCAAATACATAAAGTTACAGTACTGCACACTAGGGCTTTCACTTCTAGTGATTTTTACTAGTTGACTAGTTGTTTAACTACCTATTATGTAAAAGAAAAAAAGGTATTGTGCATTTAAAAACGGTGTACATTGGTGACTATAATGTAGCATTCTAGCTGATCTTGAGGCCTACAAAAACGGGGGAAAATAAGCTCAGAAGATCAGAATTTGTGTCATTACAGTATAAATGTATGGAAGTCAGGTATGTCACACAATTCAATTCAATTCAAAGGGCTTTATTGGCATGAGAAAACAACATTGCCAAAGCAGAAAGAACACTACAACAATACAGCAATATAATCAAAACAAAAATTATGTACTTTGAAGGTCAGAATCTTCAATAGATCAACTTCTATGTACCAAGATCACTCGATGCAGGAATATACACGAGAAACACGAAAAACACGAGCTCCCACAACACAGCAATGTGTCAGTTTTAGTACTATTAGCTGGTAAACCAAACCAAACTCCGGTTTACGGTGGGCTTCTTATCTGTAATATAATAAATCAGTTATTTTTTGAGATGTGGTACATGATGCGAGCACTCGAGTCGTGGTTAACAAAAAGGCTGCTTTATCCTCCAGACCAGAAAACAGAATGTAAACACAAACTGCCCTGTGCGCGTCCATAAAGCAAACCAGCGGCGCGCTTTCTTGTGCTCGTGCATGAATTTCATCCGCCTGCAGTCCCAAACTTGGCCACCAGGGACCAGCGCTTCAACATTGGAGTGCATAGCTGGCCCCTTGGCTATAACCCATCGTTTTTGTCATTTCGTCATTTTTTTTAAATCTTCAAAAATGATGAAAAACTGCGCTCTATAGTATGCGTACGATATGGGCTATAGCCCACGGTCCAAAATGATGAGAAACGAGGCTAACTTTTTTTTTCAAAATTTCAAAAAACATGGGCTATAACCCATCGTTTTTGTCATTTCGTCATTTTTTTCAAATCTTCAAAAATGATGAAAAACGGCGCGCTATAGTATGCCGTACGATATGGGCTATAGCCCATGGTCCAAAATGATGAGAAACGAGGATAACTTTTTTTTTCAAAATTTCAAAAAACATGGGCTATAACCCATCGTTTTTGTCATTTCGTCATTTTTTTCAAATCTTCAAAAATGATGAAAAACTGCGCGCTATAGTATGCCGTACGATATGGGCTATAGCCCACGGTCCAAAATGATGAGAAACGAGGCTAACTTTTTTTTTCAAAATTTCAAAAAACATGGGCTATAACCCATCGTTTTTGTCATTTCGTCATTTTTTTCAAATCTTCAAAAATGATGAAAAACGGCGCGCTATAGTATGCCGTACGATATGGGCTATAGCCTACGGTCCAAAATGATGAGAAACGAGGCTAACTTTTTTTTTCAAAATTTCAAAAAACATGGGCTATAACCCATCGTTTTTGTCATTTCGTCATTTTTTTCAAATCCTCAAAAATGATGAAAAACGGCACGCTATAGTATGCCGTACGATATGGGCTATAGCCCATGGTCCAAAATGATGAGAAACGAGGATAACTTTTTTTTCCAAAATTTCAAAAAACATGGGCTATAACCCATCGTTTTTGTCATTTCGTCATTTTTTTCAAATCTTCAAAAATGATGAAAAACTGCGCGCTATAGTATGCCGTACGATATGGGCTATAGCCCACGGTCCAAAATGATGAGAAACGAGGCTAACTTTTTTTTTCAAAATTTCAAAAAACATGGGCTATAACCCATCGTTTTTGTCATTTCGTCATTTTTTTCAAATCCTCAAAAATGATGAAAAACGGCACGCTATAGTATGCCGTACGATATGGGCTATAGCCCATGGTCCAAAATGATGAGAAACGATGATAACTTTTTTTTTCAAAATTTCAAAAAACATGGGCTATAACCATAGAGTATTAAAAGGATAGAGACTAAACTAACGCGAAGCTCCGCCCCCTCTGCTATTCATGTCAGTGGAAGTTGCTCAGTGGCGTTTTGAAGCACCCGGAAGGCTGCCGGAAGTACCGTCTTTTCGCTGATTCAGCATTTCACAGAGGTGCACTCTGGGTGCACTTCCGCATTTGGACACCAAAATTTGGTGTCCAAATGCGGAAGTGCACCCAGAGTGCACCTCGGCCGTGAACGCCATGTGAACGCGCCTGAAGCCTGAATCCATTCATGAACGCGCTCCGTGTCGAGTACGAGCAAAGACAAAAAAGAAAAAACAATACATAGATTTTCGTCTGTTTACATAGCGCACAGGCGCTGAACCAGAAACTTGAGAATTCTGACATTATCTAGGGATTTATATCGAAATGTTAGTAAAGACTTAGCAACTAGGTGGTCTATTTTACCCCTAAAATGTATCAATATAATAAAAACAGTTCCATCTGGGCAATGTTTAATGTTACAGCTAGTGTACTGTACACATGACATGATGGGTGCATTTGGTTCCATTGTACACTGACTTGAATTAGATTAACACTATAAGACATTTACTGTGTATGAATTCATAAATTACAGACTAAATTAAAACCACAATCTTTGAACATCTTCTGTTTTTTAAACTCAGTACCTCACCAGTTGTGTAAAGATGCAACACAATCAACAAACTCAATGTGGGAAAATTATAAAATTACGGTAGTTAAAAAAAAAAAAAACACCATGTAGTGATCCCAGGAAAATATCGTTCCCATCAGAAAATAGGCTATACATTACTTTTCTTTAATTACCTACCCTACAGGAGTGGTTCTCAAACTTTTCAGCCCACCCACCACCAAACAGGGTAGTTTATTTAGCCTAACCCCTTCCTAGTGACAACATAAATGGATCTGTAAGAATTCTTAAGAAATAAGATTTTATTTTCAAATACATAAAGTTACAGTACTGCACACTAGGGCTTTCACTTCTAGTGATTTTTACTAGTTGACTAGTTGTTTAACTACCTATTATGTAAAAGAAAAAAAGGTATTGTGCATTTAAAAACGGTGTACATTGGTGACTATAATGTAGCATTCTAGCTGATCTTGAGGCCTACAAAAACGGGGGAAAATAAGCTCAGAAGATCAGAATTTGTGTCATTACAGTATAAATGTATGGAAGTCAGGTATGTCACACAATTCAATTCAATTCAAAGGGCTTTATTGGCATGAGAAAACAACATTGCCAAAGCAGAAAGAACACTACAACAATACAGCAATATAATCAAAACAAAAATTATGTACTTTGAAGGTCAGAATCTTCAATAGATCAACTTCTATGTACCAAGATCACTCGATGCAGGAATATACACGAGAAACACGAAAAACACGAGCTCCCACAACACAGCAATGTGTCAGTTTTAGTACTATTAGCTGGTAAACCAAACCAAACTCCGGTTTACGGTGGGCTTCTTATCTGTAATATAATAAATCAGTTATTTTTTGAGATGTGGTACATGATGCGAGCACTCGAGTCGTGGTTAACAAAAAGGCTGCTTTATCCTCCAGACCAGAAAACAGAATGTAAACACAAACTGCCCTGTGCGCGTCCATGAAGCAAACCAGCGGCGCGCTTTCTTGTGCTCGTGCATGAATTTCATCCGCCTGCAGTCCCAAACTTGGCCACCAGGGACCAGCGCTTCAACATTGGAGTGCATAGCTGGCCCCTTGGCTATAACCCATCGTTTTTGTCATTTCGTCATTTTTTTTAAATCTTCAAAAATGATGAAAAACTGCGCGCTATAGTATGCCGTACGATATGGGCTATAGCCCACGGTCCAAAATGATGAGAAACGAGGCTAACTTTTTTTTTCAAAATTTCAAAAAACATGGGCTATAACCCATCGTTTTTGTCATTTCGTCATTTTTTTCAAATCTTCAAAAATGATGAAAAACTGCGCGCTATAGTATGCCGTACGATATGGGCTATAGCCCACGGTCCAAAATGATGAGAAACGAGGCTAACTTTTCTTTTCAAAATTTCAAAAAACATGGGCTATAACCCATCGTTTTTGTCATTTCGTCATTTTTTTCAAAAATGATGAAAAACGGCGCGCTATAGTATGCCGTACGATATGGGCTATAGCCCATGGTCCAAAATGATGAGAAAAGAGGCTAAGTTTTTTTTTCAAAATTTCAAAAAACATGGGCTATAACCCATCGTTTTTGTCATTTCGTCATTTTTTTCAAATCTTCAAAAATGATGAAAAACGGCGCGCTATAGTATGCCGTACGATATGGGCTATAGCCCACGGTCCAAAATGATGAGAAACGAGGCTAACTTTTTTTTTCAAAATTTCAAAAAACATGGGCTATAACCCATCGTTTTTGTCATTTCGTCATTTTTTTTCAAATCTTCAAAAATGATGAAAAACTGCGCGCTATAGTATGCCGTACGATATGGGCTATAGCCCACGGTCCAAAATGATGAGAAACGAGGCTAACTTTTTTTTTCAAAATTTAAAAAAACATGGGCTATAACCCATCGTTTTTGTCATTTCGTCATTTTTTTCAAATCTTCAAAAATGATGAAAAACGGCGCGCTATAGTATGCCGTACGATATGGGCTATAGCCCATGGTCCAAAATGATGAGAAACGAGGCTAACTTTTTTTTTCAAAATTTCAAAAAACATGGGCTATAACCATAGAGTTATTATACAATAGAGAAGACACCCAGAGGAAATCCTGAAGCGCAATGGACATAGTGGCCGAAGAAGGTATTGCAGTTTGGTAAGGTTTTGTCCTCAAACACATGAACGCGCACTAGGCTCCGCCCACTCCAGCAAGTTTCAGCCAGCTCTCTGAGCTCTGCCCCAGAGCGGAGCGCTGAGAGACTGACCGCATTAAAACCAGGAAATGTCGCATCAGGACTTTTGCTCATTACTTATTATTCTGTGTATATAAAATATAGATAATTTGTCTAATCTCTAGTTACATCAATATTGTTCTTGTAAAATAGTTGGTTTGTGACCAAGTAGATGTTAATGAAGGTACCATTAGGAGAGATAACAGGCAAACGTTGATTAAAATGACAATCATTTTACATCTAATTGTGTAGACTTCTGGTATTAGATTAATTGGCCTAATGCAGATATTTAACAATAATTTTACTCTGACTGGGGTCCATTTGGTTTCATTCTACTATCTTAAGAGTTAAAGATCTAATAAGGAGCATTGTTGTTTTGTGTGATGTGATATGAAGCTTTTATTTGCTGGAGTATTTCCAATTTGACATACATTTTACTTTTCTACTCTATTAAGTGTGTGTGTGTGTGTGTGTGTGTGTGTGTGTGTGTGTGTGTGTGTGTGTGAGAGATAGTTTGGCTACTTGGACACGTGAGCTTGCAGATCTGCTATTTGTATACATTTCAATGATTTCATACAAATCTTCCCCCTGGGTCCACAGTTGATATTGCTAAATGTGCAACATTGTGATTTGGGACAGACTATAGGCTAATTGACATCACCAGCTAGATTGGAAGTGACTGTTGTGTTGTATATTTTAGTGTCCTTGTGTACAACATATAGATCAATGTTTAACCCATTTTGACCTGGAAACGATTCTACAAATGTCTTCTGAAAAACCATATGTTTCTATGTCAGTCCTTCTCAAACATTTTCACGTCAACGACCCCCAAGATTATCTGTAATTGGCCGCCGACCCCCATCTGAAAATATGTTGTTCCTTCCTGCAGTGACCTCCCAGAAGCAAAGATATGAGTTAAAAAAACGTTCGCTTTGAAAGAATATAATATTCAAAGATTTGCACTACAATTTCACGATTAAAAAAAAAAATAGCAGACCTACAAGCTCATAGCGCGGCACTCGGTGCAATTAATTTAGTTCAAATTGACAGGCGTTACGTCATGATTATGTACGATGACAAGACAAGAGCACCGCTCACTTCACACGAGTGTGATTTTTTATTTATACTCGTCTCAATATTTGCAATTTGCAATATATTGACAATGAAAGGAGGTACAGTACAGTACAGTACAGTACAGTACAGTACAGTACAGTACAGTACAGTACAGTACAGCACCACTCACTTCAGACGGTTCTGATGTTTTTTTGTGTTTCTTTTTAAAGGAGAACGATGCCTGGTGCTCTTGTCTGGAACCCTCCTCAGAACGGCGTGGGGGAAGAGGTACAGATTTGGCTCCCTGCCTCTCCCCGGCCTGTGGACCCGGCAGACCGGTGAGTTGTAATTTATTACAGTGTTAACAATGATAGTACAATATTACAATGTCAATGTCATTACTAGCGCTACACTGTTATCGCAAGGTTACTACAATGTTGTTAAAATGTTACAATATTAAAAAACGTTTTAGAGGGAATTTGAGTAGGTTTTGGTCATTCGTTAAAATCTTGAGGCATTTGGACTAGTTTTCCCCCAATATTTTTAAATTCTACTACCACTACATATCGGATCCAGATATTATACTTTTACCTCCACTGCATGTATTTGAAAACATTAGTTACTTTAGTCACTTTGCAGATATTTTTTAATATTTATTACAAAACATACCTGAGCACTATTCTACAAATATTCTAAATCCTGACAGTTTGTGCCACATTTTCAGGATCTTTCAAAAATAGCAGATCTACCAGCTCACATTTGAAAACTTGTAAAGGGACATTTAGCAGAATGACTACTTTCTACTTTTGGTACTTTATGTACATTTTTTTAAACCAATACTTTTGTACTTTTGCGGAAGTACATTTTAAATTCTGGACTTTTACAGAAACAGTATTTCTATACAGCACTATTGATACTTTTAAAGGAAAACGTTAGATGTCTTTCGACCAAGGTTCATGTTTTAGGTTATTAGAGAAAGTAAAAGATAAGTACATTTTCTTTCATTTACTGCTTTCTTTCGTTTTAGCGATTTTTAACCATTTCTGACAGGGGGCTGGGGGCATTCCAACATTTACAAAATGTTATAGCGATTTTTTTTACTATAGTCCTACTAGACCCCAGGAAATTACATTTGGCCACAAAAGATCACGGGATCTGTTGAATGTGACAAACTGACATCCCCCCAGTATCCTCCTTCACATTCAGTTGATCCTGTGATCTTCTGTGGCCAGATGTAATTCCCTGGGGTCTAGTAGGACTATAGTAAATGATATTAAAGAAATTGCCATAACATTTTGTAAAATAAATATATATATGTATTTAGCCCCATGTTCGAATGCCCCCGCCCCATGTCAAAAATAGCTAAAATTGTTGAAACAAATTAAAGCAGCAAATGAAAATAAACCAATAAACACTCATCTTTTGCTTTCTCTAATAACAACCTAAAACACGAACCTTGGTTGAAAAAAACTAAAGTTGTCCTTCAAGTCAGAAATGAGAATTCCAACACTGCTTATACTTTTTCATAGTATTCATCATTGCTGTTAGAAATATTGTATTTGTCGTAGCAACAACATTACAGTGGCAATACCTTGCACTGCGAGCTGTTGTGAGCTTGTAGATCGGCTATTTACAACATCTTTGCCTTTCTGATGTAATTACCAATTTGGCTAATGTTTGATACTTTTTGGGGTTGCTTTAGACGCAGCAATGGTCTTATTGGTTTATTTTTATTTGTCATTTCAGAGATTAAAAAAAAAAAAAAAAAAAGTAGTAGAGTAAAAGCATAATATTTGCCTCTGAGATGTAGTGGAGTAGCAATTAGGGGGCGGGGATATTTCATTATGCCCAATTGTGGTCCCAAATCCTACTTTAAATGTGCCACGTCTCTGTGTGCGGTTGTAATGCATGTAACTCAAGAACCGTTTGCCCCACCGACTTCAAACTTGACACACGCGTTCCACACCCCTACAGGGAGTGCAGTGCCCGGCCTTGAGTCGGTGGCAAACACCGTTGTCCAGAAACGCCACAAAAGGCTCTGGTCAGGCTCTGCCAGTGGACCTAATGAGCCCAAATCCATCACCTGTGCAATTTCCAGTCTCTGCCTCAGCCAATTCATTGCCACGGCAACCCCACACCTGTTAATTGATTACTTAACCAGTCCACTTGTCACAGTCAGTTTGCACTCTTCAGGCACAGACAGATACAGAGACCTCCATATACAGTATGGGCACAAAAGGGACCCGTTAAAACGGGTGCTATGACAAGTTATTGTCGGGTATTATTAGGTTCCCTAGTTGCATCGTTCTCAAGTAGGCCGGTGGCCGATGGGCACGTGCAGGTGTATTAATTTCTAACACTTGTTTTTAATACCTTTTTTTTTGTTTATTTATTTATAGGCATTATTCATGCCTATAAAAATCATGCCGGCTGCCCTTGATGTCTGGAATGCTCCTTGGGAACGCCAGGGGAGTGACCTCCGAACACCGGGGATAGGGTCGAGATGCCTGGGGGGTCTCCACGCCCGGTCAACGATAGTGGGCGCGCTATGTTGTCTGGAATCCCCATGGATATGTACCGCTCAAGCTGGTACATTGAGGTACATTAGGCCCGTCACAACTCACAAGTACTAATACATTATTCAAATTACAATATAAAATGCATGAATAGTGAAAGTAGCAGATCTACGAGGTCAAAACAGTTTTGAGCTCCTAGATCTGCTTCTTCCACTACTTTCTAACATGGGAACGATTATGACTATTATCCCAAAAGTATTGCGATTTTCACAATTACTTATGTAGTAATTGTGATGGGCCTAAGGGTGGGTGTGTGTGTGTGTGGGGGGGGGGGGCACACAGGGGCGGGGGGCGCTTAAGGACTTCAGTAAAATAATGTTTTAGGAGCTGTTTCTCAACAACCAAAGTGTCAAATAATGGTTAGAAGCTGTTTTTCAACAACCAAAAGTGTCAAATAATGTTTTAGGAGCTGTTTCTCAATAACCAAAAGTGTAAAATAATGTTTTAGGAGCTGTTTCTCAACAACCAAAGTGTCAAATAATGGTTAGAAGCTGTTTTTCAACAACCAAAAGTGTCAAATAATGTTTTAGGAGCTGTTTCTCAATAACCAAAAGTGTAAAATAATGTTTTAGGAGCTGTTTCTCAACAACCAAAGTGTCAAATAATGGTTAGAAGCTGTTTTTCAACAACCAAAAGTGTCAAATAATGTTTTAGGAGCTGTTTCTCAATAACCAAAAGTGTAAAAGAATGTTTTAGGAGCTGTTTCTCAACAACCAAAGTGTCAAATAATGGTTAGAAGCTGTTTTTCAACAACCAAAAGTGTCAAATAATGTTTTAGGAGCTGTTTCTCAATAACCAAAAGTGTAAAATAATGTTTTAGGAGCTGTTTCTCAACAACCAAAGTGTCAAATAATGGTTAGAAAATAATTTGCCTCCCAAAATAATTTGCCTGCCAAAATAATTTGCCTCCCAAAATAATTTAATTTGCCAAAATAATTTGCCTCCCAAAATAATTTGCCTCCCAAAATAATTTGCCTCCCAAAATAATTTGCCTCCCAAAATAATTTGCCAAAATAATTTGCCTCCCAAAATAATTTGCCTCCCAAAATAATTTGCCTCCCAAAATAATTTGCCAAAATAATTTGCCTCCCAAAATAATTTGCCAAAATAATTTGCCTCCCAAAATAATTTGCCAAAATAATTTGCCTCCCAAAATAATTTGCCAAAATAATTTGCCTCCCAAAATAATTTGCCAAAATAATTTGCCTCCCAAAATAATTTGCCTCCCAAAATAATTTGCCTCCCAAAATAATTTGCCAAAATAATTTGCCTCCCAAAATAATTTGCCTCCCAAAATAATTTGCCTCCCAAAATAATTTGCCTCCCAAAATAATTTGCCTGCCAAAATAAGTTGCCTCCCAAAATAATTTGCCTCCCAAAATAATTTGCCAAAATAATTTGCCTCCCAAAATAATTTGCCAAAATAATTTGCCTCCCAAAATAAATTTCCAAAATAATTTGCCTCCCAAAATACATTACCAAAATAATTTGCCTCCCAAAATAATTTGCCAAAATAATTTGCCTCCCAAAATATATTGCCTCCCAAAATAATTTGCCTCCCAAAATAATTTGCCTCCCAAAATAATTTGCCAAAATAATTTGCCTCCCAAAATAATTTGCCTCCCAAAATAATTTGCCTCCCAAAATAATTTGCCTCCCAAAATAATTAGCCAAAATAATGTTTTAGGAGCTGTTTCTCAACAACCAAAGTGTCAAATAATGGTTAGAAGCTGTTTTTCAACAACCAAAAGTGTCAAATAATGTTTTAGGAGCTGTTTCTCAACAACCAAAAGTGTAAAATAATGTTTTAGGAGCTGTTTCTCAACAACCAAAGTGTCAAATAATGGTTAGAAGCTGTTTTTCAACAACCAAAAGTGTCAAATAATGTTTTAGGAGCTTTTTCTCAACAACCAAAAGTGTAAAATAATGTTTTAGGAGCTGTTTCTCAACAACCAAAGTGTCAAATAATGGTTAGAAGCTGTTTTTCAACAACCAAAAGTGTCAAATAATGTTTTAGGAGCTGTTTCTCAATAACCAAAAGTGTAAAATAATGTTTTAGGAGCTGTTTCTCAACAACCAAAGTGTCAAATAATGGTTAGAAGCTGTTTTTCAACAACCAAAAGTGTCAAATAATGTTTTAGGAGCTGTTTCTCAACAACCAAAAGTGTAAAATAATAATTTAGGAGCTGTTTCTCAATAACCAAAAGTGTAAAATAATGTTTTAGGAGCTGTTTCTCAACAACCAAAGTGTCAAATAATGGTTAGAAGCTGTTTTTCAACAACCAAAAGTGTCAAATAATGTTTTAGGAGCTGTTTCTCAATAACCAAAAGTGTAAAATAATGTTTTAGGAGCTGTTTCTCAACAACCAAAGTGTCAAATAATGGTTAGAAGCTGTTTTTCAACAACCAAAAGTGTCAAATAATGTTTTAGGAGCTGTTTCTCAATAACCAAAAGTGTAAAATAATGTTTTAGGAGCTGTTTCTCAACAACCAAAGTGTCAAATAATGGTTAGAAGCTGTTTTTCAACAACCAAAAGTGTCAAATAATGTTTTAGGAGCTGTTTCTCAATAACCAAAAGTGTAAAATAATGTTTTAGGAGCTGTTTCTCAACAACCAAAGTGTCAAATAATGGTTAGAAGCTGTTTTTCAACAACCAAAAGTGTCAAATAATGTTTTAGGAGCTGTTTCTCAATAACCAAAAGTGTAAAATAATGTTTTAGGAGCTGTTTCTCAACAACCAAAGTGTCAAATAATGGTTAGAAAATAATTTGCCTCCCAAAATAATTTGCCTGCCAAAATAATTTGCCTCCCAAAATAATTTAATTTGCCAAAATAATTTGCCTCCCAAAATAATTTGCCAAAATAATTTGCCTCCCAAAATAATTTGCCTCCCAAAATAATTTGCCTGCCAAAATAATTTGCCTCCCAAAATAATTTGCCAAAATAATTTGCCTCCCAAAATAATTTGCCTCCCAAAATAATTTGCCAAAATAATTTGCCTCCCAAAATAATTTGCCTCCCAAAATAATTTGCCTCCCAAAATAATTTGCCAAAATAATTTGCCTCCCAAAATAATTTGCCTCCCAAAATAATTTTCCAAAATAATTTGCCTGCCAAAATAATTTGCCTCCCAAAATAATTTGCCTCCCAAAATAATTTGCCAAAATAATTTGCCTCCCAAAATAATTTGCCAAAATAATTTGCCTCCCAAAATAATTTGCCAAAATAATTTGCCTCCCAAAATAATTTCCCAAAATAATTTGCCAAAATAATTTGCCTCCCAAAATAATTTGCCTCCCAAAATAATTTGCCTCCCAAAATAATTAGCCAAAATAATGTTTTAGGAGCTGTTTCTCAACAACCAAAGTGTCAAATAATGGTTAGAAGCTGTTTTTCAACAACCAAAAGTGTCAAATAATGTTTTAGGAGCTGTTTCTCAACAACCAAAAGTGTAAAATAATGTTTTAGGAGCTGTTTCTCAACAACCAAAGTGTCAAATAATGGTTAGAAGCTGTTTTTCAACAACCAAAAGTGTCAAATAATGTTTTAGGAGCTTTTTCTCAACAACCAAAAGTGTAAAATAATGTTTTAGGAGCTGTTTCTCAACAACCAAAGTGTCAAATAATGGTTAGAAGCTGTTTTTCAACAACCAAAAGTGTCAAATAATGTTTTAGGAGCTGTTTCTCAATAACCAAAAGTGTAAAATAATGTTTTAGGAGCTGTTTCTCAACAACCAAAGTGTCAAATAATGGTTAGAAGCTGTTTTTCAACAACCAAAAGTGTCAAATAATGTTTTAGGAGCTGTTTCTCAACAACCAAAAGTGTAAAATAATGTTTTAGGAGCTGTTTCTCAACAACCAAAGTGTCAAATAATGGTTAGAAGCTGTTTTTCAACAACCAAAAGTGTCAAATAATGTTTTAGGAGCTGTTTCTCAATAACCAAAAGTGTAAAATAATGTTTTAGGAGCTGTTTCTCAACAACCAAAGTGTCAAATAATGGTTAGAAGCTGTTTTTCAACAACCAAAAGTGTCAAATAATGTTTTAGGAGCTGTTTCTCAATAACCAAAAGTGTAAAATAATGTTTTAGGAGCTGTTTCTCAACAACCAAAGTGTCAAATAATGGTTAGAAGCTGTTTTTCAACAACCAAAAGTGTCAAATAATGTTTTAGGAGCTGTTTCTCAATAACCAAAAGTGTAAAATAATGTTTTAGGAGCTGTTTCTCAACAACCAAAGTGTCAAATAATGGTTAGAAAATAATTTGCCTCCCAAAATAATTTGCCTGCCAAAATAATTTGCCTCCCAAAATAATTTAATTTGCCAAAATAATTTGCCTCCCAAAATAATTTGCCAAAATAATTTGCCTCCCAAAATAATTTGCCTCCCAAAATAATTTGCCTCCCAAAATAATTTGCCTGCCAAAATAATTTGCCTCCCAAAATAATTTGCCAAAATAATTTGCCTCCCAAAATAATTTGCCTCCCAAAATAATTTGCCAAAATAATTTGCCAAAATAATTTGCCTCCCAAAATAATTTGCCTCCCAAAATAATTTGCCAAAATAATTTGCCTCCCAAAATAATTTGCCTCCCAAAATAATTTTCCAAAATAATTTGCCTGCCAAAATAATTTGCCTCCCAAAATAATTTGCCTCCCAAAATAATTTGCCAAAATAATTTGCCTCCCAAAATAATTTGCCTCCCAAAATAATTTGCCAAAATAATTTGCCTCCCAAAATAATTTGCCAAAATAATTTGCCAAAATAATTTGCCTCCCAAAATAATTTGCCTCCCAAAATAATTTGCCTCCCAAAATAATTTGCCAAAATAATTTGCCTCCCAAAATAATTTGCCTCCCAAAATAATTTTCCAAAATAATTTGCCTGCCAAAATAATTTGCCTCCCAAAATAATTTGCCTCCCAAAATAATTTGCCAAAATAATTTGCCTCCCAAAATAATTTGCCAAAATAATTTGCCTCCCAAAATAATTTGCCAAAATAATTTGCCTCCCAAAATAATTTGCCAAAATAATTTGCCTCCCAAAATAATTTGCCAAAATAATTTGCCTCCCAAAATAATTTGCCAAAATAATTTGCCTCCCAAAATAATTTGCCAAAATAATTTGCCTCCCAAAATAATTTGCCAAAATAATTTGCCTCCCAAAATAATTTGCCTCCCAAAATAATTTGCCAAAATAATTTGCCAAAATAATTTGCCTCCCAAAATAATTTGCCTCCCAAAATAATTTGCCTCCCAAAATAATTTGCCAAAATAATTTGCCTCCCAAAATAATTTGCCAAAATAATTTGCCTCCCAAAATAAATTTCCAAAATAATTTGCCTCCCAAAATAAATTTCCAAAATAATTTGCCTCCCAAAATAATTTGCCAAAATAATTTGCCTCCCAAAATAATTTGCCAAAATAATTTGCCTCCCAAAATAATTTGCCAAAATAATTTGCCTCCCAAAATAATTTGCCAAAATAATTTGCCTCCCAAAATAATTTGCCTCCCAAAATAATTTGCCTCCCAAAATAATTTGCCAAAATAATTTGCCTCCCAAAATAATTTGCCAAAATAATTTGCCTCCCAAAATAATTTGCCAAAATAATGTTTTAGGAGCTGTTGCTCAACAACCAAAGTGTCAAATAATGGTTAGAAGCTGTTTTTCAACAACCAAAAGTGTCAAATAATGTTTTAGGAGCTGTTTCTCAACAACCAAAAGTGTAAAATAATGTTTTAGGAGCTGTTTCTCAACAACCAAAGTGTCAAATAATGGTTAGAAGCTGTTTTTCAACAACCAAAAGTGTCAAATAATGTTTTAGGAGCTGTTTCTCAACAACCAAAGTGTCAAATAATGGTTAGAAGCTGTTTTTCAACAACCAAAAGTGTAAAATAATGTTTTAGGAGCTGTTTCTCAACAACCAAAGTGTCAAATAATGGTTAGAAGCTGTTTTTCAACAACCAAAAGTGTCAAATAATGTTTTAGGAGCTGTTTCTCAACAACCAAAAGTGTAAAATAATGTTTTAGGAGCTGTTTCTCAACAACCAAAGTGTCAAATAATGGTTAGAAGCTGTTTTTCAACAACCAAAAGTGTCAAATAATGTTTTAGGAGCTGTTTCTCAACAACCAAAAGTGTAAAATAATGTTTTAGGAGCTGTTTCTCAATAACCAAAAGTGTAAAATAATGTTTTAGGAGCTGTTTCTCAACAACCAAAAGTGTCAAATAATGTTTTAGGAGCTGTTTCTCAACAACCAAAAGTGTAAAATAATGTTTTAGGAGCTGTTTCTCAACAACCAAAGTGTCAAATAATGGTTAGAAGCTGTTTTTCAACAACCAAAAGTGTCAAATAATGTTTTAGGAGCTGTTTCTCAACAACCAAAAGTGTAAAATAATGTTTTAGGAGCTGTTTCTCAACAACCAAAGTGTCAAATAATGGTTAGAAGCTGTTTTTCAACAACCAAAAGTGTCAAATAATGTTTTAGGAGCTGTTTCTCAATAACCAAAAGTGTAAAATAATGTTTTAGGAGCTGTTTCTCAACAACCAAAGTGTCAAATAATGGTTAGAAGCTGTTTTTCAACAACCAAAAGTGTCAAATAATGTTTTAGGAGCTGTTTCTCAACAACCAAAAGTGTAAAATAATGTTTTAGGAGCTGTTTCTCAATAACCAAAAGTGTAAAATAATGTTTTAGGAGCTGTTTCTCAACAACCAAAGTGTCAAATAATGGTTAGAAGCTGTTTTTCAACAACCAAAAGTGTCAAATAATGTTTTAGGAGCTGTTTCTCAATAACCAAAAGTGTAAAATAATGTTTTAGGACCTGTTTCTCAACAACCAAAGTGTCAAATAATGGTTAGAAGCTGTTTTTCAACAACCAAAAGTGTCAAATAATGTTTTAGGAGCTGTTTCTCAATAACCAAAAGTGTAAAATAATGTTTTAGGAGCTGTTTCTCAACAACCAAAGTGTCAAAAAAAGGTTAGAAGCTGTTTTTCAACAACCAAAAGTGTCAAATAATGTTTTAGGAGCTGTTTCTCAATAACCAAAAGTGTAAAATAATGTTTTAGGAGCTGTTTCTCAACAACCAAAGTGTCAAATAATGGTTAGAAGCTGTTTTTCAACAACCAAAAGTGTCAAATAATGTTTTAGGAGCTGTTTCTCAATAACCAAAAGTGTAAAATAATGTTTTAGGAGCTGTTTCTCAACAACCAAAGTGTCAAATAATGGTTAGAAGCTGTTTTTCAACAACCAAAAGTGTCAAATAATGTTTTAGGAGCTGTTTCTCAATAACCAAAAGTGTAAAATAATGTTTTAGGAGCTGTTTCTCAACAACCAAAGTGTCAAATAATGGTTAGAAGCTGTTTTTCAACAACCAAAAGTGTCAAATAATGTTTTAGGAGCTGTTTCTCAATAACCAAAAGTGTAAAATAATGTTTTAGGAGCTGTTTCTCAACAACCAAAGTGTCAAATAATGGTTAGAAGCTGTTTTTCAACAACCAAAAGTGTAAAATAATGTTTTAGGAGCTGTTTCTCAATAACCAAAAGTGTAAAATAATGTTTTAGGAGCTGTTTCTCAACAACCAAAGTGTCAAATAATGGTTAGAAGCTGTTTTTCAACAACCAAAAGTGTCAAATAATGTTTTAGGAGCTGTTTCTCAATAACCAAAAGTGTAAAATAATGTTTTAGGAGCTGTTTCTCAACAACCAAAGTGTCAAATAATGGTTAGAAGCTGTTTTTCAACAACCAAAAGTGTCAAATAATGTTTTAGGAGCTGTTTCTCAATAACCAAAAGTGTAAAATAATGTTTTAGGAGCTGTTTCTCAACAACCAAAGTGTCAAATAATGGTTAGAAGCTGTTTTTCAACAACCAAAAGTGTCAAATAATGTTTTAGGAGCTGTTTCTCAATAACCAAAAGTGTAAAATAATGTTTTAGGAGCTGTTTCTCAACAACCAAAGTGTCAAATAATGGTTAGAAGCTGTTTTTCAACAACCAAAAGTGTCAAATAATGTTTTAGGAGCTGTTTCTCAATAACCAAAAGTGTAAAATAATGTTTTAGGAGCTGTTTCTCAACAACCAAAGTGTCAAATAATGGTTAGAAAATAATTTGCCTCCCAAAATAATTTGCCTGCCAAAATAATTTGCCTCCCAAAATAATTTAATTTGCCAAAATAATTTGCCTCCCAAAATAATTTGCCAAAATAATTTGCCTCCCAAAATAATTTGCCAAAATAATTTGCCTCCCAAAATAATTTGCCTCCCAAAATAATTTGCCTCCCAAAATAATTTGCCAAAATAATTTGCCTCCCAAAATAATTTGCCTCCCAAAATAATTTTCCAAAATAATTTGCCTCCCAAAATAATTTGCCTCCCAAAATAATTTGCCAAAATAATTTGCCTCCCAAAATAATTTGCCAAAATAATTTGCCTCCCAAAATAATTTGCCTCCCAAAAAAATTTGCCAAAATAATTTGCCTCCCAAAATAATTTGCCAAAATAATTTGCCTCCCAAAATAATTTGCCAAAATAATTTGCCAAAATAATTTGCCAAAATAATTTGCCTCCCAAAATAATTTGCCAAAATAATTTGCCTCCCAAAATAATTTGCCTCCCAAAATAATTTGCCTCCCAAAATAAATTTCCAAAATAATTTGCCTCCCAAAATAATTTGCCAAAATAATTTGCCTCCCAAAATAATTTGCCTCCCAAAATAATTTGCCAAAATAATTTGCCTCCCAAAATAATTTGCCAAAATAATTTGCCTCCCAAAATAATTTGCCTCCCAAAATAATTTGCCTCCCAAAATAATTTGCCAAAATAATTTGCCAAAATAATTTGCCTCCCAAAATAATTAGCCAAAATAATGTTTTAGGAGCTGTTTCTCAACAACCAAAGTGTCAAATAATGGTTAGAAGCTGTTTTTCAACAACCAAAAGTGTCAAATAATGTTTTAGGAGCTGTTTCTCAACAACCAAAAGTGTAAAATAATGTTTTAGGAGCTGTTTCTCAATAACCGAAAGTGTAAAATAATGTTTTAGGAGCTGTTTCTCAACAACCAAAGTGTCAAATAATGGTTAGAAGCTGTTTTTCAACAACCAAAAGTGTCAAATAATGTTTTAGGAGCTGTTTCTCAATAACCAAAAGTGTAAAATAATGTTTTAGGAGCTGTTTCTCAACAACCAAAGTGTCAAATAATGGTTAGAAGCTGTTTTTCAACAACCAAAAGTGTCAAATAATGTTTTAGGAGCTGTTTCTCAATAACCAAAAGTGTAAAATAATGTTTTAGGAGCTGTTTCTCAACAACCAAAGTGTCAAATAATGGTTAGAAGCTGTTTTTCAACAACCAAAAGTGTCAAATAATGTTTTAGGAGCTGTTTCTCAACAACCAAAAGTGTAAAATAATGTTTTAGGAGCTGTTTCTCAGCAACCAAAGTGTCAAATAATGGTTAGAAGCTGTTTTTCAACAACCAAAAGTGTCAAATAATGTTTTAGGAGCTGTTTCTCAATAACCAAAAGTGTAAAATAATGTTTTAGGAGCTGTTTCTCAACAACCAAAGTGTCAAATAATGGTTAGAAAATAATTTGCCTCCCAAAATAATTTGCCTGCCAAAATAATTTGCCTCCCAAAATAATTTAATTTGCCAAAATAATTTGCCTCCCAAAATAATTTGCCTCCCAAAATAATTTGCCAAAATAATTTGCCTCCCAAAATAATTTGCCAAAATAATTTGCCTCCCAAAATAATTTGCCTCCCAAAATAATTTGCCTCCCAAAATAATTTGCCTCCCAAAATAATTTGCCAAAATAATTTGCCTCCCAAAATAATTTGCCAAAATAATTTGCCTCCCAAAATAATTTGCCAAAATAATTTGCCTCCCAAAATAATTTGCCTCCCAAAATAATTTGCCAAAATAATTTGCCTCCCAAAATAATTTGCCTCCCAAAATAATTTGCCTCCCAAAATAATTTGCCTCCCAAAATAATTAGCCAAAATAATGTTTTAGGAGCTGTTTCTCAACAACCAAAGTGTCAAATAATGGTTAGAAGCTGTTTTTCAACAACCAAAAGTGTCAAATAATGTTTTAGGAGCTGTTTCTCAACAACCAAAAGTGTAAAATAATGTTTTAGGAGCTGTTTCTCAACAACCAAAGTGTCAAATAATGGTTAGAAGCTGTTTTTCAACAACCAAAAGTGTCAAATAATGTTTTAGGAGCTTTTTCTCAACAACCAAAAGTGTAAAATAATGTTTTAGGAGCTGTTTCTCAACAACCAAAGTGTCAAATAATGGTTAGAAGCTGTTTTTCAACAACCAAAAGTGTCAAATAATGTTTTAGGAGCTGTTTATCAATAACCAAAAGTGTAAAATAATGTTTTAGGAGCTGTTTCTCAACAACCAAAGTGTCAAATAATGGTTAGAAGCTGTTTTTCAACAACCAAAAGTGTCAAATAATGTTTTAGGAGCTGTTTCTCAACAACCAAAAGTGTAAAATAATGTTTTAGGAGCTGTTTCTCAATAACCAAAAGTGTAAAATAATGTTTTAGGAGCTGTTTCTCAACAACCAAAGTGTCAAATAATGGTTAGAAGCTGTTTTTCAACAACCAAAAGTGTCAAATAATGTTTTAGGAGCTGTTTCTCAATAACCAAAAGTGTAAAATAATGTTTTAGGAGCTGTTTCTCAACAACCAAAGTGTCAAATAATGGTTAGAAGCTGTTTTTCAACAACCAAAAGTGTCAAATAATGTTTTAGGAGCTGTTTCTCAATAACCAAAAGTGTAAAATAATGTTTTAGGAGCTGTTTCTCAACAACCAAAGTGTCAAATAATGGTTAGAAGCTGTTTTTCAACAACCAAAAGTTTCAAATAATGTTTTAGGAGCTGTTTCTCAATAACCAAAAGTGTAAAATAATGTTTTAGGAGCTGTTTCTCAACAACCAAAGTGTCAAATAATGGTTAGAAGCTGTTTTTCAACAACCAAAAGTGTCAAATAATGTTTTAGGAGCTGTTTCTCAATAACCAAAAGTGTAAAATAATGTTTTAGGAGCTGTTTCTCAACAACCAAAGTGTCAAATAATGGTTAGAAAATAATTTGCCTCCCAAAATAATTTGCCTGCCAAAATAATTTGCCTCCCAAAATAATTTAATTTGCCAAAATAATTTGCCTCCCAAAATAATTTGCCAAAATAATTTGCCTCCCAAAATAATTTGCCTGCCAAAATAATTTGCCTCCCAAAATAATTTGCCAAAATAATTTGCCTCCCAAAATAATTTGCCTCCCAAAATAATTTGCCAAAATAATTTGCCTCCCAAAATAATTTGCCTCCCAAAATAATTTGCCTCCCAAAATAATTTGCCTCCCAAAATAATTTTCCAAAATAATTTGCCTGCCAAAATAATTTGCCTCCCAAAATAATTTGCCTCCCAAAATAATTTGCCTCCCAAAATAATTTGCCAAAATAATTTGCCTCCCAAAATAATTTGCCAAAATAATTTGCCTCCCAAAATAATTTGCCAAAATAATTTGCCTCCCAAAATAATTTGCCAAAATAATTTGCCTCCCAAAATAATTTGCCAAAATAATTTGCCTCCCAAAATAATTTGCCAAAATAATTTGCCTCCCAAAATAATTTGCCAAAATAATTTGCCTCCCAAAATAATTTGCCAAAATAATTTGCCTCCCAAAATAATTTGCCAAAATAATTTGCCTCCCAAAATAATTTGCCAAAATAATTTGCCAAAATAATTTGCCTCCCAAAATAATTTGCCTCCCAAAATAATTTGCCTCCCAAAATAATTTGCCAAAATAATTTGCCTCCCAAAATAATTTGCCAAAATAATTTGCCTCCCAAAATAAATTTCCAAAATAATTTGCCTCCCAAAATAAATTTCCAAAATAATTTGCCTCCCAAAATAATTTGCCAAAATAATTTGCCTCCCAAAATAATTTGCCAAAATAATTTGCCTCCCAAAATAATTTGCCAAAATAATTTGCCTCCCAAAATAATTTGCCAAAATAATTTGCCTCCCAAAATAATTTGCCTCCCAAAATAATTTGCCTCCCAAAATAATTTGCCAAAATAATTTGCCTCCCAAAATAATTTGCCAAAATAATTTGCCTCCCAAAATAATTTGCCAAAATAATGTTTTAGGAGCTGTTGCTCAACAACCAAAGTGTCAAATAATGGTTAGAAGCTGTTTTTCAACAACCAAAAGTGTCAAATAATGTTTTAGGAGCTGTTTCTCAACAACCAAAAGTGTAAAATAATGTTTTAGGAGCTGTTTCTCAACAACCAAAGTGTCAAATAATGGTTAGAAGCTGTTTTTCAACAACCAAAAGTGTCAAATAATGTTTTAGGAGCTGTTTCTCAACAACCAAAGTGTCAAATAATGGTTAGAAGCTGTTTTTCAACAACCAAAAGTGTAAAATAATGTTTTAGGAGCTGTTTCTCAACAACCAAAGTGTCAAATAATGGTTAGAAGCTATTTTTCAACAACCAAAAGTGTCAAATAATGTTTTAGGAGCTGTTTCTCAATAACCAAAAGTGTAAAATAATGTTTTAGGAGCTGTTTCTCAACAACCAAAGTGTCAAATAATGTTTTAGGAGCTGTTTCTCAACAACCAAAAGTGTAAAATAATGTTTTAGGAGCTGTTTCTCAACAACCAAAGTGTCAAATAATGGTTAGAAGCTGTTTTTCAACAACCAAAAGTGTCAAATAATGTTTTAGGAGCTGTTTCTCAACAACCAAAAGTGTAAAATAATGTTTTAGGAGCTGTTTCTCAACAACCAAAGTGTCAAATAATGGTTAGAAGCTGTTTTTCAACAACCAAAAGTGTCAAATAATGTTTTAGGAGCTGTTTCTCAATAACCAAAAGTGTAAAATAATGTTTTAGGAGCTGTTTCTCAACAACCAAAGTGTCAAATAATGGTTAGAAGCTGTTTTTCAACAACCAAAAGTGTCAAATAATGTTTTAGGAGCTGTTTCTCAACAACCAAAAGTGTAAAATAATGTTTTAGGAGCTGTTTCTCAACAACCAAAGTGTCAAATAATGGTTAGAAGCTGTTTTTCAACAACCAAAAGTGTCAAATAATGTTTTAGGAGCTTTTTCTCAACAACCAAAAGTGTAAAATAATGTTTTAGGAGCTGTTTCTCAACAACCAAAGTGTCAAATAATGGTTAGAAGCTGTTTTTCAACAACCAAAAGTGTCAAATAATGTTTTAGGAGCTGTTTCTCAATAACCAAAAGTGTAAAATAATGTTTTAGGAGCTGTTTCTCAACAACCAAAGTGTCAAATAATGGTTAGAAGCTGTTTTTCAACAACCAAAAGTGTCAAATAATGTTTTAGGAGCTGTTTCTCAACAACCAAAAGTGTAAAATAATGTTTTAGGAGCTGTTTCTCAATAACCAAAAGTGTAAAATAATGTTTTAGGAGCTGTTTCTCAACAACCAAAGTGTCAAATAATGGTTAGAAGCTGTTTTTCAACAACCAAAAGTGTCAAATAATGTTTTAGGAGCTGTTTCTCAATAACCAAAAGTGTAAAATAATGTTTTAGGAGCTGTTTCTCAACAACCAAAGTGTCAAATAATGGTTAGAAGCTGTTTTTCAACAACCAAAAGTGTCAAATAATGTTTTAGGAGCTGTTTCTCAATAACCAAAAGTGTAAAATAATGTTTTAGGAGCTGTTTCTCAACAACCAAAGTGTCAAATAATGGTTAGAAGCTGTTTTTCAACAACCAAAAGTGTCAAATAATGTTTTAGGAGCTGTTTCTCAATAACCAAAAGTGTAAAATAATGTTTTAGGAGCTGTTTCTCAACAACCAAAGTGTCAAATAATGGTTAGAAGCTGTTTTTCAACAACCAAAAGTGTCAAATAATGTTTTAGGAGCTGTTTCTCAATAACCAAAAGTGTAAAATAATGTTTTAGGAGCTGTTTCTCAACAACCAAAGTGTCAAATAATGGTTAGAAAATAATTTGCCTCCCAAAATAATTTGCCTGCCAAAATAATTTGCCTCCCAAAATAATTTAATTTGCCAAAATAATTTGCCTCCCAAAATAATTTGCCAAAATAATTTGCCTCCCAAAATAATTTGCCTCCCAAAATAATTTGCCTGCCAAAATAATTTGCCTCCCAAAATAATTTGCCAAAATAATTTGCCTCCCAAAATAATTTGCCTCCCAAAATAATTTGCCAAAATAATTTGCCTCCCAAAATAATTTGCCTCCCAAAATAATTTGCCTCCCAAAATAATTTGCCTCCCAAAATAATTTTCCAAAATAATTTGCCTGCCAAAATAATTTGCCTCCCAAAATAATTTGCCTCCCAAAATAATTTGCCAAAATAATTTGCCTCCCAAAATAATTTGCCAAAATAATTTGCCTCCCAAAATAATTTGCCAAAATAATTTGCCTCCCAAAATAATTTGCCAAAATAATTTGCCTCCCAAAATAATTTGCCAAAATAATTTGCCTCCCAAAATAATTTGCCAAAATAATTTGCCTCCCAAAATAATTTGCCAAAATAATTTGCCTCCCAAAATAATTTGCCAAAATAATTTGCCTCCCAAAATAATTTGCCAAAATAATTTGCCTCCCAAAATAATTTGCCTCCCAAAATAATTTGCCAAAATAATTTGCCAAAATAATTTGCCTCCCAAAATAATTTGCCTCCCAAAATAATTTGCCTCCCAAAATAATTTGCCAAAATAATTTGCCTCCCAAAATAATTTGCCAAAATAATTTGCCTCCCAAAATAAATTTCCAAAATAATTTGCCTCCCAAAATAAATTTCCAAAATAATTTGCCTCCCAAAATAATTTGCCAAAATAATTTGCCTCCCAAAATAATTTGCCAAAATAATTTGCCTCCCAAAATAATTTGCCAAAATAATTTGCCTCCCAAAATAATTTGCCAAAATAATTTGCCTCCCAAAATAATTTGCCAAAATAATTTGCCTCCCAAAATAATTTGCCTCCCAAAATAATTTGCCTCCCAAAATAATTTGCCAAAATAATTTGCCTCCCAAAATAATTTGCCAAAATAATTTGCCTCCCAAAATAATTTGCCAAAATAATGTTTTAGGAGCTGTTGCTCAACAACCAAAGTGTCAAATAATGGTTAGAAGCTGTTTTTCAACAACCAAAAGTGTCAAATAATGTTTTAGGAGCTGTTTCTCAACAACCAAAAGTGTAAAATAATGTTTTAGGAGCTGTTTCTCAACAACCAAAGTGTCAAATAATGGTTAGAAGCTGTTTTTCAACAACCAAAAGTGTCAAATAATGTTTTAGGAGCTGTTTCTCAACAACCAAAGTGTCAAATAATGGTTAGAAGCTGTTTTTCAACAACCAAAAGTGTAAAATAATGTTTTAGGAGCTGTTTCTCAACAACCAAAGTGTCAAATAATGGTTAGAAGCTATTTTTCAACAACCAAAAGTGTCAAATAATGTTTTAGGAGCTGTTTCTCAATAACCAAAAGTGTAAAATAATGTTTTAGGAGCTGTTTCTCAACAACCAAAGTGTCAAATAATGTTTTAGGAGCTGTTTCTCAACAACCAAAAGTGTAAAATAATGTTTTAGGAGCTGTTTCTCAACAACCAAAGTGTCAAATAATGGTTAGAAGCTGTTTTTCAACAACCAAAAGTGTCAAATAATGTTTTAGGAGCTGTTTCTCAACAACCAAAAGTGTAAAATAATGTTTTAGGAGCTGTTTCTCAACAACCAAAGTGTCAAATAATGGTTAGAAGCTGTTTTTCAACAACCAAAAGTGTCAAATAATGTTTTAGGAGCTGTTTCTCAATAACCAAAAGTGTAAAATAATGTTTTAGGAGCTGTTTCTCAACAACCAAAGTGTCAAATAATGGTTAGAAGCTGTTTTTCAACAACCAAAAGTGTCAAATAATGTTTTAGGAGCTGTTTCTCAACAACCAAAAGTGTAAAATAATGTTTTAGGAGCTGTTTCTCAATAACCAAAAGTGTAAAATAATGTTTTAGGAGCTGTTTCTCAACAACCAAAGTGTCAAATAATGGTTAGAAGCTGTTTTTCAACAACCAAAAGTGTCAAATAATGTTTTAGGAGCTGTTTCTCAATAACCAAAAGTGTAAAATAATGTTTTAGGACCTGTTTCTCAACAACCAAAGTGTCAAATAATGGTTAGAAGCTGTTTTTCAACAACCAAAAGTGTCAAATAATGTTTTAGGAGCTGTTTCTCAATAACCAAAAGTGTAAAATAATGTTTTAGGAGCTGTTTCTCAACAACCAAAGTGTCAAAAAAAGGTTAGAAGCTGTTTTTCAACAACCAAAAGTGTCAAATAATGTTTTAGGAGCTGTTTCTCAATAACCAAAAGTGTAAAATAATGTTTTAGGAGCTGTTTCTCAACAACCAAAGTGTCAAATAATGGTTAGAAGCTGTTTTTCAACAACCAAAAGTGTCAAATAATGTTTTAGGAGCTGTTTCTCAATAACCAAAAGTGTAAAATAATGTTTTAGGAGCTGTTTCTCAACAACCAAAGTGTCAAATAATGGTTAGAAGCTGTTTTTCAACAACCAAAAGTGTCAAATAATGTTTTAGGAGCTGTTTCTCAATAACCAAAAGTGTAAAATAATGTTTTAGGAGCTGTTTCTCAACAACCAAAGTGTCAAATAATGGTTAGAAGCTGTTTTTCAACAACCAAAAGTGTCAAATAATGTTTTAGGAGCTGTTTCTCAATAACCAAAAGTGTAAAATAATGTTTTAGGAGCTGTTTCTCAACAACCAAAGTGTCAAATAATGGTTAGAAGCTGTTTTTCAACAACCAAAAGTGTCAAATAATGTTTTAGGAGCTGTTTCTCAATAACCAAAAGTGTAAAATAATGTTTTAGGAGCTGTTTCTCAACAACCAAAGTGTCAAATAATGGTTAGAAGCTGTTTTTCAACAACCAAAAGTGTCAAATAATGTTTTAGGAGCTGTTTCTCAATAACCAAAAGTGTAAAATAATGTTTTAGGAGCTGTTTCTCAACAACCAAAGTGTCAAATAATGGTTAGAAGCTGTTTTTCAACAACCAAAAGTGTCAAATAATGTTTTAGGAGCTGTTTCTCAATAACCAAAAGTGTAAAATAATGTTTTAGGAGCTGTTTCTCAACAACCAAAGTGTCAAATAATGGTTAGAAGCTGTTTTTCAACAACCAAAAGTGTCAAATAATGTTTTAGGAGCTGTTTCTCAATAACCAAAAGTGTAAAATAATGTTTTAGGAGCTGTTTCTCAACAACCAAAGTGTCAAATAATGGTTAGAAGCTGTTTTTCAACAACCAAAAGTGTCAAATAATGTTTTAGGAGCTGTTTCTCAATAACCAAAAGTGTAAAATAATGTTTTAGGAGCTGTTTCTCAACAACCAAAGTGTCAAATAATGGTTAGAAGCTGTTTTTCAACAACCAAAAGTGTCAAATAATGTTTTAGGAGCTGTTTCTCAATAACCAAAAGTGTAAAATAATGTTTTAGGAGCTGTTTCTCAACAACCAAAGTGTCAAATAATGGTTAGAAGCTGTTTTTCAACAACCAAAAGTGTCAAATAATGTTTTAGGAGCTGTTTCTCAATAACCAAAAGTGTAAAATAATGTTTTAGGAGCTGTTTCTCAACAACCAAAGTGTCAAATAATGGTTAGAAGCTGTTTTTCAACAACCAAAAGTGTCAAATAATGTTTTAGGAGCTGTTTCTCAATAACCAAAAGTGTAAAATAATGTTTTAGGAGCTGTTTCTCAACAACCAAAGTGTCAAATAATGGTTAGAAGCTGTTTTTCAACAACCAAAAGTGTCAAATAATGTTTTAGGAGCTGTTTCTCAATAACCAAAAGTGTAAAATAATGTTTTAGGAGCTGTTTCTCAACAACCAAAGTGTCAAAAAAAGGTTAGAAGCTGTTTTTCAACAACCAAAAGTGTCAAATAATGTTTTAGGAGCTGTTTCTCAATAACCAAAAGTGTAAAATAATGTTTTAGGAGCTGTTTCTCAACAACCAAAGTGTCAAATAATGGTTAGAAGCTGTTTTTCAACAACCAAAAGTGTCAAATAATGTTTTAGGAGCTGTTTCTCAATAACCAAAAGTGTAAAATAATGTTTTAGGAGCTGTTTCTCAACAACCAAAGTGTCAAATAATGGTTAGAAGCTGTTTTTCAACAACCAAAAGTGTCAAATAATGTTTTAGGAGCTGTTTCTCAATAACCAAAAGTGTAAAATAATGTTTTAGGAGCTGTTTCTCAACAACCAAAGTGTCAAATAATGGTTAGAAGCTGTTTTTCAACAACCAAAAGTGTCAAATAATGTTTTAGGAGCTGTTTCTCAATAACCAAAAGTGTAAAATAATGTTTTAGGAGCTGTTTCTCAACAACCAAAGTGTCAAATAATGGTTAGAAGCTGTTTTTCAACAACCAAAAGTGTCAAATAATGTTTTAGGAGCTGTTTCTCAATAACCAAAAGTGTAAAATAATGTTTTAGGAGCTGTTTCTCAACAACCAAAAGTGTCAAATAATGGTTAGAAGCTGTTTTTCAACAACCAAAAGTGTCAAATAATGTTTTAGGAGCTGTTTCTCAATAACCAAAAGTGTAAAATAATGTTTTAGGAGCTGTTTCTCAACAACCAAAGTGTCAAATAATGGTTAGAAGCTGTTTTTCAACAACCAAAAGTGTCAAATAATGTTTTAGGAGCTGTTTCTCAATAACCAAAAGTGTAAAATAATGTTTTAGGAGCTGTTTCTCAACAACCAAAGTGTCAAATAATGGTTAGAAGCTGTTTTTCAACAACCAAAAGTGTCAAATAATGTTTTAGGAGCTGTTTCTCAATAACCAAAAGTGTAAAATAATGTTTTAGGAGCTGTTTCTCAACAACCAAAGTGTCAAATAATGGTTAGAAGCTGTTTTTCAACAACCAAAAGTGTCAAATAATGTTTTAGGAGCTGTTTCTCAATAACCAAAAGTGTAAAATAATGTTTTAGGAGCTGTTTCTCAACAACCAAAGTGTCAAATAATGGTTAGAAAATAATTTGCCTCCCAAAATAATTTGCCTGCCAAAATAATTTGCCTCCCAAAATAATTTGCCAAAATAATTTGCCTCCCAAAATAATTTGCCAAAATAATTTGCCTCCCAAAATAATTTGCCTCCCAAAATAATTTGCCTCCCAAAATAATTTGCCTCCCAAAATAATTTGCCAAAATAATTTGCCTCCCAAAATAATTTTCCAAAATAATTTGCCTCCCAAAATAATTTGCCTCCCAAAATAATTTGCCAAAATAATTTGCCTCCCAAAATAATTTGCCAAAATAATTTGCCTCCCAAAATAATTTGCCTCCCAAAAAAATTTGCCAAAATAATTTGCCTCCCAAAATAATTTGCCAAAATAATTTGCCTCCCAAAATAATTTGCCTCCCAAAATAATTTGCCAAAATAATTTGCCAAAATAATTTGCCAAAATAATTTGCCTCCCAAAATAATTTGCCAAAATAATTTGCCTCCCAAAATAATTTGCCAAAATAATTTGCCTCCCAAAATAATTTGCCAAAATAATTTGCCTCCCAAAATAATTTGCCTCCCAAAATAATTTGCCTCCCAAAATAATTTGCCTCCCAAAATAATTTGCCTCCCAAAATAAATTTCCAAAATAATTTGCCTCCCAAAATAATTTGCCAAAATAATTTGCCTCCCAAAATAATTTGCCTCCCAAAATAATTTGCCAAAATAATTTGCCTCCCAAAATAATTTGCCAAAATAATTTGCCTCCCAAAATAATTTGCCAAAATAATTTGCCTCCCAAAATAATTTGCCTCCCAAAATAATTTGCCAAAATAATTTGCCAAAATAATTTGCCTCCCAAAATAATTAGCCAAAATAATGTTTTAGGAGCTGTTTCTCAACAACCAAAGTGTCAAATAATGGTTAGAAGCTGTTTTTCAACAACCAAAAGTGTCAAATAATGTTTTAGGAGCTGTTTCTCAACAACCAAAAGTGTAAAATAATGTTTTAGGAGCTGTTTCTCAATAACCGAAAGTGTAAAATAATGTTTTAGGAGCTGTTTCTCAACAACCAAAGTGTCAAATAATGGTTAGAAGCTGTTTTTCAACAACCAAAAGTGTCAAATAATGTTTTAGGAGCTGTTTCTCAATAACCAAAAGTGTAATATAATGTTTTAGGAGCTGTTTCTCAACAACCAAAGTGTCAAATAATGGTTAGAAGCTGTTTTTCAACAACCAAAAGTGTCAAATAATGTTTTAGGAGCTGTTTCTCAATAACCAAAAGTGTAAAATAATGTTTTAGGAGCTGTTTCTCAACAACCAAAGTGTCAAATAATGGTTAGAAGCTGTTTTTCAACAACCAAAAGTGTCAAATAATGTTTTAGGAGCTGTTTCTCAACAACCAAAAGTGTAAAATAATGTTTTAGGAGCTGTTTCTCAACAACCAAAGTGTCAAATAATGGTTAGAAGCTGTTTTTCAACAACCAAAAGTGTCAAATAATGTTTTAGGAGCTGTTTCTCAATAACCAAAAGTGTAAAATAATGTTTTAGGAGCTGTTTCTCAACAACCAAAGTGTCAAATAATGGTTAGAAAATAATTTGCCTCCCAAAATAATTTGCCTGCCAAAATAATTTGCCTCCCAAAATAATTTAATTTGCCAAAATAATTTGCCTCCCAAAATAATTTGCCTCCCAAAATAATTTGCCAAAATAATTTGCCTCCCAAAATAATTTGCCTCCCAAAATAATTTGCCAAAATAATTTGCCAAAATAATTTGCCTCCCAAAATAATTTGCCTCCCAAAATAATTTGCCTCCCAAAATAATTTGCCAAAATAATTTGCCTCCCAAAATAATTTGCCTCCCAAAATAATTTGCCAAAATAATTTGCCTCCCAAAATAATTTGCCAAAATAATTTGCCTCCCAAAATAATTTGCCTCCCAAAATAATTTGCCTCCCAAAATAATTTGCCTCCCAAAATAAATTTCCAAAATAATTTGCCTCCCAAAATAATTTGCCAAAATAATTTGCCTCCCAAAATAATTTGCCTCCCAAAATAATTTGCCAAAATAATTTGCCTCCCAAAATAATTTGCCAAAATAATTTGCCTCCCAAAATAATTTGCCTCCCAAAATAATTTGCCAAAATAATTTGCCAAAATAATTTGCCAAAATAATTTGCCTCCCAAAATAATTAGCCAAAATAATGTTTTAGGAGCTGTTTCTCAACAACCAAAGTGTCAAATAATGGTTAGAAGCTGTTTTTCAACAACCAAAAGTGTCAAATAATGTTTTAGGAGCTGTTTCTCAACAACCAAAAGTGTAAAATAATGTTTTAGGAGCTGTTTCTCAATAACCGAAAGTGTAAAATAATGTTTTAGGAGCTGTTTCTCAACAACCAAAGTGTCAAATAATGGTTAGAAGCTGTTTTTCAACAACCAAAAGTGTCAAATAATGTTTTAGGAGCTGTTTCTCAATAACCAAAAGTGTAAAATAATGTTTTAGGAGCTGTTTCTCAACAACCAAAGTGTCAAATAATGGTTAGAAGCTGTTTTTCAACAACCAAAAGTGTCAAATAATGTTTTAGGAGCTGTTTCTCAATAACCAAAAGTGTAAAATAATGTTTTAGGAGCTGTTTCTCAACAACCAAAGTGTCAAATAATGGTTAGAAGCTGTTTTTCAACAACCAAAAGTGTCAAATAATGTTTTAGGAGCTGTTTCTCAACAACCAAAAGTGTAAAATAATGTTTTAGGAGCTGTTTCTCAACAACCAAAGTGTCAAATAATGGTTAGAAGCTGTTTTTCAACAACCAAAAGTGTCAAATAATGTTTTAGGAGCTGTTTCTCAATAACCAAAAGTGTAAAATAATGTTTTAGGAGCTGTTTCTCAACAACCAAAGTGTCAAATAATGGTTAGAAAATAATTTGCCTCCCAAAATAATTTGCCTGCCAAAATAATTTGCCTCCCAAAATAATTTAATTTGCCAAAATAATTTGCCTCCCAAAATAATTTGCCTCCCAAAATAATTTGCCAAAATAATTTGCCTCCCAAAATAATTTGCCTCCCAAAATAATTTGCCAAAATAATTTGCCTCCCAAAATAATTTGCCTCCCAAAATAATTTGCCTCCCAAAATAATTTGCCTCCCAAAATAATTTGCCTCCCAAAATAATTTGCCAAAATAATTTGCCTCCCAAAATAATTTGCCAAAATAATTTGCCTCCCAAAATAATTTGCCAAAATAATTTGCCTCCCAAAATAATTTGCCAAAATAATTTGCCTCCCAAAATAATTTGCCAAAATAATTTGCCTCCCAAAATAATTTGCCAAAATAATTTGCCTCCCAAAATAATTTGCCTCCCAAAATAATTTGCCAAAATAATTTGCCTCCCAAAATAATTTGCCTCCCAAAATAATTTGCCAAAATAATTTGCCTCCCAAAATAATTTGCCTCCCAAAATAATTTGCCAAAATAATTTGCCTCCCAAAATAATTTGCCTGCCAAAATAAGTTGCCTCCCAAAATAATTTGCCTCCCAAAATAATTTGCCAAAATAATTTGCCTCCCAAAATAATTTGCCAAAATAATTTGCCTCCCAAAATAAATTTCCAAAATAATTTGCCTCCCAAAATACATTTCCAAAATAATTTGCCTCCCAAAATAATTTGCCAAAATAATTTGCCTCCCAAAATATATTGCCTCCCAAAATAATTTGCCTCCCAAAATAATTTGCCTCCCAAAATAATTTGCCTCCCAAAATAATTTGCCAAAATAATTTGCCTCCCAAAATAATTTGCCTCCCAAAATAATTAGCCAAAATAATGTTTTAGGAGCTGTTTCTCAACAACCAAAGTGTCAAATAATGGTTAGAAGCTGTTTTTCAACAACCAAAAGTGTCAAATAATGTTTTAGGAGCTGTTTCTCAACAACCAAAAGTGTAAAATAATGTTTTAGGAGCTGTTTCTCAACAACCAAAGTGTCAAATAATGGTTAGAAGCTGTTTTTCAACAACCAAAAGTGTCAAATAATGTTTTAGGAGCTTTTTCTCAACAACCAAAAGTGTAAAATAATGTTTTAGGAGCTGTTTCTCAACAACCAAAGTGTCAAATAATGGTTAGAAGCTGTTTTTCAACAACCAAAAGTGTCAAATAATGTTTTAGGAGCTGTTTCTCAACAACCAAAAGTGTAAAATAATGTTTTAGGAGCTGTTTCTCAATAACCAAAAGTGTAAAATAATGTTTTAGGAGCTGTTTCTCAACAACCAAAGTGTCAAATAATGGTTAGAAGCTGTTTTTCAACAACCAAAAGTGTCAAATAATGTTTTAGGAGCTGTTTCTCAACAACCAAAAGTGTAAAATAATGTTTTAGGAGCTGTTTCTCAATAACCGAAAGTGTAAAATAATGTTTTAGGAGCTGTTTCTCAACAACCAAAGTGTCAAATAATGGTTAGAAGCTGTTTTTCAACAACCAAAAGTGTCAAATAATGTTTTAGGAGCTGTTTCTCAATAACCAAAAGTGTAATATAATGTTTTAGGAGCTGTTTCTCAACAACCAAAGTGTCAAATAATGGTTAGAAGCTGTTTTTCAACAACCAAAAGTGTCAAATAATGTTTTAGGAGCTGTTTCTCAATAACCAAAAGTGTAAAATAATGTTTTAGGAGCTGTTTCTCAACAACCAAAGTGTCAAATAATGGTTAGAAGCTGTTTTTCAACAACCAAAAGTGTCAAATAATGTTTTAGGAGCTGTTTCTCAACAACCAAAAGTGTAAAATAATGTTTTAGGAGCTGTTTCTCAACAACCAAAGTGTCAAATAATGGTTAGAAGCTGTTTTTCAACAACCAAAAGTGTCAAATAATGTTTTAGGAGCTGTTTCTCAATAACCAAAAGTGTAAAATAATGTTTTAGGAGCTGTTTCTCAACAACCAAAGTGTCAAATAATGGTTAGAAAATAATTTGCCTCCCAAAATAATTTGCCTGCCAAAATAATTTGCCTCCCAAAATAATTTAATTTGCCAAAATAATTTGCCTCCCAAAATAATTTGCCTCCCAAAATAATTTGCCAAAATAATTTGCCTCCCAAAATAATTTGCCTCCCAAAATAATTTGCCAAAATAATTTGCCTCCCAAAATAATTTGCCTCCCAAAATAATTTGCCTCCCAAAATAATTTGCCTCCCAAAATAATTTGCCAAAATAATTTGCCTCCCAAAATAATTTGCCTCCCAAAATAATTTGCCAAAATAATTTGCCTCCCAAAATAATTTGCCAAAATAATTTGCCTCCCAAAATAATTTGCCTCCCAAAATAATTTGCCTCCCAAAATAAATTTCCAAAATAATTTGCCTCCCAAAATAATTTGCCAAAATAATTTGCCTCCCAAAATAATTTGCCTCCCAAAATAATTTGCCAAAATAATTTGCCTCCCAAAATAATTTGCCAAAATAATTTGCCTCCCAAAATAATTTGCCTCCCAAAATAATTTGCCAAAATAATTTGCCAAAATAATTTGCCTCCCAAAATAATTAGCCAAAATAATGTTTTAGGAGCTGTTTCTCAACAACCAAAGTGTCAAATAATGGTTAGAAGCTGTTTTTCAACAACCAAAAGTGTCAAATAATGTTTTAGGAGCTGTTTCTCAACAACCAAAAGTGTAAAATAATGTTTTAGGAGCTGTTTCTCAATAACCGAAAGTGTAAAATAATGTTTTAGGAGCTGTTTCTCAACAACCAAAGTGTCAAATAATGGTTAGAAGCTGTTTTTCAACAACCAAAAGTGTCAAATAATGTTTTAGGAGCTGTTTCTCAATAACCAAAAGTGTAAAATAATGTTTTAGGAGCTGTTTCTCAACAACCAAAGTGTCAAATAATGGTTAGAAGCTGTTTTTCAACAACCAAAAGTGTCAAATAATGTTTTAGGAGCTGTTTCTCAATAACCAAAAGTGTAAAATAATGTTTTAGGAGCTGTTTCTCAACAACCAAAGTGTCAAATAATGGTTAGAAGCTGTTTTTCAACAACCAAAAGTGTCAAATAATGTTTTAGGAGCTGTTTCTCAACAACCAAAAGTGTAAAATAATGTTTTAGGAGCTGTTTCTCAACAACCAAAGTGTCAAATAATGGTTAGAAGCTGTTTTTCAACAACCAAAAGTGTCAAATAATGTTTTAGGAGCTGTTTCTCAATAACCAAAAGTGTAAAATAATGTTTTAGGAGCTGTTTCTCAACAACCAAAGTGTCAAATAATGGTTAGAAAATAATTTGCCTCCCAAAATAATTTGCCTGCCAAAATAATTTGCCTCCCAAAATAATTTAATTTGCCAAAATAATTTGCCTCCCAAAATAATTTGCCTCCCAAAATAATTTGCCAAAATAATTTGCCTCCCAAAATAATTTGCCTCCCAAAATAATTTGCCAAAATAATTTGCCTCCCAAAATAATTTGCCTCCCAAAATAATTTGCCTCCCAAAATAATTTGCCTCCCAAAATAATTTGCCAAAATAATTTGCCTCCCAAAATAATTTGCCAAAATAATTTGCCTCCCAAAATAATTTGCCAAAATAATTTGCCTCCCAAAATAATTTGCCAAAATAATTTGCCTCCCAAAATAATTTGCCAAAATAATTTGCCTCCCAAAATAATTTGCCAAAATAATTTGCCTCCCAAAATAATTTGCCTCCCAAAATAATTTGCCAAAATAATTTGCCTCCCAAAATAATTTGCCTCCCAAAATAATTTGCCTCCCAAAATAATTTGCCAAAATAATTTGCCTCCCAAAATAATTTGCCTCCCAAAATAATTTGCCAAAATAATTTGCCTCCCAAAATAATTTGCCTGCCAAAATAAGTTGCCTCCCAAAATAATTTGCCTCCCAAAATAATTTGCCAAAATAATTTGCCTCCCAAAATAATTTGCCAAAATAATTTGCCTCCCAAAATAAATTTCCAAAATAATTTGCCTCCCAAAATACATTTCCAAAATAATTTGCCTCCCAAAATAATTTGCCAAAATAATTTGCCTCCCAAAATATATTGCCTCCCAAAATAATTTGCCTCCCAAAATAATTTGCCTCCCAAAATAATTTGCCTCCCAAAATAATTTGCCAAAATAATTTGCCTCCCAAAATAATTTGCCTCCCAAAATAATTAGCCAAAATAATGTTTTAGGAGCTGTTTCTCAACAACCAAAGTGTCAAATAATGGTTAGAAGCTGTTTTTCAACAACCAAAAGTGTCAAATAATGTTTTAGGAGCTGTTTCTCAACAACCAAAAGTGTAAAATAATGTTTTAGGAGCTGTTTCTCAACAACCAAAGTGTCAAATAATGGTTAGAAGCTGTTTTTCAACAACCAAAAGTGTCAAATAATGTTTTAGGAGCTTTTTCTCAACAACCAAAAGTGTAAAATAATGTTTTAGGAGCTGTTTCTCAACAACCAAAGTGTCAAATAATGGTTAGAAGCTGTTTTTCAACAACCAAAAGTGTCAAATAATGTTTTAGGAGCTGTTTCTCAACAACCAAAAGTGTAAAATAATGTTTTAGGAGCTGTTTCTCAATAACCAAAAGTGTAAAATAATGTTTTAGGAGCTGTTTCTCAACAACCAAAGTGTCAAATAATGGTTAGAAGCTGTTTTCCAACAACCAAAAGTGTCAAATAATGTTTTAGGAGCCGTTTCTCAATAACCAAAAGTGTAAAATAATGTTTTAGGAGCTGTTTCTCAACAACCAAAGTGTCAAATAATGGTTAGAAGCTGTTTTTCAACAACCAAAAGTGTCAAATAATGTTTTAGGAGCTGTTTCTCAATAACCAAAAGTGTAAAATAATGTTTTAGGAGCTGTTTCTCAACAACCAAAGTGTCAAATAATGGTTAGAAGCTGTTTTTCAACAACCAAAAGTGTCAAATAATGTTTTAGGAGCTGTTTCTCAATAACCAAAAGTGTAAAATAATGTTTTAGGAGCTGTTTCTCAACAACCAAAGTGTCAAAAAAAGGTTAGAAGCTGTTTTTCAACAACCAAAAGTGTCAAATAATGTTTTAGGAGCTGTTTCTCAATAACCAAAAGTGTAAAATAATGTTTTAGGAGCTGTTTCTCAACAACCAAAGTGTCAAATAATGGTTAGAAAATAATTTGCCTCCCAAAATAATTTGCCTGCCAAAATAATTTGCCTCCCAAAATAATTTAATTTGCCAAAATAATTTGCCTCCCAAAATAATTTGCCAAAATAATTTGCCTCCCAAAATAATTTGCCTCCCAAAATAATTTGCCTGCCAAAATAATTTGCCTCCCAAAATAATTTGCCAAAATAATTTGCCTCCCAAAATAATTTGCCTCCCAAAATAATTTGCCAAAATAATTTGCCTCCCAAAATAATTTGCCTCCCAAAATAATTTGCCTCCCAAAATAATTTGCCAAAATAATTTGCCTCCCAAAATAATTTGCCTCCCAAAATAATTTGCCTCCCAAAATAATTTTCCAAAATAATTTGCCTGCCAAAATAATTTGCCTCCCAAAATAATTTGCCTCCCAAAATAATTTGCCAAAATAATTTGCCTCCCAAAATAATTTGCCAAAATAATTTGCCTCCCAAAATAATTTGCCAAAATAATTTGCCTCCCAAAATAATTTGCCAAAATAATTTGCCTCCCAAAATAATTTGCCAAAATAATTTGCCTCCCAAAATAATTTGCCAAAATAATTTGCCTCCCAAAATAATTTGCCAAAATAATTTGCCTCCCAAAATAATTTGCCAAAATAATTTGCCTCCCAAAATAATTTGCCTCCCAAAATAATTTGCCTCCCAAAATAATTTGCCAAAATAATTTGCCAAAATAATTTGCCTCCCAAAATAATTTGCCTCCCAAAATAATTTGCCTCCCAAAATAATTTGCCAAAATAATTTGCCTCCCAAAATAATTTGCCAAAATAATTTGCCTCCCAAAATAATTTGCCAAAATAATTTGCCTCCCAAAATAATTTGCCAAAATAATTTGCCTCCCAAAATAATTTGCCTCCCAAAATAATTTGCCTCCCAAAATAATTTGCCAAAATAATTTGCCTCCCAAAATAATTTGCCAAAATAATGTTTTAGGAGCTGTTGCTCAACAACCAAAGTGTCAAATAATGGTTAGAAGCTGTTTTTCAACAACCAAAAGTGTCAAATAATGTTTTAGGAGCTGTTTCTCAACAACCAAAAGTGTAAAATAATGTTTTAGGAGCTGTTTCTCAACAACCAAAGTGTCAAATAATGGTTAGAAGCTGTTTTTCAACAACCAAAAGTGTCAAATAATGTTTTAGGAGCTGTTTCTCAACAACCAAAGTGTCAAATAATGGTTAGAAGCTGTTTTTCAACAACCAAAAGTGTAAAATAATGTTTTAGGAGCTGTTTCTCAACAACCAAAGTGTCAAATAATGGTTAGAAGCTGTTTTTCAACAACCAAAAGTGTCAAATAATGTTTTAGGAGCTGTTTCTCAACAACCAAAAGTGTAAAATAATGTTTTAGGAGCTGTTTCTCAACAACCAAAGTGTCAAATAATGGTTAGAAGCTGTTTTTCAACAACCAAAAGTGTCAAATAATGTTTTAGGAGCTGTTTCTCAACAACCAAAGTGTCAAATAATGGTTAGAAGCTGTTTTTCAACAACCAAAAGTGTAAAATAATGTTTTAGGAGCTGTTTCTCAACAACCAAAGTGTCAAATAATGGTTAGAAGCTGTTTTTCAACAACCAAAAGTGTCAAATAATGTTTTAGGAGCTGTTTCTCAACAACCAAAAGTGTAAAATAATGTTTTAGGAGCTGTTTCTCAATAACCAAAAGTGTAAAATAATGTTTGAGGAGCTGTTTCTCAACAACCAAAAGTGTCAAATAATGTTTTAGGAGCTGTTTCTCAACAACCAAAAGTGTAAAATAATGTTTTAGGAGCTGTTTCTCAACAACCAAAGTGTCAAATAATGGTTAGAAGCTGTTTTTCAACAACCAAAAGTGTCAAATAATGTTTTAGGAGCTGTTTCTCAACAACCAAAAGTGTAAAATAATGTTTTAGGAGCTGTTTCTCAACAACCAAAGTGTCAAATAATGGTTAGAAGCTGTTTTTCAACAACCAAAAGTGTCAAATAATGTTTTAGGAGCTGTTTCTCAATAACCAAAAGTGTAAAATAATGTTTTAGGAGCTGTTTCTCAACAACCAAAGTGTCAAATAATGGTTAGAAGCTGTTTTTCAACAACCAAAAGTGTCAAATAATGTTTTAGGAGCTGTTTCTCAACAACCAAAAGTGTAAAATAATGTTTTAGGAGCTGTTTCTCAATAACCAAAAGTGTAAAATAATGTTTTAGGAGCTGTTTCTCAACAACCAAAGTGTCAAATAATGGTTAGAAGCTGTTTTTCAACAACCAAAAGTGTCAAATAATGTTTTAGGAGCTGTTTCTCAATAACCAAAAGTGTAAAATAATGTTTTAGGACCTGTTTCTCAACAACCAAAGTGTCAAATAATGGTTAGAAGCTGTTTTTCAACAACCAAAAGTGTCAAATAATGTTTTAGGAGCTGTTTCTCAATAACCAAAAGTGTAAAATAATGTTTTAGGAGCTGTTTCTCAACAACCAAAGTGTCAAAAAAAGGTTAGAAGCTGTTTTTCAACAACCAAAAGTGTCAAATAATGTTTTAGGAGCTGTTTCTCAATAACCAAAAGTGTAAAATAATGTTTTAGGAGCTGTTTCTCAACAACCAAAGTGTCAAATAATGGTTAGAAGCTGTTTTTCAACAACCAAAAGTGTCAAATAATGTTTTAGGAGCTGTTTCTCTATAACCAAAAGTGTAAAATAATGTTTTAGGAGCTGTTTCTCAACAACCAAAGTGTCAAATAATGGTTAGAAGCTGTTTTTCAACAACCAAAAGTGTCAAATAATGTTTTAGGAGCTGTTTCTCAATAACCAAAAGTGTAAAATAATGTTTTAGGAGCTGTTTCTCAACAACCAAAGTGTCAAATAATGGTTAGAAGCTGTTTTTCAACAACCAAAAGTGTCAAATAATGTTTTAGGAGCTGTTTCTCAATAACCAAAAGTGTAAAATAATGTTTTAGGAGCTGTTTCTCAACAACCAAAGTGTCAAATAATGGTTAGAAGCTGTTTTTCAACAACCAAAAGTGTCAAATAATGTTTTAGGAGCTGTTTCTCAATAACCAAAAGTGTAAAATAATGTTTTAGGAGCTGTTTCTCAACAACCAAAGTGTCAAATAATGGTTAGAAGCTGTTTTTCAACAACCAAAAGTGTCAAATAATGTTTTAGGAGCTGTTTCTCAATAACCAAAAGTGTAAAATAATGTTTTAGGAGCTGTTTCTCAACAACCAAAGTGTCAAATAATGGTTAGAAGCTGTTTTTCAACAACCAAAAGTGTCAAATAATGTTTTAGGAGCTGTTTCTCAACAACCAAAAGTGTAAAATAATGTTTTAGGAGCTGTTTCTCAATAACCAAAAGTGTAAAATAATGTTTTAGGAGCTGTTTCTCAACAACCAAAGTGTCAAATAATGGTTAGAAGCTGTTTTTCAACAACCAAAAGTGTCAAATAATGTTTTAGGAGCTGTTTCTCAATAACCAAAAGTGTAAAATAATGTTTTAGGAGCTGTTTCTCAACAACCAAAGTGTCAAATAATGGTTAGAAGCTGTTTTTCAACAACCAAAAGTGTCAAATAATGTTTTAGGAGCTGTTTCTCTATAACCAAAAGTGTAAAATAATGTTTTAGGAGCTGTTTCTCAACAACCAAAGTGTCAAATAATGGTTAGAAGCTGTTTTTCAACAACCAAAAGTGTCAAATAATGTTTTAGGAGCTGTTTCTCAATAACCAAAAGTGTAAAATAATGTTTTAGGAGCTGTTTCTCAACAACCAAAGTGTCAAATAATGGTTAGAAGCTGTTTTTCAACAACCAAAAGTGTCAAATAATGTTTTAGGAGCTGTTTCTCAATAACCAAAAGTGTAAAATAATGTTTTAGGAGCTGTTTCTCAACAACCAAAGTGTCAAATAATGGTTAGAAGCTGTTTTTCAACAACCAAAAGTGTCAAATAATGTTTTAGGAGCTGTTTCTCAATAACCAAAAGTGTAAAATAATGTTTTAGGAGCTGTTTCTCAACAACCAAAGTGTCAAATAATGGTTAGAAGCTGTTTTTCAACAACCAAAAGTGTCAAATAATGTTTTAGGAGCTGTTTCTCAATAACAAAAAGTGTAAAATAATGTTTTAGGAGCTGTTTCTCAACAACCAAAGTGTCAAATAATGGTTAGAAGCTGTTTTTCAACAACCAAAAGTGTCAAATAATGTTTTAGGAGCTGTTTCTCAACAACCAAAAGTGTAAAATAATGTTTTAGGAGCTGTTTCTCAACAACCAAAGTGTCAAATAATGGTTAGAAGCTGTTTTTCAACAACCAAAAGTGTCAAATAATGTTTTAGGAGCTTTTTCTCAACAACCAAAAGTGTAAAATAATGTTTTAGGAGCTGTTTCTCAACAACCAAAGTGTCAAATAATGGTTAGAAGCTGTTTTTCAACAACCAAAAGTGTCAAATAATGTTTTAGGAGCTGTTTCTCAATAACCAAAAGTGTAAAATAATGTTTTAGGAGCTGTTTCTCAACAACCAAAGTGTCAAATAATGGTTAGAAGCTGTTTTTCAACAACCAAAAGTGTCAAATAATGTTTTAGGAGCTGTTTCTCAACAACCAAAAGTGTAAAATAATGTTTTAGGAGCTGTTTCTCAATAACCAAAAGTGTAAAATAATGTTTTAGGAGCTGTTTCTCAACAACCAAAGTGTCAAATAATGGTTAGAAGCTGTTTTTCAACAACCAAAAGTGTCAAATAATGTTTTAGGAGCTGTTTCTCAATAACCAAAAGTGTAAAATAATGTTTTAGGAGCTGTTTCTCAACAACCAAAGTGTCAAATAATGGTTAGAAGCTGTTTTTCAACAACCAAAAGTGTCAAATAATGTTTTAGGAGCTGTTTCTCAATAACCAAAAGTGTAAAATAATGTTTTAGGAGCTGTTTCTCAACAACCAAAGTGTCAAATAATGGTTAGAAGCTGTTTTTCAACAACCAAAAGTGTCAAATAATGTTTTAGGAGCTGTTTCTCAATAACCAAAAGTGTAAAATAATGTTTTAGGAGCTGTTTCTCAACAACCAAAGTGTCAAATAATGGTTAGAAGCTGTTTTTCAACAACCAAAAGTGTCAAATAATGTTTTAGGAGCTGTTTCTCAATAACCAAAAGTGTAAAATAATGTTTTAGGAGCTGTTTCTCAACAACCAAAGTGTCAAATAATGGTTAGAAGCTGTTTTTCAACAACCAAAAGTGTCAAATAATGTTTTAGGAGCTGTTTCTCAATAACCAAAAGTGTAAAATAATGTTTTAGGAGCTGTTTCTCAACAACCAAAGTGTCAAATAATGGTTAGAAAATAATTTGCCTCCCAAAATAATTTGCCTGCCAAAATAATTTGCCTCCCAAAATAATTTAATTTGCCAAAATAATTTGCCTCCCAAAATAATTTGCCAAAATAATTTGCCTCCCAAAATAATTTGCCTCCCAAAATAATTTGCCTCCCAAAATAATTTGCCTGCCAAAATAATTTGCCTCCCAAAATAATTTGCCAAAATAATTTGCCTCCCAAAATAATTTGCCTCCCAAAATAATTTGCCTCCCAAAATAATTTGCCAAAATAATTTGCCTCCCAAAATAATTTGCCTCCCAAAATAATTTGCCTCCCAAAATAATTTGCCAAAATAATTTGCCTCCCAAAATAATTTGCCTCCCAAAATAATTTTCCAAAATAATTTGCCTGCCAAAATAATTTGCCTCCCAAAATAATTTGCCTCCCAAAATAATTTGCCAAAATAATTTGCCTCCCAAAATAATTTGCCAAAATAATTTGCCTCCCAAAATAATTTGCCAAAATAATTTGCCTCCCAAAATAATTTGCCAAAATAATTTGCCTCCCAAAATAATTTGCCAAAATAATTTGCCTCCCAAAATAATTTGCCAAAATAATTTGCCTCCCAAAATAATTTGCCAAAATAATTTGCCTCCCAAAATAATTTGCCTCCCAAAATAATTTGCCAAAATAATTTGCCAAAATAATTTGCCTCCCAAAATAATTTGCCTCCCAAAATAATTTGCCTCCCAAAATAATTTGCCAAAATAATTTGCCTCCCAAAATAATTTGCCAAAATAATTTGCCTCCCAAAATAAATTTCCAAAATAATTTGCCTCCCAAAATAAATTTCCAAAATAATTTGCCTCCCAAAATAATTTGCCAAAATAATTTGCCTCCCAAAATAATTTGCCAAAATAATTTGCCTCCCAAAATAATTTGCCAAAATAATTTGCCTCCCAAAATAATTTGCCAAAATAATTTGCCTCCCAAAATAATTTGCCTCCCAAAATAATTTGCCTCCCAAAATAATTTGCCAAAATAATTTGCCTCCCAAAATAATTTGCCAAAATAATGTTTTAGGAGCTGTTGCTCAACAACCAAAGTGTCAAATAATGGTTAGAAGCTGTTTTTCAACAACCAAAAGTGTCAAATAATGTTTTAGGAGCTGTTTCTCAACAACCAAAAGTGTAAAATAATGTTTTAGGAGCTGTTTCTCAACAACCAAAGTGTCAAATAATGGTTAGAAGCTGTTTTTCAACAACCAAAAGTGTCAAATAATGTTTTAGGAGCTGTTTCTCAACAACCAAAGTGTCAAATAATGGTTAGAAGCTGTTTTTCAACAACCAAAAGTGTAAAATAATGTTTTAGGAGCTGTTTCTCAACAACCAAAGTGTCAAATAATGGTTAGAAGCTGTTTTTCAACAACCAAAAGTGTCAAATAATGTTTTAGGAGCTGTTTCTCAATAACCAAAAGTGTAAAATAATGTTTTAGGAGCTGTTTCTCAACAACCAAAGTGTCAAATAATGGTTAGAAGCTGTTTTTCAACAACCAAAAGTGTCAAATAATGTTTTAGGAGCTGTTTCTCAACAACCAAAAGTGTAAAATAATGTTTTAGGAGCTGTTTCTCAATAACCAAAAGTGTAAAATAATGTTTTAGGAGCTGTTTCTCAACAACCAAAAGTGTCAAATAATGTTTTAGGAGCTGTTTCTCAACAACCAAAAGTGTAAAATAATGTTTTAGGAGCTGTTTCTCAACAACCAAAGTGTCAAATAATGGTTAGAAGCTGTTTTTCAACAACCAAAAGTGTCAAATAATGTTTTAGGAGCTGTTTCTCAACAACCAAAAGTGTAAAATAATGTTTTAGGAGCTGTTTCTCAACAACCAAAGTGTCAAATAATGGTTAGAAGCTGTTTTTCAACAACCAAAAGTGTCAAATAATGTTTTAGGAGCTGTTTCTCAATAACCAAAAGTGTAAAATAATGTTTTAGGAGCTGTTTCTCAACAACCAAAGTGTCAAATAATGGTTAGAAGCTGTTTTTCAACAACCAAAAGTGTCAAATAATGTTTTAGGAGCTGTTTCTCAACAACCAAAAGTGTAAAATAATGTTTTAGGAGCTGTTTCTCAATAACCAAAAGTGTAAAATAATGTTTTAGGAGCTGTTTCTCAACAACCAAAGTGTCAAATAATGGTTAGAAGCTGTTTTTCAACAACCAAAAGTGTCAAATAATGTTTTAGGAGCTGTTTCTCATTAACCAAAAGTGTAAAATAATGTTTTAGGACCTGTTTCTCAACAACCAAAGTGTCAAATAATGGTTAGAAGCTGTTTTTCAACAACCAAAAGTGTCAAATAATGTTTTAGGAGCTGTTTCTCAATAACCAAAAGTGTAAAATAATGTTTTAGGAGCTGTTTCTCAACAACCAAAGTGTCAAAAAAAGGTTAGAAGCTGTTTTTCAACAACCAAAAGTGTCAAATAATGTTTTAGGAGCTGTTTCTCAATAACCAAAAGTGTAAAATAATGTTTTAGGAGCTGTTTCTCAACAACCAAAGTGTCAAATAATGGTTAGAAGCTGTTTTTCAACAACCAAAAGTGTCAAATAATGTTTTAGGAGCTGTTTCTCAATAACCAAAAGTGTAAAATAATGTTTTAGGAGCTGTTTCTCAACAACCAAAGTGTCAAATAATGGTTAGAAGCTGTTTTTCAACAACCAAAAGTGTCAAATAATGTTTTAGGAGCTGTTTCTCAATAACCAAAAGTGTAAAATAATGTTTTAGGAGCTGTTTCTCAACAACCAAAGTGTCAAATAATGGTTAGAAGCTGTTTTTCAACAACCAAAAGTGTCAAATAATGTTTTAGGAGCTGTTTCTCAATAACCAAAAGTGTAAAATAATGTTTTAGGAGCTGTTTCTCAACAACCAAAGTGTCAAATAATGGTTAGAAGCTGTTTTTCAACAACCAAAAGTGTCAAATAATGTTTTAGGAGCTGTTTCTCAATAACCAAAAGTGTAAAATAATGTTTTAGGAGCTGTTTCTCAACAACCAAAGTGTCAAATAATGGTTAGAAGCTGTTTTTCAACAACCAAAAGTGTCAAATAATGTTTTAGGAGCTGTTTCTCAATAACCAAAAGTGTAAAATAATGTTTTAGGAGCTGTTTCTCAACAACCAAAGTGTCAAATAATGGTTAGAAGCTGTTTTTCAACAACCAAAAGTGTCAAATAATGTTTTAGGAGCTGTTTCTCAATAACCAAAAGTGTAAAATAATGTTTTAGGAGCTGTTTCTCAACAACCAAAGTGTCAAATAATGGTTAGAAGCTGTTTTTCAACAACCAAAAGTGTCAAATAATGTTTTAGGAGCTGTTTCTCAATAACCAAAAGTGTAAAATAATGTTTTAGGAGCTGTTTCTCAACAACCAAAGTGTCAAATAATGGTTAGAAGCTGTTTTTCAACAACCAAAAGTGTCAAATAATGTTTTAGGAGCTGTTTCTCAATAACCAAAAGTGTAAAATAATGTTTTAGGAGCTGTTTCTCAACAACCAAAGTGTCAAATAATGGTTAGAAAATAATTTGCCTCCCAAAATAATTTGCCTGCCAAAATAATTTGCCTCCCAAAATAATTTAATTTGCCAAAATAATTTGCCTCCCAAAATAATTTGCCAAAATAATTTGCCAAAATAATTTGCCTCCCAAAATAATTTGCCTCCCAAAATAATTTGCCTCCCAAAATAATTTGCCTCCCAAAATAATTTGCCAAAATAATTTGCCTCCCAAAATAATTTTCCAAAATAATTTGCCTCCCAAAATAATTTGCCAAAATAATTTGCCTCCCAAAATAATTTGCCAAAATAATTTGCCTCCCAAAATAATTTGCCTCCCAAAAAAATTTGCCAAAATAATTTGCCTCCCAAAATAATTTGCCTCCCAAAATAATTTGCCTCCCAAAATAATTTGCCAAAATAATTTGCCAAAATAATTTGCCAAAATAATTTGCCTCCCAAAATAATTTGCCAAAATAATTTGCCTCCCAAAATAATTTGCCAAAATAATTTGCCTCCCAAAATAATTTGCCAAAATAATTTGCCTCCCAAAATAATTTGCCTCCCAAAATAATTTGCCAAAATAATTTGCCTCCCAAAATAATTTGCCAAAATAATTTGCCTCCCAAAATAATTTGCCTCCCAAAATAATTTGCCAAAATAATTTGCCAAAATAATTTGCCTCCCAAAATAATTTGCCTCCCAAAATAATTTGCCAAAATAATTTGCCTCCCAAAATAATTTGCCAAAATAATTTGCCTCCCAAAATAAATTTCCAAAATAATTTGCCTCCCAAAATAATTTGCCAAAATAATTTGCCTCCCAAAATAATTTGCCAAAATAATTTGCCTCCCAAAATAATTTGCCAAAATAATTTGCCTCCCAAAATAATTTGCCAAAATAATTTGCCTCCCAAAATAATTTGCCTCCCAAAATAATTTGCCTCCCAAAATAATTTGCCTCCCAAAATAATTTGCCAAAATAATTTGCCTCCCAAAATAATTTGCCAAAATAATGTTTTAGGAGCTGTTGCTCAACAACCAAAGTGTCAAATAATGGTTAGAAGCTGTTTTTCAACAACCAAAAGTGTCAAATAATGTTTTAGGAGCTGTTTCTCAACAACCAAAAGTGTAAAATAATGTTTTAGGAGCTGTTTCTCAACAACCAAAGTGTCAAATAATGGTTAGAAGCTGTTTTTCAACAACCAAAAGTGTCAAATAATGTTTTAGGAGCTGTTTCTCAACAACCAAAGTGTCAAATAATGGTTAGAAGCTGTTTTTCAACAACCAAAAGTGTAAAATAATGTTTTAGGAGCTGTTTCTCAACAACCAAAGTGTCAAATAATGGTTAGAAGCTGTTTTTCAACAACCAAAAGTGTCAAATAATGTTTTAGGAGCTGTTTCTCAATAACCAAAAGTGTAAAATAATGTTTTAGGAGCTGTTTCTCAACAACCAAAGTGTCAAATAATGGTTAGAAGCTGTTTTTCAACAACCAAAAGTGTCAAATAATGTTTTAGGAGCTGTTTCTCAACAACCAAAAGTGTAAAATAATGTTTTAGGAGCTGTTTCTCAATAACCAAAAGTGTAAAATAATGTTTTAGGAGCTGTTTCTCAATAACCAAAAGTGTAAAATAATGTTTTAGGAGCTGTTTCTCAACAACCAAAGTGTCAAATAATGGTTAGAAGCTGTTTTTCAACAACCAAAAGTGTCAAATAATGTTTTAGGAGCTGTTTCTCAATAACCAAAAGTGTAAAATAATGTTTTAGGACCTGTTTCTCAACAACCAAAGTGTCAAATAATGGTTAGAAGCTGTTTTTCAACAACCAAAAGTGTCAAATAATGTTTTAGGAGCTGTTTCTCAATAACCAAAAGTGTAAAATAATGTTTTAGGAGCTGTTTCTCAACAACCAAAGTGTCAAAAAAAGGTTAGAAGCTGTTTTTCAACAACCAAAAGTGTCAAATAATGTTTTAGGAGCTGTTTCTCAATAACCAAAAGTGTAAAATAATGTTTTAGGAGCTGTTTCTCAACAACCAAAGTGTCAAATAATGGTTAGAAGCTGTTTTTCAACAACCAAAAGTGTCAAATAATGTTTTAGGAGCTGTTTCTCAATAACCAAAAGTGTAAAATAATGTTTTAGGAGCTGTTTCTCAACAACCAAAGTGTCTTATAATGGTTAGAAGCTGTTTTTCAACAACCAAAAGTGTCAAATAATGTTTTAGGAGCTGTTTCTCAATAACCAAAAGTGTAAAATAATGTTTTAGGAGCTGTTTCTCAACAACCAAAGTGTCAAATAATGGTTAGAAGCTGTTTTTCAACAACCAAAAGTGTCAAATAATGTTTTAGGAGCTGTTTCTCAATAACCAAAAGTGTAAAATAATGTTTTAGGAGCTGTTTCTCAACAACCAAAGTGTCAAATAATGGTTAGAAGCTGTTTTTCAACAACCAAAAGTGTCAAATAATGTTTTAGGAGCTGTTTCTCAATAACCAAAAGTGTAAAATAATGTTTTAGGAGCTGTTTCTCAACAACCAAAGTGTCAAATAATGGTTAGAAGCTGTTTTTCAACAACCAAAAGTGTCAAATAATGTTTTAGGAGCTGTTTCTCAATAACCAAAAGTGTAAAATAATGTTTTAGGAGCTGTTTCTCAACAACCAAAGTGTCAAATAATGGTTAGAAGCTGTTTTTCAACAACCAAAAGTGTCAAATAATGTTTTAGGAGCTGTTTCTCAATAACCAAAAGTGTAAAATAATGTTTTAGGAGCTGTTTCTCAACAACCAAAGTGTCAAATAATGGTTAGAAGCTGTTTTTCAACAACCAAAAGTGTCAAATAATGTTTTAGGAGCTGTTTCTCAATAACCAAAAGTGTAAAATAATGTTTTAGGAGCTGTTTCTCAACAACCAAAGTGTCAAATAATGGTTAGAAGCTGTTTTTCAACAACCAAAAGTGTCAAATAATGTTTTAGGAGCTGTTTCTCAATAACCAAAAGTGTAAAATAATGTTTTAGGAGCTGTTTCTCAACAACCAAAGTGTCAAATAATGGTTAGAAAATAATTTGCCTCCCAAAATAATTTGCCTGCCAAAATAATTTGCCTCCCAAAATAATTTAATTTGCCAAAATAATTTGCCTCCCAAAATAATTTGCCAAAATAATTTGCCAAAATAATTTGCCTCCCAAAATAATTTGCCTCCCAAAATAATTTGCCTCCCAAAATAATTTGCCTCCCAAAATAATTTGCCAAAATAATTTGCCTCCCAAAATAATTTTCCAAAATAATTTGCCTCCCAAAATAATTTGCCAAAATAATTTGCCTCCCAAAATAATTTGCCAAAATAATTTGCCTCCCAAAATAATTTGCCTCCCAAAAAAATTTGCCAAAATAATTTGCCTCCCAAAATAATTTGCCAAAATAATTTGCCTCCCAAAATAATTTGCCTCCCAAAATAATTTGCCAAAATAATTTGCCAAAATAATTTGCCTCCCAAAATAATTTGCCAAAATAATTTGCCTCCCAAAATAATTTGCCAAAATAATTTGCCTCCCAAAATAATTTGCCAAAATAATTTGCCTCCCAAAATAATTTGCCTCCCAAAATAATTTGCCTCCCAAAATAATTTGCCTCCCAAAATAATTTGCCTCCCAAAATAATTTGCCTCCCAAAATAAATTTCCAAAATAATTTGCCACCCAAAATAATTTGCCAAAATAATTTGCCTCCCAAAATAATTTGCCTCCCAAAATAATTTGCCAAAATAATTTGCCAAAATAATTTGCCTCCCAAAATAATTTGCCTCCCAAAATAATTTGCCTCCCAAAATAATTTGCCTCCCAAAATAATTTGCCTCCCAAAATAATTAGCCAAAATAATGTTTTAGGAGCTGTTTCTCAACAACCAAAGTGTCAAATAATGGTTAGAAGCTGTTTTTCAACAACCAAAAGTGTCAAATAATGTTTTAGGAGCTGTTTCTCAACAACCAAAAGTGTAAAATAATGTTTTAGGAGCTGTTTCTCAATAACCGAAAGTGTAAAATAATGTTTTAGGAGCTGTTTCTCAACAACCAAAGTGTCAAATAATGGTTAGAAGCTGTTTTTCAACAACCAAAAGTGTCAAATAATGTTTTAGGAGCTGTTTCTCAACAACCAAAGTGTCAAATAATGGTTAGAAGCTGTTTTTCAACAACCAAAAGTGTCAAATAATGTTTTAGGAGCTGTTTCTCAATAACCAAAAGTGTAAAATAATGTTTTAGGAGCTGTTTCTCAACAACCAAAGTGTCAAATAATGGTTAGAAAATAATTTGCCTCCCAAAATAATTTGCCTGCCAAAATAATTTGCCTCCCAAAATAATTTAATTTGCCAAAATAATTTGCCTCCCAAAATAATTTGCCTCCCAAAATAATTTGCCTCCCAAAATAATTTGCCAAAATAATTTGCCTCCCAAAATAATTTGCCTCCCAAAATAATTTGCCAAAATAATTTGCCTCCCAAAATAATTTGCCTCCCAAAATAATTTGCCTCCCAAAATAATTTGCCTCCCAAAATAATTTGCCTCCCAAAATAATTTGCCAAAATAATTTGCCTCCCAAAATAATTTGCCTCCCAAAATAATTTGCCTCCCAAAATAATTTGCCAAAATAATTTGCCTCCCAAAATAATTTGCCAAAATAATTTGCCTCCCAAAATAATTTGCCAAAATAATTTGCCTCCCAAAATAATTTGCCTCCCAAAATAATTTGCCTCCCAAAATAATTTGCCAAAATAATTTGCCTCCCAAAATAATTTGCCTCCCAAAATAATTTGCCTCCCAAAATAATTTGCCAAAATAATTTGCCTCCCAAAATAATTTGCCTCCCAAAATAATTTGCCAAAATAATTTGCCTCCCAAAATAATTTGCCTGCCAAAATAAGTTGCCTCCCAAAATAATTTGCCTCCCAAAATAATTTGCCAAAATAATTTGCCTCCCAAAATAATTTGCCAAAATAATTTGCCAAAATAATTTGCCTCCCAAAATAAATTTCCAAAATAATTTGCCTCCCAAAATACATTTCCAAAATAATTTGCCTCCCAAAATAATTTGCCAAAATAATTTGCCTCCCAAAATATATTGCCTCCCAAAATAATTTGCCTCCCAAAATAATTTGCCTCCCAAAATAATTTGCCTCCCAAAATAATTTGCCAAAATAATTTGCCTCCCAAAATAATTTGCCTCCCAAAATAATTTGCCAAAATAATGTTTTAGGAGCTGTTTCTCAACAACCAAAGTGTCAAATAATGGTTAGAAGCTGTTTTTTCAACAACCAAAAGTGTCAAATAATGTTTTAGCAGCTGTTTCTCAACAACCAAAAGTGTAAAATAATGTTTTAGGAGCTGTTTCTCAACAACCAAAGTGTCAAATAATGGTTAGAAGCTGTTTTTCAACAACCAAAAGTGTCAAATAATGTTTTAGGAGCTTTTTCTCAACAACCAAAAGTGTAAAATAATGTTTTAGGAGCTGTTTCTCAACAACCAAAGTGTCAAATAATGGTTAGAAGCTGTTTTTCAACAACCAAAAGTGTCAAATAATGTTTTAGGAGCTGTTTCTCAATAACCAAAAGTGTAAAATAATGTTTTAGGAGCTGTTTCTCAACAACCAAAGTGTCAAATAATGGTTAGAAGCTGTTTTTCAACAACCAAAAGTGTCAAATAATGTTTTAGGAGCTGTTTCTCAACAACCAAAAGTGTAAAATAATGTTTTAGGAGCTGTTTCTCAATAACCAAAAGTGTAAAATAATGTTTTAGGAGCTGTTTCTCAACAACCAAAGTGTCAAATAATGGTTAGAAGCTGTTTTCCAACAACCAAAAGTGTCAAATAATGTTTTAGGAGCTGTTTCTCAATAACCAAAAGTGTAAAATAATGTTTTAGGAGCTGTTTCTCAACAACCAAAGTGTCAAATAATGGTTAGAAGCTGTTTTTCAACAACCAAAAGTGTCAAATAATGTTTTAGGAGCTGTTTCTCAATAACCAAAAGTGTAAAATAATGTTTTAGGAGCTGTTTCTCAACAACCAAAGTGTCAAATAATGGTTAGAAGCTGTTTTTCAACAACCAAAAGTGTCAAATAATGTTTTAGGAGCTGTTTCTCAATAACCAAAAGTGTAAAATAATGTTTTAGGAGCTGTTTCTCAACAACCAAAGTGTCAAAAAAAGGTTAGAAGCTGTTTTTCAACAACCAAAAGTGTCAAATAATGTTTTAGGAGCTGTTTCTCAATAACCAAAAGTGTAAAATAATGTTTTAGGAGCTGTTTCTCAACAACCAAAGTGTCAAATAATGGTTAGAAAATAATTTGCCTCCCAAAATAATTTGCCTGCCAAAATAATTTGCCTCCCAAAATAATTTAATTTGCCAAAATAATTTGCCTCCCAAAATAATTTGCCAAAATAATTTGCCTCCCAAAATAATTTGCCAAAATAATTTGCCTCCCAAAATAATTTGCCTCCCAAAATAATTTGCCTGCCAAAATAATTTGCCTCCCAAAATAATTTGCCAAAATAATTTGCCTCCCAAAATAATTTGCCTCCCAAAATAATTTGCCAAAATAATTTGCCTCCCAAAATAATTTGCCTCCCAAAATAATTTGCCTCCCAAAATAATTTGCCTCCCAAAATAATTTGCCAAAATAATTTGCCTCCCAAAATAATTTGCCTCCCAAAATAATTTTCCAAAATAATTTGCCTGCCAAAATAATTTGCCTCCCAAAATAATTTGCCTCCCAAAATAATTTGCCAAAATAATTTGCCTCCCAAAATAATTTGCCAAAATAATTTGCCTCCCAAAATAATTTGCCTCCCAAAATAATTTGCCAAAATAATTTGCCTCCCAAAATAATTTGCCAAAATAATTTGCCTCCCAAAATAATTTGCCAAAATAATTTGCCTCCCAAAATAATTTGCCAAAATAATTTGCCTCCCAAAATAATTTGCCAAAATAATTTGCCTCCCAAAATAATTTGCCAAAATAATTTGCCTCCCAAAATAATTTGCCTCCCAAAATAATTTGCCAAAATAATTTGCCAAAAAAATTTGCCTCCCAAAATAATTTGCCTCCCAAAATAATTTGCCAAAATAATTTGCCTCCCAAAATAATTTGCCAAAATAATTTGCCTCCCAAAATAAATTTCCAAAATAATTTGCCTCCCAAAATAAATTTCCAAAATAATTTGCCTCCCAAAATAATTTGCCAAAATAATTTGCCTCCCAAAATAATTTGCCAAAATAATTTGCCTCCCAAAATAATTTGCCAAAATAATTTGCCTCCCAAAATAATTTGCCAAAATAATTTGCCTCCCAAAATAATTTGCCAAAATAATTTGCCTCCCAAAATAATTTGCCTCCCAAAATAATTTGCCTCCCAAAATAATTTGCCAAAATAATTTGCCTCCCAAAATAATTTGCCAAAATAATTTGCCTCCCAAAATAATTTGCCAAAATAATGTTTTAGGAGCTGTTGCTCAACAACCAAAGTGTCAAATAATGGTTAGAAGCTGTTTTTCAACAACCAAAAGTGTCAAATAATGTTTTAGGAGCTGTTTCTCAACAACCAAAAGTGTAAAATAATGTTTTAGGAGCTGTTTCTCAACAACCAAAGTGTCAAATAATGGTTAGAAGCTGTTTTTCAACAACCAAAAGTGTCAAATAATGTTTTAGGAGCTGTTTCTCAACAACCAAAGTGTCAAATAATGGTTAGAAGCTGTTTTTCAACAACCAAAAGTGTAAAATAATGTTTTAGGAGCTGTTTCTCAACAACCAAAGTGTCAAATAATGGTTAGAAGCTGTTTTTCAACAACCAAAAGTGTCAAATAATGTTTTAGGAGCTGTTTCTCAACAACCAAAGTGTCAAATAATGGTTAGAAGCTGTTTTTCAACAACCAAAAGTGTAAAATAATGTTTTAGGAGCTGTTTCTCAACAACCAAAGTGTCAAATAATGGTTAGAAGCTGTTTTTCAACAACCAAAAGTGTCAAATAATGTTTTAGGAGCTGTTTCTCAACAACCAAAAGTGTAAAATAATGTTTTAGGAGCTGTTTCTCAATAACCAAAAGTGTAAAATAATGTTTTAGGAGCTGTTTCTCAACAACCAAAAGTGTCAAATAATGTTTTAGGAGCTGTTTCTCAACAACCAAAAGTGTAAAATAATGTTTTAGGAGCTGTTTCTCAACAACCAAAGTGTCAAATAATGGTTAGAAGCTGTTTTTCAACAACCAAAAGTGTCAAATAATGTTTTAGGAGCTGTTTCTCAACAACCAAAAGTGTAAAATAATGTTTTAGGAGCTGTTTCTCAACAACCAAAGTGTCAAATAATGGTTAGAAGCTGTTTTTCAACAACCAAAAGTGTCAAATAATGTTTTAGGAGCTGTTTCTCAATAACCAAAAGTGTAAAATAATGTTTTAGGAGCTGTTTCTCAACAACCAAAGTGTCAAATAATGGTTAGAAGCTGTTTTTCAACAACCAAAAGTGTCAAATAATGTTTTAGGAGCTGTTTCTCAACAACCAAAAGTGTAAAATAATGTTTTAGGAGCTGTTTCTCAATAACCAAAAGTGTAAAATAATGTTTTAGGAGCTGTTTCTCAACAACCAAAGTGTCAAATAATGGTTAGAAGCTGTTTTTCAACAACCAAAAGTGTCAAATAATGTTTTAGGAGCTGTTTCTCAATAACCAAAAGTGTAAAATAATGTTTTAGGACCTGTTTCTCAACAACCAAAGTGTCAAATAATGGTTAGAAGCTGTTTTTCAACAACCAAAAGTGTCAAATAATGTTTTAGGAGCTGTTTCTCAATAACCAAAAGTGTAAAATAATGTTTTAGGAGCTGTTTCTCAACAACCAAAGTGTCAAAAAAAGGTTAGAAGCTGTTTTTCAACAACCAAAAGTGTCAAATAATGTTTTAGGAGCTGTTTCTCAATAACCAAAAGTGTAAAATAATGTTTTAGGAGCTGTTTCTCAACAACCAAAGTGTCAAATAATGGTTAGAAGCTGTTTTTCAACAACCAAAAGTGTCAAATAATGTTTTAGGAGCTGTTTCTCTATAACCAAAAGTGTAAAATAATGTTTTAGGAGCTGTTTCTCAACAACCAAAGTGTCAAATAATGGTTAGAAGCTGTTTTTCAACAACCAAAAGTGTCAAATAATGTTTTAGGAGCTGTTTCTCAATAACCAAAAGTGTAAAATAATGTTTTAGGAGCTGTTTCTCAACAACCAAAGTGTCAAATAATGGTTAGAAGCTGTTTTTCAACAACCAAAAGTGTCAAATAATGTTTTAGGAGCTGTTTCTCAATAACCAAAAGTGTAAAATAATGTTTTAGGAGCTGTTTCTCAACAACCAAAGTGTCAAATAATGGTTAGAAGCTGTTTTTCAACAACCAAAAGTGTCAAATAATGTTTTAGGAGCTGTTTCTCAATAACCAAAAGTGTAAAATAATGTTTTAGGAGCTGTTTCTCAACAACCAAAGTGTCAAATAATGGTTAGAAGCTGTTTTTCAACAACCAAAAGTGTCAAATAATGTTTTAGGAGCTGTTTCTCAATAACCAAAAGTGTAAAATAATGTTTTAGGAGCTGTTTCTCAACAACCAAAGTGTCAAATAATGGTTAGAAGCTGTTTTTCAACAACCAAAAGTGTCAAATAATGTTTTAGGAGCTGTTTCTCAATAACCAAAAGTGTAAAATAATGTTTTAGGAGCTGTTTCTCAACAACCAAAGTGTCAAATAATGGTTAGAAGCTGTTTTTCAACAACCAAAAGTGTCAAATAATGTTTTAGGAGCTGTTTCTCAATAACCAAAAGTGTAAAATAATGTTTTAGGAGCTGTTTCTCAACAACCAAAGTGTCAAATAATGGTTAGAAGCTGTTTTTCAACAACCAAAAGTGTCAAATAATGTTTTAGGAGCTGTTTCTCAATAACCAAAAGTGTAAAATAATGTTTTAGGAGCTGTTTCTCAACAACCAAAGTGTCAAATAATGGTTAGAAAATAATTGCCTCCCAAAATAATTTGCCTGCCAAAATAATTTGCCTCCCAAAATAATTTAATTTGCCAAAATAATTTGCCTCCCAAAATAATTTGCCAAAATAATTTGCCTCCCAAAATAATTTGCCAAAATAATTTGCCTCCCAAAATAATTTGCCTCCCAAAATAATTTGCCTCCCAAAATAATTTGCCAAAATAATTTGCCTCCCAAAATAATTTTCCAAAATAATTTGCCTCCCAAAATAATTTGCCTCCCAAAATAATTTGCCAAAATAATTTGCCAAAATAATTTGCCTCCCAAAATAATTTGCCTCCCAAAAAAATTTGCCAAAATAATTTGCCTCCCAAAATAATTTGCCAAAATAATTTGCCTCCCAAAATAATTTGCCTCCCAAAATAATTTGCCTCCCAAAATAATTTGCCAAAATAATTTGCCTCCCAAAATAATTTGCCAAAATAATTTGCCTCCCAAAATAATTTGCCAAAATAATTTGCCTCCCAAAATAATTTGCCAAAATAATTTGCCTCCCAAAATAATTTGCCTCCCAAAAAAATTTGCCAAAATAATTTGCCTCCCAAAATAATTTGCCAAAATAATTTGCCTCCCAAAATAATTTGCCTCCCAAAATAATTTGCCAAAATAATTTGCCTCCCAAAATAATTTGCCAAAATAATTTGCCTCCCAAAATAATTTGCCAAAATAATTTGCCTCCCAAAATAATTTGCCAAAATAATTTGCCTCCCAAAATAATTTGCCTCCCAAAATAATTTGCCTCCCAAAATAATTTGCCTCCCAAAATAATTTGCCAAAATAATTTGCCTCCCAAAATAATTTGCCAAAATAATTTGCCAAAATAATTTGCCTCCCAAAATAATTTGCCAAAATAATTTGCCTCCCAAAATAATTTGCCTCCCAAAATAATTTGCCTCCCAAAATAATTTGCCAAAATAATTTGCCAAAATAATTTGCCAAAATAATTTGCCAAAATAATTTGCCTCCCAAAATAATTAGCCAAAATAATGTTTTAGGAGCTGTTTCTCAACAACCAAAGTGTCAAATAATGGTTAGAAGCTGTTTTTCAACAACCAAAAGTGTCAAATAATGTTTTAGGAGCTGTTTCTCAACAACCAAAAGTGTAAAATAATGTTTTAGGAGCTGTTTCTCAATAACCGAAAGTGTAAAATAATGTTTTAGGAGCTGTTTCTCAACAACCAAAGTGTCAAATAATGGTTAGAAGCTGTTTTTCAACAACCAAAAGTATGTTTTAGGAGCTGTTTCTCAATAACCAAAAGTGTAAAATAATGTTTTAGGAGCTGTTTCTCAACAACCAAAGTGTCAAATAATGGTTAGAAGCTGTTTTTCAACAACCAAAAGTGTCAAATAATGTTTTAGGAGCTGTTTCTCAATAACCAAAAGTGTAAAATAATGTTTTAGGAGCTGTTTCTCAACAACCAAAGTGTCAAATAATGGTTAGAAGCTGTTTTTCAACAACCAAAAGTGTCAAATAATGTTTTAGGAGCTGTTTCTCAATAACCAAAAGTGTAAAATAATGTTTTAGGAGCTGTTTCTCAACAACCAAAGTGTCAAATAATGGTTAGAAGCTGTTTTTCAACAACCAAAAGTGTCAAATAATGTTTTAGGAGCTGTTTCTCAATAACCAAAAGTGTAAAATAATGTTTTAGGAGCTGTTTCTCAACAACCAAAGTGTCAAATAATGGTTAGAAGCTGTTTTTCAACAACCAAAAGTGTCAAATAATGTTTTAGGAGCTGTTTCTCAATAACCAAAAGTGTAAAATAATGTTTTAGGAGCTGTTTCTCAACAACCAAAGTGTCAAATAATGGTTAGAAGCTGTTTTTCAACAACCAAAAGTGTCAAATAATGTTTTAGGAGCTGTTTCTCAATAACCAAAAGTGTAAAATAATGTTTTAGGAGCTGTTTCTCAACAACCAAAGTGTCAAATAATGGTTAGAAGCTGTTTTTCAACAACCAAAAGTGTCAAATAATGTTTTAGGAGCTGTTTCTCAACAACCAAAGTGTCAAATAATGGTTAGAAGCTGTTTTTCAACAACCAAAAGTGTCAAATAATGTTTTAGGAGCTGTTTCTCAATAACCAAAAGTGTAAAATAATGTTTTAGGAGCTGTTTCTCAACAACCAAAGTGTCAAATAATGGTTAGAAGCTGTTTTTCAACAACCAAAAGTGTCAAATAATGTTTTAGGAGCTGTTTCTCAACAACCAAAGTGTCAAATAATGGTTAGAAGCTGTTTTTCAACAACCAAAAGTGTCAAATAATGTTTTAGGAGCTGTTTCTCAATAACCAAAAGTGTAAAATAATGTTTTAGGAGCTGTTTCTCAACAACCAAAGTGTCAAATAATGGTTAGAAGCTGTTTTTCAACAACCAAAAGTGTCAAATAATGTTTTAGGAGCTGTTTCTCAATAACCAAAAGTGTAAAATAATGTTTTAGGAGCTGTTTCTCAACAACCAAAGTGTCAAATAATGGTTAGAAGCTGTTTTTCAACAACCAAAAGTGTCAAATAATGTTTTAGGAGCTGTTTCTCAATAACCAAAAGTGTAAAATAATGTTTTAGGAGCTGTTTCTCAACAACCAAAGTGTCAAATAATGGTTAGAAGCTGTTTTTCAACAACCAAAAGTGTCAAATAATGTTTTAGGAGCTGTTTCTCAATAACCAAAAGTGTAAAATAATGTTTTAGGAGCTGTTTCTCAACAACCAAAGTGTCAAATAATGGTTAGAAGCTGTTTTTCAACAACCAAAAGTGTCAAATAATGTTTTAGGAGCTGTTTCTCAATAACCAAAAGTGTAAAATAATGTTTTAGGAGCTGTTTCTCAACAACCAAAGTGTCAAATAATGGTTAGAAGCTGTTTTTCAACAACCAAAAGTGTCAAATAATGTTTTAGGAGCTGTTTCTCAACAACCAAAGTGTCAAATAATGGTTAGAAGCTGTTTTTCAACAACCAAAAGTGTCAAATAATGTTTTAGGAGCTGTTTCTCAATAACCAAAAGTGTAAAATAATGTTTTAGGAGCTGTTTCTCAACAACCAAAGTGTCAAATAATGGTTAGAAGCTGTTTTTCAACAACCAAAAGTGTCAAATAATGTTTTAGGAGCTGTTTCTCAACAACCAAAGTGTCAAATAATGGTTAGAAGCTGTTTTTCAACAACCAAAAGTGTCAAATAATGTTTTAGGAGCTGTTTCTCAATAACCAAAAGTGTAAAATAATGTTTTAGGAGCTGTTTCTCAACAACCAAAGTGTCAAATAATGGTTAGAAGCTGTTTTTCAACAACCAAAAGTGTCAAATAATGTTTTAGGAGCTGTTTCTCAATAACCAAAAGTGTAAAATAATGTTTTAGGAGCTGTTTCTCAACAACCAAAGTGTCAAATAATGGTTAGAAGCTGTTTTTCAACAACCAAAAGTGTCAAATAATGTTTTAGGAGCTGTTTCTCAACAACCAAAGTGTCAAATAATGGTTAGAAGCTGTTTTTCAACAACCAAAAGTGTCAAATAATGTTTTAGGAGCTGTTTCTCAATAACCAAAAGTGTAAAATAATGTTTTAGGAGCTGTTTCTCAACAACCAAAGTGTCAAATAATGGTTAGAAGCTGTTTTTCAACAACCAAAAGTGTCAAATAATGTTTTAGGAGCTGTTTCTCAACAACCAAAGTGTCAAATAATGGTTAGAAGCTGTTTTTCAACAACCAAAAGTGTCAAATAATGTTTTAGGAGCTGTTTCTCAATAACCAAAAGTGTAAAATAATGTTTTAGGAGCTGTTTCTCAACAACCAAAGTGTCAAATAATGGTTAGAAAATAATTTGCCTCCCAAAATAATTTGCCTGCCAAAAAAATTTGCCAAAATAATTTGCCTCCCAAAATAATTTGCCAAAATAATTTGCCAAAATAATTTGCCAAAATAATTTGCCTCCCAAAATAATTTGCCAAAATAATTTGCCTCCCAAAATAATTTGCCAAAATAATTTGCCTCCCAAAATAATTTGCCAAAATAATTTGCCTCCCAAAATAATTTGCCTCCCAAAATAATTTGCCAAAATAATTTGCCTCCCAAAATAATTTGCCAAAATAATTTGCCTCCCAAAATAATTTGCCTCCCAAAATAATTTGCCAAAATAATTTGCCAAAATAATTTGCCTCCCAAAATAATTTGCCTCCCAAAATAATTTGCCAAAATAATTTGCCTCCCAAAATAATTTGCCAAAATAATTTGCCTCCCAAAATAAATTTCCAAAATAATTTGCCTCCCAAAATAATTTGCCAAAATAATTTGCCTCCCAAAATAATTTGCCAAAATAATTTGCCTCCCAAAATAATTTGCCAAAATAATTTGCCTCCCAAAATAATTTGCCAAAATAATTTGCCTCCCAAAATAATTTGCCTCCCAAAATAATTTGCCTCCCAAAATAATTTGCCTCCCAAAATAATTTGCCAAAATAATTTGCCTCCCAAAATAATTTGCCAAAATAATGTTTTAGGAGCTGTTGCTCAACAACCAAAGTGTCAAATAATGGTTAGAAGCTGTTTTTCAACAACCAAAAGTGTCAAATAATGTTTTAGGAGCTGTTTCTCAATAACCAAAAGTGTAAAATAATGTTTTAGGAGCTGTTTCTCAACAACCAAAGTGTCTTATAATGGTTAGAAGCTGTTTTTCAACAACCAAAAGTGTCAAATAATGTTTTAGGAGCTGTTTCTCAATAACCAAAAGTGTAAAATAATGTTTTAGGAGCTGTTTCTCAACAACCAAAGTGTCAAATAATGGTTAGAAGCTGTTTTTCAACAACCAAAAGTGTCAAATAATGTTTTAGGAGCTGTTTCTCAATAACCAAAAGTGTAAAATAATGTTTTAGGAGCTGTTTCTCAACAACCAAAGTGTCAAATAATGGTTAGAAGCTGTTTTTCAACAACCAAAAGTGTCAAATAATGTTTTAGGAGCTGTTTCTCAATAACCAAAAGTGTAAAATAATGTTTTAGGAGCTGTTTCTCAACAACCAAAGTGTCAAATAATGGTTAGAAGCTGTTTTTCAACAACCAAAAGTGTCAAATAATGTTTTAGGAGCTGTTTCTCAATAACCAAAAGTGTAAAATAATGTTTTAGGAGCTGTTTCTCAACAACCAAAGTGTCAAATAATGGTTAGAAGCTGTTTTTCAACAACCAAAAGTGTCAAATAATGTTTTAGGAGCTGTTTCTCAATAACCAAAAGTGTAAAATAATGTTTTAGGAGCTGTTTCTCAACAACCAAAGTGTCAAATAATGGTTAGAAGCTGTTTTTCAACAACCAAAAGTGTCAAATAATGTTTTAGGAGCTGTTTCTCAATAACCAAAAGTGTAAAATAATGTTTTAGGAGCTGTTTCTCAACAACCAAAGTGTCAAATAATGGTTAGAAGCTGTTTTTCAACAACCAAAAGTGTCAAATAATGTTTTAGGAGCTGTTTCTCAACAACCAAAGTGTCAAATAATGGTTAGAAGCTGTTTTTCAACAACCAAAAGTGTAAAATAATGTTTTAGGAGCTGTTTCTCAACAACCAAAGTGTCAAATAATGGTTAGAAGCTGTTTTTCAACAACCAAAAGTGTCAAATAATGTTTTAGGAGCTGTTTCTCAATAACCAAAAGTGTAAAATAATGTTTTAGGAGCTGTTTCTCAACAACCAAAGTGTCAAATAATGGTTAGAAGCTGTTTTTCAACAACCAAAAGTGTCAAATAATGTTTTAGGAGCTGTTTCTCAACAACCAAAAGTGTAAAATAATGTTTTAGGAGCTGTTTCTCAATAACCAAAAGTGTAAAATAATGTTTTAGGAGCTGTTTCTCAATAACCAAAAGTGTAAAATAATGTTTTAGGAGCTGTTTCTCAACAACCAAAGTGTCAAATAATGGTTAGAAGCTGTTTTTCAACAACCAAAAGTGTCAAATAATGTTTTAGGAGCTGTTTCTCAATAACCAAAAGTGTAAAATAATGTTTTAGGACCTGTTTCTCAACAACCAAAGTGTCAAATAATGGTTAGAAGCTGTTTTTCAACAACCAAAAGTGTCAAATAATGTTTTAGGAGCTGTTTCTCAATAACCAAAAGTGTAAAATAATGTTTTAGGAGCTGTTTCTCAACAACCAAAGTGTCAAAAAAAGGTTAGAAGCTGTTTTTCAACAACCAAAAGTGTCAAATAATGTTTTAGGAGCTGTTTCTCAATAACCAAAAGTGTAAAATAATGTTTTAGGAGCTGTTTCTCAACAACCAAAGTGTCAAATAATGGTTAGAAGCTGTTTTTCAACAACCAAAAGTGTCAAATAATGTTTTAGGAGCTGTTTCTCAATAACCAAAAGTGTAAAATAATGTTTTAGGAGCTGTTTCTCAACAACCAAAGTGTCTTATAATGGTTAGAAGCTGTTTTTCAACAACCAAAAGTGTCAAATAATGTTTTAGGAGCTGTTTCTCAATAACCAAAAGTGTAAAATAATGTTTTAGGAGCTGTTTCTCAACAACCAAAGTGTCAAATAATGGTTAGAAGCTGTTTTTCAACAACCAAAAGTGTCAAATAATGTTTTAGGAGCTGTTTCTCAACAACCAAAGTGTCAAATAATGGTTAGAAGCTGTTTTTCAACAACCAAAAGTGTCAAATAATGTTTTAGGAGCTGTTTCTCAATAACCAAAAGTGTAAAATAATGTTTTAGGAGCTGTTTCTCAACAACCAAAGTGTCAAATAATGGTTAGAAAATAATTTGCCTCCCAAAATAATTTGCCTGCCAAAAAAATTTGCCAAAATAATTTGCCTCCCAAAATAATTTGCCAAAATAATTTGCCAAAATAATTTGCCAAAATAATTTGCCTCCCAAAATAATTTGCCAAAATAATTTGCCTCCCAAAATAATTTGCCAAAATAATTTGCCTCCCAAAATAATTTGCCAAAATAATTTGCCTCCCAAAATAATTTGCCTCCCAAAATAATTTGCCAAAATAATTTGCCTCCCAAAATAATTTGCCAAAATAATTTGCCTCCCAAAATAATTTGCCAAAATAATTTGCCTCCCAAAATAAATTTCCAAAATAATTTGCCTCCCAAAATAAATTTCCAAAATAATTTGCCTCCCAAAATAATTTGCCAAAATAATTTGCCTCCCAAAATAATTTGCCAAAATAATTTGCCTCCCAAAATAATTTGCCAAAATAATTTGCCTCCCAAAATAATTTGCCAAAATAATTTGCCTCCCAAAATAATTTGCCTCCCAAAATAATTTGCCTCCCAAAATAATTTGCCAAAATAATTTGCCTCCCAAAATAATTTGCCAAAATAATGTTTTAGGAGCTGTTGCTCAACAACCAAAGTGTCAAATAATGGTTAGAAGCTGTTTTTCAACAACCAAAAGTGTCAAATAATGTTTTAGGAGCTGTTTCTCAACAACCAAAAGTGTAAAATAATGTTTTAGGAGCTGTTTCTCAACAACCAAAGTGTCAAATAATGGTTAGAAGCTGTTTTTCAACAACCAAAAGTGTCAAATAATGTTTTAGGAGCTGTTTCTCAACAACCAAAGTGTCAAATAATGGTTAGAAGCTGTTTTTCAACAACCAAAAGTGTAAAATAATGTTTTAGGAGCTGTTTCTCAACAACCAAAGTGTCAAATAATGGTTAGAAGCTGTTTTTCAACAACCAAAAGTGTCAAATAATGTTTTAGGAGCTGTTTCTCAATAACCAAAAGTGTAAAATAATGTTTTAGGAGCTGTTTCTCAACAACCAAAGTGTCAAATAATGGTTAGAAGCTGTTTTTCAACAACCAAAAGTGTCAAATAATGTTTTAGGAGCTGTTTCTCAACAACCAAAAGTGTAAAATAATGTTTTAGGAGCTGTTTCTCAATAACCAAAAGTGTAAAATAATGTTTTAGGAGCTGTTTCTCAACAACCAAAAGTGTCAAATAATGTTTTAGGAGCTGTTTCTCAACAACCAAAAGTGTAAAATAATGTTTTAGGAGCTGTTTCTCAACAACCAAAGTGTCAAATAATGGTTAGAAGCTGTTTTTCAACAACCAAAAGTGTCAAATAATGTTTTAGGAGCTGTTTCTCAACAACCAAAAGTGTAAAATAATGTTTTAGGAGCTGTTTCTCAACAACCAAAGTGTCAAATAATGGTTAGAAGCTGTTTTTCAACAACCAAAAGTGTCAAATAATGTTTTAGGAGCTGTTTCTCAATAACCAAAAGTGTAAAATAATGTTTTAGGAGCTGTTTCTCAACAACCAAAGTGTCAAATAATGGTTAGAAGCTGTTTTTCAACAACCAAAAGTGTCAAATAATGTTTTAGGAGCTGTTTCTCAACAACCAAAAGTGTAAAATAATGTTTTAGGAGCTGTTTCTCAATAACCAAAAGTGTAAAATAATGTTTTAGGAGCTGTTTCTCAACAACCAAAGTGTCAAATAATGGTTAGAAGCTGTTTTTCAACAACCAAAAGTGTCAAATAATGTTTTAGGAGCTGTTTCTCATTAACCAAAAGTGTAAAATAATGTTTTAGGACCTGTTTCTCAACAACCAAAGTGTCAAATAATGGTTAGAAGCTGTTTTTCAACAACCAAAAGTGTCAAATAATGTTTTAGGAGCTGTTTCTCAATAACCAAAAGTGTAAAATAATGTTTTAGGAGCTGTTTCTCAACAACCAAAGTGTCAAAAAAAGGTTAGAAGCTGTTTTTCAACAACCAAAAGTGTCAAATAATGTTTTAGGAGCTGTTTCTCAATAACCAAAAGTGTAAAATAATGTTTTAGGAGCTGTTTCTCAACAACCAAAGTGTCAAATAATGGTTAGAAGCTGTTTTTCAACAACCAAAAGTGTCAAATAATGTTTTAGGAGCTGTTTCTCAATAACCAAAAGTGTAAAATAATGTTTTAGGAGCTGTTTCTCAACAACCAAAGTGTCAAATAATGGTTAGAAGCTGTTTTTCAACAACCAAAAGTGTCAAATAATGTTTTAGGAGCTGTTTCTCAATAACCAAAAGTGTAAAATAATGTTTTAGGAGCTGTTTCTCAACAACCAAAGTGTCAAATAATGGTTAGAAGCTGTTTTTCAACAACCAAAAGTGTCAAATAATGTTTTAGGAGCTGTTTCTCAATAACCAAAAGTGTAAAATAATGTTTTAGGAGCTGTTTCTCAACAACCAAAGTGTCAAATAATGGTTAGAAGCTGTTTTTCAACAACCAAAAGTGTCAAATAATGTTTTAGGAGCTGTTTCTCAATAACCAAAAGTGTAAAATAATGTTTTAGGAGCTGTTTCTCAACAACCAAAGTGTCAAATAATGGTTAGAAGCTGTTTTTCAACAACCAAAAGTGTCAAATAATGTTTTAGGAGCTGTTTCTCAATAACCAAAAGTGTAAAATAATGTTTTAGGAGCTGTTTCTCAACAACCAAAGTGTCAAATAATGGTTAGAAGCTGTTTTTCAACAACCAAAAGTGTCAAATAATGTTTTAGGAGCTGTTTCTCAATAACCAAAAGTGTAAAATAATGTTTTAGGAGCTGTTTCTCAACAACCAAAGTGTCAAATAATGGTTAGAAGCTGTTTTTCAACAACCAAAAGTGTCAAATAATGTTTTAGGAGCTGTTTCTCAATAACCAAAAGTGTAAAATAATGTTTTAGGAGCTGTTTCTCAACAACCAAAGTGTCAAATAATGGTTAGAAGCTGTTTTTCAACAACCAAAAGTGTCAAATAATGTTTTAGGAGCTGTTTCTCAATAACCAAAAGTGTAAAATAATGTTTTAGGAGCTGTTTCTCAACAACCAAAGTGTCAAATAATGGTTAGAAAATAATTTGCCTCCCAAAATAATTTGCCTGCCAAAATAATTTGCCTCCCAAAATAATTTAATTTGCCAAAATAATTTGCCTCCCAAAATAATTTGCCAAAATAATTTGCCAAAATAATTTGCCTCCCAAAATAATTTGCCTCCCAAAATAATTTGCCTCCCAAAATAATTTGCCTCCCAAAATAATTTGCCAAAATAATTTGCCTCCCAAAATAATTTTCCAAAATAATTTGCCTCCCAAAATAATTTGCCAAAATAATTTGCCTCCCAAAATAATTTGCCAAAATAATTTGCCTCCCAAAATAATTTGCCTCCCAAAAAAATTTGCCAAAATAATTTGCCTCCCAAAATAATTTGCCTCCCAAAATAATTTGCCTCCCAAAATAATTTGCCAAAATAATTTGCCAAAATAATTTGCCAAAATAATTTGCCTCCCAAAATAATTTGCCAAAATAATTTGCCTCCCAAAATAATTTGCCAAAATAATTTGCCTCCCAAAATAATTTGCCAAAATAATTTGCCTCCCAAAATAATTTGCCTCCCAAAATAATTTGCCAAAATAATTTGCCTCCCAAAATAATTTGCCAAAATAATTTGCCTCCCAAAATAATTTGCCTCCCAAAATAATTTGCCAAAATAATTTGCCAAAATAATTTGCCTCCCAAAATAATTTGCCTCCCAAAATAATTTGCCAAAATAATTTGCCTCCCAAAATAATTTGCCAAAATAATTTGCCTCCCAAAATAAATTTCCAAAATAATTTGCCTCCCAAAATAATTTGCCAAAATAATTTGCCTCCCAAAATAATTTGCCAAAATAATTTGCCTCCCAAAATAATTTGCCAAAATAATTTGCCTCCCAAAATAATTTGCCAAAATAATTTGCCTCCCAAAATAATTTGCCTCCCAAAATAATTTGCCTCCCAAAATAATTTGCCTCCCAAAATAATTTGCCAAAATAATTTGCCTCCCAAAATAATTTGCCAAAATAATGTTTTAGGAGCTGTTGCTCAACAACCAAAGTGTCAAATAATGGTTAGAAGCTGTTTTTCAACAACCAAAAGTGTCAAATAATGTTTTAGGAGCTGTTTCTCAACAACCAAAAGTGTAAAATAATGTTTTAGGAGCTGTTTCTCAACAACCAAAGTGTCAAATAATGGTTAGAAGCTGTTTTTCAACAACCAAAAGTGTCAAATAATGTTTTAGGAGCTGTTTCTCAACAACCAAAGTGTCAAATAATGGTTAGAAGCTGTTTTTCAACAACCAAAAGTGTAAAATAATGTTTTAGGAGCTGTTTCTCAACAACCAAAGTGTCAAATAATGGTTAGAAGCTGTTTTTCAACAACCAAAAGTGTCAAATAATGTTTTAGGAGCTGTTTCTCAATAACCAAAAGTGTAAAATAATGTTTTAGGAGCTGTTTCTCAACAACCAAAGTGTCAAATAATGGTTAGAAGCTGTTTTTCAACAACCAAAAGTGTCAAATAATGTTTTAGGAGCTGTTTCTCAACAACCAAAAGTGTAAAATAATGTTTTAGGAGCTGTTTCTCAATAACCAAAAGTGTAAAATAATGTTTTAGGAGCTGTTTCTCAATAACCAAAAGTGTAAAATAATGTTTTAGGAGCTGTTTCTCAACAACCAAAGTGTCAAATAATGGTTAGAAGCTGTTTTTCAACAACCAAAAGTGTCAAATAATGTTTTAGGAGCTGTTTCTCAATAACCAAAAGTGTAAAATAATGTTTTAGGACCTGTTTCTCAACAACCAAAGTGTCAAATAATGGTTAGAAGCTGTTTTTCAACAACCAAAAGTGTCAAATAATGTTTTAGGAGCTGTTTCTCAATAACCAAAAGTGTAAAATAATGTTTTAGGAGCTGTTTCTCAACAACCAAAGTGTCAAAAAAAGGTTAGAAGCTGTTTTTCAACAACCAAAAGTGTCAAATAATGTTTTAGGAGCTGTTTCTCAATAACCAAAAGTGTAAAATAATGTTTTAGGAGCTGTTTCTCAACAACCAAAGTGTCAAATAATGGTTAGAAGCTGTTTTTCAACAACCAAAAGTGTCAAATAATGTTTTAGGAGCTGTTTCTCAATAACCAAAAGTGTAAAATAATGTTTTAGGAGCTGTTTCTCAACAACCAAAGTGTCTTATAATGGTTAGAAGCTGTTTTTCAACAACCAAAAGTGTCAAATAATGTTTTAGGAGCTGTTTCTCAATAACCAAAAGTGTAAAATAATGTTTTAGGAGCTGTTTCTCAACAACCAAAGTGTCAAATAATGGTTAGAAGCTGTTTTTCAACAACCAAAAGTGTCAAATAATGTTTTAGGAGCTGTTTCTCAATAACCAAAAGTGTAAAATAATGTTTTAGGAGCTGTTTCTCAACAACCAAAGTGTCAAATAATGGTTAGAAGCTGTTTTTCAACAACCAAAAGTGTCAAATAATGTTTTAGGAGCTGTTTCTCAATAACCAAAAGTGTAAAATAATGTTTTAGGAGCTGTTTCTCAACAACCAAAGTGTCAAATAATGGTTAGAAGCTGTTTTTCAACAACCAAAAGTGTCAAATAATGTTTTAGGAGCTGTTTCTCAATAACCAAAAGTGTAAAATAATGTTTTAGGAGCTGTTTCTCAACAACCAAAGTGTCAAATAATGGTTAGAAGCTGTTTTTCAACAACCAAAAGTGTCAAATAATGTTTTAGGAGCTGTTTCTCAATAACCAAAAGTGTAAAATAATGTTTTAGGAGCTGTTTCTCAACAACCAAAGTGTCAAATAATGGTTAGAAGCTGTTTTTCAACAACCAAAAGTGTCAAATAATGTTTTAGGAGCTGTTTCTCAATAACCAAAAGTGTAAAATAATGTTTTAGGAGCTGTTTCTCAACAACCAAAGTGTCAAATAATGGTTAGAAGCTGTTTTTCAACAACCAAAAGTGTCAAATAATGTTTTAGGAGCTGTTTCTCAACAACCAAAGTGTCAAATAATGGTTAGAAGCTGTTTTTCAACAACCAAAAGTGTCAAATAATGTTTTAGGAGCTGTTTCTCAATAACCAAAAGTGTAAAATAATGTTTTAGGAGCTGTTTCTCAACAACCAAAGTGTCAAATAATGGTTAGAAGCTGTTTTTCAACAACCAAAAGTGTCAAATAATGTTTTAGGAGCTGTTTCTCAACAACCAAAGTGTCAAATAATGGTTAGAAGCTGTTTTTCAACAACCAAAAGTGTCAAATAATGTTTTAGGAGCTGTTTCTCAATAACCAAAAGTGTAAAATAATGTTTTAGGAGCTGTTTCTCAACAACCAAAGTGTCAAATAATGGTTAGAAGCTGTTTTTCAACAACCAAAAGTGTCAAATAATGTTTTAGGAGCTGTTTCTCAATAACCAAAAGTGTAAAATAATGTTTTAGGAGCTGTTTCTCAACAACCAAAGTGTCAAATAATGGTTAGAAGCTGTTTTTCAACAACCAAAAGTGTCAAATAATGTTTTAGGAGCTGTTTCTCAACAACCAAAGTGTCAAATAATGGTTAGAAGCTGTTTTTCAACAACCAAAAGTGTCAAATAATGTTTTAGGAGCTGTTTCTCAATAACCAAAAGTGTAAAATAATGTTTTAGGAGCTGTTTCTCAACAACCAAAGTGTCAAATAATGGTTAGAAGCTGTTTTTCAACAACCAAAAGTGTCAAATAATGTTTTAGGAGCTGTTTCTCAACAACCAAAGTGTCAAATAATGGTTAGAAGCTGTTTTTCAACAACCAAAAGTGTCAAATAATGTTTTAGGAGCTGTTTCTCAATAACCAAAAGTGTAAAATAATGTTTTAGGAGCTGTTTCTCAACAACCAAAGTGTCAAATAATGGTTAGAAAATAATTTGCCTCCCAAAATAATTTGCCTGCCAAAAAAATTTGCCTCCCAAAATAATTTAATTTGCCAAAATAATTTGCCTCCCAAAATAATTTGCCAAAATAATTTGCCTCCCAAAATAATTTGCCAAAATAATTTGCCTCCCAAAATAATTTGCCTCCCAAAATAATTTGCCTCCCAAAATAATTTGCCTCCCAAAATAATTTGCCAAAATAATTTGCCTCCCAAAATAATTTGCCTCCCAAAATAATTTTCCAAAATAATTTGCCTCCCAAAATAATTTGCCTGCCAAAATAATTTGCCTCCCAAAATAATTTGCCAAAATAATTTGCCTCCCAAAATAATTTGCCTCCCAAAATAATTTTCCAAAATAATTTGCCTCCCAAAATAATTTGCCAAAATAATTTGCCTCCCAAAATAATTTGCCAAAATAATTTGCCTCCCAAAATAATTTGCCTCCCAAAATAATTTGCCTCCCAAAATAATTTGCCTCCCAAAATAATTTGCCAAAATAATTTGCCTCCCAAAATAAATTTCCAAAATAATTTGCCTCCCAAAATAATTTGCCTCCCAAAATAATTTGCCTCCCAAAATAATTTGCCAAAATAATTTGCCTCCCAAAATAATTTGCCTCCCAAAAAAATTTGCCAAAATAATTTGCCTCCCAAAATAATTTGCCAAAATAATTTGCCTCCCAAAATAATTTGCCTCCCAAAATAATTTGCCAAAATAATTTGCCAAAATAATTTGCCTCCCAAAATAATTTGCCAAAATAATTTGCCTCCCAAAATAATTTGCCAAAATAATTTGCCTCCCAAAATAATTTGCCAAAATAATTTGCCTCCCAAAATAATTTGCCTCCCAAAATAATTTGCCTCCCAAAATAAATTTCCAAAATAATTTGCCTCCCAAAATAATTTGCCAAAATAATTTGCCTCTCAAAATAATTTGCCTCCCAAAATAATTTGCCAAAATAATTTGCCTCCCAAAATAATTTGCCAAAATAATTTGCCTCCCAAAATAATTTGCCTCCCAAAATAATTTGCCTCCCAAAATAATTTGCCAAAATAATTTGCCAAAATAATTTGCCTCCCAAAATAATTTGCCAAAATAATGTTTTAGGAGCTGTTTCTCAACAACCAAAGTGTCAAATAATGGTTAGAAGCTGTTTTTCAACAACCAAAAGTGTCAAATAATGTTTTAGGAGCTGTTTCTCAACAACCAAAAGTGTAAAATAATGTTTTAGGAGCTGTTTCTCAATAACCGAAAGTGTAAAATAATGTTTTAGGAGCTGTTTCTCAACAACCAAAGTGTCAAATAATGGTTAGAAGCTGTTTTTCAACAACCAAAAGTATGTTTTAGGAGCTGTTTCTCAATAACCAAAAGTGTAAAATAATGTTTTAGGAGCTGTTTCTCAACAACCAAAGTGTCAAATAATGGTTAGAAGCTGTTTTTCAACAACCAAAAGTGTCAAATAATGTTTTAGGAGCTGTTTCTCAATAACCAAAAGTGTAAAATAATGTTTTAGGAGCTGTTTCTCAACAACCAAAGTGTCAAATAATGGTTAGAAGCTGTTTTTCAACAACCAAAAGTGTCAAATAATGTTTTAGGAGCTGTTTCTCAATAACCAAAAGTGTAAAATAATGTTTTAGGAGCTGTTTCTCAACAACCAAAGTGTCAAATAATGGTTAGAAGCTGTTTTTCAACAACCAAAAGTGTCAAATAATGTTTTAGGAGCTGTTTCTCAATAACCAAAAGTGTAAAATAATGTTTTAGGAGCTGTTTCTCAACAACCAAAGTGTCAAATAATGGTTAGAAGCTGTTTTTCAACAACCAAAAGTGTCAAATAATGTTTTAGGAGCTGTTTCTCAATAACCAAAAGTGTAAAATAATGTTTTAGGAGCTGTTTCTCAACAACCAAAGTGTCAAATAATGGTTAGAAGCTGTTTTTCAACAACCAAAAGTGTCAAATAATGTTTTAGGAGCTGTTTCTCAATAACCAAAAGTGTAAAATAATGTTTTAGGAGCTGTTTCTCAACAACCAAAGTGTCAAATAATGGTTAGAAGCTGTTTTTCAACAACCAAAAGTGTCAAATAATGTTTTAGGAGCTGTTTCTCAATAACCAAAAGTGTAAAATAATGTTCTAGGAGCTGTTTCTCAACAACCAAAGTGTCAAATAATGGTTAGAAGCTGTTTTTCAACAACCAAAAGTGTCAAATAATGTTTTAGGAGCTGTTTCTCAATAACCAAAAGTGTAAAATAATGTTTTAGGAGCTGTTTCTCAACAACCAAAGTGTCAAATAATGGTTAGAAGCTGTTTTTCAACAACCAAAAGTGTCAAATAATGTTTTAGGAGCTGTTTCTCAACAACCAAAGTGTCAAATAATGGTTAGAAGCTGTTTTTCAACAACCAAAAGTGTCAAATAATGTTTTAGGAGCTGTTTCTCAATAACCAAAAGTGTAAAATAATGTTTTAGGAGCTGTTTCTCAACAACCAAAGTGTCAAATAATGGTTAGAAGCTGTTTTTCAACAACCAAAAGTGTCAAATAATGTTTTAGGAGCTGTTTCTCAATAACCAAAAGTGTAAAATAATGTTTTAGGAGCTGTTTCTCAACAACCAAAGTGTCAAATAATGGTTAGAAGCTGTTTTTCAACAACCAAAAGTGTCAAATAATGTTTTAGGAGCTGTTTCTCAACAACCAAAGTGTCAAATAATGGTTAGAAGCTGTTTTTCAACAACCAAAAGTGTCAAATAATGTTTTAGGAGCTGTTTCTCAATAACCAAAAGTGTAAAATAATGTTTTAGGAGCTGTTTCTCAACAACCAAAGTGTCAAATAATGGTTAGAAGCTGCTTTTCAACAACCAAAAGTGTCAAATAATGTTTTAGGAGCTGTTTCTCAACAACCAAAGTGTCAAATAATGGTTAGAAGCTGTTTTTCAACAACCAAAAGTGTCAAATAATGTTTTAGGAGCTGTTTCTCAATAACCAAAAGTGTAAAATAATGTTTTAGGAGCTGTTTCTCAACAACCAAAGTGTCAAATAATGGTTAGAAAATAATTTGCCTCCCAAAATAATTTGCCTGCCAAAAAAATTTGCCTCCCAAAATAATTTAATTTGCCAAAATAATTTGCCTCCCAAAATAATTTGCCAAAATAATTTGCCTCCCAAAATAATTTGCCAAAATAATTTGCCTCCCAAAATAATTTGCCTCCCAAAATAATTTGCCTCCCAAAATAATTTGCCTCCCAAAATAATTTGCCAAAATAATTTGCCTCCCAAAATAATTTGCCTCCCAAAATAATTTTCCAAAATAATTTGCCTCCCAAAATAATTTGCCTGCCAAAATAATTTGCCTCCCAAAATAATTTAATTTGCCAAAATAATTTGCCTCCCAAAATAATTTGCCAAAATAATTTGCCTCCCAAAATAATTTGCCAAAATAATTTGCCTCCCAAAATAATTTGCCTCCCAAAATAATTTGCCTCCCAAAATAATTTGCCTCCCAAAATAATTTGCCAAAATAATTTGCCTCCCAAAATAAATTTCCAAAATAATTTGCCTCCCAAAATAATTTGCCTCCCAAAATAATTTGCCTCCCAAAATAATTTGCCAAAATAATTTGCCTCCCAAAATAATTTGCCTCCCAAAAAAATTTGCCAAAATAATTTGCCTCCCAAAATAATTTGCCAAAATAATTTGCCTCCCAAAATAATTTGCCTCCCAAAATAATTTGCCAAAATAATTTGCCAAAATAATTTGCCTCCCAAAATAATTTGCCAAAATAATTTGCCTCCCAAAATAATTTGCCAAAATAATTTGCCTCCCAAAATAATTTGCCAAAATAATTTGCCTCCCAAAATAATTTGCCTCCCAAAATAATTTGCCTCCCAAAATAAATTTCCAAAATAATTTGCCTCCCAAAATAATTTGCCAAAATAATTTGCCTCTCAAAATAATTTGCCTCCCAAAATAATTTGCCAAAATAATTTGCCTCCCAAAATAATTTGCCAAAATAATTTGCCTCCCAAAATAATTTGCCTCCCAAAATAATTTGCCTCCCAAAATAATTTGCCAAAATAATTTGCCAAAATAATTTGCCTCCCAAAATAATTTGCCAAAATAATTTGCCTCCCAAAATAATTTGCCAAAATAATTTGCCTCCCAAAATAATTTGCCAAAATAATTTGCCTCCCAAAATAATTTGCCTCCCAAAATAATTTGCCTCCCAAAATAAATTTCCAAAATAATTTGCCTCCCAAAATAATTTGCCAAAATAATTTGCCTCTCAAAATAATTTGCCTCCCAAAATAATTTGCCAAAATAATTTGCCTCCCAAAATAATTTGCCAAAATAATTTGCCTCCCAAAATAATTTGCCTCCCAAAATAATTTGCCTCCCAAAATAATTTGCCAAAATAATTTGCCAAAATAATTTGCCTCCCAAAATAATTTGCCAAAATAATGTTTTAGGAGCTGTTTCTCAACAACCAAAGTGTCAAATAATGGTTAGAAGCTGTTTTTCAACAACCAAAAGTGTCAAATAATGTTTTAGGAGCTGTTTCTCAACAACCAAAAGTGTAAAATAATGTTTTAGGAGCTGTTTCTCAATAACCGAAAGTGTAAAATAATGTTTTAGGAGCTGTTTCTCAACAACCAAAGTGTCAAATAATGGTTAGAAGCTGTTTTTCAACAACCAAAAGTATGTTTTAGGAGCTGTTTCTCAATAACCAAAAGTGTAAAATAATGTTTTAGGAGCTGTTTCTCAACAACCAAAGTGTCAAATAATGGTTAGAAGCTGTTTTTCAACAACCAAAAGTGTCAAATAATGTTTTAGGAGCTGTTTCTCAATAACCAAAAGTGTAAAATAATGTTTTAGGAGCTGTTTCTCAACAACCAAAGTGTCAAATAATGGTTAGAAGCTGTTTTTCAACAACCAAAAGTGTCAAATAATGTTTTAGGAGCTGTTTCTCAATAACCAAAAGTGTAAAATAATGTTTTAGGAGCTGTTTCTCAACAACCAAAGTGTCAAATAATGGTTAGAAGCTGTTTTTCAACAACCAAAAGTGTCAAATAATGTTTTAGGAGCTGTTTCTCAATAACCAAAAGTGTAAAATAATGTTTTAGGAGCTGTTTCTCAACAACCAAAGTGTCAAATAATGGTTAGAAGCTGTTTTTCAACAACCAAAAGTGTCAAATAATGTTTTAGGAGCTGTTTCTCAATAACCAAAAGTGTAAAATAATGTTTTAGGAGCTGTTTCTCAACAACCAAAGTGTCAAATAATGGTTAGAAGCTGTTTTTCAACAACCAAAAGTGTCAAATAATGTTTTAGGAGCTGTTTCTCAATAACCAAAAGTGTAAAATAATGTTTTAGGAGCTGTTTCTCAACAACCAAAGTGTCAAATAATGGTTAGAAGCTGTTTTTCAACAACCAAAAGTGTCAAATAATGTTTTAGGAGCTGTTTCTCAATAACCAAAAGTGTAAAATAATGTTCTAGGAGCTGTTTCTCAACAACCAAAGTGTCAAATAATGGTTAGAAGCTGTTTTTCAACAACCAAAAGTGTCAAATAATGTTTTAGGAGCTGTTTCTCAATAACCAAAAGTGTAAAATAATGTTTTAGGAGCTGTTTCTCAACAACCAAAGTGTCAAATAATGGTTAGAAGCTGTTTTTCAACAACCAAAAGTGTCAAATAATGTTTTAGGAGCTGTTTCTCAACAACCAAAGTGTCAAATAATGGTTAGAAGCTGTTTTTCAACAACCAAAAGTGTCAAATAATGTTTTAGGAGCTGTTTCTCAATAACCAAAAGTGTAAAATAATGTTTTAGGAGCTGTTTCTCAACAACCAAAGTGTCAAATAATGGTTAGAAGCTGTTTTTCAACAACCAAAAGTGTCAAATAATGTTTTAGGAGCTGTTTCTCAACAACCAAAGTGTCAAATAATGGTTAGAAGCTGTTTTTCAACAACCAAAAGTGTCAAATAATGTTTTAGGAGCTGTTTCTCAATAACCAAAAGTGTAAAATAATGTTTTAGGAGCTGTTTCTCAACAACCAAAGTGTCAAATAATGGTTAGAAAATAATTTGCCTCCCAAAATAATTTGCCTGCCAAAAAAATTTGCCTCCCAAAATAATTTAATTTGCCAAAATAATTTGCCTCCCAAAATAATTTGCCAAAATAATTTGCCTCCCAAAATAATTTGCCAAAATAATTTGCCTCCCAAAATAATTTGCCTCCCAAAATAATTTGCCTCCCAAAATAATTTGCCTCCCAAAATAATTTGCCAAAATAATTTGCCTCCCAAAATAATTTGCCTCCCAAAATAATTTTCCAAAATAATTTGCCTCCCAAAATAATTTGCCTCCCAAAATAATTTGCCTCCCAAAATAATTTGCCTCCCAAAATAATTTGCCTCCCAAAATAATTTGCCTCCCAAAATAATTTGCCTCCCAAAATAAATTTCCAAAATAATTTGCCTCCCAAAATAATTTGCCAAAATAATTTGCCTCCCAAAATAATTTGCCAAAATAATTTGCCTCCCAAAATAATTTGCCTCCCAAAATAATTTGCCAAAATAATTTGCCTCCCAAAATAATTTGCCTCCCAAAATAATTTGCCAAAATAATTTGCCTCCCAAAATAATTTGCCAAAATAATTTGCCTCCCAAAATAATTTGCCTCCCAAAATAATTAGCCAAAATAATGTTTTAGGAGCTGTTTCTCAACAACCAAAGTGTCAAATAATGGTTAGAAGCTGTTTTTCAACAACCAAAAGTGTCAAATAATGTTTTAGGAGCTGTTTCTCAATAACCGAAAGTGTAAAATAATGTTTTAGGAGCTGTTTCTCAACAACCAAAGTGTCAAATAATGGTTAGAAGCTGTTTTTCAACAACCAAAAGTGTCAAATAATGTTTTAGGAGCTGTTTCTCAATAACCAAAAGTGTAAAATAATGTTTTAGGAGCTGTTTCTCAACAACCAAAGTGTCAAATAATGGTTAGAAGCTGTTTTTCAATAACCAAAAGTGTCAAATAATGTTTTAGGAGCTGTTTCTCAATAACCAAAAGTGTAAAATAATGGTTAGAAGCTGTTTTTCAACAACCAAAAGTGTCAAATAATGTTTTAGGAGCTGTTTCTCAATAACCAAAAGTGTAAAATAATGTTTTAGGAGCTGTTTCTCAACAACCAAAGTGTCAAATAATGGTTAGAAGCTGTTTTTCAACAACCAAAAGTGTCAAATAATGTTTTAGGAGCTGTTTCTCAACAACCAAAAGTGTAAAATAATGTTTTAGGAGCTGTTTCTAAACAACCAAAGTGTCAAATAATGGTTAGAAGCTGTTTTTCAACAACCAAAAGTGTCAAATAATGTTTTAGGAGCTGTTTTTCAACAACCAAAAGTGTCAAATAATGTTTTAGGAGCTGTTTCTCAACAACCAAAGTGTCAAATAATGGTTAGAAGCTGTTTTTCAACAACCAAAAGTGTCAAATAATGTTTTAGGAGCTGTTTCTCAATAACCAAAAGTGTAAAATAATGTTTTAGGAGCTGTTTCTCAACAACCAAAGTGTCAAAATAATTTGCCTCCCAAAATAATTTGCCTCCCAAAATAATTTGCCTCCCAAAATAATTTGCCAAAATAATTTGCCTCCCAAAATAATTTGCCTCCCAAAATAATTTTCCAAAATAATTTGCCTCCCAAAATAATTTGCCAAAATAATTTGCCTCCCAAAATAATTTGCCTCCCAAAATAATTTGCCTCCCAAAATAAATTTCCAAAATAATTTGCCTCCCAAAATAATTTGCCAAAATAATTTGCCTCCCAAAATAATTTGCCAAAATAATTTGCCTCCCAAAATAATTTGCCTCCCAAAATAATTTGCCAAAATAATTTGCCTCCCAAAATAATTTGCCTCCCAAAATAATTTGCCAAAATAATTTGCCTCCCAAAATAATTTGCCAAAATAATTTGCCTCCCAAAATAATTTGCCTCCCAAAATAATTAGCCAAAATAATGTTTTAGGAGCTGTTTCTCAACAACCAAAGTGTCAAATAATGGTTAGAAGCTGTTTTTCAACAACCAAAAGTGTCAAATAATGTTTTAGGAGCTGTTTCTCAATAACCGAAAGTGTAAAATAATGTTTTAGGAGCTGTTTCTCAACAACCAAAGTGTCAAATAATGGTTAGAAGCTGTTTTTCAACAACCAAAAGTGTCAAATAATGTTTTAGGAGCTGTTTCTCAATAACCAAAAGTGTAAAATAATGTTTTAGGAGCTGTTTCTCAACAACCAAAGTGTCAAATAATGGTTAGAAGCTGTTTTTCAACAACCAAAAGTGTCAAATAATGTTTTAGGAGCTGTTTCTCAATAACCGAAAGTGTAAAATAATGGTTAGAAGCTGTTTTTCAACAACCAAAAGTGTCAAATAATGTTTTAGGAGCTGTTTCTCAATAACCAAAAGTGTAAAATAATGTTTTAGGAGCTGTTTCTCAACAACCAAAGTGTCAAATAATGGTTAGAAGCTGTTTTTCAACAACCAAAAGTGTCAAATAATGTTTTAGGAGCTGTTTCTCAACAACCAAAAGTGTAAAATAATGTTTTAGGAGCTGTTTCTAAACAACCAAAGTGTCAAATAATGGTTAGAAGCTGTTTTTCAACAACCAAAAGTGTCAAATAATGTTTTAGGAGCTGTTTTTCAACAACCAAAAGTGTCAAATAATGTTTTAGGAGCTGTTTCTCAACAACCAAAGTGTCAAATAATGGTTAGAAGCTGTTTTTCAACAACCAAAAGTGTAAAATAATGTTTTAGGAGCTGTTTCTCAATAACCAAAAGTGTAAAATAATGTTTTAGGAGCTGTTTCTCAACAACCAAAGTGTCAAATAATGGTTAGAAGCTGTTTTTCAACAACCAAAAGTGTCAAATAATGTTTTAGGAGCTGTTTCTCAATAACCAAAAGTGTAAAATAATGTTTTAGGAGCTGTTTCTCAACAACCAAAGTGTCAAATAATGGTTAGAAGCTGTTTTTCAACAACCAAAAGTGTCAAATAATGTTTTAGGAGCTGTTTCTCAATAACCAAAAGTGTAAAATAATGTTTTAGGAGCTGTTTCTCAACAACCAAAGTGTCAAATAATGGTTAGAAGCTGTTTTTCAACAACCAAAAGTGTCAACTAATGTTTTAGGAGCTGTTTCCTCATAACCAAAAGTGTAAAATAATGTTTTAGGAGCTGTTTCTCAACAACCAAAGTGTCAAATAATGGTTAGAAGCTGTTTTTCAACAACCAAAAGTGTCAAATAATGTTTTAGGAGCTGTTTCTCAATAACCAAAAGTGTAAAATAATGTTTTAGGAGCTGTTTCTCAACAACCAAAGTGTCAAATAATGGTTAGAAAATAATTTGCCTCCCAAAATAATTTGCCTGCCAAAATAATTTGCCTCCCAAAATAATTTAATTTGCCAAAATAATTTGCCTCCCAAAATAATTTGCCAAAATAATTTGCCTCCCAAAATAATTTGCCAAAATAATTTGCCAAAATAATTTGCCTCCCAAAATAATTTGCCAAAATAATTTGCCTCCCAAAATAATTTGCCTCCCAAAATAATTTGCCTCCCAAAATAATTTGCCTCCCAAAATAATTTGCCAAAATAATTTGCCTCCCAAAATAATTTGCCTCCCAAAATAATTTTCCAAAATAATTTGCCTCCCAAAATAATTTGCCTCCCAAAATAATTTGCCTCCCAAAATAATTTGCCAAAATAATTTGCCTCCCAAAATAATTTGCCTCCCAAAAAATTTTGCCAAAATAATTTGCCTCCCAAAATAATTTGCCTCCCAAAATAATTTGCCAAAATAATTTGCCAAAATAATTTGCCAAAATAATTTGCCTCCCAAAATAATTTGCCTCCCAAAATAATTTGCCAAAATAATTTGCCTCCCAAAATAATTTGCCTCCCAAAATAATTTGCCTCCCAAAATAAATTTCCAAAATAATTTGCCTCCCAAAATAAATTTCCAAAATAATTTGCCTCCCAAAATAATTTGCCAAAATAATTTGCCTCCCAAAATAATTTGCCAAAATAATTTGCCTCCCAAAATAATTTGCCAAAATAATTTGCCTCCCAAAATAATTTGCCAAAATAATTTGCCTCCCAAAATAATTTGCCTCCCAAAATAATTTGCCTCCCAAAATAATTTGCCAAAATAATTTGCCTCCCAAAATAATTTGCCAAAATAATTTGCCTCCCAAAATAATTAGCCAAAATAATGTTTTAGGAGCTGTTTCTCAACAACCAAAGTGTCAAATAATGGTTAGAAGCTGTTTTTCAACAACCAAAAGTGTCAAATAATGTTTTAGGAAACAACCAAAGTGTCAAATAATGGTTAGAAGCTGTTTTTCAACAACCAAAAGTGTCAAATAATGTTTTAGGAGCTGTTTCTCAATAACCAAAAGTGTAAAATAATGTTTTAGGAGCTGTTTCTCAACAACCAAAGTGTCAAATAATGGTTAGAAGCTGTTTTTCAACAACCAAAAGTGTCAAATAATGTTTTAGGAGCTGTTTCTCAATAACCAAAAGTGTAAAATAATGTTTTAGGAGCTGTTTCTCAACAACCAAAGTGTCAAATAATGGTTAGAAGCTGTTTTTCAACAACCAAAAGTGTCAAATAATGTTTTAGGAGCTGTTTCTCAACAACCAAAAGTGTCAAATAATGTTTTAGGAGCTGTTTCTCAACAACCAAAAGTGTAAAATAATGTTTTAGGAGCTGTTTCTAAACAACCAAAGTGTCAAATAATGGTTAGAAGCTGTTTTTCAACAACCAAAAGTGTCAAATAATTTTTTAGGAGCTGTTTTTCAACAACCAAAAGTGTCAAATAATGTTTTAGGAGCTGTTTCTCAACAACCAAAGTGTCAAATAATGGTTAGAAGCTGTTTTTCAACAACCAAAAGTGTCAAATAATGTTTTAGGAGCTGTTTCTCAATAACCAAAAGTGTAAAATAATGTTTTAGGAGCTGTTTCTCAACAACCAAAGTGTCAAATAATGGTTAGAAGCTGTTTTTCAACAACCAAAAGTGTCAAATAATGTTTTAGGAGCTGTTTCTCAATAACCAAAAGTGTAAAATAATGTTTTAGGAGCTGTTTCTCAACAACCAAAGTGTCAAATAATGGTTAGAAGCTGTTTTTCAACAACCAAAAGCGTCAACTAATGTTTTAGGAGCTGTTTCCTCATAACCAAAAGTGTAAAATAATGTTTTAGGAGCTGTTTCTCAACAACCAAAGTGTCAAATAATGGTTAGAAGCTGTTTTTCAACAACCAAAAGTGTCAAATAATGTTTTAGGAGCTGTTTCTCAATAACCAAAAGTGTAAAATAATGTTTTAGGAGCTGTTTCTCAACAACCAAAGTGTCAAATAATGGTTAGAAGCTGTTTTTCAACAACCAAAAGTGTCAAATAATGTTTTAGGAGCTGTTTCTCAATAACCAAAAGTGTAAAATAATGTTTTAGGAGCTGTTTCTCAACAACCAAAGTGTCAAATAATGGTTAGAAGCTGTTTTTCAACAACCAAAAGTGTCAAATAATGTTTTAGGAGCTGTTTCTCAACAACCAAAGTGTCAAATAATGGTTAGAAGCTGTTTTTCAACAACCAAAAGTGTCAAATAATGTTTTAGGAGCTGTTTCTCAATAACCAAAAGTGTAAAATAATGTTTTAGGAGCTGTTTCTCAACAACCAAAGTGTCAAATAATGGTTAGAAGCTGTTTTTCAACAACCAAAAGCGTCAACTAATGTTTTAGGAGCTGTTTCCTCATAACCAAAAGTGTAAAATAATGTTTTAGGAGCTGTTTCTCAACAACCAAAGTGTCAAATAATGGTTAGAAGCTGTTTTTCAACAACCAAAAGTGTCAAATAATGTTTTAGGAGCTGTTTCTCAATAACCAAAAGTGTAAAATAATGTTTTAGGAGCTGTTTCTCAACAACCAAAGTGTCAAATAATGGTTAGAAGCTGTTTTTCAACAACCAAAAGTGTCAAATAATGTTTTAGGAGCTGTTTCTCAATAACCAAAAGTGTAAAATAATGTTTTAGGAGCTGTTTCTCAACAACCAAAGTGTCAAATAATGGTTAGAAGCTGTTTTTCAACAACCAAAAGTGTCAAATAATGTTTTAGGAGCTGTTTCTCAACAACCAAAGTGTCAAATAATGGTTAGAAGCTGTTTTTCAACAACCAAAAGTGTCAAATAATGTTTTAGGAGCTGTTTTTCAACAACCAAAAGTGTAAAATAATGTTTTAGGAGCTGTTTCTCAACAACCAAAGTGTCAAATAATGGTTAGAAGCTGTTTTTCAACAACCAAAAGTGTCAAATAATGTTTTAGGAGCTGTTTCTCAATAACCAAAAGTGTAAAATAATGTTTTAGGAGCTGTTTCTCAACAACCAAAGTGTCAAATAATGGTTAGAAGCTGTTTTTCAACAACCAAAAGTGTCAAATAATGTTTTAGGAGCTGTTTCTCAATAACCAAAAGTGTAAAATAATGTTTTAGGAGCTGTTTCTCAACAACCAAAGTGTCAAATAATGGTTAGAAGCTGTTTTTCAACAACCAAAAGCGTCAACTAATGTTTTAGGAGCTGTTTCCTCATAACCAAAAGTGTAAAATAATGTTTTAGGAGCTGTTTCTCAACAACCAAAGTGTCAAATAATGGTTAGAAGCTGTTTTTCAACAACCAAAAGTGTCAAATAATGTTTTAGGAGCTGTTTCTCAATAACCAAAAGTGTAAAATAATGTTTTAGGAGCTGTTTCTCAACAACCAAAGTGTCAAATAATGGTTAGAAGCTGTTTTTCAACAACCAAAAGTGTCAAATAATGTTTTAGGAGCTGTTTCTCAATAACCAAAAGTGTAAAATAATGTTTTAGGAGCTGTTTCTCAACAACCAAAGTGTCAAATAATGGTTAGAAGCTGTTTTTCAACAACCAAAAGTGTCAAATAATGTTTTAGGAGCTGTTTCTCAACAACCAAAGTGTCAAATAATGGTTAGAAGCTGTTTTTCAACAACCAAAAGTGTCAAATAATGTTTTAGGAGCTGTTTCTCAATAACCAAAAGTGTAAAATAATGTTTTAGGAGCTGTTTCTCAACAACCAAAGTGTCAAATAATGGTTAGAAGCTGTTTTTCAACAACCAAAAGCGTCAACTAATGTTTTAGGAGCTGTTTCCTCATAACCAAAAGTGTAAAATAATGTTTTAGGAGCTGTTTCTCAACAACCAAAGTGTCAAATAATGGTTAGAAGCTGTTTTTCAACAACCAAAAGTGTCAAATAATGTTTTAGGAGCTGTTTCTCAATAACCAAAAGTGTAAAATAATGTTTTAGGAGCTGTTTCTCAACAACCAAAGTGTCAAATAATGGTTAGAAGCTGTTTTTCAACAACCAAAAGTGTCAAATAATGTTTTAGGAGCTGTTTCTCAATAACCAAAAGTGTAAAATAATGTTTTAGGAGCTGTTTCTCAACAACCAAAGTGTCAAATAATGGTTAGAAGCTGTTTTTCAACAACCAAAAGTGTCAAATAATGTTTTAGGAGCTGTTTCTCAACAACCAAAGTGTCAAATAATGGTTAGAAGCTGTTTTTCAACAACCAAAAGTGTCAAATAATGTTTTAGGAGCTGTTTCTCAATAACCAAAAGTGTAAAATAATGTTTTAGGAGCTGTTTCTCAACAACCAAAGTGTCAAATAATGGTTAGAAGCTGTTTTTCAACAACCAAAAGTGTCAAATAATGTTTTAGGAGCTGTTTCTCAATAACCAAAAGTGTAAAATAATGTTTTAGGAGCTGTTTCTCAACAACCAAAGTGTCAAATAATGGTTAGAAGCTGTTTTTCAACAACCAAAAGTGTCAAATAATGTTTTAGGAGCTGTTTCTCAATAACCAAAAGTGTAAAATAATGTTTTAGGAGCTGTTTCTCAACAACCAAAGTGTCAAATAATGGTTAGAAAATAATTGCCTCCCAAAATAATTTGCCTGCCAAAATAATTTGCCTCCCAAAATAATTTAATTTGCCAAAATAATTTGCCTCCCAAAATAATTTGCCAAAATAATTTGCCTCCCAAAATAATTTGCCAAAATAATTTGCCTCCCAAAATAATTTGCCTCCCAAAATAATTTGCCTCCCAAAATAATTTGCCTCCCAAAATAATTTGCCAAAATAATTTGCCTCCCAAAATAAATTTCCAAAATAATTTGCCTCCCAAAATAATTTGCCTCCCAAAATAATTTGCCTCCCAAAATAATTTGCCAAAATAATTTGCCTCCCAAAATAATTTGCCAAAATAATTTGCCTCCCAAAATAATTTGCCTCCCAAAAAAATTTGCCAAAATAATTTGCCTCCCAAAATAATTTGCCAAAATAATTTGCCTCCCAAAATAATTTGCCTCCCAAAATAATTTGCCAAAATAATTTGCCTCCCAAAATAATTTGCCAAAATAATTTGCCTCCCAAAATAATTTGCCAAAATAATTTGCCTCCCAAAATAATTTGCCAAAATAATTTGCCTCCCAAAATAATTTGCCAAAATAATTTGCCTCCCAAAATAATTTGCCTCCCAAAAAAATTTGCCAAAATAATTTGCCTCCCAAAATAATTTGCCAAAATAATTTGCCTCCCAAAATAATTTGCCTCCCAAAATAATTTGCCAAAATAATTTGCCAAAATAATTTGCCTCCCAAAATAATTTGCCAAAATAATTTGCCTCCCAAAATAATTTGCCAAAATAATTTGCCTCCCAAAATAATTTGCCAAAATAATTTGCCTCCCAAAATAATTTGCCTCCCAAAATAATTTGCCTCCCAAAATAATTTGCCTCCCAAAATAATTTGCCAAAATAATTTGCCTCCCAAAATAATTTGCCAAAATAATTTGCCAAAATAATTTGCCTCCCAAAATAATTTGCCAAAATAATTTGCCTCCCAAAATAATTTGCCTCCCAAAATAATTTGCCTCCCAAAATAATTTGCCAAAATAATTTGCCAAAATAATTTGCCTCCCAAAATAATTAGCCAAAATAATGTTTTAGGAGCTGTTTCTCAACAACCAAAGTGTCAAATAATGGTTAGAAGCTGTTTTTCAACAACCAAAAGTGTCAAATAATGTTTTAGGAGCTGTTTCTCAACAACCAAAAGTGTAAAATAATGTTTTAGGAGCTGTTTCTCAATAACCGAAAGTGTAAAATAATGTTTTAGGAGCTGTTTCTCAACAACCAAAGTGTCAAATAATGGTTAGAAGCTGTTTTTCAACAACCAAAAGTGTCAAATAATGTTTTAGGAGCTGTTTCTCAATAACCAAAAGTGTAAAATAATGTTTTAGGAGCTGTTTCTCAACAACCAAAGTGTCAAATAATGGTTAGAAGCTGTTTTTCAACAACCAAAAGTGTCAAATAATGTTTTAGGAGCTGTTTCTCAATAACCAAAAGTGTAAAATAATGTTTTAGGAGCTGTTTCTCAACAACCAAAGTGTCAAATAATGGTTAGAAGCTGTTTTTCAACAACCAAAAGTGTCAAATAATGTTTTAGGAGCTGTTTCTCAATAACCAAAAGTGTAAAATAATGTTTTAGGAGCTGTTTCTCAACAACCAAAGTGTCAAATAATGGTTAGAAGCTGTTTTTCAACAACCAAAAGTGTCAAATAATGTTTTAGGAGCTGTTTCTCAATAACCAAAAGTGTAAAATAATGTTTTAGGAGCTGTTTCTCAACAACCAAAGTGTCAAATAATGGTTAGAAGCTGTTTTTCAACAACCAAAAGTGTCAAATAATGTTTTAGGAGCTGTTTCTCAATAACCAAAAGTGTAAAATAATGTTTTAGGAGCTGTTTCTCAACAACCAAAGTGTCAAATAATGGTTAGAAGCTGTTTTTCAACAACCAAAAGTGTCAAATAATGTTTTAGGAGCTGTTTCTCAACAACCAAAGTGTCAAATAATGGTTAGAAGCTGTTTTTCAACAACCAAAAGTGTCAAATAATGTTTTAGGAGCTGTTTCTCAATAACCAAAAGTGTAAAATAATGTTTTAGGAGCTGTTTCTCAACAACCAAAGTGTCAAATAATGGTTAGAAGCTGTTTTTCAACAACCAAAAGTGTCAAATAATGTTTTAGGAGCTGTTTCTCAACAACCAAAGTGTCAAATAATGGTTAGAAGCTGTTTTTCAACAACCAAAAGTGTCAAATAATGTTTTAGGAGCTGTTTCTCAATAACCAAAAGTGTAAAATAATGTTTTAGGAGCTGTTTCTCAACAACCAAAGTGTCAAATAATGGTTAGAAAATAATTTGCCTCCCAAAATAATTTGCCTGCCAAAAAAATTTGCCTCCCAAAATAATTTAATTTGCCAAAATAATTTGCCTCCCAAAATAATTTGCCAAAATAATTTGCCTCCCAAAATAATTTGCCAAAATAATTTGCCTCCCAAAATAATTTGCCTCCCAAAATAATTTGCCTCCCAAAATAATTTGCCAAAATAATTTGCCTCCCAAAATAATTTGCCTCCCAAAATAATTTTCCAAAATAATTTGCCTCCCAAAATAATTTGCCTGCCAAAATAATTTGCCTCCCAAAATAATTTAATTTGCCAAAATAATTTGCCTCCCAAAATAATTTGCCAAAATAATTTGCCTCCCAAAATAATTTGCCAAAATAATTTGCCTCCCAAAATAATTTGCCTCCCAAAATAATTTGCCTCCCAAAATAATTTGCCAAAATAATTTGCCTCCCAAAATAAATTTCCAAAATAATTTGCCTCCCAAAATAATTTGCCTCCCAAAATAATTTGCCAAAATAATTTGCCTCCCAAAATAATTTGCCTCCCAAAAAAATTTGCCAAAATAATTTGCCTCCCAAAATAATTTGCCAAAATAATTTGCCTCCCAAAATAATTTGCCTCCCAAAATAATTTGCCAAAATAATTTGCCAAAATAATTTGCCTCCCAAAATAATTTGCCAAAATAATTTGCCTCCCAAAATAATTTGCCAAAATAATTTGCCTCCCAAAATAATTAGCCAAAATAATGTTTTAGGAGCTGTTTCTCAACAACCAAAGTGTCAAATAATGGTTAGAAGCTGTTTTTCAACAACCAAAAGTGTCAAATAATGTTTTAGGAGCTGTTTCTCAACAACCAAAAGTGTAAAATAATGTTTTAGGAGCTGTTTCTCAATAACCGAAAGTGTAAAATAATGTTTTAGGAGCTGTTTCTCAACAACCAAAGTGTCAAATAATGGTTAGAAGCTGTTTTTCAACAACCAAAAGTGTCAAATAATGTTTTAGGAGCTGTTTCTCAATAACCAAAAGTGTAAAATAATGTTTTAGGAGCTGTTTCTCAACAACCAAAGTGTCAAATAATGGTTAGAAGCTGTTTTTCAACAACCAAAAGTGTCAAATAATGTTTTAGGAGCTGTTTCTCAATAACCAAAAGTGTAAAATAATGTTTTAGGAGCTGTTTCTCAACAACCAAAGTGTCAAATAATGGTTAGAAGCTGTTTTTCAACAACCAAAAGTGTCAAATAATGTTTTAGGAGCTGTTTCTCAATAACCAAAAGTGTAAAATAATGTTTTAGGAGCTGTTTCTCAACAACCAAAGTGTCAAATAATGGTTAGAAGCTGTTTTTCAACAACCAAAAGTGTCAAATAATGTTTTAGGAGCTGTTTCTCAATAACCAAAAGTGTAAAATAATGTTTTAGGAGCTGTTTCTCAACAACCAAAGTGTCAAATAATGGTTAGAAGCTGTTTTTCAACAACCAAAAGTGTCAAATAATGTTTTAGGAGCTGTTTCTCAATAACCAAAAGTGTAAAATAATGTTTTAGGAGCTGTTTCTCAACAACCAAAGTGTCAAATAATGGTTAGAAGCTGTTTTTCAACAACCAAAAGTGTCAAATAATGTTTTAGGAGCTGTTTCTCAACAACCAAAGTGTCAAATAATGGTTAGAAGCTGTTTTTCAACAACCAAAAGTGTCAAATAATGTTTTAGGAGCTGTTTCTCAACAACCAAAGTGTCAAATAATGGTTAGAAGCTGTTTTTCAACAACCAAAAGTGTCAAATAATGTTTTAGGAGCTGTTTCTCAACAACCAAAAGTGTAAAATAATGTTTTAGGAGCTGTTTCTCAATAACCGAAAGTGTAAAATAATGTTTTAGGAGCTGTTTCTCAACAACCAAAGTGTCAAATAATGGTTAGAAGCTGTTTTTCAACAACCAAAAGTGTCAAATAATGTTTTAGGAGCTGTTTCTCAATAACCAAAAGTGTAAAATAATGTTTTAGGAGCTGTTTCTCAACAACCAAAGTGTCAAATAATGGTTAGAAGCTGTTTTTCAACAACCAAAAGTGTCAAATAATGTTTTAGGAGCTGTTTCTCAATAACCAAAAGTGTAAAATAATGTTTTAGGAGCTGTTTCTCAACAACCAAAGTGTCAAATAATGGTTAGAAGCTGTTTTTCAACAACCAAAAGTGTCAAATAATGTTTTAGGAGCTGTTTCTCAATAACCAAAAGTGTAAAATAATGTTTTAGGAGCTGTTTCTCAACAACCAAAGTGTCAAATAATGGTTAGAAGCTGTTTTTCAACAACCAAAAGTGTCAAATAATGTTTTAGGAGCTGTTTCTCAATAACCAAAAGTGTAAAATAATGTTTTAGGAGCTGTTTCTCAACAACCAAAGTGTCAAATAATGGTTAGAAGCTGTTTTTCAACAACCAAAAGTGTCAAATAATGTTTTAGGAGCTGTTTCTCAATAACCAAAAGTGTAAAATAATGTTTTAGGAGCTGTTTCTCAACAACCAAAGTGTCAAATAATGGTTAGAAGCTGTTTTTCAACAACCAAAAGTGTCAAATAATGTTTTAGGAGCTGTTTCTCAACAACCAAAGTGTCAAATAATGGTTAGAAGCTGTTTTTCAACAACCAAAAGTGTCAAATAATGTTTTAGGAGCTGTTTCTCAATAACCAAAAGTGTAAAATAATGTTTTAGGAGCTGTTTCTCAACAACCAAAGTGTCAAATAATGGTTAGAAGCTGTTTTTCAACAACCAAAAGTGTCAAATAATGTTTTAGGAGCTGTTTCTCAACAACCAAAGTGTCAAATAATGGTTAGAAGCTGTTTTTCAACAACCAAAAGTGTCAAATAATGTTTTAGGAGCTGTTTCTCAACAACCAAAGTGTCAAATAATGGTTAGAAGCTGTTTTTCAACAACCAAAAGTGTCAAATAATGTTTTAGGAGCTGTTTCTCAACAACCAAAAGTGTAAAATAATGTTTTAGGAGCTGTTTCTCAATAACCGAAAGTGTAAAATAATGTTTTAGGAGCTGTTTCTCAACAACCAAAGTGTCAAATAATGGTTAGAAGCTGTTTTTCAACAACCAAAAGTGTCAAATAATGTTTTAGGAGCTGTTTCTCAATAACCAAAAGTGTAAAATAATGTTTTAGGAGCTGTTTCTCAACAACCAAAGTGTCAAATAATGGTTAGAAGCTGTTTTTCAACAACCAAAAGTGTCAAATAATGTTTTAGGAGCTGTTTCTCAACAACCAAAAGTGTCAAATAATGTTTTAGGAGCTGTTTCTCAACAACCAAAAGTGTAAAATAATGTTTTAGGAGCTGTTTCTAAACAACCAAAGTGTCAAATAATGGTTAGAAGCTGTTTTTCAACAACCAAAAGTGTCAAATAATTTTTTAGGAGCTGTTTTTCAACAACCAAAAGTGTCAAATAATGTTTTAGGAGCTGTTTCTCAACAACCAAAGTGTCAAATAATGGTTAGAAGCTGTTTTTCAACAACCAAAAGTGTCAAATAATGTTTTAGGAGCTGTTTCTCAATAACCAAAAGTGTAAAATAATGTTTTAGGAGCTGTTTCTCAACAACCAAAGTGTCAAATAATGGTTAGAAGCTGTTTTTCAACAACCAAAAGTGTCAAATAATGTTTTAGGAGCTGTTTCTCAATAACCAAAAGTGTAAAATAATGTTTTAGGAGCTGTTTCTCAACAACCAAAGTGTCAAATAATGGTTAGAAGCTGTTTTTCAACAACCAAAAGCGTCAACTAATGTTTTAGGAGCTGTTTCCTCATAACCAAAAGTGTAAAATAATGTTTTAGGAGCTGTTTCTCAACAACCAAAGTGTCAAATAATGGTTAGAAGCTGTTTTTCAACAACCAAAAGTGTCAAATAATGTTTTAGGAGCTGTTTCTCAATAACCAAAAGTGTAAAATAATGTTTTAGGAGCTGTTTCTCAACAACCAAAGTGTCAAATAATGGTTAGAAGCTGTTTTTCAACAACCAAAAGTGTCAAATAATGTTTTAGGAGCTGTTTCTCAATAACCAAAAGTGTAAAATAATGTTTTAGGAGCTGTTTCTCAACAACCAAAGTGTCAAATAATGGTTAGAAGCTGTTTTTCAACAACCAAAAGTGTCAAATAATGTTTTAGGAGCTGTTTCTCAACAACCAAAGTGTCAAATAATGGTTAGAAGCTGTTTTTCAACAACCAAAAGTGTCAAATAATGTTTTAGGAGCTGTTTCTCAATAACCAAAAGTGTAAAATAATGTTTTAGGAGCTGTTTCTCAACAACCAAAGTGTCAAATAATGGTTAGAAGCTGTTTTTCAACAACCAAAAGTGTCAAATAATGTTTTAGGAGCTGTTTCTCAATAACCAAAAGTGTAAAATAATGTTTTAGGAGCTGTTTCTCAACAACCAAAGTGTCAAATAATGGTTAGAAGCTGTTTTTCAACAACCAAAAGTGTCAAATAATGTTTTAGGAGCTGTTTCTCAATAACCAAAAGTGTAAAATAATGTTTTAGGAGCTGTTTCTCAACAACCAAAGTGTCAAATAATGGTTAGAAAATAATTGCCTCCCAAAATAATTTGCCTGCCAAAATAATTTGCCTCCCAAAATAATTTAATTTGCCAAAATAATTTGCCTCCCAAAATAATTTGCCAAAATAATTTGCCTCCCAAAATAATTTGCCAAAATAATTTGCCTCCCAAAATAATTTGCCTCCCAAAATAATTTGCCTCCCAAAATAATTTGCCTCCCAAAATAATTTGCCAAAATAATTTGCCTCCCAAAATAATTTTCCAAAATAATTTGCCTCCCAAAATAATTTGCCTCCCAAAATAATTTGCCAAAATAATTTGCCTCCCAAAATAATTTGCCAAAATAATTTGCCTCCCAAAATAATTTGCCTCCCAAAAAAATTTGCCAAAATAATTTGCCTCCCAAAATAATTTGCCAAAATAATTTGCCTCCCAAAATAATTTGCCTCCCAAAATAATTTGCCTCCCAAAATAATTTGCCAAAATAATTTGCCTCCCAAAATAATTTGCCAAAATAATTTGCCTCCCAAAATAATTTGCCAAAATAATTTGCCTCCCAAAATAATTTGCCAAAATAATTTGCCTCCCAAAATAATTTGCCAAAATAATTTGCCTCCCAAAATAATTTGCCTCCCAAAAAAATTTGCCAAAATAATTTGCCTCCCAAAATAATTTGCCAAAATAATTTGCCTCCCAAAATAATTTGCCTCCCAAAATAATTTGCCAAAATAATTTGCCAAAATAATTTGCCTCCCAAAATAATTTGCCAAAATAATTTGCCTCCCAAAATAATTTGCCAAAATAATTTGCCTCCCAAAATAATTTGCCAAAATAATTTGCCTCCCAAAATAATTTGCCTCCCAAAATAATTTGCCTCCCAAAATAATTTGCCAAAATAATTTGCCTCCCAAAATAATTTGCCAAAATAATTTGCCAAAATAATTTGCCTCCCAAAATAATTTGCCAAAATAATTTGCCTCCCAAAATAATTTGCCTCCCAAAATAATTTGCCTCCCAAAATAATTTGCCAAAATAATTTGCCAAAATAATTTGCCTCCCAAAATAATTAGCCAAAATAATGTTTTAGGAGCTGTTTCTCAACAACCAAAGTGTCAAATAATGGTTAGAAGCTGTTTTTCAACAACCAAAAGTGTCAAATAATGTTTTAGGAGCTGTTTCTCAACAACCAAAAGTGTAAAATAATGTTTTAGGAGCTGTTTCTCAATAACCGAAAGTGTAAAATAATGTTTTAGGAGCTGTTTCTCAACAACCAAAGTGTCAAATAATGGTTAGAAGCTGTTTTTCAACAACCAAAAGTGTCAAATAATGTTTTAGGAGCTGTTTCTCAATAACCAAAAGTGTAAAATAATGTTTTAGGAGCTGTTTCTCAACAACCAAAGTGTCAAATAATGGTTAGAAGCTGTTTTTCAACAACCAAAAGTGTCAAATAATGTTTTAGGAGCTGTTTCTCAATAACCAAAAGTGTAAAATAATGTTTTAGGAGCTGTTTCTCAACAACCAAAGTGTCAAATAATGGTTAGAAGCTGTTTTTCAACAACCAAAAGTGTCAAATAATGTTTTAGGAGCTGTTTCTCAATAACCAAAAGTGTAAAATAATGTTTTAGGAGCTGTTTCTCAACAACCAAAGTGTCAAATAATGGTTAGAAGCTGTTTTTCAACAACCAAAAGTGTCAAATAATGTTTTAGGAGCTGTTTCTCAATAACCAAAAGTGTAAAATAATGTTTTAGGAGCTGTTTCTCAACAACCAAAGTGTCAAATAATGGTTAGAAGCTGTTTTTCAACAACCAAAAGTGTCAAATAATGTTTTAGGAGCTGTTTCTCAATAACCAAAAGTGTAAAATAATGTTTTAGGAGCTGTTTCTCAACAACCAAAGTGTCAAATAATGGTTAGAAGCTGTTTTTCAACAACCAAAAGTGTCAAATAATGTTTTAGGAGCTGTTTCTCAACAACCAAAGTGTCAAATAATGGTTAGAAGCTGTTTTTCAACAACCAAAAGTGTCAAATAATGTTTTAGGAGCTGTTTCTCAATAACCAAAAGTGTAAAATAATGTTTTAGGAGCTGTTTCTCAACAACCAAAGTGTCAAATAATGGTTAGAAGCTGTTTTTCAACAACCAAAAGTGTCAAATAATGTTTTAGGAGCTGTTTCTCAACAACCAAAGTGTCAAATAATGGTTAGAAGCTGTTTTTCAACAACCAAAAGTGTCAAATAATGTTTTAGGAGCTGTTTCTCAATAACCAAAAGTGTAAAATAATGTTTTAGGAGCTGTTTCTCAACAACCAAAGTGTCAAATAATGGTTAGAAAATAATTTGCCTCCCAAAATAATTTGCCTGCCAAAAAAATTTGCCTCCCAAAATAATTTAATTTGCCAAAATAATTTGCCTCCCAAAATAATTTGCCAAAATAATTTGCCTCCCAAAATAATTTGCCAAAATAATTTGCCTCCCAAAATAATTTGCCTCCCAAAATAATTTGCCAAAATAATTTGCCTCCCAAAATAATTTGCCTCCCAAAATAATTTTCCAAAATAATTTGCCTCCCAAAATAATTTGCCTGCCAAAATAATTTGCCTCCCAAAATAATTTAATTTGCCAAAATAATTTGCCTCCCAAAATAATTTGCCAAAATAATTTGCCTCCCAAAATAATTTGCCAAAATAATTTGCCTCCCAAAATAATTTGCCTCCCAAAATAATTTGCCTCCCAAAATAATTTGCCAAAATAATTTGCCTCCCAAAATAAATTTCCAAAATAATTTGCCTCCCAAAATAATTTGCCTCCCAAAATAATTTGCCAAAATAATTTGCCTCCCAAAATAATTTGCCTCCCAAAAAAATTTGCCAAAATAATTTGCCTCCCAAAATAATTTGCCAAAATAATTTGCCTCCCAAAATAATTTGCCTCCCAAAATAATTTGCCAAAATAATTTGCCAAAATAATTTGCCTCCCAAAATAATTTGCCAAAATAATTTGCCTCCCAAAATAATTTGCCAAAATAATTTGCCTCCCAAAATAATTAGCCAAAATAATGTTTTAGGAGCTGTTTCTCAACAACCAAAGTGTCAAATAATGGTTAGAAGCTGTTTTTCAACAACCAAAAGTGTCAAATAATGTTTTAGGAGCTGTTTCTCAACAACCAAAAGTGTAAAATAATGTTTTAGGAGCTGTTTCTCAATAACCGAAAGTGTAAAATAATGTTTTAGGAGCTGTTTCTCAACAACCAAAGTGTCAAATAATGGTTAGAAGCTGTTTTTCAACAACCAAAAGTGTCAAATAATGTTTTAGGAGCTGTTTCTCAATAACCAAAAGTGTAAAATAATGTTTTAGGAGCTGTTTCTCAACAACCAAAGTGTCAAATAATGGTTAGAAGCTGTTTTTCAACAACCAAAAGTGTCAAATAATGTTTTAGGAGCTGTTTCTCAATAACCAAAAGTGTAAAATAATGTTTTAGGAGCTGTTTCTCAACAACCAAAGTGTCAAATAATGGTTAGAAGCTGTTTTTCAACAACCAAAAGTGTCAAATAATGTTTTAGGAGCTGTTTCTCAATAACCAAAAGTGTAAAATAATGTTTTAGGAGCTGTTTCTCAACAACCAAAGTGTCAAATAATGGTTAGAAGCTGTTTTTCAACAACAAAAAGTGTCAAATAATGTTTTAGGAGCTGTTTCTCAATAACCAAAAGTGTAAAATAATGTTTTAGGAGCTGTTTCTCAACAACCAAAGTGTCAAATAATGGTTAGAAGCTGTTTTTCAACAACCAAAAGTGTCAAATAATGTTTTAGGAGCTGTTTCTCAATAACCAAAAGTGTAAAATAATGTTTTAGGAGCTGTTTCTCAACAACCAAAGTGTCAAATAATGGTTAGAAGCTGTTTTTCAACAACCAAAAGTGTCAAATAATGTTTTAGGAGCTGTTTCTCAACAACCAAAGTGTCAAATAATGGTTAGAAGCTGTTTTTCAACAACCAAAAGTGTCAAATAATGTTTTAGGAGCTGTTTCTCAACAACCAAAGTGTCAAATAATGGTTAGAAGCTGTTTTTCAACAACCAAAAGTGTCAAATAATGTTTTAGGAGCTGTTTCTCAACAACCAAAAGTGTAAAATAATGTTTTAGGAGCTGTTTCTCAATAACCGAAAGTGTAAAATAATGTTTTAGGAGCTGTTTCTCAACAACCAAAGTGTCAAATAATGGTTAGAAGCTGTTTTTCAACAACCAAAAGTGTCAAATAATGTTTTAGGAGCTGTTTCTCAATAACCAAAAGTGTAAAATAATGTTTTAGGAGCTGTTTCTCAACAACCAAAGTGTCAAATAATGGTTAGAAGCTGTTTTTCAACAACCAAAAGTGTCAAATAATGTTTTAGGAGCTGTTTCTCAATAACCAAAAGTGTAAAATAATGTTTTAGGAGCTGTTTCTCAACAACCAAAGTGTCAAATAATGGTTAGAAGCTGTTTTTCAACAACCAAAAGTGTCAAATAATGTTTTAGGAGCTGTTTCTCAATAACCAAAAGTGTAAAATAATGTTTTAGGAGCTGTTTCTCAACAACCAAAGTGTCAAATAATGGTTAGAAGCTGTTTTTCAACAACCAAAAGTGTCAAATAATGTTTTAGGAGCTGTTTCTCAATAACCAAAAGTGTAAAATAATGTTTTAGGAGCTGTTTCTCAACAACCAAAGTGTCAAATAATGGTTAGAAGCTGTTTTTCAACAACCAAAAGTGTCAAATAATGTTTTAGGAGCTGTTTCTCAATAACCAAAAGTGTAAAATAATGTTTTAGGAGCTGTTTCTCAACAACCAAAGTGTCAAATAATGGTTAGAAGCTGTTTTTCAACAACCAAAAGTGTCAAATAATGTTTTAGGAGCTGTTTCTCAACAACCAAAGTGTCAAATAATGGTTAGAAGCTGTTTTTCAACAACCAAAAGTGTCAAATAATGTTTTAGGAGCTGTTTCTCAATAACCAAAAGTGTAAAATAATGTTTTAGGAGCTGTTTCTCAACAACCAAAGTGTCAAATAATGGTTAGAAGCTGTTTTTCAACAACCAAAAGTGTCAAATAATGTTTTAGGAGCTGTTTCTCAACAACCAAAGTGTCAAATAATGGTTAGAAGCTGTTTTTCAACAACCAAAAGTGTCAAATAATGTTTTAGGAGCTGTTTCTCAACAACCAAAGTGTCAAATAATGGTTAGAAGCTGTTTTTCAACAACCAAAAGTGTCAAATAATGTTTTAGGAGCTGTTTCTCAACAACCAAAAGTGTAAAATAATGTTTTAGGAGCTGTTTCTCAATAACCGAAAGTGTAAAATAATGTTTTAGGAGCTGTTTCTCAACAACCAAAGTGTCAAATAATGGTTAGAAGCTGTTTTTCAACAACCAAAAGTGTCAAATAATGTTTTAGGAGCTGTTTCTCAATAACCAAAAGTGTAAAATAATGTTTTAGGAGCTGTTTCTCAACAACCAAAGTGTCAAATAATGGTTAGAAGCTGTTTTTCAACAACCAAAAGTGTCAAATAATGTTTTAGGAGCTGTTTCTCAATAACCAAAAGTGTAAAATAATGTTTTAGGAGCTGTTTCTCAACAACCAAAGTGTCAAATAATGGTTAGAAAATAATTTGCCTCCCAAAATAATTTGCCTGCCAAAAAAATTTGCCTCCCAAAATAATTTAATTTGCCAAAATAATTTGCCTCCCAAAATAATTTGCCAAAATAATTTGCCTCCCAAAATAATTTGCCAAAATAATTTGCCTCCCAAAATAATTTGCCTCCCAAAATAATTTGCCTCCCAAAATAATTTGCCAAAATAATTTGCCTCCCAAAATAATTTTCCAAAATAATTTGCCTCCCAAAATAATTTGCCTGCCAAAATAATTTGCCTCCCAAAATAATTTAATTTGCCAAAATAATTTGCCTCCCAAAATAATTTGCCAAAATAATTTGCCTCCCAAAATAATTTGCCAAAATAATTTGCCTCCCAAAATAATTTGCCTCCCAAAATAATTTGCCTCCCAAAATAATTTGCCAAAATAATTTGCCTCCCAAAATAAATTTCCAAAATAATTTGCCTCCCAAAATAATTTGCCTCCCAAAATAATTTGCCAAAATAATTTGCCTCCCAAAATAATTTGCCTCCCAAAAAAATTTGCCAAAATAATTTGCCTCCCAAAATAATTTGCCAAAATAATTTGCCTCCCAAAATAATTTGCCTCCCAAAATAATTTGCCAAAATAATTTGCCAAAATAATTTGCCTCCCAAAATAATTTGCCAAAATAATTTGCCTCCCAAAATAATTTGCCAAAATAATTTGCCTCCCAAAATAATTAGCCAAAATAATGTTTTAGGAGCTGTTTCTCAACAACCAAAGTGTCAAATAATGGTTAGAAGCTGTTTTTCAACAACCAAAAGTGTCAAATAATGTTTTAGGAGCTGTTTCTCAACAACCAAAAGTGTAAAATAATGTTTTAGGAGCTGTTTCTCAATAACCGAAAGTGTAAAATAATGTTTTAGGAGCTGTTTCTCAACAACCAAAGTGTCAAATAATGGTTAGAAGCTGTTTTTCAACAACCAAAAGTGTCAAATAATGTTTTAGGAGCTGTTTCTCAATAACCAAAAGTGTAAAATAATGTTTTAGGAGCTGTTTCTCAACAACCAAAGTGTCAAATAATGGTTAGAAGCTGTTTTTCAACAACCAAAAGTGTCAAATAATGTTTTAGGAGCTGTTTCTCAATAACCAAAAGTGTAAAATAATGTTTTAGGAGCTGTTTCTCAACAACCAAAGTGTCAAATAATGGTTAGAAGCTGTTTTTCAACAACCAAAAGTGTCAAATAATGTTTTAGGAGCTGTTTCTCAATAACCAAAAGTGTAAAATAATGTTTTAGGAGCTGTTTCTCAACAACCAAAGTGTCAAATAATGGTTAGAAGCTGTTTTTCAACAACCAAAAGTGTCAAATAATGTTTTAGGAGCTGTTTCTCAATAACCAAAAGTGTAAAATAATGTTTTAGGAGCTGTTTCTCAACAACCAAAGTGTCAAATAATGGTTAGAAGCTGTTTTTCAACAACCAAAAGTGTCAAATAATGTTTTAGGAGCTGTTTCTCAATAACCAAAAGTGTAAAATAATGTTTTAGGAGCTGTTTCTCAACAACCAAAGTGTCAAATAATGGTTAGAAGCTGTTTTTCAACAACCAAAAGTGTCAAATAATGTTTTAGGAGCTGTTTCTCAACAACCAAAGTGTCAAATAATGGTTAGAAGCTGTTTTTCAACAACCAAAAGTGTCAAATAATGTTTTAGGAGCTGTTTCTCAACAACCAAAGTGTCAAATAATGGTTAGAAGCTGTTTTTCAACAACCAAAAGTGTCAAATAATGTTTTAGGAGCTGTTTCTCAACAACCAAAAGTGTAAAATAATGTTTTAGGAGCTGTTTCTCAATAACCGAAAGTGTAAAATAATGTTTTAGGAGCTGTTTCTCAACAACCAAAGTGTCAAATAATGGTTAGAAGCTGTTTTTCAACAACCAAAAGTGTCAAATAATGTTTTAGGAGCTGTTTCTCAATAACCAAAAGTGTAAAATAATGTTTTAGGAGCTGTTTCTCAACAACCAAAGTGTCAAATAATGGTTAGAAGCTGTTTTTCAACAACCAAAAGTGTCAAATAATGTTTTAGGAGCTGTTTCTCAATAACCAAAAGTGTAAAATAATGTTTTAGGAGCTGTTTCTCAACAACCAAAGTGTCAAATAATGGTTAGAAGCTGTTTTTCAACAACCAAAAGTGTCAAATAATGTTTTAGGAGCTGTTTCTCAATAACCAAAAGTGTAAAATAATGTTTTAGGAGCTGTTTCTCAACAACCAAAGTGTCAAATAATGGTTAGAAGCTGTTTTTCAACAACCAAAAGTGTCAAATAATGTTTTAGGAGCTGTTTCTCAATAACCAAAAGTGTAAAATAATGTTTTAGGAGCTGTTTCTCAACAACCAAAGTGTCAAATAATGGTTAGAAGCTGTTTTTCAACAACCAAAAGTGTCAAATAATGTTTTAGGAGCTGTTTCTCAATAACCAAAAGTGTAAAATAATGTTTTAGGAGCTGTTTCTCAACAACCAAAGTGTCAAATAATGGTTAGAAGCTGTTTTTCAACAACCAAAAGTGTCAAATAATGTTTTAGGAGCTGTTTCTCAACAACCAAAGTGTCAAATAATGGTTAGAAGCTGTTTTTCAACAACCAAAAGTGTCAAATAATGTTTTAGGAGCTGTTTCTCAATAACCAAAAGTGTAAAATAATGTTTTAGGAGCTGTTTCTCAACAACCAAAGTGTCAAATAATGGTTAGAAGCTGTTTTTCAACAACCAAAAGTGTCAAATAATGTTTTAGGAGCTGTTTCTCAACAACCAAAGTGTCAAATAATGGTTAGAAGCTGTTTTTCAACAACCAAAAGTGTCAAATAATGTTTTAGGAGCTGTTTCTCAACAACCAAAGTGTCAAATAATGGTTAGAAGCTGTTTTTCAACAACCAAAAGTGTCAAATAATGTTTTAGGAGCTGTTTCTCAACAACCAAAAGTGTAAAATAATGTTTTAGGAGCTGTTTCTCAATAACCGAAAGTGTAAAATAATGTTTTAGGAGCTGTTTCTCAACAACCAAAGTGTCAAATAATGGTTAGAAGCTGTTTTTCAACAACCAAAAGTGTCAAATAATGTTTTAGGAGCTGTTTCTCAATAACCAAAAGTGTAAAATAATGTTTTAGGAGCTGTTTCTCAACAACCAAAGTGTCAAATAATGGTTAGAAGCTGTTTTTCAACAACCAAAAGTGTCAAATAATGTTTTAGGAGCTGTTTCTCAATAACCAAAAGTGTAAAATAATGTTTTAGGAGCTGTTTCTCAACAACCAAAGTGTCAAATAATGGTTAGAAAATAATTTGCCTCCCAAAATAATTTGCCTGCCAAAAAAATTTGCCTCCCAAAATAATTTAATTTGCCAAAATAATTTGCCTCCCAAAATAATTTGCCAAAATAATTTGCCTCCCAAAATAATTTGCCAAAATAATTTGCCTCCCAAAATAATTTGCCTCCCAAAATAATTTGCCTCCCAAAATAATTTGCCAAAATAATTTGCCTCCCAAAATAATTTGCCTCCCAAAATAATTTTCCAAAATAATTTGCCTCCCAAAATAATTTGCCTGCCAAAATAATTTGCCTCCCAAAATAATTTAATTTGCCAAAATAATTTGCCTCCCAAAATAATTTGCCAAAATAATTTGCCTCCCAAAATAATTTGCCAAAATAATTTGCCTCCCAAAATAATTTGCCTCCCAAAATAATTTGCCTCCCAAAATAATTTGCCAAAATAATTTGCCTCCCAAAATAAATTTCCAAAATAATTTGCCTCCCAAAATAATTTGCCTCCCAAAATAATTTGCCAAAATAATTTGCCTCCCAAAATAATTTGCCTCCCAAAAAAATTTGCCAAAATAATTTGCCTCCCAAAATAATTTGCCAAAATAATTTGCCTCCCAAAATAATTTGCCAAAATAATTTGCCAAAATAATTTGCCTCCCAAAATAATTTGCCAAAATAATTTGCCTCCCAAAATAATTTGCCAAAATAATTTGCCTCCCAAAATAATTAGCCAAAATAATGTTTTAGGAGCTGTTTCTCAACAACCAAAGTGTCAAATAATGGTTAGAAGCTGTTTTTCAACAACCAAAAGTGTCAAATAATGTTTTAGGAGCTGTTTCTCAACAACCAAAAGTGTAAAATAATGTTTTAGGAGCTGTTTCTCAATAACCGAAAGTGTAAAATAATGTTTTAGGAGCTGTTTCTCAACAACCAAAGTGTCAAATAATGGTTAGAAGCTGTTTTTCAACAACCAAAAGTGTCAAATAATGTTTTAGGAGCTGTTTCTCAATAACCAAAAGTGTAAAATAATGTTTTAGGAGCTGTTTCTCAACAACCAAAGTGTCAAATAATGGTTAGAAGCTGTTTTTCAACAACCAAAAGTGTCAAATAATGTTTTAGGAGCTGTTTCTCAATAACCAAAAGTGTAAAATAATGTTTTAGGAGCTGTTTCTCAACAACCAAAGTGTCAAATAATGGTTAGAAGCTGTTTTTCAACAACCAAAAGTGTCAAATAATGTTTTAGGAGCTGTTTCTCAATAACCAAAAGTGTAAAATAATGTTTTAGGAGCTGTTTCTCAACAACCAAAGTGTCAAATAATGGTTAGAAGCTGTTTTTCAACAACCAAAAGTGTCAAATAATGTTTTAGGAGCTGTTTCTCAATAACCAAAAGTGTAAAATAATGTTTTAGGAGCTGTTTCTCAACAACCAAAGTGTCAAATAATGGTTAGAAGCTGTTTTTCAACAACCAAAAGTGTCAAATAATGTTTTAGGAGCTGTTTCTCAATAACCAAAAGTGTAAAATAATGTTTTAGGAGCTGTTTCTCAACAACCAAAGTGTCAAATAATGGTTAGAAGCTGTTTTTCAACAACCAAAAGTGTCAAATAATGTTTTAGGAGCTGTTTCTCAACAACCAAAGTGTCAAATAATGGTTAGAAGCTGTTTTTCAACAACCAAAAGTGTCAAATAATGTTTTAGGAGCTGTTTCTCAACAACCAAAGTGTCAAATAATGGTTAGAAGCTGTTTTTCAACAACCAAAAGTGTCAAATAATGTTTTAGGAGCTGTTTCTCAACAACCAAAAGTGTAAAATAATGTTTTAGGAGCTGTTTCTCAATAACCGAAAGTGTAAAATAATGTTTTAGGAGCTGTTTCTCAACAACCAAAGTGTCAAATAATGGTTAGAAGCTGTTTTTCAACAACCAAAAGTGTCAAATAATGTTTTAGGAGCTGTTTCTCAATAACCAAAAGTGTAAAATAATGTTTTAGGAGCTGTTTCTCAACAACCAAAGTGTCAAATAATGGTTAGAAGCTGTTTTTCAACAACCAAAAGTGTCAAATAATGTTTTAGGAGCTGTTTCTCAATAACCAAAAGTGTAAAATAATGTTTTAGGAGCTGTTTCTCAACAACCAAAGTGTCAAATAATGGTTAGAAGCTGTTTTTCAACAACCAAAAGTGTCAAATAATGTTTTAGGAGCTGTTTCTCAACAACCAAAAGTGTAAAATAATGTTTTAGGAGCTGTTTCTCAACAACCAAAGTGTCAAATAATGGTTAGAAGCTGTTTTTCAACAACCAAAAGTGTCAAATAATGTTTTAGGAGCTGTTTCTCAATAACCAAAAGTGTAAAATAATGTTTTAGGAGCTGTTTCTCAACAACCAAAGTGTCAAATAATGGTTAGAAGCTGTTTTTCAACAACCAAAAGTGTCAAATAATGTTTTAGGAGCTGTTTCTCAATAACCAAAAGTGTAAAATAATGTTTTAGGAGCTGTTTCTCAACAACCAAAGTGTCAAATAATGGTTAGAAGCTGTTTTTCAACAACCAAAAGTGTCAAATAATGTTTTAGGAGCTGTTTCTCAACAACCAAAGTGTCAAATAATGGTTAGAAGCTGTTTTTCAACAACCAAAAGTGTCAAATAATGTTTTAGGAGCTGTTTCTCAATAACCAAAAGTGTAAAATAATGTTTTAGGAGCTGTTTCTCAACAACCAAAGTGTCAAATAATGGTTAGAAGCTGTTTTTCAACAACCAAAAGTGTCAAATAATGTTTTAGGAGCTGTTTCTCAACAACCAAAGTGTCAAATAATGGTTAGAAGCTGTTTTTCAACAACCAAAAGTGTCAAATAATGTTTTAGGAGCTGTTTCTCAACAACCAAAGTGTCAAATAATGGTTAGAAGCTGTTTTTCAACAACCAAAAGTGTCAAATAATGTTTTAGGAGCTGTTTCTCAACAACCAAAAGTGTAAAATAATGTTTTAGGAGCTGTTTCTCAATAACCGAAAGTGTAAAATAATGTTTTAGGAGCTGTTTCTCAACAACCAAAGTGTCAAATAATGGTTAGAAGCTGTTTTTCAACAACCAAAAGTGTCAAATAATGTTTTAGGAGCTGTTTCTCAATAACCAAAAGTGTAAAATAATGTTTTAGGAGCTGTTTCTCAACAACCAAAGTGTCAAATAATGGTTAGAAGCTGTTTTTCAACAACCAAAAGTGTCAAATAATGTTTTAGGAGCTGTTTCTCAACAACCAAAAGTGTCAAATAATGTTTTAGGAGCTGTTTCTCAACAACCAAAAGTGTAAAATAATGTTTTAGGAGCTGTTTCTAAACAACCAAAGTGTCAAATAATGGTTAGAAGCTGTTTTTCAACAACCAAAAGTGTCAAATAATTTTTTAGGAGCTGTTTTTCAACAACCAAAAGTGTCAAATAATGTTTTAGGAGCTGTTTCTCAACAACCAAAGTGTCAAATAATGGTTAGAAGCTGTTTTTCAACAACCAAAAGTGTCAAATAATGTTTTAGGAGCTGTTTCTCAATAACCAAAAGTGTAAAATAATGTTTTAGGAGCTGTTTCTCAACAACCAAAGTGTCAAATAATGGTTAGAAGCTGTTTTTCAACAACCAAAAGTGTCAAATAATGTTTTAGGAGCTGTTTCTCAATAACCAAAAGTGTAAAATAATGTTTTAGGAGCTGTTTCTCAACAACCAAAGTGTCAAATAATGGTTAGAAGCTGTTTTTCAACAACCAAAAGCGTCAACTAATGTTTTAGGAGCTGTTTCCTCATAACCAAAAGTGTAAAATAATGTTTTAGGAGCTGTTTCTCAACAACCAAAGTGTCAAATAATGGTTAGAAGCTGTTTTTCAACAACCAAAAGTGTCAAATAATGTTTTAGGAGCTGTTTCTCAATAACCAAAAGTGTAAAATAATGTTTTAGGAGCTGTTTCTCAACAACCAAAGTGTCAAATAATGGTTAGAAGCTGTTTTTCAACAACCAAAAGTGTCAAATAATGTTTTAGGAGCTGTTTCTCAATAACCAAAAGTGTAAAATAATGTTTTAGGAGCTGTTTCTCAACAACCAAAGTGTCAAATAATGGTTAGAAGCTGTTTTTCAACAACCAAAAGTGTCAAATAATGTTTTAGGAGCTGTTTCTCAATAACCAAAAGTGTAAAATAATGTTTTAGGAGCTGTTTCTCAACAACCAAAGTGTCAAATAATGGTTAGAAGCTGTTTTTCAACAACCAAAAGTGTCAAATAATGTTTTAGGAGCTGTTTCTCAACAACCAAAAGTGTAAAATAATGTTTTAGGAGCTGTTTCTCAATAACCAAAAGTGTAAAATAATGTTTTAGGAGCTGTTTCTCAACAACCAAAGTGTCAAATAATGGTTAGAAGCTGTTTTTCAACAACCAAAAGTGTCAAATAATGTTTTAGGAGCTGTTTCTCAATAACCAAAAGTGTAAAATAATGTTTTAGGACCTGTTTCTCAACAACCAAAGTGTCAAATAATGGTTAGAAGCTGTTTTTCAACAACCAAAAGTGTCAAATAATGTTTTAGGAGCTGTTTCTCAATAACCAAAAGTGTAAAATAATGTTTTAGGAGCTGTTTCTCAACAACCAAAGTGTCAAAAAAAGGTTAGAAGCTGTTTTTCAACAACCAAAAGTGTCAAATAATGTTTTAGGAGCTGTTTCTCAATAACCAAAAGTGTAAAATAATGTTTTAGGAGCTGTTTCTCAACAACCAAAGTGTCAAATAATGGTTAGAAGCTGTTTTTCAACAACCAAAAGTGTCAAATAATGTTTTAGGAGCTGTTTCTCTATAACCAAAAGTGTAAAATAATGTTTTAGGAGCTGTTTCTCAACAACCAAAGTGTCAAATAATGGTTAGAAGCTGTTTTTCAACAACCAAAAGTGTCAAATAATGTTTTAGGAGCTGTTTCTCAATAACCAAAAGTGTAAAATAATGTTTTAGGAGCTGTTTCTCAACAACCAAAGTGTCAAATAATGGTTAGAAGCTGTTTTTCAACAACCAAAAGTGTCAAATAATGTTTTAGGAGCTGTTTCTCAATAACCAAAAGTGTAAAATAATGTTTTAGGAGCTGTTTCTCAACAACCAAAGTGTCAAATAATGGTTAGAAGCTGTTTTTCAACAACCAAAAGTGTCAAATAATGTTTTAGGAGCTGTTTCTCAATAACCAAAAGTGTAAAATAATGTTTTAGGAGCTGTTTCTCAACAACCAAAGTGTCAAATAATGGTTAGAAGCTGTTTTTCAACAACCAAAAGTGTCAAATAATGTTTTAGGAGCTGTTTCTCAATAACCAAAAGTGTAAAATAATGTTTTAGGAGCTGTTTCTCAACAACCAAAGTGTCAAATAATGGTTAGAAGCTGTTTTTCAACAACCAAAAGTGTCAAATAATGTTTTAGGAGCTGTTTCTCAATAACCAAAAGTGTAAAATAATGTTTTAGGAGCTGTTTCTCAACAACCAAAGTGTCAAATAATGGTTAGAAGCTGTTTTTCAACAACCAAAAGTGTCAAATAATGTTTTAGGAGCTGTTTCTCAATAACCAAAAGTGTAAAATAATGTTTTAGGAGCTGTTTCTCAACAACCAAAGTGTCAAATAATGGTTAGAAGCTGTTTTTCAACAACCAAAAGTGTCAAATAATGTTTTAGGAGCTGTTTCTCAATAACCAAAAGTGTAAAATAATGTTTTAGGAGCTGTTTCTCAACAACCAAAGTGTCAAATAATGGTTAGAAAATAATTGCCTCCCAAAATAATTTGCCTGCCAAAATAATTTGCCTCCCAAAATAATTTAATTTGCCAAAATAATTTGCCTCCCAAAATAATTTGCCAAAATAATTTGCCTCCCAAAATAATTTGCCAAAATAATTTGCCTCCCAAAATAATTTGCCTCCCAAAATAATTTGCCTCCCAAAATAATTTGCCTCCCAAAATAATTTGCCAAAATAATTTGCCTCCCAAAATAATTTTCCAAAATAATTTGCCTCCCAAAATAATTTGCCTCCCAAAATAATTTGCCAAAATAATTTGCCAAAATAATTTGCCTCCCAAAATAATTTGCCTCCCAAAAAAATTTGCCAAAATAATTTGCCTCCCAAAATAATTTGCCAAAATAATTTGCCTCCCAAAATAATTTGCCTCCCAAAATAATTTGCCTCCCAAAATAATTTGCCAAAATAATTTGCCTCCCAAAATAATTTGCCAAAATAATTTGCCTCCCAAAATAATTTGCCAAAATAATTTGCCTCCCAAAATAATTTGCCAAAATAATTTGCCTCCCAAAATAATTTGCCAAAATAATTTGCCTCCCAAAATAATTTGCCTCCCAAAAAAATTTGCCAAAATAATTTGCCTCCCAAAATAATTTGCCAAAATAATTTGCCTCCCAAAATAATTTGCCAAAATAATTTGCCTCCCAAAATAATTTGCCAAAATAATTTGCCTCCCAAAATAATTTGCCAAAATAATTTGCCTCCCAAAATAATTTGCCAAAATAATTTGCCTCCCAAAATAATTTGCCTCCCAAAATAATTTGCCTCCCAAAATAATTTGCCTCCCAAAATAATTTGCCTCCCAAAATAATTTGCCAAAATAATTTGCCTCCCAAAATAATTTGCCAAAATAATTTGCCAAAATAATTTGCCTCCCAAAATAATTTGCCAAAATAATTTGCCTCCCAAAATAATTTGCCTCCCAAAATAATTTGCCTCCCAAAATAATTTGCCAAAATAATTTGCCAAAATAATTTGCCAAAATAATTTGCCTCCCAAAATAATTAGCCAAAATAATGTTTTAGGAGCTGTTTCTCAACAACCAAAGTGTCAAATAATGGTTAGAAGCTGTTTTTCAACAACCAAAAGTGTCAAATAATGTTTTAGGAGCTGTTTCTCAACAACCAAAAGTGTAAAATAATGTTTTAGGAGCTGTTTCTCAATAACCGAAAGTGTAAAATAATGTTTTAGGAGCTGTTTCTCAACAACCAAAGTGTCAAATAATGGTTAGAAGCTGTTTTTCAACAACCAAAAGTATGTTTTAGGAGCTGTTTCTCAATAACCAAAAGTGTAAAATAATGTTTTAGGAGCTGTTTCTCAACAACCAAAGTGTCAAATAATGGTTAGAAGCTGTTTTTCAACAACCAAAAGTGTCAAATAATGTTTTAGGAGCTGTTTCTCAATAACCAAAAGTGTAAAATAATGTTTTAGGAGCTGTTTCTCAACAACCAAAGTGTCAAATAATGGTTAGAAGCTGTTTTTCAACAACCAAAAGTGTCAAATAATGTTTTAGGAGCTGTTTCTCAATAACCAAAAGTGTAAAATAATGTTTTAGGAGCTGTTTCTCAACAACCAAAGTGTCAAATAATGGTTAGAAGCTGTTTTTCAACAACCAAAAGTGTCAAATAATGTTTTAGGAGCTGTTTCTCAATAACCAAAAGTGTAAAATAATGTTTTAGGAGCTGTTTCTCAACAACCAAAGTGTCAAATAATGGTTAGAAGCTGTTTTTCAACAACCAAAAGTGTCAAATAATGTTTTAGGAGCTGTTTCTCAATAACCAAAAGTGTAAAATAATGTTTTAGGAGCTGTTTCTCAACAACCAAAGTGTCAAATAATGGTTAGAAGCTGTTTTTCAACAACCAAAAGTGTCAAATAATGTTTTAGGAGCTGTTTCTCAATAACCAAAAGTGTAAAATAATGTTTTAGGAGCTGTTTCTCAACAACCAAAGTGTCAAATAATGGTTAGAAGCTGTTTTTCAACAACCAAAAGTGTCAAATAATGTTTTAGGAGCCGTTTCTCAACAACCAAAGTGTCAAATAATGGTTAGAAGCTGTTTTTCAACAACCAAAAGTGTCAAATAATGTTTTAGGAGCTGTTTCTCAATAACCAAAAGTGTAAAATAATGTTTTAGGAGCTGTTTCTCAACAACCAAAGTGTCAAATAATGGTTAGAAGCTGTTTTTCAACAACCAAAAGTGTCAAATAATGTTTTAGGAGCTGTTTCTCAACAACCAAAGTGTCAAATAATGGTTAGAAGCTGTTTTTCAACAACCAAAAGTGTCAAATAATGTTTTAGGAGCTGTTTCTCAATAACCAAAAGTGTAAAATAATGTTTTAGGAGCTGTTTCTCAACAACCAAAGTGTCAAATAATGGTTAGAAAATAATTTGCCTCCCAAAATAATTTGCCTGCCAAAAAAATTTGCCTCCCAAAATAATTTAATTTGCCAAAATAATTTGCCTCCCAAAATAATTTGCCAAAATAATTTGCCTCCCAAAATAATTTGCCAAAATAATTTGCCTCCCAAAATAATTTGCCTCCCAAAATAATTTGCCTCCCAAAATAATTTGCCTCCCAAAATAATTTGCCAAAATAATTTGCCTCCCAAAATAATTTGCCTCCCAAAATAATTTTCCAAAATAATTTGCCTCCCAAAATAATTTGCCTGCCAAAATAATTTGCCTCCCAAAATAATTTAATTTGCCAAAATAATTTGCCTCCCAAAATAATTTGCCAAAATAATTTGCCTCCCAAAATAATTTGCCAAAATAATTTGCCTCCCAAAATAATTTGCCTCCCAAAATAATTTGCCTCCCAAAATAATTTGCCTCCCAAAATAATTTGCCAAAATAATTTGCCTCCCAAAATAAATTTCCAAAATAATTTGCCTCCCAAAATAATTTGCCTCCCAAAATAATTTGCCTCCCAAAATAATTTGCCTCCCAAAATAATTTGCCTCCCAAAAAAATTTGCCAAAATAATTTGCCTCCCAAAATAATTTGCCAAAATAATTTGCCTCCCAAAATAATTTGCCTCCCAAAATAATTTGCCAAAATAATTTGCCAAAATAATTTGCCTCCCAAAATAATTTGCCAAAATAATTTGCCTCCCAAAATAATTTGCCAAAATAATTTGCCTCCCAAAATAATTTGCCAAAATAATTTGCCTCCCAAAATAATTTGCCTCCCAAAATAATTTGCCTCCCAAAATAAATTTCCAAAATAATTTGCCTCCCAAAATAATTTGCCAAAATAATTTGCCTCTCAAAATAATTTGCCTCCCAAAATAATTTGCCAAAATAATTTGCCTCCCAAAATAATTTGCCAAAATAATTTGCCTCCCAAAATAATTTGCCTCCCAAAATAATTTGCCTCCCAAAATAATTTGCCAAAATAATTTGCCAAAATAATTTGCCTCCCAAAATAATTTGCCAAAATAATGTTTTAGGAGCTGTTTCTCAACAACCAAAGTGTCAAATAATGGTTAGAAGCTGTTTTTCAACAACCAAAAGTGTCAAATAATGTTTTAGGAGCTGTTTCTCAACAACCAAAAGTGTAAAATAATGTTTTAGGAGCTGTTTCTCAATAACCGAAAGTGTAAAATAATGTTTTAGGAGCTGTTTCTCAACAACCAAAGTGTCAAATAATGGTTAGAAGCTGTTTTTCAACAACCAAAAGTATGTTTTAGGAGCTGTTTCTCAATAACCAAAAGTGTAAAATAATGTTTTAGGAGCTGTTTCTCAACAACCAAAGTGTCAAATAATGGTTAGAAGCTGTTTTTCAACAACCAAAAGTGTCAAATAATGTTTTAGGAGCTGTTTCTCAATAACCAAAAGTGTAAAATAATGTTTTAGGAGCTGTTTCTCAACAACCAAAGTGTCAAATAATGGTTAGAAGCTGTTTTTCAACAACCAAAAGTGTCAAATAATGTTTTAGGAGCTGTTTCTCAATAACCAAAAGTGTAAAATAATGTTTTAGGAGCTGTTTCTCAACAACCAAAGTGTCAAATAATGGTTAGAAGCTGTTTTTCAACAACCAAAAGTGTCAAATAATGTTTTAGGAGCTGTTTCTCAATAACCAAAAGTGTAAAATAATGTTTTAGGAGCTGTTTCTCAACAACCAAAGTGTCAAATAATGGTTAGAAGCTGTTTTTCAACAACCAAAAGTGTCAAATAATGTTTTAGGAGCTGTTTCTCAATAACCAAAAGTGTAAAATAATGTTTTAGGAGCTGTTTCTCAACAACCAAAGTGTCAAATAATGGTTAGAAGCTGTTTTTCAACAACCAAAAGTGTCAAATAATGTTTTAGGAGCTGTTTCTCAATAACCAAAAGTGTAAAATAATGTTTTAGGAGCTGTTTCTCAACAACCAAAGTGTCAAATAATGGTTAGAAGCTGTTTTTCAACAACCAAAAGTGTCAAATAATGTTTTAGGAGCTGTTTCTCAATAACCAAAAGTGTAAAATAATGTTCTAGGAGCTGTTTCTCAACAACCAAAGTGTCAAATAATGGTTAGAAGCTGTTTTTCAACAACCAAAAGTGTCAAATAATGTTTTAGGAGCTGTTTCTCAATAACCAAAAGTGTAAAATAATGTTTTAGGAGCTGTTTCTCAACAACCAAAGTGTCAAATAATGGTTAGAAGCTGTTTTTCAACAACCAAAAGTGTCAAATAATGTTTTAGGAGCTGTTTCTCAACAACCAAAGTGTCAAATAATGGTTAGAAGCTGTTTTTCAACAACCAAAAGTGTCAAATAATGTTTTAGGAGCTGTTTCTCAATAACCAAAAGTGTAAAATAATGTTTTAGGAGCTGTTTCTCAACAACCAAAGTGTCAAATAATGGTTAGAAGCTGTTTTTCAACAACCAAAAGTGTCAAATAATGTTTTAGGAGCTGTTTCTCAACAACCAAAGTGTCAAATAATGGTTAGAAGCTGTTTTTCAACAACCAAAAGTGTCAAATAATGTTTTAGGAGCTGTTTCTCAATAACCAAAAGTGTAAAATAATGTTTTAGGAGCTGTTTCTCAACAACCAAAGTGTCAAATAATGGTTAGAAAATAATTTGCCTCCCAAAATAATTTGCCTGCCAAAAAAATTTGCCTCCCAAAATAATTTAATTTGCCAAAATAATTTGCCTCCCAAAATAATTTGCCAAAATAATTTGCCTCCCAAAATAATTTGCCAAAATAATTTGCCTCCCAAAATAATTTGCCTCCCAAAATAATTTGCCTCCCAAAATAATTTGCCTCCCAAAATAATTTGCCAAAATAATTTGCCTCCCAAAATAATTTGCCTCCCAAAATAATTTTCCAAAATAATTTGCCTCCCAAAATAATTTGCCAAAATAATTTGCCTCCCAAAATAATTTGCCTCCCAAAATAATTTGCCTCCCAAAATAATTTGCCTCCCAAAATAATTTGCCTCCCAAAATAATTTGCCTCCCAAAATAAATTTCCAAAATAATTTGCCTCCCAAAATAATTTGCCAAAATAATTTGCCTCCCAAAATAATTTGCCAAAATAATTTGCCTCCCAAAATAATTTGCCTCCCAAAATAATTTGCCAAAATAATTTGCCTCCCAAAATAATTTGCCTCCCAAAATAATTTGCCAAAATAATTTGCCTCCCAAAATAATTTGCCAAAATAATTTGCCTCCCAAAATAATTTGCCTCCCAAAATAATTAGCCAAAATAATGTTTTAGGAGCTGTTTCTCAACAACCAAAGTGTCAAATAATGGTTAGAAGCTGTTTTTCAACAACCAAAAGTGTCAAATAATGTTTTAGGAGCTGTTTCTCAATAACCGAAAGTGTAAAATAATGTTTTAGGAGCTGTTTCTCAACAACCAAAGTGTCAAATAATGGTTAGAAGCTGTTTTTCAACAACCAAAAGTGTCAAATAATGTTTTAGGAGCTGTTTCTCAATAACCAAAAGTGTAAAATAATGTTTTAGGAGCTGTTTCTCAACAACCAAAGTGTCAAATAATGGTTAGAAGCTGTTTTTCAATAACCAAAAGTGTCAAATAATGTTTTAGGAGCTGTTTCTCAATAACCAAAAGTGTAAAATAATGGTTAGAAGCTGTTTTTCAACAACCAAAAGTGTCAAATAATGTTTTAGGAGCTGTTTCTCAATAACCAAAAGTGTAAAATAATGTTTTAGGAGCTGTTTCTCAACAACCAAAGTGTCAAATAATGGTTAGAAGCTGTTTTTCAACAACCAAAAGTGTCAAATAATGTTTTAGGAGCTGTTTCTCAACAACCAAAAGTGTAAAATAATGTTTTAGGAGCTGTTTCTAAACAACCAAAGTGTCAAATAATGGTTAGAAGCTGTTTTTCAACAACCAAAAGTGTCAAATAATGTTTTAGGAGCTGTTTTTCAACAACCAAAAGTGTCAAATAATGTTTTAGGAGCTGTTTCTCAACAACCAAAGTGTCAAATAATGGTTAGAAGCTGTTTTTCAACAACCAAAAGTGTCAAATAATGTTTTAGGAGCTGTTTCTCAATAACCAAAAGTGTAAAATAATGTTTTAGGAGCTGTTTCTCAACAACCAAAGTGTCAAAATAATTTGCCTCCCAAAATAATTTGCCTCCCAAAATAATTTGCCTCCCAAAATAATTTGCCAAAATAATTTGCCTCCCAAAATAATTTGCCTCCCAAAATAATTTTCCAAAATAATTTGCCTCCCAAAATAATTTGCCAAAATAATTTGCCTCCCAAAATAATTTGCCTCCCAAAATAATTTGCCTCCCAAAATAAATTTCCAAAATAATTTGCCTCCCAAAATAATTTGCCAAAATAATTTGCCTCCCAAAATAATTTGCCAAAATAATTTGCCTCCCAAAATAATTTGCCTCCCAAAATAATTTGCCAAAATAATTTGCCTCCCAAAATAATTTGCCTCCCAAAATAATTTGCCTCCCAAAATAATTTGCCAAAATAATTTGCCTCCCAAAATAATTTGCCTCCCAAAATAATTTGCCAAAATAATGTTTTAGGAGCTGTTTCTCAACAACCAAAGTGTCAAATAATGGTTAGAAGCTGTTTTTCAACAACCAAAAGTGTCAAATAATGTTTTAGGAGCTGTTTCTCAATAACCGAAAGTGTAAAATAATGTTTTAGGAGCTGTTTCTCAACAACCAAAGTGTCAAATAATGGTTAGAAGCTGTTTTTCAACAACCAAAAGTGTCAAATAATGTTTTAGGAGCTGTTTCTCAATAACCAAAAGTGTAAAATAATGTTTTAGGAGCTGTTTCTCAACAACCAAAGTGTCAAATAATGGTTAGAAGCTGTTTTTCAACAACCAAAAGTGTCAAATAATGTTTTAGGAGCTGTTTCTCAATAACCGAAAGTGTAAAATAATGGTTAGAAGCTGTTTTTCAACAACCAAAAGTGTCAAATAATGTTTTAGGAGCTGTTTCTCAATAACCAAAAGTGTAAAATAATGTTTTAGGAGCTGTTTCTCAACAACCAAAGTGTCAAATAATGGTTAGAAGCTGTTTTTCAACAACCAAAAGTGTCAAATAATGTTTTAGGAGCTGTTTCTCAACAACCAAAAGTGTAAAATAATGTTTTAGGAGCTGTTTCTAAACAACCAAAGTGTCAAATAATGGTTAGAAGCTGTTTTTCAACAACCAAAAGTGTCAAATAATGTTTTAGGAGCTGTTTTTCAACAACCAAAAGTGTCAAATAATGTTTTAGGAGCTGTTTCTCAACAACCAAAGTGTCAAATAATGGTTAGAAGCTGTTTTTCAACAACCAAAAGTGTCAAATAATGTTTTAGGAGCTGTTTCTCAATAACCAAAAGTGTAAAATAATGTTTTAGGAGCTGTTTCTCAACAACCAAAGTGTCAAATAATGGTTAGAAGCTGTTTTTCAACAACCAAAAGTGTCAAATAATGTTTTAGGAGCTGTTTCTCAATAACCAAAAGTGTAAAATAATGTTTTAGGAGCTGTTTCTCAACAACCAAAGTGTCAAATAATGGTTAGAAGCTGTTTTTCAACAACCAAAAGTGTCAAATAATGTTTTAGGAGCTGTTTCTCAATAACCAAAAGTGTAAAATAATGTTTTAGGAGCTGTTTCTCAACAACCAAAGTGTCAAATAATGGTTAGAAGCTGTTTTTCAACAACCAAAAGTGTCAAATAATGTTTTAGGAGCTGTTTCTCAATAACCAAAAGTGTAAAATAATGTTTTAGGAGCTGTTTCTCAACAACCAAAGTGTCAAATAATGGTTAGAAAATAATTTGCCTCCCAAAATAATTTGCCTGCCAAAATAATTTGCCTCCCAAAATAATTTAATTTGCCAAAATAATTTGCCTCCCAAAATAATTTGCCAAAATAATTTGCCTCCCAAAATAATTTGCCAAAATAATTTGCCAAAATAATTTGCCTCCCAAAATAATTTGCCAAAATAATTTGCCTCCCAAAATAATTTGCCTCCCAAAATAATTTGCCTCCCAAAATAATTTGCCAAAATAATTTGCCTCCCAAAATAATTTGCCTCCCAAAATAATTTTCCAAAATAATTTTCCAAAATAATTTGCCTCCCAAAATAATTTGCCTCCCAAAATAATTTGCCTCCCAAAATAATTTGCCAAAATAATTTGCCTCCCAAAATAATTTGCCTCCCAAAAAATTTTGCCAAAATAATTTGCCTCCCAAAATAATTTGCCTCCCAAAATAATTTGCCTCCCAAAATAATTTGCCAAAATAATTTGCCAAAATAATTTGCCAAAATAATTTGCCTCCCAAAATAATTTGCCTCCCAAAATAATTTGCCAAAATAATTTGCCTCCCAAAATAATTTGCCTCCCAAAATAATTTGCCTCCCAAAATAAATTTCCAAAATAATTTGCCTCCCAAAATAAATTTCCAAAATAATTTGCCTCCCAAAATAATTTGCCAAAATAATTTGCCTCCCAAAATAATTTGCCAAAATAATTTGCCTCCCAAAATAATTTGCCAAAATAATTTGCCTCCCAAAATAATTTGCCAAAATAATTTGCCTCCCAAAATAATTTGCCTCCCAAAATAATTTGCCTCCCAAAATAATTTGCCAAAATAATTTGCCTCCCAAAATAATTTGCCAAAATAATTTGCCTCCCAAAATAATTAGCCAAAATAATGTTTTAGGAGCTGTTTCTCAACAACCAAAGTGTCAAATAATGGTTAGAAGCTGTTTTTCAACAACCAAAAGTGTCAAATAATGTTTTAGGAAACAACCAAAGTGTCAAATAATGGTTAGAAGCTGTTTTTCAACAACCAAAAGTGTCAAATAATGTTTTAGGAGCTGTTTCTCAATAACCAAAAGTGTAAAATAATGTTTTAGGAGCTGTTTCTCAACAACCAAAGTGTCAAATAATGGTTAGAAGCTGTTTTTCAACAACCAAAAGTGTCAAATAATGTTTTAGGAGCTGTTTCTCAATAACCAAAAGTGTAAAATAATGTTTTAGGAGCTGTTTCTCAACAACCAAAGTGTCAAATAATGGTTAGAAGCTGTTTTTCAACAACCAAAAGTGTCAAATAATGTTTTAGGAGCTGTTTCTCAACAACCAAAAGTGTCAAATAATGTTTTAGGAGCTGTTTCTCAACAACCAAAAGTGTAAAATAATGTTTTAGGAGCTGTTTCTAAACAACCAAAGTGTCAAATAATGGTTAGAAGCTGTTTTTCAACAACCAAAAGTGTCAAATAATTTTTTAGGAGCTGTTTTTCAACAACCAAAAGTGTCAAATAATGTTTTAGGAGCTGTTTCTCAACAACCAAAGTGTCAAATAATGGTTAGAAGCTGTTTTTCAACAACCAAAAGTGTCAAATAATGTTTTAGGAGCTGTTTCTCAATAACCAAAAGTGTAAAATAATGTTTTAGGAGCTGTTTCTCAACAACCAAAGTGTCAAATAATGGTTAGAAGCTGTTTTTCAACAACCAAAAGTGTCAAATAATGTTTTAGGAGCTGTTTCTCAATAACCAAAAGTGTAAAATAATGTTTTAGGAGCTGTTTCTCAACAACCAAAGTGTCAAATAATGGTTAGAAGCTGTTTTTCAACAACCAAAAGCGTCAACTAATGTTTTAGGAGCTGTTTCCTCATAACCAAAAGTGTAAAATAATGTTTTAGGAGCTGTTTCTCAACAACCAAAGTGTCAAATAATGGTTAGAAGCTGTTTTTCAACAACCAAAAGTGTCAAATAATGTTTTAGGAGCTGTTTCTCAATAACCAAAAGTGTAAAATAATGTTTTAGGAGCTGTTTCTCAACAACCAAAGTGTCAAATAATGGTTAGAAGCTGTTTTTCAACAACCAAAAGTGTCAAATAATGTTTTAGGAGCTGTTTCTCAATAACCAAAAGTGTAAAATAATGTTTTAGGAGCTGTTTCTCAACAACCAAAGTGTCAAATAATGGTTAGAAGCTGTTTTTCAACAACCAAAAGTGTCAAATAATGTTTTAGGAGCTGTTTCTCAACAACCAAAGTGTCAAATAATGGTTAGAAGCTGTTTTTCAACAACCAAAAGTGTCAAATAATGTTTTAGGAGCTGTTTCTCAATAACCAAAAGTGTAAAATAATGTTTTAGGAGCTGTTTCTCAACAACCAAAGTGTCAAATAATGGTTAGAAGCTGTTTTTCAACAACCAAAAGTGTCAAATAATGTTTTAGGAGCTGTTTCTCAATAACCAAAAGTGTAAAATAATGTTTTAGGAGCTGTTTCTCAACAACCAAAGTGTCAAATAATGGTTAGAAGCTGTTTTTCAACAACCAAAAGTGTCAAATAATGTTTTAGGAGCTGTTTCTCAATAACCAAAAGTGTAAAATAATGTTTTAGGAGCTGTTTCTCAACAACCAAAGTGTCAAATAATGGTTAGAAGCTGTTTTTCAACAACCAAAAGTGTCAAATAATGTTTTAGGAGCTGTTTCTCAATAACCAAAAGTGTAAAATAATGTTTTAGGAGCTGTTTCTCAACAACCAAAGTGTCAAATAATGGTTAGAAGCTGTTTTTCAACAACCAAAAGTGTCAAATAATGTTTTAGGAGCTGTTTCTCAATAACCAAAAGTGTAAAATAATGTTTTAGGAGCTGTTTCTCAACAACCAAAGTGTCAAATAATGGTTAGAAAATAATTTGCCTCCCAAAATAATTTGCCTGCCAAAATAATTTGCCTCCCAAAATAATTTAATTTGCCAAAATAATTTGCCTCCCAAAATAATTTGCCAAAATAATTTGCCTCCCAAAATAATTTGCCAAAATAATTTGCCAAAATAATTTGCCTCCCAAAATAATTTGCCAAAATAATTTGCCTCCCAAAATAATTTGCCTCCCAAAATAATTTGCCTCCCAAAATAATTTGCCAAAATAATTTGCCTCCCAAAATAATTTGCCTCCCAAAATAATTTTCCAAAATAATTTTCCAAAATAATTTGCCTCCCAAAATAATTTGCCTCCCAAAATAATTTGCCTCCCAAAATAATTTGCCAAAATAATTTGCCTCCCAAAATAATTTGCCTCCCAAAAAATTTTGCCAAAATAATTTGCCTCCCAAAATAATTTGCCTCCCAAAATAATTTGCCTCCCAAAATAATTTGCCAAAATAATTTGCCAAAATAATTTGCCAAAATAATTTGCCTCCCAAAATAATTTGCCTCCCAAAATAATTTGCCAAAATAATTTGCCTCCCAAAATAATTTGCCTCCCAAAATAATTTGCCTCCCAAAATAAATTTCCAAAATAATTTGCCTCCCAAAATAAATTTCCAAAATAATTTGCCTCCCAAAATAATTTGCCAAAATAATTTGCCTCCCAAAATAATTTGCCAAAATAATTTGCCTCCCAAAATAATTTGCCAAAATAATTTGCCTCCCAAAATAATTTGCCAAAATAATTTGCCTCCCAAAATAATTTGCCTCCCAAAATAATTTGCCTCCCAAAATAATTTGCCAAAATAATTTGCCTCCCAAAATAATTTGCCAAAATAATTTGCCTCCCAAAATAATTAGCCAAAATAATGTTTTAGGAGCTGTTTCTCAACAACCAAAGTGTCAAATAATGGTTAGAAGCTGTTTTTCAACAACCAAAAGTGTCAAATAATGTTTTAGGAAACAACCAAAGTGTCAAATAATGGTTAGAAGCTGTTTTTCAACAACCAAAAGTGTCAAATAATGTTTTAGGAGCTGTTTCTCAATAACCAAAAGTGTAAAATAATGTTTTAGGAGCTGTTTCTCAACAACCAAAGTGTCAAATAATGGTTAGAAGCTGTTTTTCAACAACCAAAAGTGTCAAATAATGTTTTAGGAGCTGTTTCTCAATAACCAAAAGTGTAAAATAATGTTTTAGGAGCTGTTTCTCAACAACCAAAGTGTCAAATAATGGTTAGAAGCTGTTTTTCAACAACCAAAAGTGTCAAATAATGTTTTAGGAGCTGTTTCTCAACAACCAAAAGTGTCAAATAATGTTTTAGGAGCTGTTTCTCAACAACCAAAAGTGTAAAATAATGTTTTAGGAGCTGTTTCTAAACAACCAAAGTGTCAAATAATGGTTAGAAGCTGTTTTTCAACAACCAAAAGTGTCAAATAACTTTTTAGGAGCTGTTTTTCAACAACCAAAAGTGTCAAATAATGTTTTAGGAGCTGTTTCTCAACAACCAAAGTGTCAAATAATGGTTAGAAGCTGTTTTTCAACAACCAAAAGTGTCAAATAATGTTTTAGGAGCTGTTTCTCAATAACCAAAAGTGTAAAATAATGTTTTAGGAGCTGTTTCTCAACAACCAAAGTGTCAAATAATGGTTAGAAGCTGTTTTTCAACAACCAAAAGTGTCAAATAATGTTTTAGGAGCTGTTTCTCAATAACCAAAAGTGTAAAATAATGTTTTAGGAGCTGTTTCTCAACAACCAAAGTGTCAAATAATGGTTAGAAGCTGTTTTTCAACAACCAAAAGCGTCAACTAATGTTTTAGGAGCTGTTTCCTCATAACCAAAAGTGTAAAATAATGTTTTAGGAGCTGTTTCTCAACAACCAAAGTGTCAAATAATGGTTAGAAGCTGTTTTTCAACAACCAAAAGTGTCAAATAATGTTTTAGGAGCTGTTTCTCAATAACCAAAAGTGTAAAATAATGTTTTAGGAGCTGTTTCTCAACAACCAAAGTGTCAAATAATGGTTAGAAGCTGTTTTTCAACAACCAAAAGTGTCAAATAATGTTTTAGGAGCTGTTTCTCAATAACCAAAAGTGTAAAATAATGTTTTAGGAGCTGTTTCTCAACAACCAAAGTGTCAAATAATGGTTAGAAGCTGTTTTTCAACAACCAAAAGTGTCAAATAATGTTTTAGGAGCTGTTTCTCAACAACCAAAGTGTCAAATAATGGTTAGAAGCTGTTTTTCAACAACCAAAAGTGTCAAATAATGTTTTAGGAGCTGTTTCTCAATAACCAAAAGTGTAAAATAATGTTTTAGGAGCTGTTTCTCAACAACCAAAGTGTCAAATAATGGTTAGAAGCTGTTTTTCAACAACCAAAAGTGTCAAATAATGTTTTAGGAGCTGTTTCTCAATAACCAAAAGTGTAAAATAATGTTTTAGGAGCTGTTTCTCAACAACCAAAGTGTCAAATAATGGTTAGAAGCTGTTTTTCAACAACCAAAAGTGTCAAATAATGTTTTAGGAGCTGTTTCTCAATAACCAAAAGTGTAAAATAATGTTTTAGGAGCTGTTTCTCAACAACCAAAGTGTCAAATAATGGTTAGAAAATAATTGCCTCCCAAAATAATTTGCCTGCCAAAATAATTTGCCTCCCAAAATAATTTAATTTGCCAAAATAATTTGCCTCCCAAAATAATTTGCCAAAATAATTTGCCTCCCAAAATAATTTGCCAAAATAATTTGCCTCCCAAAATAATTTGCCTCCCAAAATAATTTGCCTCCCAAAATAATTTGCCTCCCAAAATAATTTGCCAAAATAATTTGCCTCCCAAAATAATTTTCCAAAATAATTTGCCTCCCAAAATAATTTGCCTCCCAAAATAATTTGCCAAAATAATTTGCCTCCCAAAATAATTTGCCAAAATAATTTGCCTCCCAAAATAATTTGCCTCCCAAAAAAATTTGCCAAAATAATTTGCCTCCCAAAATAATTTGCCAAAATAATTTGCCTCCCAAAATAATTTGCCTCCCAAAATAATTTGCCAAAATAATTTGCCTCCCAAAATAATTTGCCAAAATAATTTGCCTCCCAAAATAATTTGCCAAAATAATTTGCCTCCCAAAATAATTTGCCAAAAAAATTTGCCTCCCAAAATAATTTGCCTCCCAAAAAAATTTGCCAAAATAATTTGCCTCCCAAAATAATTTGCCAAAATAATTTGCCTCCCAAAATAATTTGCCTCCCAAAATAATTTGCCAAAATAATTTGCCAAAATAATTTGCCTCCCAAAATAATTTGCCAAAATAATTTGCCTCCCAAAATAATTTGCCAAAATAATTTGCCTCCCAAAATAATTTGCCAAAATAATTTGCCTCCCAAAATAATTTGCCTCCCAAAATAATTTGCCTCCCAAAATAATTTGCCTCCCAAAATAATTTGCCAAAATAATTTGCCAAAATAATTTGCCAAAATAATTTGCCAAAATAATTTGCCTCCCAAAATAATTTGCCTCCCAAAATAATTTGCCTCCCAAAATAATTTGCCAAAATAATTTGCCAAAATAATTTGCCTCCCAAAATAATTAGCCAAAATAATGTTTTAGGAGCTGTTTCTCAACAACCAAAGTGTCAAATAATGGTTAGAAGCTGTTTTTCAACAACCAAAAGTGTCAAATAATGTTTTAGGAGCTGTTTCTCAACAACCAAAAGTGTAAAATAATGTTTTAGGAGCTGTTTCTCAATAACCGAAAGTGTAAAATAATGTTTTAGGAGCTGTTTCTCAACAACCAAAGTGTCAAATAATGGTTAGAAGCTGTTTTTCAACAACCAAAAGTGTCAAATAATGTTTTAGGAGCTGTTTCTCAATAACCAAAAGTGTAAAATAATGTTTTAGGAGCTGTTTCTCAACAACCAAAGTGTCAAATAATGGTTAGAAGCTGTTTTTCAACAACCAAAAGTGTCAAATAATGTTTTAGGAGCTGTTTCTCAATAACCAAAAGTGTAAAATAATGTTTTAGGAGCTGTTTCTCAACAACCAAAGTGTCAAATAATGGTTAGAAGCTGTTTTTCAACAACCAAAAGTGTCAAATAATGTTTTAGGAGCTGTTTCTCAATAACCAAAAGTGTAAAATAATGTTTTAGGAGCTGTTTCTCAACAACCAAAGTGTCAAATAATGGTTAGAAGCTGTTTTTCAACAACCAAAAGTGTCAAATAATGTTTTAGGAGCTGTTTCTCAATAACCAAAAGTGTAAAATAATGTTTTAGGAGCTGTTTCTCAACAACCAAAGTGTCAAATAATGGTTAGAAGCTGTTTTTCAACAACCAAAAGTGTCAAATAATGTTTTAGGAGCTGTTTCTCAATAACCAAAAGTGTAAAATAATGTTTTAGGAGCTGTTTCTCAACAACCAAAGTGTCAAATAATGGTTAGAAGCTGTTTTTCAACAACCAAAAGTGTCAAATAATGTTTTAGGAGCTGTTTCTCAACAACCAAAGTGTCAAATAATGGTTAGAAGCTGTTTTTCAACAACCAAAAGTGTCAAATAATGTTTTAGGAGCTGTTTCTCAATAACCAAAAGTGTAAAATAATGTTTTAGGAGCTGTTTCTCAACAACCAAAGTGTCAAATAATGGTTAGAAGCTGTTTTTCAACAACCAAAAGTGTCAAATAATGTTTTAGGAGCTGTTTCTCAACAACCAAAGTGTCAAATAATGGTTAGAAGCTGTTTTTCAACAACCAAAAGTGTCAAATAATGTTTTAGGAGCTGTTTCTCAATAACCAAAAGTGTAAAATCATGTTTTAGGAGCTGTTTCTCAACAACCAAAGTGTCAAATAATGGTTAGAAAATAATTTGCCTCCCAAAATAATTTGCCTGCCAAAAAAATTTGCCTCCCAAAATAATTTAATTTGCCAAAATAATTTGCCTCCCAAAATAATTTGCCAAAATAATTTGCCTCCCAAAATAATTTGCCAAAATAATTTGCCTCCCAAAATAATTTGCCTCCCAAAATAATTTGCCTCCCAAAATAATTTGCCAAAATAATTTGCCTCCCAAAATAATTTGCCTCCCAAAATAATTTTCCAAAATAATTTGCCTCCCAAAATAATTTGCCTGCCAAAATAATTTGCCTCCCAAAATAATTTAATTTGCCAAAATAATTTGCCTCCCAAAATAATTTGCCAAAATAATTTGCCTCCCAAAATAATTTGCCAAAATAATTTGCCTCCCAAAATAATTTGCCTCCCAAAATAATTTGCCTCCCAAAATAATTTGCCAAAATAATTTGCCTCCCAAAATAAATTTCCAAAATAATTTGCCTCCCAAAATAATTTGCCTCCCAAAATAATTTGCCAAAATAATTTGCCTCCCAAAATAATTTGCCTCCCAAAAAAATTTGCCAAAATAATTTGCCTCCCAAAATAATTTGCCAAAATAATTTGCCTCCCAAAATAATTTGCCTCCCAAAATAATTTGCCAAAATAATTTGCCAAAATAATTTGCCTCCCAAAATAATTTGCCAAAATAATTTGCCTCCCAAAATAATTTGCCAAAATAATTTGCCTCCCAAAATAATTAGCCAAAATAATGTTTTAGGAGCTGTTTCTCAACAACCAAAGTGTCAAATAATGGTTAGAAGCTGTTTTTCAACAACCAAAAGTGTCAAATAATGTTTTAGGAGCTGTTTCTCAACAACCAAAAGTGTAAAATAATGTTTTAGGAGCTGTTTCTCAATAACCGAAAGTGTAAAATAATGTTTTAGGAGCTGTTTCTCAACAACCAAAGTGTCAAATAATGGTTAGAAGCTGTTTTTCAACAACCAAAAGTGTCAAATAATGTTTTAGGAGCTGTTTCTCAATAACCAAAAGTGTAAAATAATGTTTTAGGAGCTGTTTCTCAACAACCAAAGTGTCAAATAATGGTTAGAAGCTGTTTTTCAACAACCAAAAGTGTCAAATAATGTTTTAGGAGCTGTTTCTCAATAACCAAAAGTGTAAAATAATGTTTTAGGAGCTGTTTCTCAACAACCAAAGTGTCAAATAATGGTTAGAAGCTGTTTTTCAACAACCAAAAGTGTCAAATAATGTTTTAGGAGCTGTTTCTCAATAACCAAAAGTGTAAAATAATGTTTTAGGAGCTGTTTCTCAACAACCAAAGTGTCAAATAATGGTTAGAAGCTGTTTTTCAACAACCAAAAGTGTCAAATAATGTTTTAGGAGCTGTTTCTCAATAACCAAAAGTGTAAAATAATGTTTTAGGAGCTGTTTCTCAACAACCAAAGTGTCAAATAATGGTTAGAAGCTGTTTTTCAACAACCAAAAGTGTCAAATAATGTTTTAGGAGCTGTTTCTCAATAACCAAAAGTGTAAAATAATGTTTTAGGAGCTGTTTCTCAACAACCAAAGTGTCAAATAATGGTTAGAAGCTGTTTTTCAACAACCAAAAGTGTCAAATAATGTTTTAGGAGCTGTTTCTCAACAACCAAAGTGTCAAATAATGGTTAGAAGCTGTTTTTCAACAACCAAAAGTGTCAAATAATGTTTTAGGAGCTGTTTCTCAACAACCAAAGTGTCAAATAATGGTTAGAAGCTGTTTTTCAACAACCAAAAGTGTCAAATAATGTTTTAGGAGCTGTTTCTCAACAACCAAAAGTGTAAAATAATGTTTTAGGAGCTGTTTCTCAATAACCGAAAGTGTAAAATAATGTTTTAGGAGCTGTTTCTCAACAACCAAAGTGTCAAATAATGGTTAGAAGCTGTTTTTCAACAACCAAAAGTGTCAAATAATGTTTTAGGAGCTGTTTCTCAATAACCAAAAGTGTAAAATAATGTTTTAGGAGCTGTTTCTCAACAACCAAAGTGTCAAATAATGGTTAGAAGCTGTTTTTCAACAACCAAAAGTGTCAAATAATGTTTTAGGAGCTGTTTCTCAATAACCAAAAGTGTAAAATAATGTTTTAGGAGCTGTTTCTCAACAACCAAAGTGTCAAATAATGGTTAGAAGCTGTTTTTCAACAACCAAAAGTGTCAAATAATGTTTTAGGAGCTGTTTCTCAATAACCAAAAGTGTAAAATAATGTTTTAGGAGCTGTTTCTCAACAACCAAAGTGTCAAATAATGGTTAGAAGCTGTTTTTCAACAACCAAAAGTGTCAAATAATGTTTTAGGAGCTGTTTCTCAATAACCAAAAGTGTAAAATAATGTTTTAGGAGCTGTTTCTCAACAACCAAAGTGTCAAATAATGGTTAGAAGCTGTTTTTCAACAACCAAAAGTGTCAAATAATGTTTTAGGAGCTGTTTCTCAATAACCAAAAGTGTAAAATAATGTTTTAGGAGCTGTTTCTCAACAACCAAAGTGTCAAATAATGGTTAGAAGCTGTTTTTCAACAACCAAAAGTGTCAAATAATGTTTTAGGAGCTGTTTCTCAACAACCAAAGTGTCAAATAATGGTTAGAAGCTGTTTTTCAACAACCAAAAGTGTCAAATAATGTTTTAGGAGCTGTTTCTCAATAACCAAAAGTGTAAAATAATGTTTTAGGAGCTGTTTCTCAACAACCAAAGTGTCAAATAATGGTTAGAAAATAATTTGCCTCCCAAAATAATTTGCCTGCCAAAAAAATTTGCCTCCCAAAATAATTTAATTTGCCAAAATAATTTGCCTCCCAAAATAATTTGCCAAAATAATTTGCCTCCCAAAATAATTTGCCAAAATAATTTGCCTCCCAAAATAATTTGCCTCCCAAAATAATTTGCCTCCCAAAATAATTTGCCTCCCAAAATAATTTGCCAAAATAATTTGCCTCCCAAAATAATTTGCCTCCCAAAATAATTTTCCAAAATAATTTGCCTCCCAAAATAATTTGCCTGCCAAAATAATTTGCCTCCCAAAATAATTTAATTTGCCAAAATAATTTGCCTCCCAAAATAATTTGCCAAAATAATTTGCCTCCCAAAATAATTTGCCAAAATAATTTGCCTCCCAAAATAATTTGCCTCCCAAAATAATTTGCCTCCCAAAATAATTTGCCAAAATAATTTGCCTCCCAAAATAAATTTCCAAAATAATTTGCCTCCCAAAATAATTTGCCTCCCAAAATAATTTGCCAAAATAATTTGCCTCCCAAAATAATTTGCCTCCCAAAAAAATTTGCCAAAATAATTTGCCTCCCAAAATAATTTGCCAAAATAATTTGCCTCCCAAAATAATTTGCCTCCCAAAATAATTTGCCAAAATAATTTGCCAAAATAATTTGCCTCCCAAAATAATTTGCCAAAATAATTTGCCTCCCAAAATAATTTGCCAAAATAATTTGCCTCCCAAAATAATTTGCCAAAATAATTTGCCTCCCAAAATAATTTGCCTCCCAAAATAATTTGCCTCCCAAAATAAATTTCCAAAATAATTTGCCTCCCAAAATAATTTGCCAAAATAATTTGCCTCTCAAAATAATTTGCCTCCCAAAATAATTTGCCAAAATAATTTGCCTCCCAAAATAATTTGCCAAAATAATTTGCCTCCCAAAATAATTTGCCTCCCAAAATAATTTGCCTCCCAAAATATTTTGCCAAAATAATTTGCCAAAATAATTTGCCAAAATAATTTGCCTCCCAAAATAATTTGCCAAAATAATGTTTTAGGAGCTGTTTCTCAACAACCAAAGTGTCAAATAATGGTTAGAAGCTGTTTTTCAACAACCAAAAGTGTCAAATAATGTTTTAGGAGCTGTTTCTCAACAACCAAAAGTGTAAAATAATGTTTTAGGAGCTGTTTCTCAATAACCGAAAGTGTAAAATAATGTTTTAGGAGCTGTTTCTCAACAACCAAAGTGTCAAATAATGGTTAGAAGCTGTTTTTCAACAACCAAAAGTATGTTTTAGGAGCTGTTTCTCAATAACCAAAAGTGTAAAATAATGTTTTAGGAGCTGTTTCTCAACAACCAAAGTGTCAAATAATGGTTAGAAGCTGTTTTTCAACAACCAAAAGTGTCAAATAATGTTTTAGGAGCTGTTTCTCAATAACCAAAAGTGTAAAATAATGTTTTAGGAGCTGTTTCTCAACAACCAAAGTGTCAAATAATGGTTAGAAGCTGTTTTTCAACAACCAAAAGTGTCAAATAATGTTTTAGGAGCTGTTTCTCAATAACCAAAAGTGTAAAATAATGTTTTAGGAGCTGTTTCTCAACAACCAAAGTGTCAAATAATGGTTAGAAGCTGTTTTTCAACAACCAAAAGTGTCAAATAATGTTTTAGGAGCTGTTTCTCAATAACCAAAAGTGTAAAATAATGTTTTAGGAGCTGTTTCTCAACAACCAAAGTGTCAAATAATGGTTAGAAGCTGTTTTTCAACAACCAAAAGTGTCAAATAATGTTTTAGGAGCTGTTTCTCAATAACCAAAAGTGTAAAATAATGTTTTAGGAGCTGTTTCTCAACAACCAAAGTGTCAAATAATGGTTAGAAGCTGTTTTTCAACAACCAAAAGTGTCAAATAATGTTTTAGGAGCTGTTTCTCAATAACCAAAAGTGTAAAATAATGTTTTAGGAGCTGTTTCTCAACAACCAAAGTGTCAAATAATGGTTAGAAGCTGTTTTTCAACAACCAAAAGTGTCAAATAATGTTTTAGGAGCTGTTTCTCAATAACCAAAAGTGTAAAATAATGTTCTAGGAGCTGTTTCTCAACAACCAAAGTGTCAAATAATGGTTAGAAGCTGTTTTTCAACAACCAAAAGTGTCAAATAATGTTTTAGGAGCTGTTTCTCAATAACCAAAAGTGTAAAATAATGTTTTAGGAGCTGTTTCTCAACAACCAAAGTGTCAAATAATGGTTAGAAGCTGTTTTTCAACAACCAAAAGTGTCAAATAATGTTTTAGGAGCTGTTTCTCAACAACCAAAGTGTCAAATAATGGTTAGAAGCTGTTTTTCAACAACCAAAAGTGTCAAATAATGTTTTAGGAGCTGTTTCTCAATAACCAAAAGTGTAAAATAATGTTTTAGGAGCTGTTTCTCAACAACCAAAGTGTCAAATAATGGTTAGAAGCTGTTTTTCAACAACCAAAAGTGTCAAATAATGTTTTAGGAGCTGTTTCTCAACAACCAAAGTGTCAAATAATGGTTAGAAGCTGTTTTTCAACAACCAAAAGTGTCAAATAATGTTTTAGGAGCTGTTTCTCAATAACCAAAAGTGTAAAATAATGTTTTAGGAGCTGTTTCTCAACAACCAAAGTGTCAAATAATGGTTAGAAAATAATTTGCCTCCCAAAATAATTTGCCTGCCAAAAAAATTTGCCTCCCAAAATAATTTAATTTGCCAAAATAATTTGCCTCCCAAAATAATTTGCCAAAATAATTTGCCTCCCAAAATAATTTGCCAAAATAATTTGCCTCCCAAAATAATTTGCCTCCCAAAATAATTTGCCTCCCAAAATAATTTGCCTCCCAAAATAATTTGCCTCCCAAAATAATTTGCCAAAATAATTTGCCTCCCAAAATAATTTGCCTCCCAAAATAATTTTCCAAAATAATTTGCCTCCCAAAATAATTTGCCAAAATAATTTGCCTCCCAAAATAATTTGCCTCCCAAAATAATTTGCCTCCCAAAATAATTTGCCTCCCAAAATAATTTGCCTCCCAAAATAATTTGCCTCCCAAAATAAATTTCCAAAATAATTTGCCTCCCAAAATAATTTGCCAAAATAATTTGCCTCCCAAAATAATTTGCCAAAATAATTTGCCTCCCAAAATAATTTGCCTCCCAAAATAATTTGCCAAAATAATTTGCCTCCCAAAATAATTTGCCTCCCAAAATAATTTGCCAAAATAATTTGCCTCCCAAAATAATTTGCCAAAATAATTTGCCTCCCAAAATAATTTGCCTCCCAAAATAATTAGCCAAAATAATGTTTTAGGAGCTGTTTCTCAACAACCAAAGTGTCAAATAATGGTTAGAAGCTGTTTTTCAACAACCAAAAGTGTCAAATAATGTTTTAGGAGCTGTTTCTCAATAACCGAAAGTGTAAAATAATGTTTTAGGAGCTGTTTCTCAACAACCAAAGTGTCAAATAATGGTTAGAAGCTGTTTTTCAACAACCAAAAGTGTCAAATAATGTTTTAGGAGCTGTTTCTCAATAACCAAAAGTGTAAAATAATGTTTTAGGAGCTGTTTCTCAACAACCAAAGTGTCAAATAATGGTTAGAAGCTGTTTTTCAATAACCAAAAGTGTCAAATAATGTTTTAGGAGCTGTTTCTCAATAACCAAAAGTGTAAAATAATGGTTAGAAGCTGTTTTTCAACAACCAAAAGTGTCAAATAATGTTTTAGGAGCTGTTTCTCAATAACCAAAAGTGTAAAATAATGTTTTAGGAGCTGTTTCTCAACAACCAAAGTGTCAAATAATGGTTAGAAGCTGTTTTTCAACAACCAAAAGTGTCAAATAATGTTTTAGGAGCTGTTTCTCAACAACCAAAAGTGTAAAATAATGTTTTAGGAGCTGTTTCTCAACAACCAAAGTGTCAAATAATGGTTAGAAGCTGTTTTTCAACAACCAAAAGTGTCAAATAATGTTTTAGGAGCTGTTTCTCAATAACCAAAAGTGTAAAATAATGTTTTAGGAGCTGTTTCTCAACAACCAAAGTGTCAAATAATGGTTAGAAGCTGTTTTTCAACAACCAAAAGTGTCAAATAATGTTTTAGGAGCTGTTTCTCAACAACCAAAGTGTCAAATAATGGTTAGAAGCTGTTTTTCAACAACCAAAAGTGTCAAATAATGTTTTAGGAGCTGTTTCTCAATAACCAAAAGTGTAAAATAATGTTTTAGGAGCTGTTTCTCAACAACCAAAGTGTCAAATAATGGTTAGAAGCTGTTTTTCAACAACCAAAAGTGTCAAATAATGTTTTAGGAGCTGTTTCTCAACAACCAAAGTGTCAAATAATGGTTAGAAGCTGTTTTTCAACAACCAAAAGTGTCAAATAATGTTTTAGGAGCTGTTTCTCAATAACCAAAAGTGTAAAATAATGTTTTAGGAGCTGTTTCTCAACAACCAAAGTGTCAAATAATGGTTAGAAAATAATTTGCCTCCCAAAATAATTTGCCTGCCAAAAAAATTTGCCTCCCAAAATAATTTAATTTGCCAAAATAATTTGCCTCCCAAAATAATTTGCCAAAATAATTTGCCTCCCAAAATAATTTGCCAAAATAATTTGCCTCCCAAAATAATTTGCCTCCCAAAATAATTTGCCTCCCAAAATAATTTGCCTCCCAAAATAATTTGCCAAAATAATTTGCCTCCCAAAATAATTTGCCTCCCAAAATAATTTTCCAAAATAATTTGCCTCCCAAAATAATTTGCCTGCCAAAATAATTTGCCTCCCAAAATAATTTAATTTGCCAAAATAATTTGCCTCCCAAAATAATTTGCCAAAATAATTTGCCTCCCAAAATAATTTGCCAAAATAATTTGCCTCCCAAAATAATTTGCCTCCCAAAATAATTTGCCTCCCAAAATAATTTGCCAAAATAATTTGCCTCCCAAAATAAATTTCCAAAATAATTTGCCTCCCAAAATAATTTGCCTCCCAAAATAATTTGCCAAAATAATTTGCCTCCCAAAATAATTTGCCTCCCAAAAAAATTTGCCAAAATAATTTGCCTCCCAAAATAATTTGCCAAAATAATTTGCCTCCCAAAATAATTTGCCTCCCAAAATAATTTGCCAAAATAATTTGCCAAAATAATTTGCCTCCCAAAATAATTTGCCAAAATAATTTGCCTCCCAAAATAATTTGCCAAAATAATTTGCCTCCCAAAATAATTTGCCAAAATAATTTGCCTCCCAAAATAATTTGCCTCCCAAAATAATTTGCCTCCCAAAATAAATTTCCAAAATAATTTGCCTCCCAAAATAATTTGCCAAAATAATTTGCCTCTCAAATTAATTTGCCTCCCAAAATAATTTGCCAAAATAATTTGCCTCCCAAAATAATTTGCCAAAATAATTTGCCTCCCAAAATAATTTGCCTCCCAAAATAATTTGCCTCCCAAAATATTTTGCCAAAATAATTTGCCAAAATAATTTGCCAAAATAATTTGCCTCCCAAAATAATTTGCCAAAATAATGTTTTAGGAGCTGTTTCTCAACAACCAAAGTGTCAAATAATGGTTAGAAGCTGTTTTTCAACAACCAAAAGTGTCAAATAATGTTTTAGGAGCTGTTTCTCAACAACCAAAAGTGTAAAATAATGTTTTAGGAGCTGTTTCTCAATAACCGAAAGTGTAAAATAATGTTTTAGGAGCTGTTTCTCAACAACCAAAGTGTCAAATAATGGTTAGAAGCTGTTTTTCAACAACCAAAAGTATGTTTTAGGAGCTGTTTCTCAATAACCAAAAGTGTAAAATAATGTTTTAGGAGCTGTTTCTCAACAACCAAAGTGTCAAATAATGGTTAGAAGCTGTTTTTCAACAACCAAAAGTGTCAAATAATGTTTTAGGAGCTGTTTCTCAATAACCAAAAGTGTAAAATAATGTTTTAGGAGCTGTTTCTCAACAACCAAAGTGTCAAATAATGGTTAGAAGCTGTTTTTCAACAACCAAAAGTGTCAAATAATGTTTTAGGAGCTGTTTCTCAATAACCAAAAGTGTAAAATAATGTTTTAGGAGCTGTTTCTCAACAACCAAAGTGTCAAATAATGGTTAGAAGCTGTTTTTCAACAACCAAAAGTGTCAAATAATGTTTTAGGAGCTGTTTCTCAATAACCAAAAGTGTAAAATAATGTTTTAGGAGCTGTTTCTCAACAACCAAAGTGTCAAATAATGGTTAGAAGCTGTTTTTCAACAACCAAAAGTGTCAAATAATGTTTTAGGAGCTGTTTCTCAATAACCAAAAGTGTAAAATAATGTTTTAGGAGCTGTTTCTCAACAACCAAAGTGTCAAATAATGGTTAGAAGCTGTTTTTCAACAACCAAAAGTGTCAAATAATGTTTTAGGAGCTGTTTCTCAATAACCAAAAGTGTAAAATAATGTTTTAGGAGCTGTTTCTCAACAACCAAAGTGTCAAATAATGGTTAGAAGCTGTTTTTCAACAACCAAAAGTGTCAAATAATGTTTTAGGAGCTGTTTCTCAATAACCAAAAGTGTAAAATAATGTTCTAGGAGCTGTTTCTCAACAACCAAAGTGTCAAATAATGGTTAGAAGCTGTTTTTCAACAACCAAAAGTGTCAAATAATGTTTTAGGAGCTGTTTCTCAATAACCAAAAGTGTAAAATAATGTTTTAGGAGCTGTTTCTCAACAACCAAAGTGTCAAATAATGGTTAGAAGCTGTTTTTCAACAACCAAAAGTGTCAAATAATGTTTTAGGAGCTGTTTCTCAACAACCAAAGTGTCAAATAATGGTTAGAAGCTGTTTTTCAACAACCAAAAGTGTCAAATAATGTTTTAGGAGCTGTTTCTCAATAACCAAAAGTGTAAAATAATGTTTTAGGAGCTGTTTCTCAACAACCAAAGTGTCAAATAATGGTTAGAAGCTGTTTTTCAACAACCAAAAGTGTCAAATAATGTTTTAGGAGCTGTTTCTCAACAACCAAAGTGTCAAATAATGGTTAGAAGCTGTTTTTCAACAACCAAAAGTGTCAAATAATGTTTTAGGAGCTGTTTCTCAATAACCAAAAGTGTAAAATAATGTTTTAGGAGCTGTTTCTCAACAACCAAAGTGTCAAATAATGGTTAGAAAATAATTTGCCTCCCAAAATAATTTGCCTGCCAAAAAAATTTGCCTCCCAAAATAATTTAATTTGCCAAAATAATTTGCCTCCCAAAATAATTTGCCAAAATAATTTGCCTCCCAAAATAATTTGCCAAAATAATTTGCCTCCCAAAATAATTTGCCTCCCAAAATAATTTGCCTCCCAAAATAATTTGCCTCCCAAAATAATTTGCCAAAATAATTTGCCTCCCAAAATAATTTGCCTCCCAAAATAATTTTCCAAAATAATTTGCCTCCCAAAATAATTTGCCAAAATAATTTGCCTCCCAAAATAATTTGCCTCCCAAAATAATTTGCCTCCCAAAATAATTTGCCTCCCAAAATAATTTGCCTCCCAAAATAATTTGCCTCCCAAAATAAATTTCCAAAATAATTTGCCTCCCAAAATAATTTGCCAAAATAATTTGCCTCCCAAAATAATTTGCCAAAATAATTTGCCTCCCAAAATAATTTGCCTCCCAAAATAATTTGCCAAAATAATTTGCCTCCCAAAATAATTTGCCTCCCAAAATAATTTGCCAAAATAATTTGCCTCCCAAAATAATTTGCCAAAATAATTTGCCTCCCAAAATAATTTGCCTCCCAAAATAATTAGCCAAAATAATGTTTTAGGAGCTGTTTCTCAACAACCAAAGTGTCAAATAATGGTTAGAAGCTGTTTTTCAACAACCAAAAGTGTCAAATAATGTTTTAGGAGCTGTTTCTCAATAACCGAAAGTGTAAAATAATGTTTTAGGAGCTGTTTCTCAACAACCAAAGTGTCAAATAATGGTTAGAAGCTGTTTTTCAACAACCAAAAGTGTCAAATAATGTTTTAGGAGCTGTTTCTCAATAACCAAAAGTGTAAAATAATGTTTTAGGAGCTGTTTCTCAACAACCAAAGTGTCAAATAATGGTTAGAAGCTGTTTTTCAATAACCAAAAGTGTCAAATAATGTTTTAGGAGCTGTTTCTCAATAACCAAAAGTGTAAAATAATGGTTAGAAGCTGTTTTTCAACAACCAAAAGTGTCAAATAATGTTTTAGGAGCTGTTTCTCAATAACCAAAAGTGTAAAATAATGTTTTAGGAGCTGTTTCTCAACAACCAAAGTGTCAAATAATGGTTAGAAGCTGTTTTTCAACAACCAAAAGTGTCAAATAATGTTTTAGGAGCTGTTTCTCAACAACCAAAAGTGTAAAATAATGTTTTAGGAGCTGTTTCTCAACAACCAAAGTGTCAAATAATGGTTAGAAGCTGTTTTTCAACAACCAAAAGTGTCAAATAATGTTTTAGGAGCTGTTTCTCAATAACCAAAAGTGTAAAATAATGTTTTAGGAGCTGTTTCTCAACAACCAAAGTGTCAAATAATGGTTAGAAGCTGTTTTTCAACAACCAAAAGTGTCAAATAATGTTTTAGGAGCTGTTTCTCAACAACCAAAGTGTCAAATAATGGTTAGAAGCTGTTTTTCAACAACCAAAAGTGTCAAATAATGTTTTAGGAGCTGTTTCTCAATAACCAAAAGTGTAAAATAATGTTTTAGGAGCTGTTTCTCAACAACCAAAGTGTCAAATAATGGTTAGAAGCTGTTTTTCAACAACCAAAAGTGTCAAATAATGTTTTAGGAGCTGTTTCTCAACAACCAAAGTGTCAAATAATGGTTAGAAGCTGTTTTTCAACAACCAAAAGTGTCAAATAATGTTTTAGGAGCTGTTTCTCAATAACCAAAAGTGTAAAATAATGTTTTAGGAGCTGTTTCTCAACAACCAAAGTGTCAAATAATGGTTAGAAAATAATTTGCCTCCCAAAATAATTTGCCTGCCAAAAAAATTTGCCTCCCAAAATAATTTAATTTGCCAAAATAATTTGCCTCCCAAAATAATTTGCCAAAATAATTTGCCTCCCAAAATAATTTGCCAAAATAATTTGCCTCCCAAAATAATTTGCCTCCCAAAATAATTTGCCTCCCAAAATAATTTGCCAAAATAATTTGCCTCCCAAAATAATTTGCCTCCCAAAATAATTTTCCAAAATAATTTGCCTCCCAAAATAATTTGCCTGCCAAAATAATTTGCCTCCCAAAATAATTTAATTTGCCAAAATAATTTGCCTCCCAAAATAATTTGCCAAAATAATTTGCCTCCCAAAATAATTTGCCAAAATAATTTGCCTCCCAAAATAATTTGCCTCCCAAAATAATTTGCCTCCCAAAATAATTTGCCAAAATAATTTGCCTCCCAAAATAAATTTCCAAAATAATTTGCCTCCCAAAATAATTTGCCTCCCAAAATAATTTGCCAAAATAATTTGCCTCCCAAAATAATTTGCCTCCCAAAAAAATTTGCCAAAATAATTTGCCTCCCAAAATAATTTGCCAAAATAATTTGCCTCCCAAAATAATTTGCCTCCCAAAATAATTTGCCAAAATAATTTGCCAAAATAATTTGCCTCCCAAAATAATTTGCCAAAATAATTTGCCTCCCAAAATAATTTGCCAAAATAATTTGCCTCCCAAAATAATTTGCCAAAATAATTTGCCTCCCAAAATAATTTGCCTCCCAAAATAATTTGCCTCCCAAAATAAATTTCCAAAATAATTTGCCTCCCAAAATAATTTGCCAAAATAATTTGCCTCTCAAATTAATTTGCCTCCCAAAATAATTTGCCAAAATAATTTGCCTCCCAAAATAATTTGCCAAAATAATTTGCCTCCCAAAATAATTTGCCTCCCAAAATAATTTGCCTCCCAAAATATTTTGCCAAAATAATTTGCCAAAATAATTTGCCAAAATAATTTGCCTCCCAAAATAATTTGCCAAAATAATGTTTTAGGAGCTGTTTCTCAACAACCAAAGTGTCAAATAATGGTTAGAAGCTGTTTTTCAACAACCAAAAGTGTCAAATAATGTTTTAGGAGCTGTTTCTCAACAACCAAAAGTGTAAAATAATGTTTTAGGAGCTGTTTCTCAATAACCGAAAGTGTAAAATAATGTTTTAGGAGCTGTTTCTCAACAACCAAAGTGTCAAATAATGGTTAGAAGCTGTTTTTCAACAACCAAAAGTATGTTTTAGGAGCTGTTTCTCAATAACCAAAAGTGTAAAATAATGTTTTAGGAGCTGTTTCTCAACAACCAAAGTGTCAAATAATGGTTAGAAGCTGTTTTTCAACAACCAAAAGTGTCAAATAATGTTTTAGGAGCTGTTTCTCAATAACCAAAAGTGTAAAATAATGTTTTAGGAGCTGTTTCTCAACAACCAAAGTGTCAAATAATGGTTAGAAGCTGTTTTTCAACAACCAAAAGTGTCAAATAATGTTTTAGGAGCTGTTTCTCAATAACCAAAAGTGTAAAATAATGTTTTAGGAGCTGTTTCTCAACAACCAAAGTGTCAAATAATGGTTAGAAGCTGTTTTTCAACAACCAAAAGTGTCAAATAATGTTTTAGGAGCTGTTTCTCAATAACCAAAAGTGTAAAATAATGTTTTAGGAGCTGTTTCTCAACAACCAAAGTGTCAAATAATGGTTAGAAGCTGTTTTTCAACAACCAAAAGTGTCAAATAATGTTTTAGGAGCTGTTTCTCAATAACCAAAAGTGTAAAATAATGTTTTAGGAGCTGTTTCTCAACAACCAAAGTGTCAAATAATGGTTAGAAGCTGTTTTTCAACAACCAAAAGTGTCAAATAATGTTTTAGGAGCTGTTTCTCAATAACCAAAAGTGTAAAATAATGTTTTAGGAGCTGTTTCTCAACAACCAAAGTGTCAAATAATGGTTAGAAGCTGTTTTTCAACAACCAAAAGTGTCAAATAATGTTTTAGGAGCTGTTTCTCAATAACCAAAAGTGTAAAATAATGTTCTAGGAGCTGTTTCTCAACAACCAAAGTGTCAAATAATGGTTAGAAGCTGTTTTTCAACAACCAAAAGTGTCAAATAATGTTTTAGGAGCTGTTTCTCAATAACCAAAAGTGTAAAATAATGTTTTAGGAGCTGTTTCTCAACAACCAAAGTGTCAAATAATGGTTAGAAGCTGTTTTTCAACAACCAAAAGTGTCAAATAATGTTTTAGGAGCTGTTTCTCAACAACCAAAGTGTCAAATAATGGTTAGAAGCTGTTTTTCAACAACCAAAAGTGTCAAATAATGTTTTAGGAGCTGTTTCTCAATAACCAAAAGTGTAAAATAATGTTTTAGGAGCTGTTTCTCAACAACCAAAGTGTCAAATAATGGTTAGAAGCTGTTTTTCAACAACCAAAAGTGTCAAATAATGTTTTAGGAGCTGTTTCTCAACAACCAAAGTGTCAAATAATGGTTAGAAGCTGTTTTTCAACAACCAAAAGTGTCAAATAATGTTTTAGGAGCTGTTTCTCAATAACCAAAAGTGTAAAATAATGTTTTAGGAGCTGTTTCTCAACAACCAAAGTGTCAAATAATGGTTAGAAAATAATTTGCCTCCCAAAATAATTTGCCTGCCAAAAAAATTTGCCTCCCAAAATAATTTAATTTGCCAAAATAATTTGCCTCCCAAAATAATTTGCCAAAATAATTTGCCTCCCAAAATAATTTGCCAAAATAATTTGCCTCCCAAAATAATTTGCCTCCCAAAATAATTTGCCTCCCAAAATAATTTGCCTCCCAAAATAATTTGCCAAAATAATTTGCCTCCCAAAATAATTTGCCTCCCAAAATAATTTTCCAAAATAATTTGCCTCCCAAAATAATTTGCCAAAATAATTTGCCTCCCAAAATAATTTGCCTCCCAAAATAATTTGCCTCCCAAAATAATTTGCCTCCCAAAATAATTTGCCTCCTAAAATAATTTGCCTCCCAAAATAAATTTCCAAAATAATTTGCCTCCCAAAATAATTTGCCAAAATAATTTGCCTCCCAAAATAATTTGCCAAAATAATTTGCCTCCCAAAATAATTTGCCTCCCAAAATAATTTGCCAAAATAATTTGCCTCCCAAAATAATTTGCCTCCCAAAATAATTTGCCAAAATAATTTGCCTCCCAAAATAATTTGCCAAAATAATTTGCCTCCCAAAATAATTTGCCTCCCAAAATAATTAGCCAAAATAATGTTTTAGGAGCTGTTTCTCAACAACCAAAGTGTCAAATAATGGTTAGAAGCTGTTTTTCAACAACCAAAAGTGTCAAATAATGTTTTAGGAGCTGTTTCTCAATAACCGAAAGTGTAAAATAATGTTTTAGGAGCTGTTTCTCAACAACCAAAGTGTCAAATAATGGTTAGAAGCTGTTTTTCAACAACCAAAAGTGTCAAATAATGTTTTAGGAGCTGTTTCTCAATAACCAAAAGTGTAAAATAATGTTTTAGGAGCTGTTTCTCAACAACCAAAGTGTCAAATAATGGTTAGAAGCTGTTTTTCAACAACCAAAAGTGTCAAATAATGTTTTAGGAGCTGTTTCTCAATAACCAAAAGTGTAAAATAATGGTTAGAAGCTGTTTTTCAACAACCAAAAGTGTCAAATAATGTTTTAGGAGCTGTTTCTCAATAACCAAAAGTGTAAAATAATGTTTTAGGAGCTGTTTCTCAACAACCAAAGTGTCAAATAATGGTTAGAAGCTGTTTTTCAACAACCAAAAGTGTCAAATAATGTTTTAGGAGCTGTTTCTCAACAACCAAAAGTGTAAAATAATGTTTTAGGAGCTGTTTCTAAACAACCAAAGTGTCAAATAATGGTTAGAAGCTGTTTTTCAACAACCAAAAGTGTCAAATAATGTTTTAGGAGCTGTTTTTCAACAACCAAAAGTGTCAAATAATGTTTTAGGAGCTGTTTCTCAACAACCAAAGTGTCAAATAATGGTTAGAAGCTGTTTTTCAACAACCAAAAGTGTCAAATAATGTTTTAGGAGCTGTTTCTCAATAACCAAAAGTGTAAAATAATGTTTTAGGAGCTGTTTCTCAACAACCAAAGTGTCAAATAATGGTTAGAAGCTGTTTTTCAACAACCAAAAGTGTCAAATAATGTTTTAGGAGCTGTTTCTCAATAACCAAAAGTGTAAAATAATGTTTTAGGAGCTGTTTCTCAACAACCAAAGTGTCAAATAATGGTTAGAAGCTGTTTTTCAACAACCAAAAGTGTCAAATAATGTTTTAGGAGCTGTTTCTCAATAACCAAAAGTGTAAAATAATGTTTTAGGAGCTGTTTCTCAACAACCAAAGTGTCAAATAATGGTTAGAAGCTGTTTTTCAACAACCAAAAGTGTCAACTAATGTTTTAGGAGCTGTTTCCTCATAACCAAAAGTGTAAAATAATGTTTTAGGAGCTGTTTCTCAACAACCAAAGTGTCAAATAATGGTTAGAAGCTGTTTTTCAACAACCAAAAGTGTCAAATAATGTTTTAGGAGCTGTTTCTCAATAACCAAAAGTGTAAAATAATGTTTTAGGAGCTGTTTCTCAACAACCAAAGTGTCAAATAATGGTTAGAAAATAATTTGCCTCCCAAAATAATTTGCCTGCCAAAATAATTTGCCTCCCAAAATAATTTAATTTGCCAAAATAATTTGCCTCCCAAAATAATTTGCCAAAATAATTTGCCTCCCAAAATAATTTGCCAAAATAATTTGCCTCCCAAAATAATTTGCCAAAATAATTTGCCTCCCAAAATAATTTGCCTCCCAAAATAATTTGCCTCCCAAAATAATTTGCCAAAATAATTTGCCTCCCAAAATAATTTGCCTCCCAAAATAATTTGCCTCCCAAAATAATTTGCCAAAATAATTTGCCTCCCAAAATAATTTGCCTCCCAAAAAATTTTGCCAAAATAATTTGCCTCCCAAAATAATTTGCCTCCCAAAATAATTTGCCTCCCAAAATAATTTGCCAAAATAATTTGCCAAAATAATTTGCCAAAATAATTTGCCTCCCAAAATAATTTGCCTCCCAAAATAATTTGCCAAAATAATTTGCCTCCCAAAATAATTTGCCTCCCAAAATAATTTGCCTCCCAAAATAAATTTCCAAAATAATTTGCCTCCCAAAATAAATTTCCAAAATAATTTGCCTCCCAAAATAATTTGCCAAAATAATTTGCCTCCCAAAATAATTTGCCAAAATAATTTGCCTCCCAAAATAATTTGCCAAAATAATTTGCCTCCCAAAATAATTTGCCAAAATAATTTGCCTCCCAAAATAATTTGCCTCCCAAAATAATTTGCCTCCCAAAATAATTTGCCAAAATAATTTGCCTCCCAAAATAATTTGCCTCCCAAAATAATTAGCCAAAATAATGTTTTAGGAGCTGTTTCTCAACAACCAAAGTGTCAAATAATGGTTAGAAGCTGTTTTTCAACAACCAAAAGTGTCAAATAATGTTTTAGGAAACAACCAAAGTGTCAAATAATGGTTAGAAGCTGTTTTTCAACAACCAAAAGTGTCAAATAATGTTTTAGGAGCTGTTTCTCAATAACCAAAAGTGTAAAATAATGTTTTAGGAGCTGTTTCTCAACAACCAAAGTGTCAAATAATGGTTAGAAGCTGTTTTTCAACAACCAAAAGTGTCAAATAATGTTTTAGGAGCTGTTTCTCAATAACCAAAAGTGTAAAATAATGTTTTAGGAGCTGTTTCTCAACAACCAAAGTGTCAAATAATGGTTAGAAGCTGTTTTTCAACAACCAAAAGTGTCAAATAATGTTTTAGGAGCTGTTTCTCAACAACCAAAAGTGTCAAATAATGTTTTAGGAGCTGTTTCTCAACAACCAAAAGTGTAAAATAATGTTTTAGGAGCTGTTTCTAAACAACCAAAGTGTCAAATAATGGTTAGAAGCTGTTTTTCAACAACCAAAAGTGTCAAATAATTTTTTAGGAGCTGTTTTTCAACAACCAAAAGTGTCAAATAATGTTTTAGGAGCTGTTTCTCAACAACCAAAGTGTCAAATAATGGTTAGAAGCTGTTTTTCAACAACCAAAAGTGTCAAATAATGTTTTAGGAGCTGTTTCTCAATAACCAAAAGTGTAAAATAATGTTTTAGGAGCTGTTTCTCAACAACCAAAGTGTCAAATAATGGTTAGAAGCTGTTTTTCAACAACCAAAAGTGTCAAATAATGTTTTAGGAGCTGTTTCTCAATAACCAAAAGTGTAAAATAATGTTTTAGGAGCTGTTTCTCAACAACCAAAGTGTCAAATAATGGTTAGAAGCTGTTTTTCAACAACCAAAAGTGTCAACTAATGTTTTAGGAGCTGTTTCCTCATAACCAAAAGTGTAAAATAATGTTTTAGGAGCTGTTTCTCAACAACCAAAGTGTCAAATAATGGTTAGAAGCTGTTTTTCAACAACCAAAAGTGTCAAATAATGTTTTAGGAGCTGTTTCTCAATAACCAAAAGTGTAAAATAATGTTTTAGGAGCTGTTTCTCAACAACCAAAGTGTCAAATAATGGTTAGAAGCTGTTTTTCAACAACCAAAAGTGTCAAATAATGTTTTAGGAGCTGTTTCTCAATAACCAAAAGTGTAAAATAATGTTTTAGGAGCTGTTTCTCAACAACCAAAGTGTCAAATAATGGTTAGAAGCTGTTTTTCAACAACCAAAAGTGTCAAATAATGTTTTAGGAGCTGTTTCTCAATAACCAAAAGTGTAAAATAATGTTTTAGGAGCTGTTTCTCAACAACCAAAGTGTCAAATAATGGTTAGAAGCTGTTTTTCAACAACCAAAAGTGTCAAATAATGTTTTAGGAGCTGTTTCTCAATAACCAAAAGTGTAAAATAATGTTTTAGGAGCTGTTTCTCAACAACCAAAGTGTCAAATAATGGTTAGAAGCTGTTTTTCAACAACCAAAAGTGTCAAATAATGTTTTAGGAGCTGTTTCTCAATAACCAAAAGTGTAAAATAATGTTTTAGGAGCTGTTTCTCAACAACCAAAGTGTCAAATAATGGTTAGAAGCTGTTTTTCAACAACCAAAAGTGTCAAATTATGTTTTAGGAGCTGTTTCTCAATAACCAAAAGTGTAAAATAATGTTTTAGGAGCTGTTTCTCAACAACCAAAGTGTCAAATAATGGTTAGAAAATAATTTGCCTCCCAAAATAATTTGCCTGCCAAAATAATTTGCCTCCCAAAATAATTTAATTTGCCAAAATAATTTGCCTCCCAAAATAATTTGCCTCCCAAAATAATTTGCCAAAATAATTTGCCTCCCAAAATAATTTGCCTCCCAAAATAATTTGCCTCCCAACATAATTTGCCTCCCAAAATAATTTTCCAAAATAATTTGCCTCCCAAAATAATTTTCCAAAATAATTTGCCTCCCAAAATAATTTGCCTCCCAAAATAATTTGCCAAAATATTTTGCCTCCCAAAATAATTTGCCAAAATAATTTGCCTCCCAAAATAATTTGCCTCCCAAAATAATTTGCCAAAATAATTTGCCTCCCAAAATAATTTGCCTCCCAAAAAAATTTGCCAAAATAATTTGCCTCCCAAAATAATTTGCCAAAATAATTTGCCTCCCAAAATAATTTGCCTCCCAAAATAATTTGCCAAAATAATTTGCCAAAATAATTTGCCAAAATAATTTGCCAAAATAATTTGCCTCCCAAAATAATTTGCCAAAATAATTTGCCTCCCAAAATAATTTGCCAAAATAATTTGCCTCCCAAAATAATTTGCCTCCCAAAATAATTTGCCTCCCAAAATAATTTGCCTCCCAAAATAATTTGCCTCCCAAAATAAATTTCCAAAATAATTTGCCAAAATAATTTGCCTCCCAAAATAATTTGCCAAAATAATTTGCCTCCCAAAATAATTTGCCAAAATAATTTGCCTCCCAAAATAATTTGCCTGCCAAAATAATTTGCCTCCCAAAATAATTTGCCTCCCAAAATAAATTTCCAAAATAATTTGCCAAAATAATTTGCCTCCCAAAATAATTTGCCTCCCAAAATAATTTGCCAAAATAATTTGCCTCCCAAAATAATTTGCCTCCCAAAATAATTTGCCTCCCAAAATAATTTGCCTCCCAAAATAATTTGCCAAAATAATTTGCCTCCCAAAATAATTTGCCTCCCAAAATAATTTGCCTCCCAAAATAATTTGCCAAAATAATTTGCCTCCCAAAATAATTTGCCTCCCAAAATAATTTGCCTCCCAAAATAAATTTCCAAAATAATTTGCCTCCCAAAATAATTTGCCTCCCAAAATAATTTGCCAAAATAATTTGCCTCCCAAAATAATTTGCCTCCCAAAATAATTTGCCAAAATAATTTGCCTCCCAAAATAATTTGCCAAAATAATTTGCCTCCCAAAATAATTTGCCTCCCAAAATAATTTGCCAAAATAATTTGCCTCCCAAAATAATTTGCCAAAATAATTTGCCTCCCAAAATAATTAGCCAAAATAATGTTTTAGGAGCTGTTTCTCAACAACCAAAGTGTCAAATAATGGTTAGAAGCTGTTTTTCAACAACCAAAAGTGTCAAATAATGTTTTAGGAGCTGTTTCTCAATAACCGAAAGTGTAAAATAATGTTTTAGGAGCTGTTTCTCAACAACCAAAGTGTCAAATAATGGTTAGAAGCTGTTTTTCAACAACCAAAAGTGTCAAATAATGTTTTAGGAGCTGTTTCTCAACAACCAAAAGTGTAAAATAATGTTTTAGGAGCTGTTTCTAAACAACCAAAGTGTCAAATAATGGTTAGAAGCTGTTTTTCAACAACCAAAAGTGTCAAATAATGTTTTAGGAGCTGTTTTTCAACAACCAAAAGTGTCAAATAATGTTTTAGGAGCTGTTTCTCAACAACCAAAGTGTCAAATAATGGTTAGAAGCTGTTTTTCAACAACCAAAAGTGTCAAATAATGTTTTAGGAGCTGTTTCTCAATAACCAAAAGTGTAAAATAATGTTTTAGGAGCTGTTTCTCAACAACCAAAGTGTCAAATAATGGTTAGAAGCTGTTTTTCAAAAACCAAAAGTGTCAAATAATGTTTTAGGAGCTGTTTCTCAATAACCAAAAGTGTAAAATAATGTTTTAGGAGCTGTTTCTCAACAACCAAAGTGTCAAATAATGGTTAGAAGCTGTTTTTCAACAACCAAAAGTGTCAAATAATGTTTTAGGAGCTGTTTCTCAATAACCAAAAGTGTAAAATAATGTTTTAGGAGCTGTTTCTCAACAACCAAAGTGTCAAATAATGGTTAGAAGCTGTTTTTCAACAACCAAAAGTGTCAACTAATGTTTTAGGAGCTGTTTCCTCATAACCAAAAGTGTAAAATAATGTTTTAGGAGCTGTTTCTCAACAACCAAAGTGTCAAATAATGGTTAGAAGCTGTTTTTCAACAACCAAAAGTGTCAAATAATGTTTTAGGAGCTGTTTCTCAATAACCAAAAGTGTAAAATAATGTTTTAGGAGCTGTTTCTCAACAACCAAAGTGTCAAATAATGGTTAGAAAATAATTTGCCTCCCAAAATAATTTGCCTGCCAAAATAATTTGCCTCCCAAAATAATTTAATTTGCCAAAATAATTTGCCTCCCAAAATAATTTGCCAAAATAATTTGCCAAAATAATTTGCCTCCCAAAATAATTTGCCAAAATAATTTGCCTCCCAAAATATTTTGCCTCCCAAAATAATTTGCCTCCCAAAATAATTTGCCAAAATAATTTGCCTCCCAAAATAATTTGCCTCCCAAAATAAATTTCCAAAATAATTTGCCTCCCAAAATAATTTGCCTCCCAAAATAATTTGCCTCCCAAAATAATTTGCCTCCCAAAATAATTTGCCTCCCAAAATAATTTGCCAAAATAATTTGCCTCCCAAAATAATTTGCCAAAATAATTTGCCTCCCAAAATAATTTGCCAAAATAATTTGCCTCCCAAAAAAATTTGCCAAAATAATTTGCCTCCCAAAATAATTTGCCAAAATAATTTGCCTCCCAAAATAATTTGCCTCCCAAAATAATTTGCCTCCCAAAATAATTTGCCAAAATAATTTGCCTCCCAAAATAATTTGCCTCCCAAAATAATTTGCCTCCCAAAATAATTTGCCTCCCAAAATACATTTCCAAAATAATTTGCCTCCCAAAATAAATTTCCAAAATAATTTGCCCCTCCAAAATAATTTGCCAAAATAATTTGCCTCCCAAAATAATTTGCCAAAATAATTTGCCTCCCAAAATAATTTGCCAAAATAATTTGCCTCCCAAAATAATTTGCCAAAATAATTTGCCTCCCAAAATAATTTGCCTCCCAAAATAATTTGCCTCCCAAAATAATTTGCCAAAATAATTTGCCTCCCAAAATAATTTGCCAAAATAATTTGCCTCCCAAAATAATTAGCCAAAATAATGTTTTAGGACCTGTTTCTCAACAACCAAAGTGTCAAATAATGGTTAGAAGCTGTTTTTCAACAACCAAAAGTGTCAAATAATGTTTTAGGAGCTGTTTCTCAACAACCAAAAGTGTAAAATAATGTTTTAGGAGCTGTTTCTCAATAACCGAAAGTGTAAAATAATGTTTTAGGAGCTGTTTCTCAACAACCAAAGTGTCAAATAATGGTTAGAAGCTGTTTTTCAACAACCAAAAGTGTCAAATAATGTTTTAGGAGCTGTTTCTCAATAACCAAAAGTGTAAAATAATGTTTTAGGAGCTGTTTCTCAACAACCAAAGTGTCAAATAATGGTTAGAAGCTGTTTTTCAACAACCAAAAGTGTCAAATAATGTTTTAGGAGCTGTTTCTCAATAACCAAAAGTGTAAAATAATGTTTTAGGAGCTGTTTCTCAACAACCAAAGTGTCAAATAATGGTTAGAAGCTGTTTTTCAACAACCAAAAGTGTCAAATAATGTTTTAGGAGCTGTTTCTCAATAACCAAAAGTGTAAAATAATGTTTTAGGAGCTGTTTCTCAACAACCAAAGTGTCAAATAATGGTTAGAAGCTGTTTTTCAACAACCAAAAGTGTCAAATAATGTTTTAGGAGCTGTTTCTCAATAACCAAAAGTGTAAAATAATGTTTTAGGAGCTGTTTCTCAACAACCAAAGTGTCAAATAATGGTTAGAAGCTGTTTTTCAACAACCAAAAGTGTCAAATAATGTTTTAGGAGCTGTTTCTCAATAACCAAAAGTGTAAAATAATGTTTTAGGAGCTGTTTCTCAACAACCAAAGTGTCAAATAATGGTTAGAAGCTGTTTTTCAACAACCAAAAGTGTCAAATAATGTTTTAGGAGCTGTTTCTCAACAACCAAAAGTGTAAAATAATGTTTTAGGAACTGTTTCTAAACAACCACAGTGTCAAATAATGGTTAGAAGCTGTTTTTCAACAACCAAAAGTGTCAAATAATGTTTTAGGAGCTGTTTTTCAACAACCAAAAGTGTCAAATAATGTTTTAGGAGCTGTTTCTCAACAACCAAAGTGTCAAATAATGGTTAGAAGCTGTTTTTCAACAACCAAAAGTGTCAAATAATGTTTTAGGAGCTGTTTCTCAATAACCAAAAGTGTAAAATAATGTTTTAGGAGCTGTTTCTCAACAACCAAAGTGTCAAATAATGGTTAGAAGCTGTTTTTCAACAACCAAAAGTGTCAAATAATGTTTTAGGAGCTGTTTCTCAATAACCAAAAGTGTAAAATAATGTTTTAGGAGCTGTTTCTCAACAACCAAAGTGTCAAATAATGGTTAGAAGCTGTTTTTCAACAACCAAAAGTGTCAAATAATGTTTTAGGAGCTGTTTCTCAATAACCAAAAGTGTAAAATAATGTTTTAGGAGCTGTTTCTCAACAACCAAAGTGTCAAATAATGGTTAGAAGCTGTTTTTCAACAACCAAAAGTGTCAAATAATGTTTTAGGAGCTGTTTCTCAATAACCAAAAGTGTAAAATAATGTTTTAGGAGCTGTTTCTCAACAACCAAAGTGTCAAATAATGGTTAGAAGCTGTTTTTCAACAACCAAAAGTGTCAAATAATGTTTTAGGAGCTGTTTCTCAATAACCAAAAGTGTAAAATAATGTTTTAGGAGCTGTTTCTCAACAACCAAAGTGTCAAATAATGGTTAGAAGCTGTTTTTCAACAACCAAAAGTGTCAAATAATGTTTTAGGAGCTGTTTCTCAATAACCAAAAGTGTAAAATAATGTTTTAGGAGCTGTTTCTCAACAACCAAAGTGTCAAATAATGGTTAGAAGCTGTTTTTCAACAACCAAAAGTGTCAAATAATGTTTTAGGAGCTGTTTCTCAATAACCAAAAGTGTAAAATAATGTTTTAGGAGCTGTTTCTCAACAACCAAAGTGTCAAATAATGGTTAGAAGCTGTTTTTCAACAACCAAAAGTGTCAAATAATGTTTTAGGAGCTGTTTCTCAATAACCAAAAGTGTAAAATAATGTTTTAGGAGCTGTTTCTCAACAACCAAAGTGTCAAATAATGGTTAGAAGCTGTTTTTCAACAACCAAAAGTGTCAAATAATGTTTTAGGAGCTGTTTCTCAATAACCAAAAGTGTAAAATAATGTTTTAGGAGCTGTTTCTCAACAACCAAAGTGTCAAATAATGGTTAGAAAATAATTTGCCTCCCAAAATAATTTGCCTGCCAAAATAATTTGCCTCCCAAAATAATTTAATTTGCCAAAATAATTTGCCTCCCAAAATAATTTGCCAAAATAATTTGCCAAAATAATTTGCCTCCCAAAATAATTTGCCAAAATAATTTGCCTCCCAAAATAATTTGCCTCCCAAAATAATTTGCCTCCCAAAATAATTTGCCAAAATAATTTGCCTCCCAAAATAATTTGCCTCCTAAAATAATTTTCCAAAATAATTTGCCTCCCAAAATAATTTGCCTCCCAAAATAATTTGCCAAAATAATTTGCCTCCCAAAATAATTTGCCAAAATAATTTGCCTCCCAAAAAATTTTGCCAAAATAATTTGCCTCCCAAAATAATTTGCCTCCCAAAATAATTTGCCTCCCAAAATAATTTGCCAAAATAATTTGCCAAAATAATTTGCCTCCCAAAATAATTTGCCTCCCAAAATAATTTGCCTCCCAAAATAATTTGCCTCCCAAAATAATTTGCCAAAATAATTTGCCTCCCAAAATAATTTGCCTCCCAAAAAATTTTGCCAAAATAATTTGCCTCCCAAAATAATTTGCCTCCCAAAATAATTTGCCTCCCAAAATAATTTGCCAAAATAATTTGCCAAAATAATTTGCCTCCCAAAATAATTTGCCTCCCAAAATAATTTGCCAAAATAATTTGCCTCCCAAAATAATTTGCCTCCCAAAATAATTTGCCTCCCAAAATAAATTTCCAAAATAATTTGCCTCCCAAAATAAATTTCCAAAATAATTTGCCTCCCAAAATAATTTGCCAAAATAATTTGCCTCCCAAAATAATTTGCCTCCCAAAATAATTTGCCAAAATAATTTGCCTCCCAAAATAATTTGCCTCCCAAAATAATTTGCCAAAATAATTTGCCTCCCAAAATAATTTGCCAAAATAATTTGCCTCCCAAAATAATTAGCCAAAATAATGTTTTAGGAGCTGTTTCTCAACAACCAAAGTGTCAAATAATGGTTAGAAGCTGTTTTTCAACAACCAAAAGTGTCAAATAATGTTTTAGGAAACAACCAAAGTGTCAAATAATGGTTAGAAGCTGTTTTTCAACAACCAAAAGTGTCAAATAATGTTTTAGGAGCTGTTTCTCAATAACCAAAAGTGTAAAATAATGTTTTAGGAGCTGTTTCTCAACAACCAAAGTGTCAAATAATGGTTAGAAGCTGTTTTTCAACAACCAAAAGTGTCAAATAATGTTTTAGGAGCTGTTTCTCAATAACCAAAAGTGTAAAATAATGTTTTAGGAGCTGTTTCTCAACAACCAAAGTGTCAAATAATGGTTAGAAGCTGTTTTTCAACAACCAAAAGTGTCAAATAATGTTTTAGGAGCTGTTTCTCAACAACCAAAAGTGTCAAATAATGTTTTAGGAGCTGTTTCTCAACAACCAAAAGTGTAAAATAATGTTTTAGGAGCTGTTTCTAAACAACCAAAGTGTCAAATAATGGTTAGAAGCTGTTTTTCAACAACCAAAAGTGTCAAATAATTTTTTAGGAGCTGTTTTTCAACAACCAAAAGTGTCAAATAATGTTTTAGGAGCTGTTTCTCAACAACCAAAGTGTCAAATAATGGTTAGAAGCTGTTTTTCAACAACCAAAAGTGTCAAATAATGTTTTAGGAGCTGTTTCTCAATAACCAAAAGTGTAAAATAATGTTTTAGGAGCTGTTTCTCAACAACCAAAGTGTCAAATAATGGTTAGAAGCTGTTTTTCAACAACCAAAAGTGTCAAATAATGTTTTAGGAGCTGTTTCTCAATAACCAAAAGTGTAAAATAATGTTTTAGGAGCTGTTTCTCAACAACCAAAGTGTCAAATAATGGTTAGAAGCTGTTTTTCAACAACCAAAAGTGTCAACTAATGTTTTAGGAGCTGTTTCCTCATAACCAAAAGTGTAAAATAATGTTTTAGGAGCTGTTTCTCAACAACCAAAGTGTCAAATAATGGTTAGAAGCTGTTTTTCAACAACCAAAAGTGTCAAATAATGTTTTAGGAGCTGTTTCTCAATAACCAAAAGTGTAAAATAATGTTTTAGGAGCTGTTTCTCAACAACCAAAGTGTCAAATAATGGTTAGAAGCTGTTTTTCAACAACCAAAAGTGTCAAATAATGTTTTAGGAGCTGTTTCTCAATAACCAAAAGTGTAAAATAATGTTTTAGGAGCTGTTTCTCAACAACCAAAGTGTCAAATAATGGTTAGAAGCTGTTTTTCAACAACCAAAAGTGTCAAATAATGTTTTAGGAGCTGTTTCTCAATAACCAAAAGTGTAAAATAATGTTTTAGGAGCTGTTTCTCAACAACCAAAGTGTCAAATAATGGTTAGAAGCTGTTTTTCAACAACCAAAAGTGTCAACTAATGTTTTAGGAGCTGTTTCCTCATAACCAAAAGTGTAAAATAATGTTTTAGGAGCTGTTTCTCAACAACCAAAGTGTCAAATAATGGTTAGAAGCTGTTTTTCAACAACCAAAAGTGTCAAATAATGTTTTAGGAGCTGTTTCTCAATAACCAAAAGTGTAAAATAATGTTTTAGGAGCTGTTTCTCAACAACCAAAGTGTCAAATAATGGTTAGAAGCTGTTTTTCAACAACCAAAAGTGTCAAATAATGTTTTAGGAGCTGTTTCTCAATAACCAAAAGTGTAAAATAATGTTTTAGGAGCTGTTTCTCAACAACCAAAGTGTCAAATAATGGTTAGAAGCTGTTTTTCAACAACCAAAAGTGTCAAATAATGTTTTAGGAGCTGTTTCTCAATAACCAAAAGTGTAAAATAATGTTTTAGGAGCTGTTTCTCAACAACCAAAGTGTCAAATAATGGTTAGAAAATAATTTGCCTCCCAAAATAATTTGCCTGCCAAAATAATTTGCCTCCCAAAATAATTTAATTTGCCAAAATAATTTGCCTCCCAAAATAATTTGCCAAAATAATTTGCCAAAATAATTTGCCTCCCAAAATAATTTGCCAAAATAATTTGCCTCCCAAAATAATTTGCCTCCCAAAATAATTTGCCTCCCAAAATAATTTGCCAAAATAATTTGCCTCCCAAAATAATTTGCCTCCTAAAATAATTTTCCAAAATAATTTTCCAAAATAATTTGCCTCCCAAAATAATTTGCCTCCCAAAATAATTTGCCAAAATAATTTGCCTCCCAAAATAATTTGCCAAAATAATTTGCCTCCCAAAAAATTTTGCCAAAATAATTTGCCTCCCAAAATAATTTGCCTCCCAAAATAATTTGCCTCCCAAAATAATTTGCCAAAATAATTTGCCAAAATAATTTGCCTCCCAAAATAATTTGCCTCCCAAAATAATTTGCCTCCCAAAATAATTTGCCTCCCAAAATAATTTGCCAAAATAATTTGCCTCCCAAAATAATTTGCCTCCCAAAAAATTTTGCCAAAATAATTTGCCTCCCAAAATAATTTGCCTCCCAAAATAATTTGCCAAAATAATTTGCCAAAATAATTTGCCTCCCAAAATAATTTGCCTCCCAAAATAATTTGCCAAAATAATTTGCCTCCCAAAATAATTTGCCTCCCAAAATAATTTGCCTCCCAAAATAAATTTCCAAAATAATTTGCCTCCCAAAATAAATTTCCAAAATAATTTGCCTCCCAAAATAATTTGCCAAAATAATTTGCCTCCCAAAATAATTTGCCTCCCAAAATAATTTGCCAAAATAATTTGCCTCCCAAAATAATTTGCCTCCCAAAATAATTTGCCTCCCAAAATAATTTGCCAAAATAATTTGCCTCCCAAAATAATTTGCCAAAATAATTTGCCTCCCAAAATAATTAGCCAAAATAATGTTTTAGGAGCTGTTTCTCAACAACCAAAGTGTCAAATAATGGTTAGAAGCTGTTTTTCAACAACCAAAAGTGTCAAATAATGTTTTAGGAAACAACCAAAGTGTCAAATAATGGTTAGAAGCTGTTTTTCAACAACCAAAAGTGTCAAATAATGTTTTAGGAGCTGTTTCTCAATAACCAAAAGTGTAAAATAATGTTTTAGGAGCTGTTTCTCAACAACCAAAGTGTCAAATAATGGTTAGAAGCTGTTTTTCTACAACCAAAAGTGTCAAATAATGTTTTAGGAGCTGTTTCTCAATAACCAAAAGTGTAAAATAATGTTTTAGGAGCTGTTTCTCAACAACCAAAGTGTCAAATAATGGTTAGAAGCTGTTTTTCAACAACCAAAAGTGTCAAATAATGTTTTAGGAGCTGTTTCTCAACAACCAAAAGTGTCAAATAATGTTTTAGGAGCTGTTTCTCAACAACCAAAAGTGTAAAATAATGTTTTAGGAGCTGTTTCTAAACAACCAAAGTGTCAAATAATGGTTAGAAGCTGTTTTTCAACAACCAAAAGTGTCAAATAATTTTTTAGGAGCTGTTTTTCAACAACCAAAAGTGTCAAATAATGTTTTAGGAGCTGTTTCTCAACAACCAAAGTGTCAAATAATGGTTAGAAGCTGTTTTTCAACAACCAAAAGTGTCAAATAATGTTTTAGGAGCTGTTTCTCAATAACCAAAAGTGTAAAATAATGTTTTAGGAGCTGTTTCTCAACAACCAAAGTGTCAAATAATGGTTAGAAGCTGTTTTTCAACAACCAAAAGTGTCAAATAATGTTTTAGGAGCTGTTTCTCAATAACCAAAAGTGTAAAATAATGTTTTAGGAGCTGTTTCTCAACAACCAAAGTGTCAAATAATGGTTAGAAGCTGTTTTTCAACAACCAAAAGTGTCAACTAATGTTTTAGGAGCTGTTTCCTCATAACCAAAAGTGTAAAATAATGTTTTAGGAGCTGTTTCTCAACAACCAAAGTGTCAAATAATGGTTAGAAGCTGTTTTTCAACAACCAAAATTGTCAAATAATGTTTTAGGAGCTGTTTCTCAATAACCAAAAGTGTAAAATAATGTTTTAGGAGCTGTTTCTCAACAACCAAAGTGTCAAATAATGGTTAGAAGCTGTTTTTCAACAACCAAAAGTGTCAAATAATGTTTTAGGAGCTGTTTCTCAATAACCAAAAGTGTAAAATAATGTTTTAGGAGCTGTTTCTCAACAACCAAAGTGTCAAATAATGGTTAGAAGCTGTTTTTCAACAACCAAAAGTGTCAAATAATGTTTTAGGAGCTGTTTCTCAATAACCAAAAGTGTAAAATAATGTTTTAGGAGCTGTTTCTCAACAACCAAAGTGTCAAATAATGGTTAGAAGCTGTTTTTCAACAACCAAAAGTGTCAAATAATGTTTTAGGAGCTGTTTCTCAATAACCAAAAGTGTAAAATAATGTTTTAGGAGCTGTTTCTCAACAACCAAAGTGTCAAATAATGGTTAGAAGCTGTTTTTCAACAACCAAAAGTGTCAAATAATGTTTTAGGAGCTGTTTCTCAATAACCAAAAGTGTAAAATAATGTTTTAGGAGCTGTTTCTCAACAACCAAAGTGTCAAATAATGGTTAGAAGCTGTTTTTCAACAACCAAAAGTGTCAAATAATGTTTTAGGAGCTGTTTCTCAATAACCAAAAGTGTAAAATAATGTTTTAGGAGCTGTTTCTCAACAACCAAAGTGTCAAATAATGGTTAGAAGCTGTTTTTCAACAACCAAAAGTGTCAAATAATGTTTTAGGAGCTGTTTCTCAATAACCAAAAGTGTAAAATAATGTTTTAGGAGCTGTTTCTCAACAACCAAAGTGTCAAATAATGGTTAGAAGCTGTTTTTCAACAACCAAAAGTGTCAAATTATGTTTTAGGAGCTGTTTCTCAATAACCAAAAGTGTAAAATAATGTTTTAGGAGCTGTTTCTCAACAACCAAAGTGTCAAATAATGGTTAGAAGCTGTTTTTCAACAACCAAAAGTGTCAAATAATGTTTTAGGAGCTGTTTCTCAATAACCAAAAGTGTAAAATAATGTTTTAGGAGCTGTTTCTCAACAACCAAAGTGTCAAATAATGGTTAGAAGCTGTTTTTCAACAACCAAAAGTGTCAAATAATGTTTTAGGAGCTGTTTCTCAATAACCAAAAGTGTAAAATAATGTTTTAGGAGCTGTTTCTCAACAACCAAAGTGTCAAATAATGGTTAGAAAATAATTTGCCTCCCAAAATAATTTGCCTGCCAAAATAATTTGCCTCCCAAAATAATTTAATTTGCCAAAATAATTTGCCTCCCAAAATAATTTGCCTCCCAAAATAATTTGCCAAAATAATTTGCCAAAATAATTTGCCTCCCAAAATAATTTGCCAAAATAATTTGCCTCCCAAAATAATTTGCCTCCCAAAATAATTTGCCAAAATAATTTGCCTCCCAAAATAATTTGCCTCCTAAAATAATTTTCCAAAATAATTTTCCAAAATAATTTGCCTCCCAAAATAATTTGCCAAAATAATTTGCCTCCCAAAATAATTTGCCTCCCAAAAAATTTTGCCAAAATAATTTGCCTCCCAAAATAATTTGCCTCCCAAAATAATTTGCCTCCCAAAATAATTTGCCAAAATAATTTGCCAAAATAATTTGCCAAAATAATTTGCCAAAATAATTTGCCTCCCAAAATAATTTGCCTCCCAAAATAATTTGCCAAAATAATTTGCCTCCCAAAATAATTTGCCTCCCAAAATAAATTTCCAAAATAATTTGCCTCCCAAAATAAATTTCCAAAATAATTTGCCTCCCAAAATAATTTGCCTCCCAAAATAATTTGCCAAAATAATTTGCCTCCCAAAATAATTTGCCAAAATAATTTGCCTCCCAAAATAATTTGCCTCCCAAAATAATTTGCCAAAATAATTTGCCTCCCAAAATAATTTGCCAAAATAATTTGCCTCCCAAAATAATTAGCCAAAATAATGTTTTAGGAGCTGTTTCTCAACAACCAAAGTGTCAAATAATGGTTAGAAGCTGTTTTTCAACAACCAAAAGTGTCAAATAATGTTTTAGGAAACAACCAAAGTGTCAAATAATGGTTAGAAGCTGTTTTTCAACAACCAAAAGTGTCAAATAATGTTTTAGGAGCTGTTTCTCAATAACCAAAAGTGTAAAATAATGTTTTAGGAGCTGTTTCTCAACAACCAAAGTGTCAAATAATGGTTAGAAGCTGTTTTTCAACAACCAAAAGTGTCAAATAATGTTTTAGGAGCTGTTTCTCAACAACCAAAAGTGTCAAATAATGTTTTAGGAGCTGTTTCTCAACAACCAAAAGTGTAAAATAATGTTTTAGGAGCTGTTTCTAAACAACCAAAGTGTCAAATAATGGTTAGAAGCTGTTTTTCAACAACCAAAAGTGTCAAATATTTTTTTAGGAGCTGTTTTTCAACAACCAAAAGTGTCAAATAATGTTTTAGGAGCTGTTTCTCAACAACCAAAGTGTCAAATAATGGTTAGAAGCTGTTTTTCAACAACCAAAAGTGTCAAATAATGTTTTAGGAGCTGTTTCTCAATAACCAAAAGTGTAAAATAATGTTTTAGGAGCTGTTTCTCAACAACCAAAGTGTCAAATAATGGTTAGAAGCTGTTTTTCAACAACCAAAAGTGTCAAATAATGTTTTAGGAGCTGTTTCTCAATAACCAAAAGTGTAAAATAATGTTTTAGGAGCTGTTTCTCAACAACCAAAGTGTCAAATAATGGTTAGAAGCTGTTTTTCAACAACCAAAAGTGTCAACTAATGTTTTAGGAGCTGTTTCCTCATAACCAAAAGTGTAAAATAATGTTTTAGGAGCTGTTTCTCAACAACCAAAGTGTCAAATAATGGTTAGAAGCTGTTTTTCAACAACCAAAATTGTCAAATAATGTTTTAGGAGCTGTTTCTCAATAACCAAAAGTGTAAAATAATGTTTTAGGAGCTGTTTCTCAACAACCAAAGTGTCAAATAATGGTTAGAAGCTGTTTTTCAACAACCAAAAGTGTCAAATAATGTTTTAGGAGCTGTTTCTCAATAACCAAAAGTGTAAAATAATGTTTTAGGAGCTGTTTCTCAACAACCAAAGTGTCAAATAATGGTTAGAAGCTGTTTTTCAACAACCAAAAGTGTCAAATAATGTTTTAGGAGCTGTTTCTCAATAACCAAAAGTGTAAAATAATGTTTTAGGAGCTGTTTCTCAACAACCAAAGTGTCAAATAATGGTTAGAAGCTGTTTTTCAACAACCAAAAGTGTCAAATAATGTTTTAGGAGCTGTTTCTCAATAACCAAAAGTGTAAAATAATGTTTTAGGAGCTGTTTCTCAACAACCAAAGTGTCAAATAATGGTTAGAAGCTGTTTTTCAACAACCAAAAGTGTCAGGGACCAGCGCTTCAACATTGGAGTGCATAGCTGGCCCCTTGGCTATAACCCATCGTTTTTGTCATTTCGTCATTTTTTTTAAATCTTCAAAAATGATGAAAAACTGCGCGCTATAGTATGCCGTACGATATGGGCTATAGCCCACGGTCCAAAATGATGAGAAACGAGGCTAACTTTTTTTTTCAAAATTTCAAAAAACATGGGCTATAACCCATCGTTTTTGTCATTTCGTCATTTTTTTCAAATCTTCAAAAATGATGAAAAACTGCGCGCTATAGTATGCCGTACGATATGGGCTATAGCCCACGGTCCAAAATGATGAGAAACGAGGCTAACTTTTCTTTTCAAAATTTCAAAAAACATGGGCTATAACCCATCGTTTTTGTCATTTCGTCATTTTTTTCAAATCTTCAAAAATGATGAAAAACGGCACGCTATAGTATGCCGTACGATATGGGCTATAGCCCACGGTCCAAAATGATGAGAAACGAGGCTAACTTTTTTTTTCAAAATTTCAAAAAACATGGGCTATAACCCATCGTTTTTGTCATTTCGTCATTTTTTTTTAATCTTCAAAAATGATGAAAAACGGCGCGCTATAGTATGCGTACGATATGGGCTATAGCCCACGGTCCAAAATGATGAGAAACGAGGCTAACTTTTTTTTTCAAAATTTCAAAAAACATGGGCTATAACCCATCGTTTTTGTCATTTCGTCATTTTTTTCAAATCTTCAAAAATGATGAAAAACGGCGCGCTATAGTATGCCGTACGATATGGGCTATAGCCCATGGTCCAAAATGATGAGAAACGAGGATAACTTTTTTTTCAAAATTTCAAAAAACATGGGCTATAACCCATCGTTTTTGTCATTTCGTCATTTTTTTCAAATCTTCAAAAATGATGAAAAACTGCGCGCTATAGTATGCCGTACGATATGGGCTATAGCCCACGGTCCAAAATGATGAGAAACGAGGCTAACTTTTTTTTTCAAAATTTCAAAAAACATGGGCTATAACCCATCGTTTTTGTCATTTCGTCATTTTTTTCAAATCTTCAAAAATGATGAAAAACGGCGCGCTATAGTATGCCGTACGATATGGGCTATAGCCTACGGTCCAAAATGATGAGAAACGAGGCTAACTTTTTTTTTCAAAATTTCAAAAAACATGGGCTATAACCCATCGTTTTTGTCATTTCGTCATTTTTTTCAAATCCTCAAAAATGATGAAAAACGGCACGCTATAGTATGCCGTACGATATGGGCTATAGCCCATGGTCCAAAATGGTGAGAAACGAGGATAACTTTTTTTTCCAAAATTTCAAAAAACATGGGCTATAACCCATCGTTTTTGTCATTTCGTCATTTTTTTCAAATCTTCAAAAATGATGAAAAACTGCGCGCTATAGTATGCCGTACGATATGGGCTATAGCCCACGGTCCAAAATGATGAGAAACGAGGCTAACTTTTTTTTTCAAAATTTCAAAAAACATGGGCTATAACCCATCGTTTTTGTCATTTCGTCATTTTTTTCAAATCTTCAAAAATGATGAAAAACGGCACGCTATAGTATGCCGTACGATATGGGCTATAGCCCACGGTCCAAAATGATGAGAAACGAGGCTAACTTTTTTTTTCAAAATTTCAAAAAACATGGGCTATAACCCATCGTTTTTGTCATTTCGTCATTTTTTTTTAATCTTCAAAAATGATGAAAAACGGCGCGCTATAGTATGCGTACGATATGGGCTATAGCCCACGGTCCAAAATGATGAGAAACGAGGCTAACTTTTTTTTTCAAAATTTCAAAAAACATGGGCTATAACCCATCGTTTTTGTCATTTCGTCATTTTTTTCAAATCTTCAAAAATGATGAAAAACGGCGCGCTATAGTATGCCGTACGATATGGGCTATAGCCCATGGTCCAAAATGATGAGAAACGAGGATAACTTTTTTTTTCAAAATTTCAAAAAACATGGGCTATAACCCATCGTTTTTGTCATTTCGTCATTTTTTTCAAATCTTCAAAAATGATGAAAAACGGCGCGCTATAGTATGCCGTACGATATGGGCTATAGCCTACGGTCCAAAATGATGAGAAACGAGGCTAACTTTTTTTTCAAAATTTCAAAAAACATGGGCTATAACCCATCGTTTTTGTCATTTCGTCATTTTTTTCAAATCCTCAAAAATGATGAAAAACGGCACGCTATAGTATGCCGTACGATATGGGCTATAGCCCATGGTCCAAAATGATGAGAAACGAGGATAACTTTTTTTTCCAAAATTTCAAAAAACATGGGCTATAACCCATCGTTTTTGTCATTTCGTCATTTTTTTCAAATCTTCAAAAATGATGAAAAACTGCGCGCTATAGTATGCCGTACGATATGGGCTATAGCCCACGGTCCAAAATGATGAGAAACGAGGCTAACTTTTTTTTTCAAAATTTCAAAAAACATGGGCTATAACCCATCGTTTTTGTCATTTGTCATTTTTTTCAAATCTTCAAAAATGATGAAAAACGGCGCGCTATAGTATGCCGTACGATATGGGCTATAGCCCACGGTCCAAAATGATGAGAAACGAGGCTAACTTTTTTTTTCAAAATTTCAAAAAACATGGGCTATAACCCATCGTTTTTGTCATTTCGTAATTTTTTTCGAATCCTCAAAAATGATGAAAAACGGCACGCTATAGTATGCCGTACGATATGGGCTATGGCCCATGGTCCAAAATGATGAGAAACGAGGATAACTTTTTTTTTCAAAATTTCAAAAAACATGGGCTATAACCCATCGTTTTTGTCATTTCGTCATTTTTTTCAAATCTTCAAAAATGATGAAAAACTGTGCGCTATAGTATGCCGTACGATATGGGCTATAGCCCACGGTCCAAAATGATGAGAAACGAGGCTAACTTTTTTTTTCAAAATTTCAAAAAACATGGGCTATAACCCATCGTTTTTGTCATTTCGTCATTTTTTTCAAATCTTCAAAAATGATGAAAAACGGCGCGCTATAGTATGCCGTACGATATGGGCTATAGCCCATGGTCCAAAATGATGAGAAACGAGGCTAACTTTTTTTTTCAAAATTTCAAAAAACATGGGCTATAACCCATCGTTTTTGTCATTTTGTCATTTTTTTCAAATCTTCAAAAATGATGAAAAACGGCGCGCTATAGTATGCCGTACGATATGGGCTATAGCCCACGGTCCAAAATGATGAGAAACGAGGCTAACTTTTTTTTTCAAAATTTCAAAAAACATGGGCTATAACCCATCGTTTTTGTCATTTCGTCATTTTTTTTCAAATCTTCAAAAATGATGAAAAACTGCGCGCTATAGTATGCCGTACGATATGGGCTATAGCCCACGGTCCAAAATGATGAGAAACGAGGCTAACTTTTTTTTTCAAAATTTAAAAAAACATGGGCTATAACCCATCGTTTTTGTCATTTTGTCATTTTTTTCAAATCTTCAAAAATGATGAAAAACGGCGCGCTATAGTATGCCGTACGATATGGGCTATAGCCCATGGTCCAAAATGATGAGAAACGAGGCTAACTTTTTTTTTCAAAATTTCAAAAAACATGGGCTATAACCCATCGTTTTTGTCATTTCGTCATTTTTTTCAAATCTTCAAAAATGATGAAAAACTGTGCGCTATAGTATGCCGTACGATATGGGCTATAGCCCACGGTCCAAAATGATGAGAAACGAGGCTAACTTTTTTTTTCAAAATTAAAAAAAACATGGGCTATAACCCATCGTTTTTGTCATTTCGTCATTTTTTTCAAATCTTCAAAAATGATGAAAAACGGCGCGCTATAGTATGCCGTACGATATGGGCTATAGCCCATGGTCCAAAATGATGAGAAACGAGGCTAACTTTTTTTTTCAAAATTTCAAAAAACATGGGCTATAACCATAGAGTTATTATACAATAGAGAAGACACCCAGAGGAAATCCTGAAGCGCAATGGACATAGTGGCCGAAGAAGGTATTGCAGTTTGGTAAGGTTTTGTCCTCAAACACATGAACGCGCACTAGGCTCCGCCCACTCCAGCAAGTTTCAGCCAGCTCTCTGAGCTCTGCCCCAGAGCGGAGCGCTGAGAGACTGACCGCATTAAAACCAGGAAATGTCGCATCAGGACTTTTGCTCATTACTTATTATTCTGTGTATATAAAATATAGATAATTTGTCTAATCTCTAGTTACATCAATATTGTTCTTGTAAAATAGTTGGTTTGTGACCAAGTATTAAGATTATAAAGATCGCTTATGTCATTTTGACTGCCAGGGACTCCCCATTCACTTACCATAGGCTTTTTCTGTAGAACTCCCGAGTCCGAATTAAAATAAATAAAAAAAAAATAGCAGCTGTACATGAAATGTTAATGTTGATTTAGCATCAACATGATTATTTACCGATATAAATACATGGTTTGATAACCTACAAGTAGGCGAAAGTCATTTTCTGCCAGGCGTATGTCTCTCCATCTACCCCGTCTTCAAGCCTCCATCCCTGGGCAGAGGTTGAATGATTGACTGGTGGTCGTGGAGCTCTGTGCAGTGCCGTCTCTTTACAGTCTAAAATCAATGGTTAAATTATTCCATAACACTGAAAATGATCAATTTTCCAATTAAAATCAAATTATGGTTAAGTGTGTAAATTACATTTATTCTGTTTGGACAAAGTGCAGTTAAGAAAAGGTGGAGATCAAGGAAGAATTTCTCTATGTCACATGTGAAGTGTAAAACTGGGAATTTCACCCAAGGAATCCATGATGAAGTGCTAAGATAACCACAATAATAACCCAGATTCGTATTGATGTGCTTACCGAGATAATCAAAATGCTTTCATTTTAAACCAACCTCTGAATTAAAACATTGGGTTCTGCAAAAGTCACAGATCAAATTGCAATGATTTTTAAAATAATCTATTATTCACACTGGATAAACAACAGTGGGACTGGAATACTGTACATCCAGTTTTGAGACATATTTCCTATGCACATATATGAACCTGAATGGCATAGAATAGCCTACGCAGCATTTATTCTGCATATCAGATATTGGAATATGTTCATATTGTCTAAAGAACCAAAAACAATATCTGTCTGGTCAAGCAGTAGATCATGTACGATTTGGTATTTTTGTTAGTAATATGTCTAAAAAGTCATTGCTCATAGTGGTGCGCAAATTGGCATGACAAGTGTCAAAATGCTCTTTTTTAAACTATATTGACATTCTTTTTCAATTACAATTTTACAATTGTGACAATATTGTCACACTTTAAATATTATTTTGTTATATAAATATATAGTTTGTATTACATTTGTTGGTTGTCTGATACATATTTAATATTTATTATATTTGCATTCATAGTGCTACAAGTGCTATGAAAAATAACCCATCATTTATTGTATTTTGGCATTTTATTAGAGATCTGTAGCATTATTATTTAATAGTTTAGAGTGGTGCTGTGACCTTGCATTTGCCATGCAGGCTTAAAGTGTTCTTCAGAGCTAAAATTGTTCTACATTGTCATTGGTAAAGTGTATTTGTAAAATGTATGTAGCCTATATTTTCACTTTCTTCTAAATGTGAATTAGCAAAAGTATAAAGTCCCTTTAAAAGCAAATATTCAACTGCAGCACTGCACCACACAATAACACAAGTTGGAATGAACTTCAGTTTATTGCATTAATATTATATTATATGGTGTGTAAACAGTTCATAGAGGTGTATAAAAATAACGAATTTAAAGAATCAGATACATCCATGTTCTTAATCTATTCAAAATGCTAATATGATAAAAACAGCTATGGTTTTATATTTCCTTTCCGAAAACACTGGGGGGGCAGACGATCCTATACCATCTATGCCTGGCATAGACTGTAAAAAGGCGAGTCTGCTGCCAACATAGCGATGCGCGTTCACCACGAGTAGCACGCACACGCACACACGCACGATGCTAGTTCATGTGTCGGTCGTCGCGCGTTCATGTGTTTGAGGGCAAAAATCCAGAATGCACAGGGCTCCTAAACCGGAAGGAGGAGTGGATTCGCCTCATGCGCTTCTGAGCAACTCAATGCAAGTGGACGGGAGGAGAACTTGGGTGCCGTCTCTATTCATATATACTCTAAGGCTATAACCCATCGTTTTTGTCATTTCGTCATTTTTTTCAAATCTTCAAAAATGATGAAAAACGGCACGCTATAGTATGCCGTACGATATGGGCTATAGCCCACGGTCCAAAATGATGAGAAACGAGGCTAACTTTTTTTTTCAAAATTTCAAAAAACATGGGCTATAACCCATCGTTTTTGTCATTTCGTCATTTTTTTCAAATCCTCAAAAATTATGAAAAACGGCACGCTATAGTATGCCGTACGATATGGGCTATAGCCCATGGTCCAAAATGATGAGAAACGAGGCTAACTTTTTTTTTCAAAATTTCAAAAAACATGGGCTATAACCCATCGTTTTTGTCATTTCGTCATTTTTTTCAAATCCTCAAAAATTATGAAAAACGGCACGCTATAGTATGCCGTACGATATGGGCTATAGCCCATGGTCCAAAATGATGAGAAACGAGGATAACCTTTTTTTTCAAAATTTCAAAAAACATGGGCTATAACCCATCGTTTTTGTCATTTCGTCATTTTTTCAAATCTTCAAAAATGATGAAAAACGGCGCGCTATAGTATGCCGTACGATATGGGCTATAGCCCACGGTCCAAAATGATGAGAAACGAGGCTAACTTTTTTTTTCAAAATTTCAAAAAACATGGGCTATAACCCATCGTTTTTGTCATTTCGTCATTTTTTTCAAATCCTCAAAAATGATGAAAAACGGCACGCTATAGTATGCCGTACGATATGGGCTATAGCCCATGGTCCAAAATGATGAGAAACGAGGCTAACTTTTTTTTTCAAAATTTCAAAAAACATGGGCTATAACCCATCGTTTTTGTCATTTCGTCATTTTTTTCAAATCTTCAAAAATGATGAAAAACTGCGCGCTATAGTATGCCGTACGATATGGGCTATAGCCCACGGTCCAAAATGATGAGAAACGAGGCTAACTTTTTTTTCCAAAATTTCAAAAAACATGGGCTATAACCCATCGTTTTTGTCATTTCGTCATTTTTTTCAAATCCTCAAAAATTTTGAAAAACGGCACGCTATAGTATGCCGTACGATATGGGCTATAGCCCATGGTCCAAAATGATGAGAAACGAGGATAACTTTTTTTTTCAAAATTTCAAAAAACATGGGCTATAACCCATCGTTTTTGTCATTTCGTAATTTTTTTCAATTCCTCAAAAATGATGAAAAACGGCACGCTATAGTATGCCGTACGATATGGGCTATAGCCCATGGTCCAAAATGATGAGAAACGAGGATAACTTTTTTTTTCAAAATTTCAAAAAACATGGGCTATAACCCATCGTTTTTGTCATTTCGTCATTTTTTTCAAATCTTCAAAAATGATGAAAAACTGCGCGCTATAGTATGCCGTACGATATGGGCTATAGCCCACGGTCCAAAATGATGAGAAACGAGGCTAACTTTTTTTTTCAAAATTTCAAAAAACATGGGCTATAACCCATCGTTTTTGTCATTTCGTCATTTTTTTCAAATCCTCAAAAATTTTGAAAAACGGCACGCTATAGTATGCCGTACGATATGGGCTATAGCCCATGGTCCAAAATGATGAGAAACGAGGATAACTTTTTTTTTCAAAATTTCAAAAAACATGGGCTATAACCCATCGTTTTTGTCATTTCGTCATTTTTTTCAAATCTTCAAAAATGATGAAAAACTGCGCGCTATAGTATGCCGTACGATATGGGCTATAGCCCACGGTCCAAAATGATGAGAAACGAGGCTAACTTTTTTTTTCAAAATTTCAAAAAACATGGGCTATAACCCATCGTTTTTGTCATTTCGTCATTTTTTTCAAATCTTCAAAAATGATGAAAAACGGCGCGCTATAGTATGCCGTACGATATGGGCTATAGCCCACGGTCCAAAATGATGAGAAACGAGTCTAACTTTTTTTTTCAAAATTTCAAAAAACATGGGCTATAACCCATCGTTTTTGTCATTTCGTCATTTTTTTCAAATCTTCAAAAATGATGAAAAACGGCACGCTATAGTATGCCGTACGATATGGGCTATAGCCCACGGTCCAAAATGATGAGAAACGAGGCTAACTTTTTTTTTCAAAATTTCAAAAAACATGGGCTATAACCCATCGTTTTTGTCATTTTGTCATTTTTTTCAAATCCTCAAAAATGATGAAAAACGGCACGCTATAGTATGCCGTACGATATGGGCTATAGCCCATGGTCCAAAATGATGAGAAACGAGGATAACTTTTTTTTTCAAAATTTCATAAAACATGGGCTATAACCCATCGTTTTTGTCATTTCGTCATTTTTTTCAAATCTTCAAAAATGATGAAAAACTGCGCGCTATAGTATGCCGTACGATATGGGCTATAGCCCACGGTCCAAAATGATGAGAAACGAGGCTAACTTTTTTTTTCAAAATTTCAAAAAACATGGGCTATAACCCATCGTTTTTGTCATTTCGTCATTTTTTTCAAATCCTCAAAAATTATGAAAAACGGCACGCTATAGTATGCCGTACGATATGGGCTATAGCCCATGGTCCAAAATGATGAGAAACGAGGATAACTTTTTTTTTCAAAATTTCAAAAAACATGGGCTATAACCCATCGTTTTTGTCATTTCGTCATTTTTTTCAAATCTTCAAAAATGATGAAAAACTGCGCGCTATAGTATGCCGTACGATATGGGCTATAGCCCACGGTCCAAAATGATGAGAAACGAGGCTAACTTTTTATTTCAAAATTTCAAAAAACATGGGCTATAACCCATCGTTTTTGTCATTTCGTCATTTTTTTCAAATCTTCAAAAATGATGAAAAACGGCGCGCTATAGTATGCCGTACGATATGGGCTATAGCCCATGGTCCAAAATGATGAGAAACGAGGCTAACTTTTTTTTTCAAAATTTCAAAAAACATGGGCTATAACCCATCGTTTTTGTCATTTCGTCATTTTTTTCAAATCTTCAAAAATGATGAAAAACTGCGCGCTATAGTATGCCGTACGATATGGGCTATAGCCCACGGTCCAAAATGATGAGAAACGAGGCTAACTTTTTTTTTCAAAATTTCAAAAAACATGGGCTATAACCCATCGTTTTTGTCATTTCGTCATTTTTTTCAAATCTTCAAAAATGATGAAAAACGGCACGCTATAGTATGCCGTACGATATGGGCTATAGCCCACGGTCCAAAATGATGAGAAACGAGGCTAACTTTTTTTTTCAAAATTTCAAAAAACATGGGCTATAACCCATCGTTTTTGTCATTTCGTCATTTTTTTCAAATCCTCAAAAATGATGAAAAACGGCACGCTATAGTATGCCGTACGATATGGGCTATAGCCCATGGTCCAAAATGATGAGAAACGAGGATAACTTTTTTTTTCAAAATTTCAAAAAACATGGGCTATAACCCATCGTTTTTGTCATTTCGTCATTTTTTTCAAATCTTCAAAAATGATGAAAAACTGCGCGCTATAGTATGCCGTACGATATGGGCTATAGCCCACGGTCCAAAATGATGAGAAACGAGGCTAACTTTTTTTTTCAAAATTTCAAAAAACATGGGCTATAACCCATCGTTTTTGTCATTTCGTCATTTTTTTCAAATCCTCAAAAATTATGAAAAACGGCACGCTATAGTATGCCGTACGATATGGGCTATAGCCCATGGTCCAAAATGATGAGAAACGAGGATAACTTTTTTTTTCAAAATTTCAAAAAACATGGGCTATAACCCATCGTTTTTGTCATTTCGTCATTTTTTTCAAATCTTCAAAAATGATGAAAAACTGCGCGCTATAGTATGCCGTACGGAGGCTGGGAGAGCATTATAGCAGAAGACATGGGACATGTGTCCCTCAGTGGTCATATATGACCGTTCCTCCCATCCAGTTGTCATGTATTTGACTGTCCAGTGATTGTGTATCCAATCCTGTGGTTTAGAAGGTTCCCTGTTTTTGTGATTAATATTTAATGTGTTCAGGTCCACTATGAAATGATCGTCAGAGTTTTACATACTCAATTCCCTGTAGTTTTCCCGATAGCGCGGCTATTTTGGTTCTTGTGGAAACATTCTACGAAGGTGTTTTGTATATGCATGGATGTGCTCATGCCATTATGAACAAATGTTTTGGTATACATTCGAAATTCGTTTTACTTATTACTTCGTATATTTGGGAACTGGTATTTGTCTGCGTGGTGCGCACAGTGCGCGCCCCGTTGCCTAACCCAGCCCTGTAGGTCCGTCAGCGCAGCCATTGGTGGGGAGCATTGCCGCCGCTCCGCTGTTGGTCGCCCGCTCCGCATCTCGCTCCTCCAACCAGCTTCTACACCTGCGCCCACCTGACGGCATAAAGGCGTCCTGAAGCCTTCACTCCGGGCCGCTGTCCAAACAGTCACTCCAGAGTGGAGCCGGCTAGAGGCAGCGTGCCCTCCGTGCAGCAAGAGAATGCACGGAGTATCACAATACAACCCCCCGTATAGCAAGAGTTGCTGTGATGAGTTATTGTGTCACTTCTATGTTCTGAGCACCTGGCCACGGAAGCCTGCTTTTTGTACAGTTTGTTAGATTAGAATAGAGTAGGCAATGGTAGGGCACTATTGTCACTTTATTTTCGATTGTTAGTTTAGTGTGCCTAAAACTCAAGAGGTTAGTTTTAGTATGCAGTTTTGATTATTTCCCTTAGTTGCTCCGTGTGTCATTTATGTTTGTAAAAGAGAACGTAATTCATATTGAATACTTATATATATTGTTCCTATCATTTGTACGCCACTGAATAAGCAATAAAACAACTTTGGCATTTTACCACCTTGCCTTCTTAACCGTCCTAGACTCGGTGAGTCGTAACAGTACTTTTGTGTTTCTCTTCTTTATTACTTTACTGTTGAAATGTAAAATTTACATTTCAACGAAAGGACCTGTAAATGACAACACAAAAACTATGGCACTGGTGTCGTACTTCTGGTTTACCGGAACGGGGTGCAACTCCCTGCAGTGCCCTGCTCAATTTGTTGTATTTACATGGTTCATTGGTCCATGGTCTCAGAGGTCATCGCTATAGTCTTCATCATTGTTGAGGATTTAAAAAAGGTGAAAATCGTGGAAAAGCGAAAGGCTATAGACAAATGGTCCAAAATGATGAAAAATGAGGATTAGAAAAAAAATAAAAAACATGGGCTATAACCCACCAAATAGTTGAATACACAAAAGCTAAGGCACTGGTACTTCTGGTTTACCTGAACGGGGTTCAACTCCCTGCAGTGCCCTGCTCAATGTGTTGTATTTTCCGCAATTTTTCTGCAATTTCCGCAATTTCCACAATTTCCAATTTCCGCTTTCCGCAATTTCCGCAATTTCTGCAATTTCGCAATTTTCAATTTCCGCAATTTTCAATTTTCAATTTCCGCAATTTGCAATTTCGCAATTTCCGCTTTCCGCAATTTCCGCAATTTTCAATTTCCGCAATTTCCGCAATTTGCAATTTCCGCAATTTCCGCTATTACCCATTGCTTTTTGCCGCAATTTTCCGCAATTCCTCGTGAATATTCCGCAATTTTTCCGCAACACTCCGCAATTCCTTCGTAATACTGCGCAATTCCTCCGCAATACTCTGCAATTTTTTTTCTCCAAAAATTAAAAAAACGATGGGCTATACGATGGGCTATAACCCCATAGCCTACGATATGGGCTATAGCCCATGGTCCAAAATGATGAGAAACGAGGATAAAAACATGGGCTATAACCCATCGTTTTTGTCATTTCGTCATTTTTTTCAAATCTTCAAAAATGATGAAAAACGGCGCGCTATAGTATGCCGTACGATATGGGCTATAGCCCACGGTCCAAAATGATGAGAAACGAGGCTAACTTTTTTTTTCAAAATTTCAAAAAACATGGGCTATAACCCATCGTTTTTGTCATTTCGTCATTTTTTTCAAATCCTCAAAAATGATGAAAAACAGCACGCTATAGTATGCCGTACGATATGGGCTATAGCCCATGGTCCAAAATGATGAGAAACGAGGCTAACTTTTTTTTTCAAAATTTCAAAAAACATGGGCTATAACCCATTGTTTTTGTCATTTTGTCATTTTTTTCAAATCTTCAAAAATGATGAAAAACTGCGCGCTATAGTATGCCGTACGATATGGGCTATAGCCCATGGTCCAAAATGATGAGAAACGAGGATAACTTTTTTTTTCAAAATTTCAAAAAACATGGGCTATAACCCATCGTTTTTGTCATTTCGTCATTTTTTTCAAATCTTCAAAAATGATGAAAAACTGCGCGCTATAGTATGCCGTACGATATGGGCTATAGCCCACGGTCCAAAATGATGAGAAACGAGGCTAACTTTTTTTTTCAAAATTTCAAAAAACATGGGCTATAACCCATCGTTTTTGTCATTTCGTCATTTTTTTCAAATCTTCAAAAAGGATGAAAAACGGCGCGCTATAGTATGCCGTACGATATGGGCTATAGCCCACGGTCCAAAATGATGAGAAACGAGGCTAACTTTTTTTTTCAAAATTTCAAAAAACATGGGCTATAACCCATCGTTTTTGTCATTTCGTCATTTTTTTCAAATCTTCAAAAAGGATGAAAAACGGCGCGCTATAGTATGCCGTACGATATGGGCTATAGCCCACGGTCCAAAATGATGAGAAACGAGGCTAACTTTTTTTTTCAAAATTTCAAAAAACATGGGCTATAACCCATCGTTTTTGTCATTTCGTCATTTTTTTCAAATCTTCAAAAATGATGAAAAACGGCGCGCTATAGTATGCCGTACGATATGGGCTATAGCCCACGGTCCAAAATGATGAGAAACGAGGCTAACTTCTTTTTTCAAAATTTCAAAAAACATGGGCTATAACCCATCGTTTTTGTCATTTCGTCATTTTTTTCAAATCTTCAAAAATGATGAAAAACTGCGCGCTATAGTATGCCGTACGATATGGGCTATAGCCCATGGTCCAAAATGATGAGAAACGAGGATAACTTTTTTTTTCAAAATTTCAAAAAACATGGGCTATAACCCATCGTTTTTGTCATTTCGTCATTTTTTTCAAATCTTCAAAAATTATGAAAAACTGCGCGCTATAGTATGCCGTACGATATGGGCTAAAGCCCACGGTCCAAAATGATGAGAAACGAGGATAACTTTTTTTTTCAAAATTTCAAAAAACATGGGCTATAACCCATCGTTTTTGTCATTTCGTCATTTTTTTCAAATCTTCAAAAATGATGAAAAACGGCGCGCTATAGTATGCCGTACGATATGGGCTATAGCCCATGGTCCAAAATGATGAGAAACGAGGATAACTTTTTTTTTCAAAATTTCAAAAAACATGGGCTATAACCCATCGTTTTTGTCATTTCGTCATTTTTTTCAAATCTTCAAAAATGATGAAAAACGGCGCGCTATAGTATGCCGTACGATATGGGCTATAGCCCACGGTCCAAAATGATGAGAAACGAGGCTAACTTTTTTTTTCAAAATTTCAAAAAACATGGGCTATAACCCATCGTTTTTGTCATTTCGTCATTTTTTTCAAATCCTCAAAAATGATGAAAAACGGCACGCTATAGTATGCCGTACGATATGGGCTATAGCCCATGGTCCAAAATGATGAGAAACGAGGATAACTTTTTTTTTCAAAATTTCAAAAAACATGGGCTATAACCCATCGTTTTTGTCATTTCGTCATTTTTTTCAAATCTTCAAAAATGATGAAAAACGGCGCGCTATAGTATGCCGTACGATATGGGCTATAGCCCACGGTCCAAAATGATGAGAAACGAGGCTAACTTTTTTTTTCAAAATTTCAAAAAACATGGGCTATAACCCATCGTTTTTGTCATTTCGTCATTTTTTTCAAATCTTCAAAAATGATGAAAAACTGTGCGCTATAGTATGCCGTACGATATGGGCTATAGCCCACGGTCCAAAATGATGAGAAACGAGGCTAACTTTTTTTTCAAAAATTCAAAAAACATGGGCTATAACCCATTGTTTTTGTCATTTCGTCATTTTTTTCAAATCTTCAAAAATGATGAAAAACGGCGCGCTATAGTATGCCGTACGATATGGGCTATAGCCCACGGTCCAAAATGATGAGAAACGAGGCTAACTTTTTTTTTCAAAATTTCAAAAAACATGGGCTATAACCCATCGTTTTTGTCATTTCGTCATTTTTTTCAAATCTTCAAAAATGATGAAAAACTGCGCGCTATAGTATGCCGTACGATATGGGCTATAGCCCATGGTCCAAAATGATGAGAAACGAGGATAACTTTTTTTTTCAAATTTTCAAAAAACATGGGCTATAACCCATCGTTTTTGTCATTTCGTCATTTTTTTCAAATCTTCAAAAATGATGAAAAACTGCGCGCTATAGTATGCCGTACGATATGGGCTATAGCCCACGGTCCAAAATTATGAGAAACGAGGCTAACTTTTTTTTTCAAAATTTCAAAAAACATGGGCTATAACCCATCGTTTTTGTCATTTCGTCATTTTTTTCAAATCTTCAAAAATGATGAAAAACGGCGCGCTATAGTATGCCGTACGATATGGGCTATAGCCCACGGTCCAAAATGATGAGAAACGAGGCTAATTTTTTTTTTTTTAATTTCAAAAAACATGGGCTATAACCTATCGTTTTTGTCATTTCGTCATTTTTTTCAAATCTTCAAAAATGATGAAAAACGGCGCGCTATAGTATGCCGTACGATATGGGCTATAGCCCACGGTCCAAAATGATGAGAAACGAGGCTAACTTTTTTTTTCAAAATTTCAAAAAACATGGGCTATAACCCATCGTTTTTGTCATTTCGTCATTTTTTTCAAATCTTCAAAAATGATGAAAAACTGTGCGCTATAGTATGCCGTACGATATGGGCTATAGCCCATGGTCCAAAATGATGAGAAACGAGGATAACTTTTTTTTCCAAAATTTCAAAAAACATGGGCTATAACCCATCGTTTTTGTCATTTTGTCATTTTTTTCAAATCTTCAAAAATGATGAAAAACTGCGCGCTATAGTATGCCGTACGATATGGGCTATAGCCCACGGTCCAAAATGATGAGAAACGAGGCTAACTTTTTTTTTCAAAAAATCAAAAAACATGGGCTATAAGTTTATAACCCATCGTTTTTGTCATTTCGTCATTTTTTTCAAATCTTCAAAAATGATGAAAAACGGCGCGCTATAGTATGCCGTACGATATGGGCTATAGCCCACGGTCCAAAATGATGAGAAACGAGGCTAACTTTTTTTTTCAAAATTTCAAAAAACATGGGCTATAACCCATCGTTTTTGTCATTTCGTCATATTTTTCAAATCTTCAAAAATGATGAAAAACTGTGCGCTATAGTATGCCGTACGATATGGGCTATAGCCCATGGTCCAAAATGATGAGAAACGAGGCTAACTTTTTTTTCCAAAATTTAAAAAAACATGGGCTATAACCCATCGTTTGTCATTTCGTCATTTTTTTCAAATCTTCAAAAATGATGAAAAACGGCGCGCTATAGTATGCCGTACGATATGGGCTATAGCCCACGGTCCAAAATGATGAGAAACGAGGATAACTTTTTTTTTCAAATTTTCAAAAAACATGGGCTATAACCCATCGTTTTTGTCATTTCGTCATTTTTTTCAAATCTTCAAAAATGATGAAAAACTGCGCGCTATAGTATGCCGTACGATATGGGCTATAGCCCACGGTCCAAAATTATGAGAAACGAGGCTAACTTTTTTTTTCAAAATTTCAAAAAACATGGGCTATAACCCATCGTTTTTGTCATTTCGTCATTTTTTTCAAATCTTCAAAAATGATGAAAAACGGCGCGCTATAGTATGCCGTACGATATGGGCTATAGCCCACGGTCCAAAATGATGAGAAACGAGGCTAACTTTTTTTTTTTTAATTTCAAAAAACATGGGCTATAACCCATCGTTTTTGTCATTTCGTCATTTTTTTCAAATCTTCAAAAATGATGAAAAACGGCGCGCTATAGTATGCCGTACGATATGGGCTATAGCCCACGGTCCAAAATGATGAAAAACGAGGCTAACTTTTTTTTTCAAAATTTCAAAAAACATGGGCTATAACCCATCGTTTTTGTCATTTCGTCATTTTTTTCAAATCTTCAAAAATGATGAAAAACTGTGCGCTATAGTATGCCGTACGATATGGGCTATAGCCCATGGTCCAAAATGATGAGAAACGAGGATAACTCTTTTTTTCAAAATTTCAAAAAACATGGGCTATAACCCATCGTTTTTGTCATTTCGTCATTTTTTTCAAATCTTCAAAAATGATGAAAAACTGCGCGCTATAGTATGCCGTACGATATGGGCTATAGCCCACGGTCCAAAATGATGAGAAACGAGGCTAACTTTTTTTTTCAAAAAATCAAAAAACATGGGCTATAAGTTTATAACCCATCGTTTTTGTCATTTTGTCATTTTTTTCAAATCTTCAAAAATGATGAAAAACGGCGCGCTATAGTATGCCGTACGATATGGGCTATAGCCCACGGTCCAAAATGATGAGAAACGAGGCTAACTTTTTTTTTCAAAATTTCAAAAAACATGGGCTATAACCCATCGTTTTTGTCATTTCGTCATATTTTTCAAATCTTCAAAAATGATGAAAAACTGTGCGCTATAGTATGCCGTACGATATGGGCTATAGCCCATGGTCCAAAATGATGAGAAACGAGGATAACTTTTTTTTTCAAAATTTCAAAAAACATGGGCTATAACCCATCGTTTTTGTCATTTCGTTATTTTTTTCAAATCTTCAAAAATGATGAAAAACTGTGCGCTATAGTATGCCGTACGATATGGGCTATAGCCCACGGTCCAAAATGATGAGAAACGAGGCTAACTTTTTTTTTCAAAAATTCAAAAAACATGGGCTATAACCCATCGTTTTTGTCATTTCGTCATTTTTTTCAAATCTTCAAAAATGATGAAAAACGGCGCGCTATAGTATGCCGTACGATATGGGCTATAGCCCACAGTCCAAAATGATGAGAAACGAGGCTAACTTTTTTTTTCAAAATTTCAAAAAACATGGGCTATAACCCATCGTTTTTGTCATTTCGTCATTTTTTTCAAATCCTCAAAAATGATGAAAAACGGCGCGCTATAGTATGCCGTACGATATGGGCTATAGCCCACGGTCCAAAATGATGAGAAACGAGGCTAACTTTTTTTTTCAAAATTTCAAAAAACATGGGCTATAACCCATCGTTTTTGTCATTTCGTCATATTTTTCAAATCTTCAAAAATGATGAAAAACTGTGCGCTATAGTATGCCGTACGATATGGGCTATAGCCCATGGTCCAAAATGATGAGAAACGAGGATAACTTTTCTTTTCAAAATTTCAAAAAACATGGGCTATAACCCATCGTTTTTGTCATTTCGTCATTTTTTTCAAATCTTCAAAAATGATGAAAAACTGTGCGCTATAGTATGCCGTACGATATGGGCTATAGCCCACGGTCCAAAATGATGAGAAACGAGGCTAACTTTTTTTTTCAAAAATTCAAAAAACATGGGCTATAACCCATCGTTTTTGTCATTTCGTCATTTTTTTCAAATCTTCAAAAATGATGAAAAACGGCGCGCTATAGTATGCCGTACGATATGGGCTATAGCCCACGGTCCAAAATGATGAGAAACGAGGCTAACTTTTTTTTTCAAAATTTCAAAAAACATGGGCTATAACCCATCGTTTTTGTCATTTTGTCATTTTTTTCAAATCCTCAAAAATGATGAAAAACGGCGCGCTATAGTATGCCGTACGATATGGGCTATAGCCCATGGTCCAAAATGATGAGAAACGAGGCTAACTTTTTTTTTCAAAATTTCAAAAAACATGGGCTATAACCCATCGTTTTTGTCATTTCGTCATTTTTTTCAAATCTTCAAAAATGATGAAAAACGGCGCGCTATAGTATGCCGTACGATATGGGCTATAGCCCACGGTCCAAAATGATGAGAAACGAGGCTAACTTTTTTTTTCAAAATTTCAAAAAACATGGGCTATAACCCATCGTTTTTGTCATTTCGTCATATTTTTCAAATCTTCAAAAATGATGAAAAACTGTGCGCTATAGTATGCCGTACGATATGGGCTATAGCCCATGGTCCAAAATGATGAGAAACGAGGATAACTTTTTTTTTCAAAATTTCAAAAAACATGGGCTATAACCCATCGTTTTTGTCATTTCGTCATTTTTTTCAAATCTTCAAAAATGATGAAAAACTGTGCGCTATAGTATGCCGTACGATATGGGCTATAGCCCATGGTCCAAAATGATGAGAAACGAGGATAACTTTTTTTTTCAAAATTTCAAAAAACATGGGCTATAACCCATCGTTTTTGTCATTTCGTCATTTTTTTCAAATCTTCAAAAATGATGAAAAACTGCGCGCTATAGTATGCCGTACGATATGGGCTATAGCCCACGGTCCAAAATGATGAGAAACGAGGCTAACTTTTTTTTTCAAAAAATCAAAAAACATGGGCTATAAGTTTATAACCCATCGTTTTTGTCATTTCGGCCTTTTTTTCAAATCTTCAAAAATGATGAAAAACGGCGCGCTATAGTATGCCGTACGATATGGGCTATAGCCCACGGTCCAAAATGATGAGAAACGAGGCTAACTTTTTTTTTCAAAATTTCAAAAAACATGGGCTATAACCCATCGTTTTTGTCATTTCGTCATATTTTTCAAATCTTCAAAAATGATGAAAAACGGCGCGCTATAGTATGCCGTACGATATGGGCTATAGCCCACGGTCCAAAATGATGAGAAACGAGGCTAACTTTTTTTTTCAAAATTTCAAAAAACATGGGCTATAACCCATCGTTTTTGTCATTTCGTCATTTTTTTCAAATCTTCAAAAATGATGAAAAACGGCGCGCTATAGTATGCCGTACGATATGGGCTATAGCCCACGGTCCAAAATGATGAGAAATGAGGCTAACTTTTTTTTTTTTAATTTCAAAAAACATGGGCTATAACCCATCGTTTTTGTCATTTCGTCATTTTTTTCAAATCTTCAAAAATGATGAAAAACGGCGCGCTATAGTATGCCGTACGATATGGGCTATAGCCCACGGTCCAAAATGATGAGAAACGAGGCTAACTTTTTTTTTCAAAATTTCAAAAAACATGGGCTATAACCCATCGTTTTTGTCATTTCGTCATTTTTTTCAAATCTTCAAAAATGATGAAAAACTGTGCGCTATAGTATGCCGTACGATATGGGCTATAGCCCATGGTCCAAAATGATGAGAAACGAGGATAACTCTTTTTTTCAAAATTTCAAAAAACATGGGCTATAACCCATCGTTTTTGTCATTTCGTCATTTTTTTCAAATCTTCAAAAATGATGAAAAACTGCGCGCTATAGTATGCCGTACGATATGGGCTATAGCCCACGGTCCAAAATGATGAGAAACGAGGCTAACTTTTTTTTTCAAAATTTCAAAAAACATGGGCTATAACCCATCGTTTTTGTCATTTCGTCATTTTTTTCAAATCTTCAAAAATGATGAAAAACGGCGCGCTATAGTATGCCGTACGATATGGGCTATAGCCCACGGTCCAAAATGATGAGAAACGAGGCTAACTTTTTTTTTTTTAATTTAAAAAAACATGGGCTATAACCCATCGTTTTTGTCATTTCGTCATTTTTTTCAAATCTTCAAAAATGATGAAAAACTGCGCGCTATAGTATGCCGTACGATATAGGCTATAGCCCACGGTCCAAAATGATGAGAAACGAGGCTAACTTTTTTTTTCAAAATTTCAAAAAACATGGGCTATAACCCATCGTTTTTGTCATTTCGTCATTTTTTTCAAATCTTCAAAAATGATGAAAAACTGCGCGCTATAGTATGCCGTACGATATGGGCTATAGCCCATGGTCCAAAATGATGAGAAACGAGGATAACTTTTTTTTTCAAAATTTCAAAAAACATGGGCTATAACCCATCGTTTTTGTCATTTCGTCATTTTTTTCAAATCTTCAAAAATGATGAAAAACGGCGCGCTATAGTATGCCGTACGATATGGGCTATAGCCCACGGTCCAAAATGATGAGAAACGAGGCTAACTTTTTTTTCAAAAAATCAAAAAACATGGGCTATAAGTTTATAACCCATCGTTTTTGTCATTTCGTCATTTTTTTCAAATCTTCAAAAATTATGAAAAACGGCGCGCTATAGTATGCCGTACGATATGGGCTATAGCCCACGGTCCAAAATGATGAGAAACGAGGCTAACTTTTTTTTTCAAAATTTCAAAAAACATGGGCTATAACCCATCGTTTTTGTCATTTCGTCATATTTTTCAAATCTTCAAAAATGATGAAAAACTGTGCGCTATAGTATGCCGTACGATATGGGCTATAGCCCATGGTCCAAAATGATGAGAAACGAGGCTAACTTTTTTTTTCAAAATTTCAAAAAACATGGGCTATAACCCATCGTTTTTGTCATTTCGTCATTTTTTTCAAATCTTCAAAAATGATGAAAAACTGTGCGCTATAGTATGCCGTACGATATGGGCTATAGCCCATGGTCCAAAATGATGAGAAACGAGGATAACTCTTTTTTTCAAAATTTCAAAAAACATGGGCTATAACCCATCGTTTTTGTCATTTCGTCATTTTTTTCAAATCTTCAAAAATGATGAAAAACTGCGCGCTATAGTATGCCGTACGATATGGGCTATAGCCCACGGTCCAAAATGATGAGAAACGAGGCTAACTTTTTTTTTCAAAATTTCAAAAAACATGGGCTATAACCCATCGTTTTTGTCATTTCGTCATTTTTTTCAAATCTTCAAAAATGATGAAAAACGGCGCGCTATAGTATGCCGTACGATATGGGCTATAGCCCACGGTCCAAAATGATGAGAAACGAGGCTAACTTTTTTTTTTTTAATTTAAAAAAACATGGGCTATAACCCATCGTTTTTGTCATTTCGTCATTTTTTTCAAATCTTCAAAAATGATGAAAAACTGCGCGCTATAGTATGCCGTACGATATAGGCTATAGCCCACGGTCCAAAATGATGAGAAACGAGGCTAACTTTTTTTTTCAAAATTTCAAAAAACATGGGCTATAACCCATCGTTTTTGTCATTTCGTCATTTTTTTCAAATCTTCAAAAATGATGAAAAACTGCGCGCTATAGTATGCCGTACGATATGGGCTATAGCCCATGGTCCAAAATGATGAGAAACGAGGATAACTTTTTTTTTCAAAATTTCAAAAAACATGGGCTATAACCCATCGTTTTTGTCATTTCGTCATTTTTTTCAAATCTTCAAAAATGATGAAAAACGGCGCGCTATAGTATGCCGTACGATATGGGCTATAGCCCACGGTCCAAAATGATGAGAAACGAGGCTAACTTTTTTTTCAAAAAATCAAAAAACATGGGCTATAAGTTTATAACCCATCGTTTTTGTCATTTCGTCATTTTTTTCAAATCTTCAAAAATTATGAAAAACGGCGCGCTATAGTATGCCGTACGATATGGGCTATAGCCCACGGTCCAAAATGATGAGAAACGAGGCTAACTTTTTTTTTCAAAATTTCAAAAAACATGGGCTATAACCCATCGTTTTTGTCATTTCGTCATATTTTTCAAATCTTCAAAAATGATGAAAAACTGTGCGCTATAGTATGCCGTACGATATGGGCTATAGCCCATGGTCCAAAATGATGAGAAACGAGGATAACTTTTCTTTTCAAAATTTCAAAAAACATGGGCTATAACCCATCGTTTTTGTCATTTCGTCATTTTTTTCAAATCTTCAAAAATGATGAAAAACTGTGCGCTATAGTATGCCGTACGATATGGGCTATAGCCCACGGTCCAAAATGATGAGAAACGAGGCTAACTTTTTTTTTCAAAAATTCAAAAAACATGGGCTATAACCCATCGTTTTTGTCATTTCGTCATTTTTTTCAAATCTTCAAAAATGATGAAAAACGGCGCGCTATAGTATGCCGTACGATATGGGCTATAGCCCACGGTCCAAAATGATGAGAAACGAGGCTAACTTTTTTTTTCAAAATTTCAAAAAACATGGGCTATAACCCATCGTTTTTGTCATTTCGTCATTTTTTTCAAATCCTCAAAAATGATGAAAAACGGCGCGCTATAGTATGCCGTACGATATGGGCTATAGCCCATGGTCCAAAATGATGAGAAACGAGGCTAACTTTTTTTTTCAAAATTTCAAAAAACATGGGCTATAACCCATCGTTTTTGTCATTTCGTCATTTTTTTCAAATCTTCAAAAATGATGAAAAACGGCGCGCTATAGTATGCCGTACGATATGGGCTATAGCCCACGGTCCAAAATGATGAGAAACGAGGCTAACTTTTTTTTTCAAAATTTCAAAAAACATGGGCTATAACCCATCGTTTTTGTCATTTCGTCATATTTTTCAAATCTTCAAAAATGATGAAAAACTGTGCGCTATAGTATGCCGTACGATATGGGCTATAGCCCATGGTCCAAAATGATGAGAAACGAGGATAACTTTTTTTTTCAAAATTTCAAAAAACATGGGCTATAACCCATCGTTTTTGTCATTTCGTCATTTTTTTCAAATCTTCAAAAATGATGAAAAACTGTGCGCTATAGTATGCCGTACGATATGGGCTATAGCCCATGGTCCAAAATGATGAGAAACGAGGATAACTTTTTTTTTCAAAATTTCAAAAAACATGGGCTATAACCCATCGTTTTTGTCATTTCGTCATTTTTTTCAAATCTTCAAAAATGATGAAAAACTGCGCGCTATAGTATGCCGTACGATATGGGCTATAGCCCACGGTCCAAAATGATGAGAAACGAGGCTAACTTTTTTTTTCAAAAAATCAAAAAACATGGGCTATAAGTTTATAACCCATCGTTTTTGTCATTTCGGCCTTTTTTTCAAATCTTCAAAAATGATGAAAAACGGCGCGCTATAGTATGCCGTACGATATGGGCTATAGCCCACGGTCCAAAATGATGAGAAACGAGGCTAACTTTTTTTTTCAAAATTTCAAAAAACATGGGCTATAACCCATCGTTTTTGTCATTTCGTCATATTTTTCAAATCTTCAAAAATGATGAAAAACGGCGCGCTATAGTATGCCGTACGATATGGGCTATAGCCCACGGTCCAAAATGATGAGAAACGAGGCTAACTTTTTTTTTCAAAATTTCAAAAAACATGGGCTATAACCCATCGTTTTTGTCATTTCGTCATTTTTTTCAAATCTTCAAAAATGATGAAAAACGGCGCGCTATAGTATGCCGTACGATATGGGCTATAGCCCACGGTCCAAAATGATGAGAAACGAGGCTAACTTTTTTTTTTTTAATTTCAAAAAACATGGGCTATAACCCATCGTTTTTGTCATTTCGTCATTTTTTTCAAATCTTCAAAAATGATGAAAAACGGCGCGCTATAGTATGCCGTACGATATGGGCTATAGCCCACGGTCCAAAATGATGAGAAACGAGGCTAACTTTTTTTTTCAAAATTTCAAAAAACATGGGCTATAACCCATCGTTTTTGTCATTTCGTCATTTTTTTCAAATCTTCAAAAATGATGAAAAACTGTGCGCTATAGTATGCCGTACGATATGGGCTATAGCCCATGGTCCAAAATGATGAGAAACGAGGATAACTCTTTTTTTCAAAATTTCAAAAAACATGGGCTATAACCCATCGTTTTTGTCATTTCGTCATTTTTTTCAAATCTTCAAAAATGATGAAAAACTGCGCGCTATAGTATGCCGTACGATATGGGCTATAGCCCACGGTCCAAAATGATGAGAAACGAGGCTAACTTTTTTTTTCAAAAAATCAAAAAACATGGGCTATAAGTTTATAACCCATCGTTTTTGTCATTTCGTCATTTTTTTCAAATCTTCAAAAATGATGAAAAACGGCGCGCTATAGTATGCCGTACGATATGGGCTATAGCCCACGGTCCAAAATGATGAGAAACGAGGCTAACTTTTTTTTTCAAAATTTCAAAAAACATGGGCTATAACCCATCGTTTTTGTCATTTCGTCATATTTTTCAAATCTTCAAAAATGATGAAAAACTGTGCGCTATAGTATGCCGTACGATATGGGCTATAGCCCATGGTCCAAAATGATGAGAAACGAGGATAACTTTTTTTTTCAAAATTTCAAAAAACATGGGCTATAACCCATCGTTTTTGTCATTTCGTTATTTTTTTCAAATCTTCAAAAATGATGAAAAACTGTGCGCTATAGTATGCCGTACGATATGGGCTATAGCCCACGGTCCAAAATGATGAGAAACGAGGCTAACTTTTTTTTTCAAAAATTCAAAAAACATGGGCTATAACCCATCGTTTTTGTCATTTCGTCATTTTTTTCAAATCTTCAAAAATGATGAAAAACGGCGCGCTATAGTATGCCGTACGATATGGGCTATAGCCCACGGTCCAAAATGATGAGAAACGAGGCTAACTTTTTTTTTCAAAATTTCAAAAAACATGGGCTATAACCCATCGTTTTTGTCATTTCGTCATTTTTTTCAAATCCTCAAAAATGATGAAAAACGGCGCGCTATAGTATGCCGTACGATATGGGCTATAGCCCATGGTCCAAAATGATGAGAAACGAGGCTAACTTTTTTTTTTCAAAATTTCAAAAAACATGGGCTATAACCCATCGTTTTTGTCATTTCGTCATTTTTTTCAAATCTTCAAAAATGATGAAAAACGGCGCGCTATAGTATGCCGTACGATATGGGCTATAGCCCACGGTCCAAAATGATGAGAAACGAGGCTAACTTTTTTTTTCAAAATTTCAAAAAACATGAGCTATAACCCATCGTTTTTGTCATTTCGTCATATTTTTCAAATCTTCAAAAATGATGAAAAACTGTGCGCTATAGTATGCCGTACGATATGGGCTATAGCCCATGGTCCAAAATGATGAGAAACGAGGATAACTTTTTTTTTCAAAATTTCAAAAAACATGGGCTATAACCCATCGTTTTTGTCATTTCGTCATTTTTTTCAAATCTTCAAAAATGATGAAAAACTGTGCGCTATAGTATGCCGTACGATATGGGCTATAGCCCATGGTCCAAAATGATGAGAAACGAGGATAACTTTTTTTTTCAAAATTTCAAAAAACATGGGCTATAACCCATCGTTTTTGTCATTTCGTCATTTTTTTCAAATCTTCAAAAATGATGAAAAACTGTGCGCTATAGTATGCCGTACGATATGGGCTATAGCCCATGGTCCAAAATGATGAGAAACGAGGATAACTTTTTTTTTCAAAATTTCAAAAAACATGGGCTATAACCCATCGTTTTTGTCATTTCGTCATTTTTTTCAAATCTTCAAAAATGATGAAAAACTGTGCGCTATAGTATGCCGTACGATATGGGCTATAGCCCATGGTCCAAAATGATGAGAAACGAGGATAACTCTTTTTTTCAAAATTTCAAAAAACATGGGCTATAACCCATCGTTTTTGTCATTTCGTCATTTTTTTCAAATCTTCAAAAATGATGAAAAACTGCGCGCTATAGTATGCCGTACGATATGGGCTATAGCCCACGGTCCAAAATGATGAGAAACGAGGCTAACTTTTTTTTTCAAAAAATCAAAAAACATGGGCTATAAGTTTATAACCCATCGTTTTTGTCATTTCGTCATTTTTTTCAAATCTTCAAAAATGATGAAAAACGGCGCGCTATAGTATGCCGTACGATATGGGCTATAGCCCACGGTCCAAAATGATGAGAAACGAGGCTAACTTTTTTTTTCAAAATTTCAAAAAACATGGGCTATAACCCATCGTTTTTGTCATTTCGTCATATTTTTCAAATCTTCAAAAATGATGAAAAACTGTGCGCTATAGTATGCCGTACGATATGGGCTATAGCCCATGGTCCAAAATGATGAGAAACGAGGATAACTTTTTTTTTCAAAATTTCAAAAAACATGGGCTATAACCCATCGTTTTTGTCATTTCGTTATTTTTTTCAAATCTTCAAAAATGATGAAAAACTGTGCGCTATAGTATGCCGTACGATATGGGCTATAGCCCACGGTCCAAAATGATGAGAAACGAGGCTAACTTTTTTTTTCAAAAATTCAAAAAACATGGGCTATAACCCATCGTTTTTGTCATTTCGTCATTTTTTTCAAATCTTCAAAAATGATGAAAAACGGCGCGCTATAGTATGCCGTACGATATGGGCTATAGCCCACAGTCCAAAATGATGAGAAACGAGGCTAACTTTTTTTTTCAAAATTTCAAAAAACATGGGCTATAACCCATCGTTTTTGTCATTTCGTCATTTTTTTCAAATCCTCAAAAATGATGAAAAACGGCGCGCTATAGTATGCCGTACGATATGGGCTATAGCCCACGGTCCAAAATGATGAGAAACAAGGCTAACTTTTTTTTTCAAAATTTCAAAAAACATGGGCTATAACCCATCGTTTTTGTCATTTCGTCATTTTTTTTAAATCTTCAAAAATGATGAAAAACGGCGCGCTATAGTATGCCGTACGATATGGGCTATAGCCCACGGTCCAAAATGATGAGAAACGAGGCTAACTTTTTTTTTTTTAATTTAAAAAAACATGGGCTATAACCCATCGTTTTTGTCATTTCGTCATTTTTTTCAAATCTTCAAAAATGATGAAAAACTGCGCGCTATAGTATGCCGTACGATATAGGCTATAGCCCACGGTCCAAAATGATGAGAAACGAGGCTAACTTTTTTTTTCAAAATTTCAAAAAACATGGGCTATAACCCATCGTTTTTGTCATTTCGTCATTTTTTTCAAATCTTCAAAAATGATGAAAAACTGCGCGCTATAGTATGCCGTACGATATGGGCTATAGCCCATGGTCCAAAATGATGAGAAACGAGGATAACTTTTTTTTTCAAAATTTCAAAAAACATGGGCTATAACCCATCGTTTTTGTCATTTCGTCATTTTTTTCAAATCTTCAAAAATGATGAAAAACGGCGCGCTATAGTATGCCGTACGATATGGGCTATAGCCCACGGTCCAAAATGATGAGAAACGAGGCTAACTTTTTTTTCAAAAAATCAAAAAACATGGGCTATAAGTTTATAACCCATCGTTTTTGTCATTTCGTCATTTTTTTCAAATCTTCAAAAATTATGAAAAACGGCGCGCTATAGTATGCCGTACGATATGGGCTATAGCCCACGGTCCAAAATGATGAGAAACGAGGCTAACCTTTTTTTTCAAAATTTCAAAAAACATGGGCTATAACCCATCGTTTTTGTCATATTTTTCAAATCTTCAAAAATGATGAAAAACTGTGCGCTATAGTATGCCGTACGATATGGGCTATAGCCCATGGTCCAAAATGATGAGAAACGAGGATAACTTTTCTTTTCAAAATTTAAAAAAACATGGGCTATAACCCATCGTTTTTGTCATTTCGTCATTTTTTTCAAATCTTCAAAAATGATGAAAAACTGTGCGCTATAGTATGCCGTACGATATGGGCTATAGCCCACGGTCCAAAATGATGAGAAACGAGGCTAACTTTTTTTTTCAAAAATTCAAAAAACATGGGCTATAACCCATCGTTTTTGTCATTTCGTCATTTTTTTCAAATCTTCAAAAATGATGAAAAACGGCGCGCTATAGTATGCCGTACGATATGGGCTATAGCCCACGGTCCAAAATGATGAGAAACGAGGCTAACTTTTTTTTTCAAAATTTCAAAAAACATGGGCTATAACCCATCGTTTTTGTCATTTCGTCATTTTTTTCAAATCCTCAAAAATGATGAAAAACGGCGCGCTATAGTATGCCGTACGATATGGGCTATAGCCCATGGTCCAAAATGATGAGAAACGAGGCTAACTTTTTTTTTCAAAATTTCAAAAAACATGGGCTATAACCCATCGTTTTTGTCATTTCGTCATATTTTTCAAATCTTCAAAAATGATGAAAAACTGTGCGCTATAGTATGCCGTACGATATGGGCTATAGCCCATGGTCCAAAATGATGAGAAACGAGGATAACTTTTTTTTTCAAAATTTCAAAAAACATGGGCTATAACCCATCGTTTTTGTCATTTCGTCATTTTTTTCAAATCTTCAAAAATGATGAAAAACTGCGCGCTATAGTATGCCGTACGATATGGGCTATAGCCCACGGTCCAAAATGATGAGAAACGAGGCTAACTTTTTTTTTCAAAAAATCAAAAAACATGGGCTATAAGTTTATAACCCATCGTTTTTGTCATTTCGGCCTTTTTTTCAAATCTTCAAAAATGATGAAAAACGGCGCGCTATAGTATGCCGTACGATATGGGCTATAGCCCACGGTCCAAAATGATGAGAAACGAGGCTAACTTTTTTTTTCAAAATTTCAAAAAACATGGGCTATAACCCATCGTTTTTGTCATTTCGTCATATTTTTCAAATCTTCAAAAATGATGAAAAACGGCGCGCTATAGTATGCCGTACGATATGGGCTATAGCCCACGGTCCAAAATGATGAGAAACGAGGCTAACTTTTTTTTTCAAAATTTCAAAAAACATGGGCTATAACCCATCGTTTTTGTCATTTCGTCATTTTTTTCAAATCTTCAAAAATGATGAAAAACGGCGCGCTATAGTATGCCGTACGATATGGGCTATAGCCCACGGTCCAAAATGATGAGAAACGAGGCTAACTTTTTTTTTTTTAATTTAAAAAAACATGGGCTATAACCCATCGTTTTTGTCATTTCGTCATTTTTTTCAAATCTTCAAAAATGATGAAAAACGGCGCGCTATAGTATGCCGTACGATATGGGCTATAGCCCACGGTCCAAAATGATGAGAAACGAGGCTAACTTTTTTTTTCAAAATTTCAAAAAACATGGGCTATAACCCATCGTTTTTGTCATTTCGTCATTTTTTTCAAATCTTCAAAAATGATGAAAAACTGTGCGCTATAGTATGCCGTACGATATGGGCTATAGCCCATGGTCCAAAATGATGAGAAACGAGGATAACTCTTTTTTTCAAAATTTCAAAAAACATGGGCTATAACCCATCGTTTTTGTCATTTCGTCATTTTTTTCAAATCTTCAAAAATGATGAAAAACTGCGCGCTATAGTATGCCGTACGATATGGGCTATAGCCCACGGTCCAAAATGATGAGAAACGAGGCTAACTTTTTTTTTCAAAAAATCAAAAAACATGGGCTATAAGTTTATAACCCATCGTTTTTGTCATTTCGTCATTTTTTTCAAATCTTCAAAAATGATGAAAAACGGCGCGCTATAGTATGCCGTACGATATGGGCTATAGCCCACGGTCCAAAATGATGAGAAACGAGGCTAACTTTTTTTTTCAAAAATTCAAAAAACATGGGCTATAACCCATCGTTTTTGTCATTTCGTCATTTTTTTCAAATCTTCAAAAATGATGAAAAACGGCGCGCTATAGTATGCCGTACGATATGGGCTATAGCCCACGGTCCAAAATGATGAGAAACGAGGCTAACTTTTTTTTTCAAAATTTCAAAAAACATGGGCTATAACCCATCGTTTTTGTCATTTCGTCATTTTTTTCAAATCCTCAAAAATGATGAAAAACGGCGCGCTATAGTATGCCGTACGATATGGGCTATAGCCCATGGTCCAAAATGATGAGAAACGAGGCTAACTTTTTTTTTCAAAATTTCAAAAAACATGGGCTATAACCCATCGTTTTTGTCATTTCGTCATATTTTTCAAATCTTCAAAAATGATGAAAAACTGTGCGCTATAGTATGCCGTACGATATGGGCTATAGCCCATGGTCCAAAATGATGAGAAACGAGGATAACTTTTTTTTTCAAAATTTCAAAAAACATGGGCTATAACCCATCGTTTTTGTCATTTCGTCATTTTTTTCAAATCTTCAAAAATGATGAAAAACTGCGCGCTATAGTATGCCGTACGATATGGGCTATAGCCCACGGTCCAAAATGATGAGAAACGAGGCTAACTTTTTTTTTCAAAAAATCAAAAAACATGGGCTATAAGTTTATAACCCATCGTTTTTGTCATTTCGGCCTTTTTTTCAAATCTTCAAAAATGATGAAAAACGGCGCGCTATAGTATGCCGTACGATATGGGCTATAGCCCACGGTCCAAAATGATGAGAAACGAGGCTAACTTTTTTTTTCAAAATTTCAAAAAACATGGGCTATAACCCATCGTTTTTGTCATTTCGTCATATTTTTCAAATCTTCAAAAATGATGAAAAACGGCGCGCTATAGTATGCCGTACGATATGGGCTATAGCCCACGGTCCAAAATGATGAGAAACGAGGCTAACTTTTTTTTTCAAAATTTCAAAAAACATGGGCTATAACCCATCGTTTTTGTCATTTCGTCATTTTTTTCAAATCTTCAAAAATGATGAAAAACGGCGCGCTATAGTATGCCGTACGATATGGGCTATAGCCCACGGTCCAAAATGATGAGAAACGAGGCTAACTTTTTTTTTTTTAATTTAAAAAAACATGGGCTATAACCCATCGTTTTTGTCATTTCGTCATTTTTTTCAAATCTTCAAAAATGATGAAAAACGGCGCGCTATAGTATGCCGTACGATATGGGCTATAGCCCACGGTCCAAAATGATGAGAAACGAGGCTAACTTTTTTTTTCAAAATTTCAAAAAACATGGGCTATAACCCATCGTTTTTGTCATTTCGTCATTTTTTTCAAATCTTCAAAAATGATGAAAAACTGTGCGCTATAGTATGCCGTACGATATGGGCTATAGCCCATGGTCCAAAATGATGAGAAACGAGGATAACTCTTTTTTTCAAAATTTCAAAAAACATGGGCTATAACCCATCGTTTTTGTCATTTCGTCATTTTTTTCAAATCTTCAAAAATGATGAAAAACTGCGCGCTATAGTATGCCGTACGATATGGGCTATAGCCCACGGTCCAAAATGATGAGAAACGAGGCTAACTTTTTTTTTCAAAAAATCAAAAAACATGGGCTATAAGTTTATAACCCATCGTTTTTGTCATTTCGTCATTTTTTTCAAATCTTCAAAAATGATGAAAAACGGCGCGCTATAGTATGCCGTACGATATGGGCTATAGCCCACGGTCCAAAATGATGAGAAACGAGGCTAACTTTTTTTTTCAAAATTTCAAAAAACATGGGCTATAACCCATCGTTTTTGTCATTTCGTCATATTTTTCAAATCTTCAAAAATGATGAAAAACTGTGCGCTATAGTATGCCGTACGATATGGGCTATAGCCCATGGTCCAAAATGATGAGAAACGAGGATAACTTTTTTTTTCAAAATTTCAAAAAACATGGGCTATAACCCATCGTTTTTGTCATTTCGTTATTTTTATCAAATCTTCAAAAATGATGAAAAACTGTGCGCTATAGTATGCCGTACGATATGGGCTATAGCCCACGGTCCAAAATGATGAGAAACGAGGCTAACTTTTTTTTTCAAAAATTCAAAAAACATGGGCTATAACCCATCGTTTTTGTCATTTCGTCATTTTTTTCAAATCTTCAAAAATGATGAAAAACGGCGCGCTATAGTATGCCGTACGATATGGGCTATAGCCCACAGTCCAAAATGATGAGAAACGAGGCTAACTTTTTTTTTCAAAATTTCAAAAAACATGGGCTATAACCCATCGTTTTTGTCATTTCGTCATTTTTTTCAAATCCTCAAAAATGATGAAAAACGGCGCGCTATAGTATGCCGTACGATATGGGCTATAGCCCACGGTCCAAAATGATGAGAAACGAGGCTAACTTTTTTTTTTTTAATTAAAAAAAACATGGGCTATAACCCATCGTTTTTGTCATTTCGTCATTTTTTTCAAATCTTCAAAAATGATGAAAAACTGCGCGCTATAGTATGCCGTACGATATAGGCTATAGCCCACGGTCCAAAATGATGAGAAACGAGGCTAACTTTTTTTTTCAAAATTTCAAAAAACATGGGCTATAACCCATCGTTTTTGTCATTTCGTCATTTTTTTTAAATCTTCAAAAATGATGAAAAACGGCGCGCTATAGTATGCCGTACGATATGGGCTATAGCCCACGGTCCAAAATGATGAGAAACGAGGCTAACTTTTTTTTTTTTAATTTCAAAAAACATGGGCTATAACCCATCGTTTTTGTCATTTCGTCATTTTTTTCAAATCTTCAAAAATGATGAAAAACGGCGCGCTATAGTATGCCGTACGATATGGGCTATAGCCCACGGTCCAAAATGATGAGAAACGAGGCTAACTTTTTTTTTCAAAATTTCAAAAAACATGGGCTATAACCCATCGTTTTTGTCATTTCGTCATTTTTTTCAAATCTTCAAAAATGATGAAAAACTGCGCGCTATAGTATGCCGTACGATATGGGCTATAGCCCACGGTCCAAAATGATGAGAAACGAGGCTAACTTTTTTTTTCAAAAAATCAAAAAACATGGGCTATAAGTTTATAACCCATCGTTTTTGTCATTTCGTCATTTTTTTCAAATCTTCAAAAATGATGAAAAACGGCGCGCTATAGTATGCCGTACGATATGGGCTATAGCCCACGGTCCAAAATGATGAGAAACGAGGCTAACTTTTTTTTTCAAAATTTCAAAAAACATGGGCTATAACCCATCGTTTTTGTCATTTCGTCATATTTTTCAAATCTTCAAAAATGATGAAAAACTGTGCGCTATAGTATGCCGTACGATATGGGCTATAGCCCATGGTCCAAAATGATGAGAAACGAGGATAACTTTTTTTTTCAAAATTTCAAAAAACATGGGCTATAACCCATCGTTTTTGTCATTTCGTTATTTTTTTCAAATCTTCAAAAATGATGAAAAACTGTGCGCTATAGTATGCCGTACGATATGGGCTATAGCCCACGGTCCAAAATGATGAGAAACGAGGCTAACTTTTTTTTTCAAAAATTCAAAAAACATGGGCTATAACCCATCGTTTTTGTCATTTCGTCATTTTTTTCAAATCTTCAAAAATGATGAAAAACGGCGCGCTATAGTATGCCGTACGATATGGGCTATAGCCCACAGTCCAAAATGATGAGAAACGAGGCTAACTTTTTTTTTCAAAATTTCAAAAAACATGGGCTATAACCCATCGTTTTTGTCATTTCGTCATTTTTTTCAAATCTTCAAAAATGATGAAAAACGGCGCGCTATAGTATGCCGTACGATATGGGCTATAGCCCACGGTCCAAAATGATGAGAAACGAGGCTAACTTTTTTTTTCAAAATTTCAAAAAACATGGGCTATAACCCATCGTTTTTGTCATTTCGTCATTTTTTTCAAATCTTCAAAAATGATGAAAAACGGCGCGCTATAGTATGCCGTACGATATGGGCTATAGCCCACGGTCCAAAATGATGAGAAACGAGGCTAACTTTTTTTTTCAAAATTTCAAAAAACATGGGCTATAACCCATCGTTTTTGTCATTTTGTCATTTTTTTCAAATCTTCAAAAATGATGAAAAACTGCGCGCTATAGTATGCCATACGATATGGGCTATAGCCCACGGTCCAAAATGATGAGAAACGAGGCTAACTTTTTTTTTCAAAATTTCAAAAAACATGGGCTATAACCCATCGTTTTTGTCATTTCGTCATTTTTTTCAAATCCTCAAAAATGATGAAAAACGGCACGCTATAGTATGCCGTACGATATGGGCTATAGCCCATGGTCCAAAATGATGAGAAACGAGGCTAACTTTTTTTTTCAAAATTTCAAAAAACATGGGCTATAACCCATCGTTTTTGTCATTTCGTCATTTTTTTCAAATCTTCAAAAATTATGAAAAACTGCGCGCTATAGTATGCCGTACGATATGGGCTATAGCCCACGGTCCAAAATGATGAGAAACGAGGCTAACTTTTTTTTTCAAAATTTAAAAAAACATGGGCTATAACCCATCGTTTTTGTCATTTCGTCATTATTTTCAAATCCTCAAAAATGATGAAAAACGGCACGCTATAGTATGCCGTACGATATGGGCTATAGCCCATGGTCCAAAATGATGAGAAACGAGGATAACTTTTTTTTTCAAAATTTCAAAAAACATGGGCTATAACCCATCGTTTTTGTCATTTCGTCATTTTTTTCAAATCTTCAAAAATGATGAAAAACGGCGCGCTATAGTATGCCGTACGATATGGGCTATAGCCCATGGTCCAAAATGATGAGAAACGAGGATAACTTTTTTTTCCAAAATTTCAAAAAACATGGGCTATAACCCATCGTTTTTGTCATTTCGTCATTTTTTCAAATCTTCAAAAATGATGAAAAACTGCGTGCTATAGTATGCCGTACGATATGGGCTATAGCCCACGGTCCAAAATGATGAGAAACGAGGCTAACTTTTTTTTTCAAAATTTCAAAAAACATGGGCTATAACCCATCGTTTTTGTCATTTCGTCATTTTTTTCAAATCTTCAAAAATGATGAAAAACGGCGCGCTATAGTATGCCGTACGATATGGGCTATAGCCCACGGTCCAAAATGATGAAAAACGAGGCTAACTTTTTTTTTCAAAATTTCAAAAAACATGGGCTATAACCCATCGTTTTTGTCATTTCGTCATTTTTTTCAAATCCTCAAAATGATGAAAAACGGCACGCTATAGTATGCCGTACGATATGGGCTATAGCCCATGGTCCAAAATGATGAGAAACGAGGATAACTTTTTTTTTCAAAATTTCAAAAAACATGGGCTATAACCCATCGTTTTTGTCATTTCGTCATTTTTTTCAAATCTTCAAAAATGATGAAAAACTGTGCGCTATAGTATGCCGTACGATATGGGCTATAGCCCACGGTCCAAAATGATGAGAAACGAGGCTAACTTTTTTTTTCAAAATTTCAAAAAACATGGGCTATAACCCATCGTTTTTGTCATTTCGTCATTTTTTTCAAATCTTCAAAAATGATGAAAAACGGCGCGCTATAGTATGCCGTACGATATGGGCTATAGCCCATGGTCCAAAATGATGAGAAACGAGGCTAACTTTTTTTTTCAAAATTTCAAAAAACATGGGCTATAACCCATCGTTTTTGTCATTTCGTCATTTTTTTCAAATCTTCAAAAATGATGAAAAACGGCGCGCTATAGTATGCCGTACGATATGGGCTATAGCCCATGGTCCAAAATGATGAGAAACGAGGATAACTTTTTTTTTCAAAATTTCAAAAAACATGGGCTATAACCCATCGTTTTTGTCATTTCGTCATTTTTTTCAAATCTTCAAAAATGATGAAAAACGGCGCGCTATAGTATGCCGTACGATATGGGCTATAGCCCACGGTCCAAAATGATGAGAAACGAGGCTAACTTTTTTTTTTTTAATTTAAAAAAACATGGGCTATAACCCATCGTTTTTGTCATTTCGTCATTTTTTTCAAATCTTCAAAAATGATGAAAAACTGCGCGCTATAGTATGCCGTACGATATAGGCTATAGCCCACGGTCCAAAATGATGAGAAACGAGGCTAACTTTTTTTTTCAAAATTTCAAAAAACATGGGCTATAACCCATCGTTTTTGTCATTTCGTCATTTTTTTCAAATCTTCAAAAATGATGAAAAACTGCGCGCTATAGTATGCCGTACGATATGGGCTATAGCCCATGGTCCAAAATGATGAGAAACGAGGATAACTTTTTTTTTCAAAATTTCAAAAAACATGGGCTATAACCCATCGTTTTTGTCATTTCGTCATTTTTTTCAAATCTTCAAAAATGATGAAAAACGGCGCGCTATAGTATGCCGTACGATATGGGCTATAGCCCACGGTCCAAAATGATGAGAAACGAGGCTAACTTTTTTTTCAAAAAATCAAAAAACATGGGCTATAAGTTTATAACCCATCGTTTTTGTCATTTCGTCATTTTTTTCAAATCTTCAAAAATGATGAAAAACGGCGCGCTATAGTATGCCGTACGATATGGGCTATAGCCCACGGTCCAAAATGATGAGAAACGAGGCTAACTTTTTTTTTCAAAATTTCAAAAAACATGGGCTATAACCCATCGTTTTTGTCATTTCGTCATTTTTTTCAAATCTTCAAAAATGATGAAAAACGGCGCGCTATAGTATGCCGTACGATATGGGCTATAGCCCACGGTCCAAAATGATGAAAAACGAGGCTAACTTTTTTTTTCAAAATTTCAAAAAACATGGGCTATAACCCATCGTTTTTGTCATTTCGTCATTTTTTTCAAATCCTCAAAATGATGAAAAACGGCACGCTATAGTATGCCGTACGATATGGGCTATAGCCCATGGTCCAAAATGATGAGAAACGAGGATAACTTTTTTTTTCAAAATTTCAAAAAACATGGGCTATAACCCATCGTTTTTGTCATTTCGTCATTTTTTTCAAATCTTCAAAAATGATGAAAAACTGTGCGCTATAGTATGCCGTACGATATGGGCTATAGCCCACGGTCCAAAATGATGAGAAACGAGGCTAACTTTTTTTTTCAAAATTTCAAAAAACATGGGCTATAACCCATCGTTTTTGTCATTTCGTCATTTTTTTCAAATCTTCAAAAATGATGAAAAACGGCGCGCTATAGTATGCCGTACGATATGGGCTATAGCCCATGGTCCAAAATGATGAGAAACGAGGCTAACTTTTTTTTTCAAAATTTCAAAAAACATGGGCTATAACCCATCGTTTTTGTCATTTCGTCATTTTTTTCAAATCTTCAAAAATGATGAAAAACGGCGCGCTATAGTATGCCGTACGATATGGGCTATAGCCCATGGTCCAAAATGATGAGAAACGAGGATAACTTTTTTTTTCAAAATTTCAAAAAACATGGGCTATAACCCATCGTTTTTGTCATTTCGTCATTTTTTTCAAATCTTCAAAAATGATGAAAAACGGCGCGCTATAGTATGCCGTACGATATGGGCTATAGCCCACGGTCCAAAATGATGAGAAACGAGGCTAACTTTTTTTTTTTAATTTAAAAAAACATGGGCTATAACCCATCGTTTTTGTCATTTCGTCATTTTTTTCAAATCTTCAAAAATGATGAAAAACTGCGCGCTATAGTATGCCGTACGATATAGGCTATAGCCCACGGTCCAAAATGATGAGAAACGAGGCTAACTTTTTTTTTCAAAATTTCAAAAAACATGGGCTATAACCCATCGTTTTTGTCATTTCGTCATTTTTTTCAAATCTTCAAAAATGATGAAAAACTGCGCGCTATAGTATGCCGTACGATATGGGCTATAGCCCATGGTCCAAAATGATGAGAAACGAGGATAACTTTTTTTTTCAAAATTTCAAAAAACATGGGCTATAACCCATCGTTTTTGTCATTTCGTCATTTTTTTCAAATCTTCAAAAATGATGAAAAACGGCGCGCTATAGTATGCCGTACGATATGGGCTATAGCCCACGGTCCAAAATGATGAGAAACGAGGCTAACTTTTTTTTCAAAAAATCAAAAAACATGGGCTATAAGTTTATAACCCATCGTTTTTGTCATTTCGTCATTTTTTTCAAATCTTCAAAAATTATGAAAAACGGCGCGCTATAGTATGCCGTACGATATGGGCTATAGCCCACGGTCCAAAATGATGAGAAACGAGGCTAACTTTTTTTTTCAAAATTTCAAAAAACATGGGCTATAACCCATCGTTTTTGTCATTTCGTCATATTTTTCAAATCTTCAAAAATGATGAAAAACTGTGCGCTATAGTATGCCGTACGATATGGGCTATAGCCCATGGTCCAAAATGATGAGAAACGAGGATAACTTTTCTTTTCAAAATTTCAAAAAACATGGGCTATAACCCATCGTTTTTGTCATTTCGTCATTTTTTTCAAATCTTCAAAAATGATGAAAAACGGCGCGCTATAGTATGCCGTACGATATGGGCTATAGCCCACGGTCCAAAATGATGAGAAACGAGGCTAACTTTTTTTTTCAAAATTTCAAAAAACATGGGCTATAACCCATCGTTTTTGTCATTTCGTCATTTTTTTCAAATCCTCAAAAATGATGAAAAACGGCGCGCTATAGTATGCCGTACGATATGGGCTATAGCCCATGGTCCAAAATGATGAGAAATGAGGCTAACTTTTTTTTTCAAAATTTCAAAAAACATGGGCTATAACCCATCGTTTTTGTCATTTCGTCATTTTTTTCAAATCTTCAAAAATGATGAAAAACGGCGCGCTATAGTATGCCGTACGATATGGGCTATAGCCCACGGTCCAAAATGATGAGAAACGAGGCTAACTTTTTTTTTCAAAATTTCAAAAAACATGGGCTATAACCCATCGTTTTTGTCATTTCGTCATATTTTTCAAATCTTCAAAAATGATGAAAAACTGTGCGCTATAGTATGCCGTACGATATGGGCTATAGCCCATGGTCCAAAATGATGAGAAACGAGGATAACTTTTTTTTTCAAAATTTCAAAAAACATGGGCTATAACCCATCGTTTTTGTCATTTCGTCATTTTTTTCAAATCTTCAAAAATGATGAAAAACTGCGCGCTATAGTATGCCGTACGATATGGGCTATAGCCCACGGTCCAAAATGATGAGAAACGAGGCTAACTTTTTTTTTCAAAAAATCAAAAAACATGGGCTATAAGTTTATAACCCATCGTTTTTGTCATTTCGGCTTTTTTTTCAAATCTTCAAAAATGATGAAAAACGGCGCGCTATAGTATGCCGTACGATATGGGCTATAGCCCACGGTCCAAAATGATGAGAAACGAGGCTAACTTTTTTTTTCAAAATTTCAAAAAACATGGACCCATCGTTTTTGTCATTTCGTCATATTTTTCAAATCTTCAAAAATGATGAAAAACGGCGCGCTATAGTATGCCGTACGATATGGGCTATAGCCCACGGTCCAAAATGATGAGAAACGAGGCTAACTTTTTTTTTCAAAATTTCAAAAAACATGGGCTATAACCCATCGTTTTTGTCATTTCGTCATTTTTTTCAAATCCTCAAAAATGATGAAAAACGGCGCGCTATAGTATGCCGTACGATATGGGCTATAGCCCATGGTCCAAAATGATGAGAAACGAGGCTAACTTTTTTTTTCAAAATTTCAAAAAACATGGGCTATAACCCATCGTTTTTGTCATTTCGTCATTTTTTTCAAATCTTCAAAAATGATGAAAAACGGCGCGCTATAGTATGCCGTACGATATGGGCTATAGCCCACGGTCCAAAATGATGAGAAACGAGGCTAACTTTTTTTTTCAAAATTTCAAAAAACATGGGCTATAACCCATCGTTTTTGTCATTTCGTCATATTTTTCAAATCTTCAAAAATGATGAAAAACTGTGCGCTATAGTATGCCGTACGATATGGGCTATAGCCCATGGTCCAAAATGATGAGAAACGAGGATAACTTTTTTTTTCAAATCTTCAAAAATGATGAAAAACGGCGCGCTATAGTATGCCGTACGATATGGGCTATAGCCCACGGTCCAAAATGATGAGAAACGAGGCTAACTTTTTTTTTCAAAATTTCAAAAAACATGGGCTATAACCCATCGTTTTTGTCATTTCGTCATTTTTTTCAAATCCTCAAAAATGATGAAAAACGGCGCGCTATAGTATGCCGTACGATATGGGCTATAGCCCATGGTCCAAAATGATGAGAAACGAGGCTAACTTTTTTTTAAAAAATTTCAAAAAACATGGGCTATAACCCATCGTTTTTGTCATTTCGTCATTTTTTTCAAAACTTCAAAAATGATGAAAAACGGCGCGCTATAGTATGCCGTACGATATGGGCTATAGCCCACGGTCCAAAATGATGAGAAACGAGGCTAACTTTTTTTTTTTTAATTAAAAAAAACATGGGCTATAACCTATCGTTTTTGTCATTTCGTCATTTTTTTCAAATCTTCAAAAATGATGAAAAACGGCGCGCTATAGTATGCCGTACGATATGGGCTATAGCCCACGGTCCAAAATGATGAGAAACGAGGCTAACTTTTTTTTTCAAAATTTCAAAAAACATGGGCTATAACCCATCGTTTTTGTCATTTTGTCATTTTTTTCAAATCTTCAAAAATGATGAAAAACGGCGCGCTATAGTATGCCGTACGATATGGGCTATAGCCCATGGTCCAAAATGATGAGAAACGAGGCTAACTTTTTTTTTCAAAATTTCAAAAAACATGGGCTATAACCCATCGTTTTTGTCATTTCGTCATTTTTTTCAAATCTTCAAAAATGATGAAAAACGGCGCGCTATAGTATGCCGTACGATATGGGCTATAGCCCACGGTCCAAAATGATGAGAAACGAGGCTAACTTTTTTTTTCAAAATTTCAAAAAACATGGGCTATAACCCATCGTTTTTGTCATTTCGTCATATTTTTCAAATCTTCAAAAATGATGAAAAACTGTGCGCTATAGTATGCCGTACGATATGGGCTATAGCCCACGGTCCAAAATGATGAGAAACGAGGCTAACTTTTTTTTTTTTAATTTAAAAAAACATGGGCTATAACCCATCGTTTTTGTCATTTCGTCATTTTTTTCAAATCTTCAAAAATGATGAAAAACTGTGCGCTATAGTATGCCGTACGATATGGGCTATAGCCCACGGTCCAAAATGATGAGAAACGAGGCTAACTTTTTTTTTTTTAATTTAAAAAAACATGGGCTATAACCCATCGTTTTTGTCATTTCGTCATTTTTTTCAAATCTTCAAAAATGATGAAAAACTGCGCGCTATAGTATGCCGTACGATATAGGCTATAGCCCACGGTCCAAAATGATGAGAAACGAGGCTAACTTTTTTTTTCAAAATTTCAAAAAACATGGGCTATAACCCATCGTTTTTGTCATTTCGTCATTTTTTTCAAATCTTCAAAAATGATGAAAAACGGCGCGCTATAGTATGCCGTACGATATGGGCTATAGCCCACGGTCCAAAATGATGAGAAACGAGGCTAACTTTTTTTTTTTTAATTTCAAAAAACATGGGCTATAACCCATCGTTTTTGTCATTTCGTCATTTTTTTCAAATCTTCAAAAATGATGAAAAACGGCGCGCTATAGTATGCCGTACGATATGGGCTATAGCCCACGGTCCAAAATGATGAGAAACGAGGCTAACTTTTTTTTTCAAAATTTCAAAAAACATGGGCTATAACCCATCGTTTTTGTCATTTCGTCATTTTTTTCAAATCTTCAAAAATGATGAAAAACTGTGCGCTATAGTATGCCGTACGATATGGGCTATAGCCCATGGTCCAAAATGATGAGAAACGAGGATAACTCTTTTTTTCAAAATTTCAAAAAACATGGGCTATAACCCATCGTTTTTGTCATTTCGTCATTTTTTTCAAATCTTCAAAAATGATGAAAAACTGCGCGCTATAGTATGCCGTACGATATGGGCTATAGCCCACGGTCCAAAATGATGAGAAACGAGGCTAACTTTTTTTTTCAAAAAATCAAAAAACATGGGCTATAAGTTTATAACCCATCGTTTTTGTCATTTCGTCATTTTTTTCAAATCTTCAAAAATGATGAAAAACGGCGCGCTATAGTATGCCGTACGATATGGGCTATAGCCCATGGTCCAAAATGATGAGAAACGAGGCTAACTTTTTTTTTCAAAATTTCAAAAAACATGGGCTATAACCCATCGTTTTTGTCATTTCGTCATTTTTTTCAAATCTTCAAAAATGATGAAAAACTGCGCGCTATAGTATGCCGTACGATATGGGCTATAGCCCACGGTCCAAAATGATGAGAAACGAGGCTAACTTTTTTTTTCAAAATTTCAAAAAACATGGGCTATAACCCATCGTTTTTGTCATTTTGTCATTTTTTTCAAATCTTCAAAAATGATGAAAAACTGCGCGCTATAGTATGCCATACGATATGGGCTATAGCCCACGGTCCAAAATGATGAGAAACGAGGCTAACTTTTTTTTTCAAAATTTCAAAAAACATGGGCTATAACCCATCGTTTTTGTCATTTCGTCATTTTTTTCAAATCCTCAAAAATGATGAAAAACGGCACGCTATAGTATGCCGTACGATATGGGCTATAGCCCATGGTCCAAAATGATGAGAAACGAGGCTAACTTTTTTTTTCAAAATTTCAAAAAACATGGGCTATAACCCATCGTTTTTGTCATTTCGTCATTTTTTTCAAATCTTCAAAAATTATGAAAAACTGCGCGCTATAGTATGCCGTACGATATGGGCTATAGCCCACGGTCCAAAATGATGAGAAACGAGGCTAACTTTTTTTTTCAAAATTTCAAAAAACATGGGCTATAACCCATCGTTTTTGTCATTTCGTCATTATTTTCAAATCCTCAAAAATGATGAAAAACGGCACGCTATAGTATGCCGTACGATATGGGCTATAGCCCATGGTCCAAAATGATGAGAAACGAGGATAACTTTTTTTTTCAAAATTTCAAAAAACATGGGCTATAACCCATCGTTTTTGTCATTTCGTCATTTTTTTCAAATCTTCAAAAATGATGAAAAACGGCGCGCTATAGTATGCCGTACGATATGGGCTATAGCCCATGGTCCAAAATGATGAGAAACGAGGATAACTTTTTTTTTCAAAATTTCAAAAAACATGGGCTATAACCCATCGTTTTTGTCATTTCGTCATTTTTTCAAATCTTCAAAAATGATGAAAAACTGCGTGCTATAGTATGCCGTACGATATGGGCTATAGCCCACGGTCCAAAATGATGAGAAACGAGGCTAACTTTTTTTTTCAAAATTTCAAAAAACATGGGCTATAACCCATCGTTTTTGTCATTTCGTCATTTTTTTCAAATCTTCAAAAATGATGAAAAACGGCGCGCTATAGTATGCCGTACGATATGGGCTATAGCCCACGGTCCAAAATGATGAAAAACGAGGCTAACTTTTTTTTTCAAAATTTCAAAAAACATGGGCTATAACCCATCGTTTTTGTCATTTCGTCATTTTTTTCAAATCCTCAAAATGATGAAAAACGGCACGCTATAGTATGCCGTACGATATGGGCTATAGCCCATGGTCCAAAATGATGAGAAACGAGGATAACTTTTTTTTTCAAAATTTCAAAAAACATGGGCTATAACCCATCGTTTTTGTCATTTCGTCATTTTTTTCAAATCTTCAAAAATGATGAAAAACTGTGCGCTATAGTATGCCGTACGATATGGGCTATAGCCCACGGTCCAAAATGATGAGAAACGAGGCTAACTTTTTTTTTCAAAATTTCAAAAAACATGGGCTATAACCCATCGTTTTTGTCATTTCGTCATTTTTTTCAAATCTTCAAAAATGATGAAAAACGGCGCGCTATAGTATGCCGTACGATATGGGCTATAGCCCATGGTCCAAAATGATGAGAAACGAGGCTAACTTTTTTTTTCAAAATTTCAAAAAACATGGGCTATAACCCATCGTTTTTGTCATTTCGTCATTTTTTTCAAATCTTCAAAAATGATGAAAAACGGCGCGCTATAGTATGCCGTACGATATGGGCTATAGCCCATGGTCCAAAATGATGAGAAACGAGGATAACTTTTTTTTTCAAAATTTCAAAAAACATGGGCTATAACCCATCGTTTTTGTCATTTCGTCATTTTTTTCAAATCTTCAAAAATGATGAAAAACTGCGCGCTATAGTATGCCGTACGATATGGGCTATAGCCCACGGTCCAAAATGATGAGAAACGAGGCTAACTTTTTTTTTCAAAATTTCAAAAAACATGGGCTATAACCCATCGTTTTTGTCATTTCGTCATTTTTTCAAATCTTCAAAAATGATGAAAAACGGCGCGCTATAGTATGCCGTACGATATGGGCTATAGCCCACGGTCCAAAATGATGAGAAACGAGGCTAACTTTTTTTTTCAAAATTTCAAAAAACATGGGCTATAACCCATCGTTTTTGTCATTTCGTCATTTTTTTCAAATCCTCAAAAATGATGAAAAACGGCACGCTATAGTATGCCGTACGATATGGGCTATAGCCCATGGTCCAAAATGATGAGAAACGAGGATAACTTTTTTTTCCAAAATTTCAAAAAACATGGGCTATAACCCATCGTTTTTGTCATTTCGTCATTTTTTTCAAATCTTCAAAAATGATGAAAAACTGCGCGCTATAGTATGCCGTACGATATGGGCTATAGCCCACGGTCCAAAATGATGAGAAACGAGGCTAACTTTTTTTTTCAAAATTTCAAAAAACATGGGCTATAACCCATCGTTTTTGTCATTTCGTCATTTTTTTCAAATCTTCAAAAATGATGAAAAACGGCGCGCTATAGTATGCCGTACGATATGGGCTATAGCCCATGGTCCAAAATGATGAGAAACGAGGATAACTTTTTTTTTCAAAATTTCAAAAAACATGGGCTATAACCCATCGTTTTTGTCATTTCGTCATTTTTTTCAAATCTTCAAAAATGATGAAAAACTGCGCGCTATAGTATGCCGTACGATATGGGCTATAGCCCACGGTCCAAAATGATGAGAAACGAGGCTAACTTTTTTTTTCAAAATTTCAAAAAACATGGGCTATAACCCATCGTTTTTGTCATTTCGTCATTTTTTTCAAATCTTCAAAAATGATGAAAAACGGCGCGCTATAGTATGCCGTACGATATGGGCTATAGCCCATGGTCCAAAATGATGAGAAACGAGGATAACTTTTTTTTTCAAAAAACATGGGCTATAACCCATCGTTTTTGTCAAATTGCGGAAATTGCGGAAATGGTTTCGTTTTTGTCATTTCGTCATTTTTTTCAAATCTTCAAAAATGATGAAAAACTGCGCGCTATAGTATGCCGTACGGGAAGGTGGGTTGGAGGGTGTTTTGCATGCTTTGGAGATAACTAAATAAACTCATATTATACAATGTTATATTATGCTTCAATGTATACAATGTGGAAAGAAAACAAAGATAGCCTCAATTAAACATATAAAAACTCTGATAAATGCAGCTTACATTTTGTGACACATCCACCAATGACAGTCACTTACTGTAACTTAGTATAACATGGTTTATTCATACTTGTTTAGACTTAAAGTTCCTCATCCTACAGCATGTCCTTCAACACCTCCTTTCAGCTCATCATCATACTGCTTACTTGATCTGAGGCTAATTGGTAATCCAATTCCTTTAAGAGCCAGGCTATAGATTAGGAACAATTATATTAATATGGTTCAGGGGTGAGTGTGTTCAAGGCCTATATGAACTTCAGTGTCATCTCCCCCCCAGTTACGGACTAAATTGGAATTTATCTCAGTTAATTACTTAATTAATATCCTATGGTGCGCCAAGAAGATTCTTACTACTTGATTTGTTCCAGTTCTAATTTAACATAGCATGCCTCATAATCTGCCCGTATGATATGATGATATGATGTATCTCAGTCACTGGGCTTGTCTACTTGAGACATGAGACTTCACATGAATAGGTTTTAAAGATAACAAGGAGCTATTTAGATGTAGAAGAAAGGAGCAGATCCATTTCACTTGGTATAAGCAATCATGAGAACAACACAACAGAAGCATTATGGATGCATTAGAATCCCATGATATCACGGCATGACTTCACAGGCGAACCACCATGGTAATGGATTGTTCATCTCTGTACATTACTGCTAGTGCTATGTTGTCCTAAAAACAAAATATACATGTGCGGACCGGTTCCCTAATAAAATCAGAGACCCGTGGCCTCTATAATCAGTGTTGTTGGGGGGAAAAATATGCATTTGTGACCCTGTTTCTCTTGAGAGTTAGCTCTGGGTTTAGTGTTCATTGTTAATGCATACTAGCTGTGGATGGTGATAATCTTCACATGCTGCAAGTTACATCCCCAGGCCAAAACAACATTTCACTCTCCCTATTTAATTAGCTGCATTGGAATTCAGCCATAAAGCAGGATTAGTGGAAATTAATGTTTTGATAGCTGTAATTGGCAATTGCAATGAATTTAGTAAGTGAGCACTCACTTTGGCAATTCCCATTTGCGGCTATCTGTGATGCTGTATTCTGCGGGCGTTTAATTACCACCATGACACAAAGTGTCCACTCACCGTGGAAAACAGAGAGGCGGCAATCTCACATTGCAATCTATAGTGCCATTCAAATGCTTATTATATTCATTGCTGGAATGTCATTTTGTGAGGTTTTCAATTCATTAGCTTTATGTGTCAGGACACCTCAAACTTAGAAAGGGGACCCTTATGCAGAACACAAACTCATGGAACCAACCAAACTCAAACTGTCTTTACTTAACCGTTTGCGCCAGGATAATGTGATTTTTAAATCAAAAGTGCATAAAAAGCCAATTTCAATTACTTCCTTTGAATGAAAACGGGCTGCATGATGACGTAACGAAACCTGCATGAATACAAAATTATCATGATTTCACCTGTTTGACTCCCATTGCTGCACATTCCTCCAAACACAGCTGATTTTGATTACAGAACTACTCTGTCTTTAATCTCATTCAAGATGACATCCAGAAAGTGTATTACTAATTTTAAAGTTAATCAGCACTCTAGAATATGTAGGCCTATCTGAAAATATTATAGGTTAGAAATTAGCCACGTAGCAGCAAAAGGCTGTCTGTCTCTGACTTGTAAACAAACTCACTTGTGGTGCTACTACCGTCCCATAGCCCGAAGGGATGCAATGCTCTGATATCAGAAGAAACAGACTGAAAAAGCCATTTCTTTATGCATATTTTCATCATCGCGATAATCCCATTAATTTTTGCATTTATTTTGTGATAATCATCACATTTTCTAACCCACTCTCTAGTCTACATGAAGAGATGTTTGAAATGTATTCTAAAAGACACATATGGTGTTATAATTGGCACATCTTGATTAGGCCATTGCTAATAGGATTGTTTTCCCCTGTTGCTGTCATCTCTCCTTTTGTGAGTTGAAGACGCTTTGTAAAGTTATTTTTTTTCTCTCTTTTTTACTGTGCTGCACAAAGTTCATTACACACCCAATGTGTTTTTCATCAGCTTATTATCACATTTATTATACACCTCAATGCGCACATGTCAAACCAGTTTATTATTTTGTGCAGATGCTCTATATCTGATGGCATCTTTTTCCGTGCGTAAAATCTATCTCTGCCTTGTGCTGTGGTATGAAGTCTAATTCAATTTATTTAATTTCTTCTACCTCTTGTTTGCCTTAAGGGAACTTGTAAAGACAGCGCTGCAGGTCACACAAGTGAATATAATTGTGGATTAATGGAGACAGATGCAAGAGTCAACTATGAACAGCACACAATTAATTAAGTAAATGTCATATTATATACTCTTTTTTTTTACCTACTTTATTTACCTAGGGTATGCTGAGCACGAAAGCTCTTTTTCAGCAACATGCACAATCCCACAGACAATACAAGAATGCTCGCTCCAAAACACGCTTGGCCTGGGTCAAATCCGGTGACCTTGGAACGGTCGCCAGGAGGTGTTCATAAATGTAGCCTCAGTAAAACTATGCCTAAAGGCCTATTCATACTGCCGAGAGGTCAGGTCAGTGTTGGTCATTCACTTCCCCACTCATTGTACATTATATCTGTGTGGCTTTCACACTAAACGATTGGTCGCCAACTGGACATCACACACTGCAAGAGTTAACCAAGATGCGATACAGACCCGATACATAGGCTATAGGCTACAAACATCATTTGTTTTTTATTCCAATTCATTTTGACATTGCACGTATAGGTTACGTGCAGGGTGCCGTGTCGTCATACAAGCGCGAGACCGACAAAGGACGGCCTAGCTCTCTCTCTCTCTCTCTCTCTCTCTCTGCATGCACACACGCAGGGGGAAATGTTTGTGATAGCGTGGTGCCGTAGTAGCCCATACGTGCACTATAGCAAGACAGAACTTTAAATCTCAATTTTCGGACGGACGGATGGACGGACGGACGGGACAGACAGACAGACAGACAGACAGACAGAGAGGGCCAGCGAATTAAAGCAAAGCATCACAATAAACCTAAGAGCAGAGTGTAGACTATAGGGGCTTATGGGGTGCACAGGTAACACAAGCCCCAGCATAACATGACTGTGGATGTGTGGAAATAAGCAAATAGAGGGCAGCCTTCCGGTTCAGAATGTGGCCATGGCTGTAGAGCACAGTCCCTCAGTTATCAGTCCCTTGACTGAAAATAGCAGTATTTCATATTACCCGACTGGCCGAGCTGGCTTGCAGAAAAAGGCATTTGGTATCTTTCAATATAACAATTTCTATGAATTTATCACGTCTGTAGGTTAACCCACATGACTTGTTCACAGGGCTTCCTCTGCAGCTGGTGCTAGCACAGGAAGGTAGCGGGAACGGACAGCAGCATTCTATCAACTGGACAATGATTGGTAGTGGGTCCGGCGGAGGCAAGCTGATTTGACTGTGTCACGCCGGCTGGCGTGCATGTGTGATAGGAACAGGCCAGGGTGAAGGTGCGTGCACGTGTGGAGGGGGCAGGAGATGGAGTGGGTGGGAGACGCTGATGGGAAATCTGTCCACGCCATCCCTCACTCAGAACTGGGAGTAAATAGCGGAGGTGACAGACGAACCGGACACGCTCTGGCAGGCATGAGGAAATTGAATCCTGTCTCGCTTAATGCCTCTGAAATGAATGGACCTGTTTATTTTCCCCAACCCAGTCCCCTTCTTTCATTTATTACATAAGGGCATTAACATTTTTAAGCTGTCAGCGAGACGGCTGGAAGTGTTTGTGACAGTTCAGGACCTGGAAGTGTTTGAAACTTCAGTGTGGTGCCCAGCGAGTAGAATGAGGTGGCCTACTGGTAATTAGTTTTGAAAATATATTTTTGGATTTGGATGGTTGGTTGTATGGTTGGTTTTGGTCTGTCTGTATTAAAGGAGCTAGCTACTGAGGGGTTTGAGCCCATAGTTGGACCTGACTTATACACACTGATATTGTCTGGCCTAATTCCATACCGTTCGTGTCAATGTTCCAAAGACACGATGCAGGCAGTTATTCTCCCGCCCATGACAGTGAACCTGACTCTTGAATTGTCAGTAACCCCCCATTTTGAGATTGGACCACAGACCCCTATTGGATGAAACATTGCATGGTACGTCAATCTACAATGTAAAGTCCTCAGTGTTAATAATTATTTAACTTGTGTGTACAATCAACCAGATACATGATACTGTTTCGTATAGTGTTTTCCAAATCAATATTCATTCAATAATTACCAACCTAATCTTTGAATGTCAAATGTTACGGACATGCAAAAATGATGTATAACCACTCATGAGCTCAATAAATCAGGGATTTTCGTGGTGATCATTGTGATCCAATGATTTCATTTGGCAGTAGTAATTTCCTGCCACCTCACATACCTCCACTGAAATTCAACATTTCCTTACATAATATGATCACCGGCTTTTTTCAAGCTCTGTGACATTTTATAGATTATGAACGATAGTCTTCTCTACTGGAAATTACTTTATGTAAAATCTTAGTTGCCAGATCGTGTGACTAAAAAACACATTATGCCGAGGACAACGATCAGTTCCGGTCACAGAGATTTCTTTTGGGGAGGAAATCATTGTCCACCTGGGTATTCAAACGTGGAGCTGCGCTGCCTGTCACTCACTGCATGTCACTGTCAACGGAAAGTGGCTGTGGAAATCCACATATCCCATGTGGCACTTGATGGTTCATGGGTGCCCTTGGCCAAAGTCAAGCAAGCATCATGGCTGATGAGAGTGCCGATGTCTGTCATCCGACGGGCTGTTTAAAAAAAGGAATGTGCTGAAGTTCGTGGTGTGGTGTTTATCTTCATGAGACGATACAAAAGCTGAGAGAGAGACAATGCAGGAGAGACAGACAGCAAGCTGAGAGATGAGACAGACATCAGACATTGGGAAAGCTAAGAGGAGAGACGCAAAGTAGGAAGGCTGAGAGGGAGACAGTGTATGAGGAACTACAGTAGGACAGCTGAGACAGACAGACAGACAGACAGACAGACAGACAGACAGACAGACAGACAGACAGACAGACAGACAGACAGACAGACAGACAGACAGAGCTGAGAGAGAGACAGACAACAAGTGTTGACAACAAGTGTTGAGACAGTGTAAGATAGCCATAAAGGAAGGCTGATATAGACACATTCCGAGACGGATCCCATGGTTCATTTGTATTCATACTTTTACTATTACTACTTTTTTTTTTTTTTTTAAGATGTATTTTGTCCTTCCATTAGTAGTTTAAATCAATGTGTTTCAATAATAATTCAATGTCATCATGCATTCATTACATGAGTGCATGATATTTTTTTGCCATCATGCATCCTTCATTGAGAAATGCCACTTGCCTGCCCCTGAGACAGGCTCGTCCTCGGGGCTCACATAACTATTAAACACTGTGTCAGAGAGGGCCTCTTTCAAGTTCACTGTCTCAGAGGGTTGAACAGGCATCTTCCTGTGCAACGGCACAGGGTCAGTGGGGGCTAAAACCAGCTTTGCAGCGAAAAAACTGCCTCAGGGCGAAAAAATATGCGGCGACAAGTGGTTCAGAGGCCCCAATGAAAAGCAAGGCCATGAGAGGAATACAAAGAGGAGCGTGGAACTCGAGGGACATTGAGTATACTGTAGTGTACGTCTATATTTACTTTAATATATTCTGTCTGAAGAGTGCTGACGAAGTCACGCGACATATTTAATCAAGGTTTAATCAAACCGAATGGGATCACAGAGGAGCACGGTAGAGCAGAGTTATGTGAATCAGATGCTACGATGAAAATACGGTTAATAATTCTCATTCTCTTATTGTTTCAATAACTTAGCAATTAACTGAATAATAGAGAAGTAAATTTATTGGGATAATAAAAAAATGTGGTTGATTTTTTTATAATTTACTTACCCTATTGTGCTGAAATAATGTTTTTTTCCAATGGAAATATCCTAAAGAAAAACCGGGGTCGTATTGTAATCGGGGACTAGATAATCAGAGTTGTCTTATATTCAGCACAATGTCGTAATCATTTTGTCTGATTAACCACTTAAGCCCTGTTTTGTATTTGTCGTACAACCGTGGTCACACAGAATTGGCAAATCTGCAAGCTCACAACGCGCCATCGTGTGTTACGTTGTGAGCTTGAAGATCTGCAATTTTTGCTGCTTTTGATACCTATGGTACTATTCAAATCAATTACGTTTTATATTAGATTCTATTGATTCGTTTGATTAACTGTTGCAGCCCAGCTTTCCTTGTTAAAAAGAGGTCTGAGGTGTTAAATAAATAAAAAGTAGAAAAGCACTGGTAATATATACAGTATAGTTAGCCTTTTATTAGTTGTACACTTTAGTTAAAACTGGTATCAATACTGATTGATGCAGCAAGTTTCCGTAGTGAGCAACATTGCTCTATAGCTAAAGCGGTCGCAGTACAGTTCAGTAATCTGAAACCTACCTTAATTACGACACCATCGAAAGCCAGTTATATCCCGCCATCTTCATTACGTCACACTCAAAAGCAATACCACGGCATACGCATAAAACAACCAACTTACAAATTACATAATACAACTTACATAATACGAATAATTACCTACATATAAAGAAAATGGATGCAGACACATTAAGAAAGTTACTTGTTGATTACCTGGAACAAAATCCCACATTAGGCTTTAAGCAATTCACAAATCCAACTACAGATTACAGAAGTATTTTAGATCATGTATATTTTAACAAATACCAATACAAATATTGAAGTTAGAGACAACTATTACTCAGACCATAATTTAGTATTGATATCACTATAATCCAAAATTAAGTGAAATTAAAGCAAGGTTATTGAAGATTTAAAATAAATAATATTATACTATATACGTGATAATATATATTTATTTTCAACTGATACAGATTTATTTTCATCCATGTTTTATTGAGTGGTGCAACCACTCCAAGGAACAGCAATGTCCGTGCGTACCTATGTAGCTGTGGTCATGAGCACCAGTGGTGTGCGCATGCGTGCACGCACGTTTGTGTGTGTGTGTGTGTGTGTGTGTGTGTGTGTGTGTGTGTGTGTGTGTGTGTGTGTGTGTGTGTGTGTGTGTGTGTGTGTAGAGTATATGACTTATTAGTACCAGTAGGGGGCGCCAGAAACAGAGGGATAGTGCATGCTCTGTCGCCTGCTAATGAGAGTGAGAGAGAGAGATAGAGAGAGAGAGAGAGAGAGAGATAATTGCACCACTCAGTCCACACGGGTGTGATTTTTTTTCTTTGAGAAACTACAAGTGGATCCTGGACACCTCTAAACCGATGGGACTGTATTTAGAAGCTTTTACCATACTAAACTTAACTTAATATTGAAACCAAAATTTCACAGAGAGGCTGAGATTTGAAAGTTTGTAGCGCTACTTGTGTGCAACGCGCAAGTAGGCACTCGACAGAGTGCCGTTCTAGTTTAACACCTAGTGTACTGTAAATTGAACATGACAAGCTTATTTTCTGACACATTTCATAGTTTCAGGTATGTTTTGACAGTTTGGTTAAAGTCGTGAGAGGAAAGGTTTGAAAAATCGTTCATAGTTCAGTGATTCTCACACTTTTTATGACAGCCACCCTGTGGCATTAGACCCCAGCCACCCCCCAACCCCACAATCCCCACCACATTCAAGCATTGAGCTCCTCACGCATGATCGAATCCTGCCACTCATTCAGCTTTGAATACTAGTCAGACACTTTCATCGAGATAAATCATTTCTTGCAATGATGTTGTGCTGAATTTGCAATGGAGTGCGGCTCTGCTCCTTCATTGCAGACGAATCTGTGCTAGCATGACACAGACTCTGAGATCACACACCCCCCTGAAGCATATACATTGCTTACATATACAGTACATCCTTCATGCATGCTTAAGATATTAAACATGATGATACATCCACAATAATAAACCACACAAGTCATATGCTGACATAGAGAAGAGCAATCTATAGCTACTACAAGAGGAGGCTGGGGAGGAGGTCGTACGTGTCACGGTTCCGGTGACGTCCTACAGCAGTGTTTCCCAAACACTTGGTCGGGACTAGGGGTGCAACGGTTCAGTTAGACCACGGTTCGGTTCGAACCTCGGTATGGGGGCCACGGTTTCGGTTCGGTTTCGGTACAGTAAAAAAAAATACCTCCTTGTGAAGTGATCCCCAGGAACGCGCCCTACTGTACCCTCTACTGTACTGTACTGTACTGTACTAGTGTCACTGTACTGGCACACACGAAATCATCATATATACAGTTAATAATGTGCGTGTGTGTTAGGTTGTGCACAGGTGGTGAAAAACAACCACGCTGTTTTCATGCTCATACCCAGCCAGCCAGCCAGGCAGTGGCTTGCACCACTCAAAAAAGTTTATTTATAGCATTTTCTTTTCTTCTCTTTTTTTAGCATATATTATTTTATTAGGCATTTCTGCCTTTTCATTATTTAAAAAAAAACAACCTTATATTGCTATTTTAATGTGCCTCATCATTATTTTAAATGCACCTATGCGCTCACACGGGGCATTAAGCACATGCAGGAAAGAGGAGAGGAGAGTGTCTCCTGGGAGGGGAGTCATTCACAGTGAATGCGTCGTGTCTCAGAAAAATAGCCTACAAAAGTTTACAATAAGTCTACATGAGGATTTAAGGATATTATGCTTATATTATTAGAAGAAGGGCTTCTATCTACAGTCATGGATTGGACATGGGAGTATTTTGTTGGTACTTTTCTGACGGAATGAATGTCCTGCTGCGGGTTGTTTTTGCTCTCACTCTCCCTCTTAATTAGCACTCAAACAGCGAGTGCAGATGCAGAATCAGATCTGAACAAACTTACAACGACCGTGCTTAGAAGCCTGTTGGCGCGAGGTTACTCCGCTGTGTGTGTCTCTGTGTATGACGATCAATAATTATTCCAAGAACGACGTTTAAAGACGAGTGCTGGATTCTCCTCATCATGCCGTCTCTCTCTCTCTGTGTGTGTGTGTGTGTGTGTGTAGGGGGTGGGCCGACAGAGTGCTACACTTCTGTGACCGAAAGAGTGCTAGACTTCTTAGTAGGACGGTGTGTGACCGATAGAGTGCTAGACTTCTAAGTAGGCCAGTGTGTGACCGAGAAATACATTCTTCGCAGCTGTAATAAATTAATTAATGCAAACCGAAATAGCGCGGTTCATTAGAGCGCATTGAACCGTGTATGTGGAACCGAACGGTTCGGTTTTCGGTTGAAAACCGTTGCACCCCTAGTCGGGACCAGTTTTTCTGTCACTGTCACAGACCATCCATATATTTAAGGGTCACAAGTTAACTTAAAATGATTGTGCCCCCCAGTGTATCTCCAGCCAGTTTCCCCCAGTGTCTCCCCCCCCCCCCCCCCCCTCCAACACGGATTTTCCTGGAGGCTTAAACATGCCTAAAATCAGATCTTGAACACTACAAAACTTAAACTCAGGATTAAACTGGAGAAATCTAAAAGTGATTGGATCAGACTTCCTTCGAATACATGGCGAATGCATTTATTCCTTGCATTGTGCCTACACATGTTGCGACCTGCGGTCGCAACATGTGTAGGCACAGTGCACTGAAGTCTTTTAATTCCCCCCCTAGCTAGTACCTGGAAACCGGAGGTAAGTCTGTTATAATTATTACTGATTCTCCATTAGAGACATTTTGTCTCTACTAAAACCAAACCACAACGGAAAGAATCCGGAACAATAGAACACACACCCATTGATTCTGATTGGACAGAGTGAAACAATGGCTAAGTAAGCCACACCCATCAAACAAAGCTAATTGGCCAAAGACTATCAGTCACGCCCACCATTAGGAACACATATAAACCAGGGTTACAGCACAACTAATCATTCTTCTAACAGAATCCTGCCTGAAGAAGGACAAACCAGTCCGAAATAGCTATATATGTCGGAGAGACAGGTAAAACAATAGGTACTAGGCTGGGACGACACAGATACAATATTAACAATGCCAAAAAGACAACCACAAGATTGGTGCAACATTTCATGGCGCACGGCATTGAAGCTCTAAAATGCGCTGGACTTCAACACAATCCTAACTGGACAGTAGGACAAAGACGTTTTAATGAAAAACAGTGGCTTAAACATGCCTAAAATCAGATCTTGAACACTACAAAACTTAAACTCAGGATTAAACTGGAGAAATCTAAAAGTGATTGGATCAGACTTCCTTCGAATACATGGCGAATGCATTTATTCCTTGCATTGTGCCTACACATGTTGCGACCTGCGGTCGCAACATGTGTAGGCACAGTGCACTGAAGTCTTTTAATTCCCCCTTGTAGCATACTGGTATACTAGTATAACTAATATACTGGTAGACACTTACATTAGACAATTGACACTGGGTGAAAAAAATGGATTACAAAAATTGTGGGATAATATGAATAAATAAAAATGATTGAGGCAACGTACAACTAAACCTGAGCTGGTTATACTCAGCTAAAGGAAATATATAATTACAACATGGTAGACGTGTGAGAATTAAAGTTGTGAATATACATTAAAAAAATAATAAAGCTAACTACCGACAGCACTACCAACTGTGCCACCATGCCCCCCGAAAGCTAACTTGTAATGAACTGAAACTGCTCCAATATGGCAACAAGAGCATTATCCCAGCCTGTGCTACAGTAGGAGTGGAATGCTTAAGAGAATGACTTATCCGAATCCCAGAGTTCGTGCTTTGACAAGCACGTCTCCCAAAAGTCTCTCTCTATCTATACAGCTCCATACTGAGTGTGCCAGAATTAAAAAAAATCCTATCCATGTTCTGCATATTATTATCAGCTATTAATGTTGATCCAATGTAGACTGGCCACGAGCACCTGGGTTATAAATTATGCAACTGAATATAAGCCTGTGTAATGTTTTAGTTTGCTGGTTGTGGACACAAGGATTTACTTGATATAATGCGAAATATGGAGTAAATTCATGGCAAGTGTCTCATCAGGTGAACCACTTAAATTCCAATAGTGGCTACTATTGAGATCTTCCACATGTTGAATGACATTGAAATGCTCAGCATTGATACGCACAGGCAGTTTACACACCCTGGCAGAGATTTTAGCTCTTTTTAAATGTCAGATACTTCCAACACTATAATAGATGGACAGAGAGCCAATACAGCAATCAACCACATGCAAATGAGTATCTACTGTAGCATGTATAAAGGCTTTGTCCCTCAAATGCCTTAGATGATGCCTGGAGAAGAGAAACCCATTTGATGTTCAAAAGCTATATTTCAGTGAGAAAGATGGTGTGTTCTGTGTGTGGATAGATCAGTGAAATGGTTGTCAAAAACATCTCCTACAGTGGTGGATATAGGTAGAGAGAGTAAGGTATAGCAGAAAAAGAGATGGTTCAGACTCACGGTCACTCTCTGTCACACACGCACACGCACACACACACACACACACACACACACCAGCAGGTTACTTCCGTCCTTGGTACAAGATACTGTAAGGACAGATATGGAGAGGATTTATTTTTCTATTATTTATTTCAGATACTGTAGGTCAGTTAGAGACAGAAAACAAAGATAGGAGAGACAAGACAGGTTGGATTTGAACCCCTGTCCCCGTTGTCTGGAGGATCTGAAGGTCTGAAGTATTATTGTCTACGATCCACTTGGCAGCCCCACTTTTCTTTTCTTCTATTTTTGTAAACAAAACTGAATATAGCCTAGGACCATGTATCAATATTATTAAATACATACAGCATACATTTGACATGCCCAAAACATATCAGCCGTTTGAAAGTGTTTAAGGCTTATGTGGGTGCTATAAATATTTAACCAATAAAAAGTATTAACAAGAGCTTGTAACTAAATAATAACTACTATTGGACCCATGGCCTGGAAGAAACGGTTTTGGACATACAAGGTTTCTGCCCGACCGTGACTAATACAATTGGAAAGCAATAAATAAGACAATGCAGAGGGAGGCTCAGACAGAATTCAATTCCAGGGCAGCACAGGTGGCTTGAACAGTATAACTCTTCGGATGAGAGTCCTATAACATCCCTCTTCTGACACCCACTTACGTGACTGTTTGATGAGGTTGAGGGATTGCATGCGGCCCTTCCCATCTAGACTAACATCTGTTCCAAAAGCCTTCTTGAGACACCATTAGCATGTGAAGAATCAGACAGGCTGCCTCCTCAACAACTTCATCCCCAAGAGCTGTCATCTCATAACACATAGACACCTGAGTGTGCCTGGTCAACAGTGGTCAGAACATCATAATTGCTGCTTCCACAGGCAATAAGGGTGGGAACGAGAAGTGACGCACGATGACTCACCGACAGGCACAGCAGATGGCCCACCTGGTAACCTAACCACGCTGCCACTCAATACTCTGATGTGTTTGTACAGCACACACTTTTATCATGCCACACATGGTTGCTGTATTATTATAATTATTCACTCTACACTAAATATCTTCGCTGTATGTTCGCCCCCCAGTAAAGGGAAGCTAGTGCTCATGTGGTCAATGTGATTGTTTTATTTATAAGCCCACTTGTTCCCCCATATTGTAAGACAAGATGGTCTGTAGTTAAAGGTGAGTTCAGCACAACTGAGTTTGCCACTAACCCCTGTTAGTGGCAGAAAAAATAATTATATGTGTGTGTGTGTGTGTGTGTGTGTGTGTGTGTGTGTGTGTGTGTGTGTGTGTGTGTTAGAGCCTTGCAAAATGTAGGCTCACAGCGCAACGCTTGTAGATCAGTTATCGCGGACTCACGCTGCATTATGAAACCCAGACCCACAATAATAAGAACACTTACGTTATGTATCTGCAGTTTCTGCACTGTACAAATCCAACTTTGTTTAGTGTGGTAATAATGCTCCTGCTGTATTTCAATTGTTTTTATTGCGGACTGCGGAGCTCCTGAGATGTCAGTTCTGTCAGAGGAGAGCCTAGAGCGGTAGCTTACTCGGTGTGTGTTTGTGTGTGTGCGCGTGTGACACACAGCTGCGCTGCATAATAATTAGGAGAGAGAGAGAGAGAAAGAGATAATATGTACGGGGCGCTGCGCCTTTAAGAAAGGTAGGCAGTTTTCAAACGAGCAACAACAACAGATGGAAATAATATGTTTCGTGCAATTGAAGAAGCGATCTAGCGTTTGACCCGCCGTGCGGGTAAAAAGCAGAGGAACACTCAGAACGGAGTTGTTGTTTTTTTGGGGTTTTTTCAAATTTTCTAGCACTCATCATATTATGGTAAGGAAACAGCTTAGGCGGAATTCACCTTTAATAAATGGTGCATTTATAGCACCTTCATCCAAGGCGCTTTAGAATGTGCATTACATTCACCCATTCACACACACCAATGGCGGCGGAAACTTAAAGATGGAGTGGCGTGATTTGTTTCCACCCTAAAACATGATTATAATTCTTTCAAAAAAGTGTACAGTATTTGTTTGTTTTTGTGGTAATGGGTGGTGATCCACCTGAACTGAAGCCGCACCCACAGCTGTAGTTGTATATAAACGGGGAGGGGTTAGGGGAGGGGCTGATGGTGTGATGTCACTATATTACCGTTTATTTCATTGGCCCGTTTGACTGTCAAGGGTTCAGCCTCCAGGAAGAAACCCTAAATACAAAGTTAATACACCATTGCACATAAAAACGACTCCTGGATGAAAAATGTGGCACTCCCTCTTTAAGGCACCAACCAGCAAGCACATCAGGAGCAATTAGGGGTTTCAGTGTCTTGCTCAAGGACACTTTGACACTATTGTCTCCACCAGGCCGAAGGCATGAGGAGAGAGTATGTTTTGCACTCCGTCCGTGTGTGTGTGTGTGTGTGTGTGTGTGTGTGTGTGTGTGTGTGTGTGTGTGTGTAAGTGAGTCTGTGTGTGTGTCTGTCCGTCCGTCTGTGTACAGCTAATCTCCGGTACCGTTAACCCGGTCGATGCTCAATTTTGCACACACACTCCCTGGATGCCAGTGATGAACCTCTGCCCCATCCTAATTGGCTAACATTGGCTTTCAAAATTGCCAGGATTGGCGCATTTTGAACAAAAAGCCTCAAATCATAAACGCAGCGTGCAATTTATGTGAAATCTTTCACAGACTTTCCTACTAGGCTGAGGAATATATCACATTGGCCTGTTATAGTGCCACCAACAGGTGGATTTTTGCAAAACACATTTTTGGAACAAAAAGAAGCTACGCTTTGTGCCCACCAGAGCGAGCCACACTTCTTGTTTTTACTCGGCCAGGATCTGTGACGGGGAAGAGGAGGCGCTTGATGTCTTTACGAGGCCGCCCGGAGCCACACATTCACAGTCATAGATGAGGACACCTGCACAGCCAGGGTGTGTAAGGCAAGTGCTCCGATTCCTCAGATCAGCTACAGAGCTGCAGGATCAGCTGGGAATTATATAAAGTGATTGAAGGTGTGCGATTATCGTGAGACTGGTACCAGCCAATCAGAATCAAGTATTGGGACTAACCGTTGTAGAAACTTGGATAAACGTCAGTATAGGCATATACTCCATGATGCATCATAGAGATTCTCCCTCCTCTCAAGGCACTCATTTGCAGGGATCATTCGGGGGGATTAGGGTGTATTGATGCCAAATACATCAGCTGTTGAAATAAGATTGTGGCTAAGATTGTGGCTGCATTGTAAACTTTGTGGATATTATGACACTATCTAAATGCCAAACTGCTTTGGTAGCTGTATCCATTCATTATCACTTAGATACTTTCTGGATAGAAAGCATTTTTCATATCTTTATTCAACTGTAGAATAGCTGTGCCAACTCGCACAGTATTTAATGCCATGGGCACCAACGGCTCAATACAAAGCCATTACATCTTGGCAGTGCAATTTAAATGGCTTTAAGCGTACAGTATATGTCAGAAGTATATAGAAGCTTATCTAAAATGAATCACTACCCCTCCAGCCAATTACGAACAAGTATAGTCACTCATAATAGCGTGGTATTACTACCACAGTGGTGATAATAGGAGTGCATTAAAATCCTTATGAAGAAATTAAAAGAGTTCATGATAATATGCTGAGATAAAAATGAGATGGAAAGAGAGAAACTTTCAAGAACCGCATGAATCATTTTTGCAGGTCACTTGGCACCTTGCAAAATGTGGAGTGGAGCCAGAGCGAGTGGGTTTCAGCCAGGATCTGCTGGGGGAAGACTGTCTCGGCAGCAGCTGCGCTCTGCATGAAATGGAGCCATTATTAATTTAGTGCGTGAGCAATGTCGAGCTCAGACACTAACTCGGGATGAATTCATTGGCTATTGCAGTGATTATTTTCATGCCAAGGTCCCCCAAATTGATATTTATGTGGCAATGGACCCATCTGAAAGGTGTTTGCTGCAGTCAGCTCCATAAGAGAAGCCTTTTCTTTTTTTCACATTTTTGAGAAATTTCCGAATGTTTTGAATTTCAACACATTGTGAGCTTGTAGTTTGGCTATTGTCATATAGCATAATATTTAGCTGGGGACCCCGTGGAACCCTCTCAAGGACTAAACTATAATAATATTATATTATGCTATAGTATAATTGAAATATATTGTAACCGGTAAAAGGACACCTGCATGCCTATTAGAGCATGCAGGGCCACAGACCAGGCAGTTTTGATGGTAACAAATGTTTATTCGGTTCTTTGGTTCACAGAGGGTTATGGCTAACATGGATGATGATGATGGATGATGACTGGCAAGAGAAAGAAATAAGTAACAGTCAATAATGAGGATAAGTCAGGCGTAATCAGACAGTAAGAATAGTCAATGTAACAAGTAGAGCATTCTGGTAAATAGGAAAGGCAGACTTACAGTAATGCATTGGTGTACAGGCACAAAGTAGTTGTGGTGCTGCAGGCACCTCTCAGTGAGGGACAAAATGTTTGTATGCTGCCTAGTTAGGCCTGTATATATCCCTCAGGTGTGCTGATTATTGGCCCCGCCCACACCACCAACAGGCAACCTGCTACTGCTCCGGCCCACTCTCAGCTAGAGTGGTGGGGTTTTCTATAATAATGTTTTATGCAGTGCTATAGAGTTTTATAATTTACTGTTATATATAGATTACCACCCATCCATGGTAAAGTATGCAGTTGCAGGTGTAGAAATACTGTGCTATATGCATAATGTGAGATCCAAAAGATCAGTGCATTTTTTTGGTGCTATACTTTCCCAGATAATGCTTTCCCCGTCCACACACTATACAGTCACTTTACCTGCATTATCTTCTTAAGGTGCACTGCAGTTTCTGCACATTGGCCAGTAGCAGTGTCCGGACTGGATTTAGCCTAAGTCAAAATCATTTTTTTCTTGGGTCTCTGAGCATCAGCTGAACGGAGATATAGAGAGCCCCGGTAATCCTGCGGCCCCTTGGAATCTGCGTCAACAATCGTCAACAGCCCATGGCTCATTTCACTGCAGAAGGCACTGGGAGAGATTTAGCCAGCTTTGACCATGTTTTGTCTTACTCTTTTTCGCTAGAGGCAGATTTGAATTGAGATGGCCTTCTCATCAGATGTGGGATGTATACACCAGCACAAGCGGCAGGAAATGGCATCTATTTTTCTTGCTGCTGATACATTTCTATGCCTGCCTGGCTACCAATGCCATGCTTCCTCCTACGCTGTTCTGCTCTTCAGCATTGTACTCAGAGTCAGGCAGTGGAAAACACTTGAGATTTTAGGGCCAAATCCCATTTCCACCTTGTTCAACCGCAAGCAAGTAATTGCTTTTTGCACCTTGATGACTAAGAGGATGGGGAGAGAATGAGAACCGAGGCGGGCGGTGGAGACAGACAACAAATTGCGATTGCTCATGAGATGCAGTGTTTTGTGGTAGCATCAACTTCTCTTCATGAGTATATGAGCTGGGATCTGAATAAAAAGACCCATGTGATCTGATCTAGGCTTACGTGAGAAACAGTACAGAAGACAAAGGTGTCACACTGATAAAAAAATAATAAAAATAACCTATGCCTATAAATATTCGAATATTCTATATATATTTTTTTTTTCTTCACATTCACTGAATGGATTCCAGGCTTACTTCCTATGCATTATGGGATAGTCTGAAAAAGGTTTGGAGGATTCCAGGTCTGGATAATATGGGGGAAAAAAGGTTCCAGTAATCTGTTTGGGGCAGGCATCCAGCACAGCATGTACCACTGTGTGAGAAAGCACAGGCCAGAGTGAGCTTAATTAATTACATCAAAATTAAAGCAGAGCCAGAAGTATGGCATGCCACTGAACACACTCCCACACACAGCTCTGATAACTTGTCAGGCAGGTGTGAATTGTGAATATAATCCAACGATTGTAAGTAATTATTGGTGGAAATTGAATGCTTAACCCGACTGCACTGCCTGTGGTGTTGAGACAGGTGCAAAAGAACATGTTAAGAGTTTCTTTATGTACAGTATATGTATGTATGTATGTATTTGGTTAAAATGGGTAGGGTTTAAAAAAAGGCAAGAGCTTGCTCTGGTGCACTGGCCTAAAAGTGGGTCCTTAAAAACTGCTAAAACTTCTGAAAAGTGTATGTATGTATGTATGTATGTATGTATGTATGTATGTGTGTGTGTGTGTGTGTGTGTGTGTGTGTGTGTGTGTGTGTGTGTGTGTGTGTGTGTGTGTGTGTGTGTGTGTGTGTGTGTGTGTGTGTGTGTGTGTGTGTGTGTGTGTGTATGCATTTAAAAGGGGGGGCTTTTTTGTAAAAACCCAGCCCACAATACCTTCATATATTTAAAAATAATCCAAAATAGGGTTACCAGTGAAGGGCAAATTAACTGCCTATTCACTGGGGACTATGCAAGGCAGAGGCGTCCACCCCCCTGAGTCCAAGTTAGGCTAGACCGCATACAAGTATGTATGTATGTATGTATGTATGTATGTATGTTAATATGTTCCCTGTCTCAAATGCAAAAGTCATTGGTCATGATTGATTAATGATTAAGCTTCTTTAGGGCTTTGTACACACTACACACCTACACAACAAATGTTCGGACCGTGTGCGATGTCTGATTGCTGTTTGATTGCTGCTCCAATTCATTTTCAATGGGAGTCACATGGTTCGACCAAACATTTTTGTTTGATGAGAGGGGAGCAATCAGCAATCAAACACAAATGTTTGAAAAAACCATGTGACTCCCATTGGAAAAGCATTGTGGTGGCCCAAAAAAACAACCAAACATTGCTTGATTGGTGTTTGGTACGTGTGAATGAGGCCTAAGTGTGCTGCTTTAAGTATAGTGGTGATTGTCATGCCAGAACAGCCTCAAACACAATTTCTTGCAAAAGCAAACTGATGCCCTTGTGTATGATGTGCAAGTCGACGACAACAACAAATCTATAATACCTCTCAGTTCCATGGAGGAAATAACAAATAGATAATACACTACAAACAGCTCGCCTCAAGTCCTAATTGATGTCGGACGGCGTGCCTGCCTTGCTGTCAAGTGATGGAAGTTACATGAGTGCAGTGTCCCTCTCCTTCGCCTCAGAGCATTCTGGCAGACTGCCTTTGGTGGGTGCCAGCTTCCTATTGTTTGCTTTTTGTTTGCTTTTTTAACAAACTCATCATTGATTTGGGTACATTAGACTCTAATGATTAGAGTATAAAGTGACCTCATCAGTATTGTGTTGTTCTAAAAACTTTGTTTTTTCATGAATGGTTTATATTTTAGACAGCAGAGACACAGTATTATGTCTTCACATATCTCAAGATCAACTTCACACTTAGCGGGACTAAGGCTGAGGGCCCAGGGAAGTGCAAAAGTCCAAAGGAGCCATTAACTGTCTGGACTGAAAGGGGGTAGATAGGCTATATCTGCACAAAGAGTTTTGAAAAAATATGGCCGTCTGTGAGTCTCCCAACATGCATCTACAATAATGTTACAGACATGTCCAGTTGGTATAACTATCAATAATGTGGACTGCAACTTCAGAACCACTGAAGTGAGTATTATAAAGTCTGCATTGACTTTGGATTTGACTCAAGAACTTTGTTATCTAAAGCACAGACGTGTGTGTGTGTGTGTGTGTGTGTGTGTGTGTGTGTGTGTGTGTGTGTGTGTGTGTGTGTGTGTGTGCGTGGGTGTGTGTGTGTAGAATATGATATATTCTGAATACACACACATGCACTCACTCATGCACACACACACACACACACACACACACACACACACATACTTGCGTGTGCACGAGCCATAAACAAAACGGTCGGTGAGCCTTGCCAGGTGGGATGTTTTTTGACACCCGAGCGGTGGCGACAGGTGCGTTCAGGCGTACAGCAGGTGAGAAACGTGCCAGCCATTGTCTCCGGCATAGAAATGTGAAATTGTGTCTTGTGTTATCTTGCTCCAGCAGGGCGTTCACAACACAAGGACGTCTCTGTGGAGTCATGTGTTGCCGTCGCATCATTACAGATGCATTGCCCCCTGCGACACCGATGCCAGCAGGGTTGCCAGATTTTGCGAGAGCAACCCGGTCTCTGAAAATAAACCCAAAGGAAGATACTAGGCCACATGATCACACACACAAGAGGGTCCCCAGAAAAATTACTTTTAGCACTTCAATCCTATTTGAAACAAGACAACAAGCTCACAAAGCATGCTGTGATGAGACTTGTTGTGAGCTTGTATAGGCCTATCTGTTATTTATATAAAAAAAAACTAAAATTGTGAAATATATATTAAATAATGTTTGAAACATTTTAACTACACAAATCTTGTTTGGGGGTTCCTGATACAAAATATTTTCAGATGTCTGTGGCCAAATTCCTATTCATTTGGGGGTCCTTGACATGAAAATGTTTGAGAACATTTACCAAGCAAGCCCAAACAAGCAACTACACTTTAAATACAAGCACCCAAAAAGCACAACCCTCTAATATTTGCAACGCTAGATGCCAGGCGTCCCTGCACGGGGGTTTCTGTGTTAAAACGTGCTGAGTCATCCGGAGGCAAACTGTGAGAAATAGACGTAGCCTGAAGGGCAAAGAGGAGAGCTGTTTATCCTGCAGGCCATCGTTCACCCAGATAAAAACGGGCGTTTGACGAGGCTGAGTGTCATGCGGCAGGGATTTCCATTTGATGTGTCAAGGTGTGTTTATTTGGTGGAAGCTGCGCGTGCAGCAATGCTTAATCCCAAAGATAGCCTCATTAATTGTGTACCCTGTGCCCCCCCCCCTCCCCCCCATCTGTCTCCCTTACCAGGGGAAGTGCAGAGTAGTTGAATAAATAATGAAAGCTGAACTGCTGAGCGACAGCATTTTAACCTGTCCATACCTTTGCGTTACGGAGACGGCTTGTAAATAGATTAATCCCATCAATCAACACAGTTGTGTCTACTGTTCTGCACGTATATATGCCAACAATTAGCCTATGGTTTTCACATACATTTCTGGAACAACAAACAGTTATTCTGAAAGGACATGGATTGTAGAGGCGTTGCAGACATTGTGAGATGTTTTTTGAAGCTTCTAATATAATATGCCTGTATAAACTGTGGGTAAATAATGGACGAGAAAGAATCAACTGCCAACAGCCAAGAAGCCAAGAAGGTTCCGTTTGATCGATAGGTCATTTCAGGTTGACCGGAGAACAAATGTTTTCTGGAGTTCAACGGTATCATCTTTTAAGTCTTATCAAATGACAGGCATAGGTCTGCAACTACTATACGTATAGCATATCTTCTTTGTGGTTATTCTATCGATTACCTTTACGATTAATAGAATAATCGAGAAGTGTTTTGTTTTTTAATGTATTACAAAACATAATGTAACAACAAATCATAATAATCACTTGGGTATCACATGCCCAAATAAGGATTATTATATTAATATAGAATATTTTATGAAATTATTGATTATCGGTAATTATTTATAAGCCATACAATTGATTTGTTAATTTAACTGTTAGGCAGGCACATGAGTTTAGAACTCACAACCTCTGTGAGAGGTGTCTGCCACACTGACAGTGTGGTGGTCGGAGTCACCAGCCCTGGGGCACCCTGACGGCCCAATGCACTGTGCATACCTCTGGTGTACACACAGTGCATTGAGCCGTCAAGGCTCTCTGCTTGGTAAGCAGAGACCTTGAATATGTCATCATGGAGTCAAACACAACTCACATGGCTGTCATGTAACACCCTGTCCCTTTGTTCGCCTTCTGATTGGACCCTGACTGACCAACCAGCAAGCTTCTTATGCTTTGTTCTGGTCTGCTCTGGTTCTGCCCCCTCCTGGTTGTTTATGCTGAGTTTACTAACAATTCAAAACAATATCCAGAAAAAAAGGAAAAGACAGTATCAACAGTCGCTATACTGCACCCTGCAGTAAAAGTCACCGAGCTACAGGATATCTCTTGTTTCTGTATAGCGTGATGCGGCTGCATGGGAATCAAAGTCTGACCTCCCAAACCCAGGGCGGACACTCTAACCCCAGAGATGTTTTTTTTCTTAAATTGCTAAATGCAATGTGATGCACTGTGAGCTTGTAGAGCTCTTAACTTTTTAAATAACGTGTTAAACATGTTATGTGTTATTATATATTAATATATATTAACATGCCCAATATAGGGACGCCGTCGCCAATTAAGTTAAAAGCGTAGATGCTCCAGGTGAGGCTCGAATTCAGAACCTACTATGTGTGTACACTGTATATACTTGTAGGTGTGGTTTTATACAGTAAGGTATGTGTGAGCTCATGCATGTGTAAAATATATGATGAAGATAAAATTCTATGTATCAGCCAGGTGAAATTTCATTTGTGTGTGTGTGTGTGTGTGTGTGTGCGTGTGTGTGTGTGCGCGTGCGTGCGTGTGAATATCAAACAATGGAGGCACGCACGGAAATCACACACTAGCCACTTGCACTCCCAGAGCACCACAATGGAAACAAAGCCCTCAAGCTTCATTGCGTTTTATTATCCTTTTGACAAATATATACAAATTTATGTTTATACATGTGCATATTCTGTCAATAAAGACGTAAAACAATCAATCACATCCACCACCACAGTGACCACATGGGTGGGGGTGCTCAAGTACAGTATCTATCTACTGTACTTGAGTACAACTTTAAGTGACTTTTACTTTACTTGAGTATTTTCTTTTATTTGATACTTACTCCACTACATTTAGGCCTGTAACAGCTTAGTTAAGAGTTTATTGCAGATTCAGGTTATTCATACAAAACATATCTACATCGCAACATGTTTTGTAGTTAAAAACACAGAAAAGAAGGACAATAAATATTTTGAAATATATGAATACTTTTACTTTGGTGATTTCATGCCACGTTTGTACCAAATGCCTATGCCTTTTAGGCCTATAGCATATGTGCAGTCTTCAACGCCGGTGCATGCAGGTGCTAGGCCAATGAAAATAATACGAAGAGAGATGGAGCCTGCATACACCATCTTACAGCTAAAGAATATACTCTATTAAGTCTATTTGGTCGCAAATAAAGTAAGTCCTTCACTGATAAAATGATGTGCGAGCTCTATATCTGTCTTCATTTCAGGCCTATACCTACCCATCAAATACCAGCAGTAAGTTTGTAGTATTGCTACTTGAGAAAATAAATCTGAGTATACATCTCCCACTGCTGCATTCATCCTGGTATTGATTGTGTGTGTTTGTATGCGTTCTGCTTGTGTGGAAACTCCTCAGGTGGAAACACATTATTCAGCCCCCCCTCCGCCTCATCCCGGGAGGCTCTGTGTCCTGGAGCGATGCTGAGAACCATTAAGCCCCATTTATACTTCGGCGCGTGACTGCTTCGCACGCCGAAAATAGCCGACGCCCAAGCTCACATCATGCCGCGTTCGCGCCACGTCACATGCTTGCAGGTCAGCGATTTCCTGCGCGCAATGCCGTCGTACGATCAATGATAAATGTCGCTTTCAGTCCAGCTGGACTAGGGGAAATAAAAACTAAATTAAGGGCGAATAAACAATAATAAAAAAGCCTGGAGGCAGGACTACCTGAAGAGGTTCTGTCGTATAATGGTCTTTTACAATGACTCTGGATCGATATTTACGTGAGAGGTGGTGCAGCTGGATCTGCTGAATGTATGATAACACACTCACCGACTCATGGAAGGAATGAAAGGAATGAAAGGAATAATAAGCCACTTACAGTACTGTGTGCGTGCGTGCGTGCGTGTGTGTGTGTGAGCGTGTGTGTGTGAGCGTGTGTATATGTGAAGTGTGCATGGCCTCCTGATAATGTAATTCCGATCACGAATTCGTGACTTCGGATCATATCTCATTCTCGTCTCTCATAAATCCATGGTCATCACCTATTCATTGGCGCCAAACTAAGCACATTAAAGTCGTTGTGCAACGGCTTTTTTGCTTATTTCATTTTTAACTTTCAGTCTGAAACGGAAGCCTGTATGTTTCTCTTCAGGCTATGGGACGTTTGAATCTCAATCAATGCAGGTGTGTCCAGCAGGGCTAGTGTTTGTTTACAAGGGAGAGAGAGAGAGAGACGGACAGCTAAGCATGTTTGCTACTACATGTCTTATAACATAATGATAATGTTTTCAGATAAATATTTTACTGTGCTGATTAGTTTTAAAGACCTAGTGAAAAAAAAATACAGGCATTCTATTTTGAAGTTTCACTCTGAAACCAGAACGTCGCATCCCTCCAGGGTATGGGACGTATATCCGTTACATGCGTGACGAGTGCACGCTTTGTTTGTTTACAAAGTCAAAGAGACACAGGCATCAATTTTCAGATACATATTTTAGCATGCGGATTAGTTTAAAACAAGTAATACACTGTCTGGATATCATCTTGAATGAGATTAAAAACTGAATAGTTCTGTAATGAACAGCTGTGTTTGGACAGACGCGCAGCAATGGGAATAAAACAGGTGAATGCAATGCGCGGACAGACGCGCAGCAATGGGAATAAAGCAGGTGAATGCAATGCGCAGACAGACGCGCAGCAATGGGAATAAAGCAGGTGAATGCAATGCGCAGAGGTATAGTTGGCTGTTCGTTCCAAGAAGCCTGCAGTAACTTTTATTCACGGAGAGTGTCAAACAGATCAAACACATCCTGGCGTTTAGCATTAGTGACATCAAATCCGTGTACAAACTCCCAAACCAACACTGAGGAAGAGCAAAGCAACATAATGTTGCCTTGAGTATCGTCAAAGACACGGCACACAAACAGGCAGGAGGGAGATGGCACTCCGAACGCTGCCACAGAGGTTTATTTTCCAACAGAATCTGCAAACAGACTGGGAGATACAAGATAACATTCTGTGTGTGTGTGTGTGTGTGTGTGTGTGTGTGTGTGTGTGTGTGTGTGTGTGTGTGTGTGTGCGTGCGTGTCCGCTCGTACACGCGTACAGTACACACAACAAATACGCTTTATGAATATTCAGGCAGCCAATTGTTGAGCAGCTGCCTTGTCATAACACAGACACAATCCTTGCATACACTGTCAAAAACCTCATTGTTCATTTAACGCTGAGACTGTACTTAACTAGAGCAGTGGTTTTCAACCTTTTTCTTATCAAGGTCAAGGTGCATTATTTATCTGTTCTGAGCCATGGACAAACATTTGATGACATTTTGCCTCTCAGCCCCAAAACGTAGAATATTTTGTAAGACTGTCCATAATTCCATGCTGTATTGATGCGATAGAGATTACAGGCAAACAATGACCAAAATAACGATTATTCTACATTCCCTAATTGTGAAGACTTAGTGTAAATTATGTAATGCAGATGTGAACAATATGTAAACAATAATTTAACTTTTGAGAGTGTAAAAGGAAATCTCTTGAATCTATAGGGTCCATTTGTTTATCAACTCTGGTGGTCCTGGTTGAAAACCACTGTAGGCCAGAGGTCTACAAGCATGCCAGGCCGTGCCCCGACTCTTTAATAAGGGCAGGGCTCTGGCCATTTAAGGGCTCTGTCCTTGCACGGACAGGATTCTCCAGACGTAAAAACGGATGATGACACACATAAAGGTTAGATGACTCAACGGTGCTGCTGGCCAATGGAAGCAACGTCGCCACATGGCAGCCATCTTGCTACAGTCAGCTCGCTCACTCATGACATTGTTAACTTGCCCAATTTTCAAACGATTATCAAACGGTTTGGTTTCTTATAAACATCAGATATGTAGTTATGATACTGCATAGGCCTTATAATGGACTTTCATATACAAATACAAATAAGCAGATAAGCATCCTCAATCATAGCCACGTTGATAACGTTTGTAATAAACCAAACTGTTTTTAAATCGATCAAGATTTCAGCGAGTAGAGAGTATTTTTGTTTATAAGCCATGTTTATAAGTTTACATCTCATTGGCGTAGTATGCATTGATGTGTATGTGTACATATATGTAGTACTAGTGCATCAGAGAGTTACGCACTGTGCATATCAGAGAAAGCACATGGGTCTGACAGAGATTCAATTGAGTTGATGATGTCGATGTCAGGTATAGGGCTCGGGCTAATAAATGGCAGAGCTTGTCTGGCCGAGCTCGAACACCACAGGTCAGGGCCAGGGGGCATTGGGTGTGGCCTCTGGACTGAACACCACAGGGCAGGGCCAGGGGGCATTGGGTGTGGCCTCTGGACTGTCTCTATGGGACGGCTGTCTCTATGGTTGAAAGTAGTATAGGCCTACATTTACTTACTTAATTACTTTTACTTAATTGACTATAGTTCCACACTTCCACTTTAATAGACAGGCCGAGAGACAGACTTCATTGCAATACACACTTGTTTTACTCAACTGATAATATAAAAACATACTGTAGAATTGCCATACAAATGAATGTATGAATCAGAATGCAAAAAAATTAAGGAACGCAAAATGTACTGTATACAAAATGGTTGCATACATACTGTAGTAGTATGTGACATGAGGAAATGGAATAAATATATAGCTGCTAGCAGCGATACGACGGGGTGAAGCCATGAAAGCAATAAATCAACAAAGAAAAAAGCTATACGCAATATGTACAATGAGCCATAGAAACTCTTGAGAAAACCTGAGAGAAAGAAGACCACTCAATTAACAAATGATCGCTATAAATAGCTGGTTGGAGACTGGAGATGAACTTTGAATGATTGTTTTTAATGCTGATTGGCTGAAGGGGTTGTATGCCAACGCTGTACTCCCACAGCTAACCATGCATTAGCAGGGTCCAGACTCCACTCCAAATGCCATTTCAATTCAGGGGGAGTGGTTAACCAGGCTACAAAATTATTTGACGTCGCTTTCTTGACGTCGTCAAAAGTAAATCGAGCAAATCATATAATTGACTCATTGGGAGATCTAAAGGTCAGAGGTAGTGTGAGCTTATGACAGCACAGAACTGCCAAAACTGTGAAAATGGCAGAATCCATAGGAAAACAATAATTAAAACTAATAACAGTGTATAAAGTAAAATAATTGGCATTTGTTTTGGATGTTTGAAAGAGAAAATGATTATTGCATACTAATAGCTTTGTCAAATCTATCAATTTATCATCTTTACAGCAACAACAGCCATCGCAAAACATTCATCACTCTCCACTTAAGAAATTTGCAGGACTAATTGTCTCCATTTGCCTCTGCTAATTAAAGAAAAAAATGAGCTGAATTGTGCTTTTCTGTGTGTATGTTGTGCAACTGTTTAACAAAAGCGTTCCCCAACCCCCAAAACTCCCAGGGGGGCGACGACTGCATTTATCTGCTAAATGCAGCTTCCTCACTTTTAGAGGCAAATAATTAATCCCTCATTTGTAAGAAATAAAGCTGCCTGGAGATAAGGGACTGTGCCATTTGATGTAACCTCAACGTCTAACAGCCCAGAGCTTATATTTTTGTGGTGTCACGTGCAGCGTTTTCTTGCTGGCAGTCTTCCGTCTCATCTCATCCATGGACAGACTGATCACTTGGGTTCAAACCAGGGACTGCAGACAGTATACCTGCTCCACTAAAGGCCCCTTTTCCACCGGTTCTTTTTTTCCCACCTAATATTGAATCAGTTCAGAGCATTTCCGCTGAAAATGAATTGGTTCAGAACCCTAAAAGTTGGTTCGGAACTTTGGTTGGAACCAAAAAAAATGGCTGCTGGTTCTGTGAAAGCACCAAGGTTCCAAGAATATAGAACGGAACCAGTTATAGAACCAAAGTTATTTTGGAGGAAAAGGGACCTAACTGAAGAAGTAAGTGCTGTATATGTATGCCTAACCTAGTGGTTCTCAAAGTGGAGTCTGGGGACTCCCAGGGGTCCTTGAAGGGGTTTCAGGAGGTACAGGAATCAGGAACCTATTTTTATACGTGATGTAAAGAAAAGGAAAGGAGAAAAACAAAAGTAAAATAAAGATAGTCCATTACTCACAGAAGGCCAGACTGGTATAATGTGCATTCATGAAGAACATTTCTGATATTTGCAGGCTGCTCAATTACAGCTCCTTGAGTCTGTCGCGTCCTACAGAAAGTCTTTCCCAAGTAGTGGCTCCATTCAAGCAAGACATCCATCTTAGCTCATAATGTGTGTTTAATAAGAAGTTAAATTGGCGGGTGGGGGTGGGTGGGTGGATGCGGTTTGAGCTGCGGCATAACGACAGTTTGACGTTTCATGGCTTTGATGTGCCAGTGACAGCTACATGCTGGTCCTTAATGGAGCCGTTCCACCGGCATCTGTTAAGAATGCTTCATTGAGCTCACAATTAGAATGGGCCACGGTTCAATCCCCGGCTCAAAGACCGTTGCGGAATGGGGCAGAAGGAAACATCCCCATGAATTATGAGAATCGTTTCACTGGTCAACTAATCTTGCATATACAATGAATTTGACTTGGGAGGGCGAACACATATAACTCACGTGATGAGAATATACCAGCCATGGCATTTAATTCATTGAATAGCACTTTTAAAAGTATGACATTATATTAACAGTAGGCCTATGTATATAAATGTTAAGTCTTAGACAGATAATGGACTGAGTCCAAACAGAGCAACCTTCATTGCAGATTGCCTATGACAGTGGTCGCCATCTTTTTCTCCTGCAGGGACCAACAATGCTTTTGGGCAACATTTATATTTGATCAAAATAAATAAATAATGTATTATTATTTAATTTATTATTAATTTCATCATTGGGTTTAGTCTTACAATGCCATTGGTCATGATATCTGTCGTAATGTTTTTCGTATGCTGAAGTAACTGACAACTTATTTCAGAGAATATATATGTTGCTATGATGAACTCAACGGACACGTTTGGACTTCAGTTTTATTGAGCTCACGTGACGTCTAAATATTTCTCGGCCTGGGCCGTGGCTCAGCGGTCCAGGCACCTTGGCTGGTAATCCAGTCTGGCAGTGTGCCGCAGGTTTGACTCCCGATCGCGACGGCCTTTCCTGCATGTCATCCCCCCATTTCCTGTCATCCTACTGTCTGTCCCTCCATAAAAAAAGAATAAAATAAAGGCGAAAGCCACAAAAAACATTGAAATAATTCTCGGCTGCTGGCAACCAGTAGGTTAGTGCTAAAGTATAGCACTTCACTAGCCTAAGATTTAGACTCTCGTATATGTATTTTTCGATTCTGACGTCTGCTCTCTACGAGAGTCCAGCGTTCTGACTGCACTTCCCATTGCAGTCAGAACTGCAGCATCACTCCCAATCTTCCGCCGTAGTCTGAAAACCCACCTTTTCAGACTCCATCATGGCCCATAGCACTTACCCCACCCCCTTAGATAGCAATTCTGTAGACTTAGATAGCATTTGATACAGACTTATAGCATGTTATGTAGACAGCATAAGTGCATTGTATGTGCTATTGTCATAGCACGTCATAGTACATATGTATAGCATAGTAGTATAGATGTATAGCTTATATGTATAGTTTCATTATAGATATATTCCACTGTTACTTTCTTAGCTTACGCATGTTTCATGATAAATGTTTTTATGTGATGTATACCCATGCTTTTTTGTTCTTGCTTAATGTAAATCGCTCTGGATTAAGAGCGTCTGCTAAATGCCTAAATTGTAAATTGTAAATTGTATTCATAGTCTGGATTCATAGTCTGGATTTTCGGTGGTAAGGTGACCACCGAACTACAACATGACGTCACAAGCCGCGGCAAACCACCGCCCCAGCCCTTCTCTCTGTTTTTACTCACCACCGCTCAACGTTATTTCAGGTCACCTCAACACTGAAAATCCAGACTATGAATGAGCCTTCAGACTCTTGTAGAGAGCAGACGTCAGAATCGAAAAATACATCTACGAGAGTCTAAATCTTAGGCTACTTTCTCACTACATGTCAGAGGCTGCAGACTTTTACGCGTGGCGCCCATGTCCCAGCCCCCCTACAACCCCCCCCCCGGCCCCCCCCACGCTGACAGCGTGCGCCCCAGCGCGAGTTGCCTCCGTGGCGAAAGCAAGGGGCGCAGCCACTTCATCTCAGCTCACCTCGAAATCATTATTACCTGATTAAGTGTGATTAAGAGCAGATCATTAGCAGCTGCATGTCCTGTCAGTACCGATTAAGGGTGATGGGTGCGTTACACCCAGTGAGCTCATCTGTAGGCTTAGCCAGTTTAACGATTTGGGGAGCATTGTTTTGCGGCCTGATGTGGATGAATGGTGTGTGTGTGTGTGTGTGTGTGCGTGCGTGTTTGTGTGCGTGTTTGCGTGCAGGCTCCGCTCGCTGTGGTCTATCTGAGTGAGAGTAAACATCGCTCAGCTGCATTCTAATGAGATGGATGTTCTACATGGTGGATGACATTGAAAACATCTTTTAAAGCTGTTCTGTCTCGGCTCGAGTTTGACCCCCTGTTCAACTCAAAGTAACGATTCCTCATACAGCAGGTTTAGTTGTGGTGCTAGATATGTCCTTTGCCAGCTGTCAAATGACAGATTAAAGTTTCAATGTCAATAATGTTTTCTTTGGCCAGGCAGAGCGTAGTCCTACATTTGCTCTTGTTGCTGACCGAAAAGTTGATAGAGATGTTCAACATGCCAAACGTTGCCAGGATTGGTCAGTCACACCAGCAGAGAGAGAGAGAGAGAAAGAGAGAGTTGGTAATTGCGTCATATCTGATACTTCCATGACCGTGGAGAGCAAAGGTCCATTTCTCAGTGGATTTATAAGGTTAAAAAAACAAATTGAGCCCCCATTCCCCTCGCAAAAATACGGGCTAAATTCGTGAGAGCCCCAAATCCATATGGCCACCATTAACATTAGTTTTTTGCCTTATTGTGCCTTAACTTAAAATTTCATTTTGCTTTTAGTAGCAAGTCCATGATGTGTCAAATTAGGGGGTTTTCATGATTCTGAATCCATTCCAAGAATTTTTAGCCCAAGTAGTGTTTTTTGTGCAAAACTAATGCTTGGAATGGATTCATAATCATGAAAATATATAGCATATATATCTTCATGGGCAAAGATAATTAACTTCAAAAGAATACAAAAACGGTCAAAATGACCTCTCAGACCTTCTAGTGATAACACTAGAAGGTCTGAGAGGTCATTTTGACCGTTTTTGTATTATTTTGAAGTTAATTATCTTTGCCCATGAAGTTTTCAGAAGCCCCTTCCATGAGCATCATCATCCATCACCATTCTATCATCTCAGAAAATCTTGACATCTGAAAAAAATTCTAAATGTGAATTTAAGCACATGCAAATTTAGCTGATTTTATTTCAGACCTTCTAGTGTTTTAAAGCATGACATTTAGAAAATGTTGCCTTTTGTGCCTTAACAGGTTGTTAATGGTGGCCATATGGATTAGGGGCTCTCACAATTTAGTAACTAAGTACAATTTGGAGTACTTTAACTATATCTCACCATTTCAATAATCAAAATTAAAATCTTTCAGCTATTCAAAAATACAGATCTACAAGTTGAAACAGTTGGTACTTAATTGGTACTACTGTATAAGTATTTGAAGCCAATACTTTTACTCAAGTCACACTTTGAATGCAGGCCAAGGTCGAGCTGAACGTTTCACTGTTGCATTGAGAGGAACATAGCACATAATAGTTTTATATTTTCAGTACTTTCTTTGCGTGCGTGCGTGCGTGTGCTTGCGCATGAGTGTGTGTTGCCACGGAGACAGGGGATGCTGTTCAAACACAGAGCATCATCAGATAAAGGGTGCATGGGACGATTGGTTTCCAATTTCTCACATGAGACAAATTGAGGCCAATGGTCAATTATACCCATCGCCAATTCACCTTCATAAAAGCCTCCTCTCAGCCCAATTGCACGTTTGGCTCTGCCAAATGTGCCAATTCTCTGATAAAAACATACAGAAATAGCCGCCAGGGCCTGTAGTATAGGCAGATAAAACATCAATGTTTATTCCAATGGTTCTCAAACATTTTCATACAGTATCAAGTAAGAACCCCTAAATAAAATATGAAGTTTTATTTTGGCTACAGACCCCCATTTGAAAATATTGAATGCCAGGCAGAAACCCCCCACAAAATGTGTGTTTAAATATAAAGTCAGTATGTAAAAGATGTACAACTTTTTTAATAACAGAAAAAGAGCAGCTGTGAGTGTCGACTAAATGAAAATATATTGAAAAAAAAGGATATGGAGGAAGAAGAGATCCAGTAGAACTAAGACAAGTCATTTCATGCATGACTAATTATACATTATGCATTTTGACGACCTTGAATGCATATCAATGGTGATGGAAGGTCCATTGTGTCGACCCCATGCTAACTAAGTAGTCTATACTGTAGGTGTTGCGTCGTACATGTTCTGTCTGAAGTAGTCTAGTTAATAACAGTGGCTGATGGATTCATGAAATAATAATTTATTACAGAGGTGATGACACACACACACATACGCACACACAAACATGCGCGCACACACACACACACACACACACACACACACACACACACACACACACACACACACGTGTGTGTACTAGTATTTATGACAAGGTAATAAAATCAAGTGCAAACTCGCATGGAGATGGATATACAGCGACGATATGTAAAAGTGTCAGGTTTTTGAGAAAGTATTAAAAGACGAATACATAACACTGACAGGATTCCAAGTTCCAAGCGCTTCAGTCAATCCACTTTTAAGGGGTCAATCTGTTAGACATTCCCCAGAGATGACTGGCAATCACACACTTTTCAATTCCAAATATTTATAATATGTCCATCGCAGCTAATCAAGTGTTCGAGGCTCCACGATTGTAATTTGGTCTTAGGTTGCTTACATAATGAGACACTCACAATTACAACTAACCGACTGATCATTTTCTAACATAATCAACAAAGCAAATTTATCTTATTCTCATCTAAGTCCATTATCAGCATGAAGCTAACAACAGCTGTTCTCTTGTAATGGAAATCTTAATTATGCACATTCATTATGCCAGGAAGAATGTGCATTAAATGATATATAAACCATTATCATCTAAATCAATTGAACCGTGCATGCTGCACGTAATGGACTCACATTACACACAGCGATGATTGGAGAGAGTACATTGTGTCACCATAAGCCAGTGTTGATTTTGACAAAAGATGTTTGTCTACTAACTTTTTTCAGTTGAAGAAAACTAAATAAAAACTAAACTATGATGCCTAAAACTATGACTAAATGTACTGACAATTTCATCAACAAATAAAAACTAGACAAAAATCTCAGGGAGGGACTATAGTGGAGAAGAGTTTGGTTGCGCTTGGGTGAAAATAGCAGATCTACATCTGCTATTTTCAGCATGCAACCAAGTGTAAAATCAGTCATTACAACGCCATCAAGGCCTGCCGAAATACATTTTTCCCAACTAAATAAACTGTAGATTTAGTCGACTAAAACCACAACATTTCAGGTGACTAAAACTAAAACAAAATAGAGTATTATTCAAAAGACTGTGACTAAAAATAAATCAATTGTCTGTCAACAATTTGCTGTCAAAATCAACACTGCCATAAACGTACCCCCCCCCCCCCCCTGGACTACATGGATGCCTTGTGATGAGACACTACTCCACACGGTTTGGGTTTGCTATAACTTGCCACCTGACCATGATAGGATTTTTATCTGGCGGCCTGGGGGAGGGATCTGTTTGAACAGAACCCAGACAGCCGCTGAGATAACCTGCTATTATATCACTAACCAGCCGCACAGCAACCATCATTCTCCACAAGTTTTCTCTGTTTACACACCAGACCAACGCAGTAGTCATGAGTCATTGTTGCTGCTCCTGATGCGGTTATAGGGGAAGCCAAAATTATGCCTCTTCGTCTTCGACCTCCTTCAGCGCCTGTCGTGGACCCGGACGATGGTAATCAAGGCCTGCGGTGGATGTGTTGTCAGTGATGGGAGAGTCTCCCCCGGCGGCCATCAGGAGCTGCCAGTCCAACACGTTGGCTATACCACCGGCGGGTATCACACTCAATGTTGTTCCTTTGATTGCGATCGCATTGGACCTGCATGGCTTTTACCGCCAAGAAGCTCCGACACACAAAGAACTCTGGCTTTCTTTTTTAACAAATTATCCGACACTATCCTTCACTTGTCTGTTTTTCCCACAAATTGTTCTCTTTCCAATTCATGCTCCCTGAAGGGACTACTAGACTATAGTTTCTTTCTTTTTCTTTTCTTTTTCAGTTATTATCTTGACATTGTTAGGCCTTTATTTGACAGAAATAGTGGTGAGAGATAGGAAATGGGGAGGGAGAATAGTGGAATGTCATTCAGCAAATGGTCTGGCCGTCAGTGAATCGAACTGGTTCATCCTAATCAGGGTTTTTGTGCTCATGTGTTATGTCCCCTAACCACTTGCTGTAGCTATCATGTGGCCCCAGACGAGCTGCTTTCTGGAGAGATACTGTTGTGTACCTTTGAAAAGTAAACTCTTGTGAAAGGCTTTTCACAATCTGAGAGTTCCTTGTGCTGACAGTGTGCGACAACAGGATTGCCACTGTCACACGTTTGCTAATAGAGAAAAGTACTGCACTGTTTCAACTCTTGACAAGGCATGAGTCAAGCACAAATGTGACAATTTAGCAGGACTGCGGCCGCTAGTCGCTACACCTGTCAGATTACAAAACATTTTATGTAGTGTATAGACAAAAATACAAATGTATATGTAGTGGAGTGATTGTGAAAGTCCAGTCCAGCATCCAAAAATACTACTCACATAAAGTACACACAGATACAGATATATCTAAAACAAAATGTACTTAAGTAGAGTACTCAAGTAAATGTACTGCAGTTGATGTCCACCACTGGGAAAAGCCCTTAATTCTGATGGAATTCCATGGACAACCAAGAAGGCCAGATGTAATGTTCCAGCTGCAGGCGGGAAATGTAGGCTATTCGTGTCCAGTATGTGTGGTGTTGAGCCAGAGGTTTTTTAACTAAATGTTATGTTATGAACAAATATTTCAGAATGTGGCACCCACTCTGAAATGCACTCACTCACTCTCTCTCACACACACGTGCACGCACACAAACACATGCACATACACACACGCACACATGCAGCCACGCATGCACGCTCGCACCCGCGCGCACGAGCGTGCACACACACACACACACACACACACACACACACACACACACACACACACACATTATAATTTATTTAATTTGCTTATGTATTGAGCTGATTTCTTTGGCGATTTGCTATTTGATATGATGAAGATGTGGTATATGATGAAGATGTGATATGATAATCCTATCAGAAATCTGAGAGTTCCCACAGAAATAAATCTCTGGACGTGTGTGTGTGCGTGAAACCAGCACACTTCAGTGGCAAAGGTCAGACGTTAATACGATATGGGGGTGTAACAGGCCTGGCTAGCTCAGTCGGTAGAGCATGAGATTACTAGTAAATAATCATTTTAGTAATTCCCTCAAAATTTGAGGATGAAACATTACCATGTATGGCGCTGAAATTCTCTACTCTACCAACTGAGCTAGCCGGGTCTGATACATATCGTCTGACCTTTTGCCACTGAAGTGTGCTGATTCTACACACATCCGGAGATTTATTTATTTGCAAACTCTCAGATTTCTGATAGGATTATCATATCACATCATCATCATCATCATATCAAATCGCCAAAGAAATCAGCATGTTGCTCATATCACAATTTCACTCATATCACAAATTCACTCATATCATATCACAAATTCACTAACCGTTTGGGGATATACAAATCCAATCACAGCGCAAAATGGCAGACCTTCCAGCCAATCACAACGGCCCCTCCCTTTCTTCTGCCGTCCTCAATGTCGGCGCCATAAATGATAATTTTGCGTTCACTACTAAAATTGTTTGATTTTTATAGATATTTGGAACAAAAACCCAATGGGAAATCAATGACCTTCATGGGTTCACCGAATGGCTGTGTAGTGTACTGAGGACCATCCCCACACTGTCTAGGAGTCCTAACAGTGCCTACAACCAATCAACCATTCCATTCACCAGTAATATCATTTGCATCTCATTTGCATAACCTCAACAATGAATGTCCATGTGTGTCCATCGGTACACTCTCTATAATCATGTAATCAACACGACCATCCCGATTGGCTGAGATTGCCTTCCAAGTTCCAAAGATTGCAGGATTGGTCTGTTTTGAACAAAAGGCCTGAAATCACAGTGTGTGATTTTTGGAAAACACATCTCTATATATTACTATTATATTTTATCCATACATCATGCACATCATTATACACTATCTATAGTCATATGATCAACACAGATCTGTTACATTTTTCATATTCCATCCTGATTGGCTACCTACGATTGACATCTAAAGTTTGCACGACTGGCCCATTTAACACAAAATGTCAAGAATCTTGAACCCAGCATCCGATTGCGGTGAAACCGCATGCATATTCCCACTAGGCTGAAGAAGAAATGACACTTGACATTTTTCAAATCAAGCCTCATGGTGGTTGTACCGTTCATGTAGTTGTAGAGTACCGCAAGGACATTTTTTGGTGCTATCCCTTTTGGACTGTGTTTGACTGTACTCTGTTGCTGTTTACACATTCTGTCTAATAAACTATTCAATCAATCAATCAATCAATCGATCAACCAAGTAGGGTTACCATGCACCTCCCTCTATTCAGCTTGGTCACAATAGTTCTAAAATAAATCTGGATTGTAGCTTTAATTAGTAATGCACATAAAAACTAAAGATGCTAATCAGCAAAAGCTGGCCTCTGACCACTGAACTTTGTTTCCTGGCAAGTTTGGAGGTGGTTGTTAGAATAATGAGCAGTGCAAGTCCAGACTGATGGACAATCATACACACACACACAAACCACTCTCCACTTGTGGGATTTTATTGTCCAGTCCATATGTCCCCCCTCAACACCGACACATTAACACACATTATAACACGGTCAGTTTGGAACTCTCTTGGAATGCATTGACATTCTCTATTGCCTACACCACAGCCTCTCGCATTAATTCAATATCTCACTCAGCAGTGAGCTAGATAAATGGCAAAAATGTGCTTCAAATGGCCTCCTAGCAGTTCAGAAAGTATCGATAATGATGATTAGCTAAAAGGATGGCAGCCTGTGCAGTGACGCAGCAATTGTCAAACAGACGGAAACGTATAGCACTCAGCAGTTTTTGGGAAATATTTTTTTTACCGAAAACCACAAGCTAAAGGGGCCGCTGATTAAACTCTTGGACTATAGGATGCACATTGCTGAACATTGGCAGATACCTGTAATCCATTAAGACCTGAGGCTGATTCTAAAAATGTCCTCTATACAGTTTCCTGAAAAACATCCTATATCAGTGGCTCAAACTTTTTCATGTCAAGGACCCCCAAAATGATATGCATTTGACTGCGGACCTCCATCTCAAAATTATTCGAAGCATAGATTTGAGTTAAAAATGTTTGCTTAAAAAAGACCATACGCCATAGTATGAAGTCCTCTGCGACAGGCAACACACATGACAAGTCCTCTGCTACACTAGTCCTGAGGGTGTGTGGTGTGTTGTAAACGTTCGATAACACACACACTGTCAGGTGCTCTTATCTTATCTCATCTCATCTCTTCTGGCTGAATCTTTGGAAGGTTTGGATTATCTGAATAAAATGATTGCGCTCCAAGTTGGAAGCTGTATGTGCCATGCTGTAGCTTTACAGTAAAAAATATATCTTGACTTTTATGACAGTGACAAAAGCAGCCAAAGTACTTCTGAAGTCTGCCATGAAGTCTAGAGAAACGTTCCTTGAACAAGATCACAGCTGTCTCCAAACCTTCAGACCTTTATGGAGAATTCATGCACACGTGGAGTTGCTCTGCTGGGAGCCAGCGCTGTTACAAATGTCCCTGCATGGGTGCAATAGGTTCCCTCTCCACTAGATCACATCCTGTCATAAATAACTTTTGTTCAGTACATTTCCTCTTGTCTAATTGCTGTGGTTTGGGTCACAGTGGGAAAGCAGCGAAGGCCAGAATACCACTGCTGTTAAGAACACTCTAGGCAGCCATTCAACCTCATTATGTGGAGGCAAGCAGTGTTCTCCATAATATGTTTGCTCTGATTTGCGGTGGTGATATTTTTTTGGCTGTGAACAATACAGCGTCAGTGGCAAAGGATTTATGGATGTTCCTAAAGACCCATTTTGTTTATGCATCAGCAAATTCAAATTGAAGACAACAATACATTGTCTAATAATGCTATGGACTCCCTGTCTTTTATGTCTCTTATTATTAAATTACAGTACAGGAGGTATGTGTAGGAAGCTGCATAAATCACAATGGTGTTCAGTAGTGAATTGGCCGCACAATACATACATGTAAACAATAAGGATGGCATCGTCCCCACATTGACCAAACGGCTGCTTACAGTCAATGTGACAGTTGTCACGGGTTGCTCCCAGGGCTCGATAATTAACAACAAACTAGGAGCTACCCTGACCTAAAAGACGTGGATGGTCGTGTGAGCGTGCATGTGTCAAACTAAATCAAAAACGGCACCGGCCCCCGTATCAACAACACCCCCGGTCCACTCACCCGTTGGCTACGGCCAGCTCTGTCGTTGGCCCACAGCCGAAGCGAGGTGCTGGATCGGTAGTCGTTCAGGTGCGGGGATAACAACCCGCGTAGGTAATGTTGTTATAGCTTTCGTTGGTTTTCTTCTGTTTTTGTTCCCCGTAGGGTATTTTCTCTTTTTATATATTAGTCGTTGCCCAGCGCCGACACAGGATGGCAACAAGTGACCGTCAGTAAACTTTCCCACTACGCGAAGCTCCACTATACTCACAACCCACTTTAAACTATAGGCCTACGTAGGACAGCGCTATCCATCCGTGGCTTCTCTTCTAGTCCCGTGCAGCTGGTCGGTGGCCTTCGTATGTGCAGGTCGGTAACACTGAATCGCGTCCCCCTAACAGTTGCCTCACTCCCTAGAGACACCATGCTGTCCAAACATTTCCTCCGTCTCCCGTCCCGTTGCGATGACGTCTATTTTATGACGTCGTACTTCCAGTGGCCGGCCTCCAATGTTGTGACGTAGAGGCGGTGCCAACATAATAAAACAAATAAACAAACCATGTGTAACCAAGTGTACCAAAGGATTTACTTTTGTATGACTACGCCACCTTGAGATAGTTCAAGGAATTAAACAGACCAGTAAACTGGGTTCCCCACAAATGCAAGTTTGTTATAAGGACTTGAGACTTGAGTTCCAAAACAGGAATTTATTAAACTTTTAAGAACAGTAGGAATAACAAATATGTATTAGACCAATGTCCAATTTCATATATATAGGCTAATGCAGTAAAATATCTTAAAAAACTAAGAACACAACTAAACACACGCACTAAATCACGCAGCATGCAGCAAAACAAGAGGAAATGGCTCAATTAAATAAAACCAAACACTAAAATCAGTCTAAACGAACAAAACAAAACAGCAGTGGTGACATCTATAAGGAAATGAAAACAAAACATTTAGTACACTATGAAGTTAAACAAATAAATCATTGCAACAACGATTTGATATGATGTATAATTGTATATACCTATTTGAGTCTGTGTTCATTCACATCGGCGATCGGCCCCTCTGGCACATGAGCTCATCGCTTCCAGGCACATGAACTACTGGGTATAGTATAGTAACAAATAATAAAAGTAGGCTACTTAATTAGAAAACACTTTTTTAGTACAATCTAAATAACATCTATCCATCAGGTTACTCACCAAGGCAGGGACAGATAAAAACACAATTAGGACATGATCTCTGCAGGACCCACAGCAAACACCAAGAAACCTGTGTTTGTTAGACTGCAGGGCCTTTAAATAGTCACCACTGATTGACAAGGAAGTGGCAGGGCAGCCAGTCTACGGTGGCCCCAAAGGCTCAATTCCAGCCGGCTACACATGTGTGCATGAGGTGGAATGATATGACTGATGTATATATATGTGAAACCCTCTGCTGCCCCAGAGCACAATATCCTAACACAGTCTAGTCACATAGTCCTTTGGTCAAAAGGAAAACAATATTTGCAGATATTTCACCTATAAGTACAAACAAGGTAAGTACTCCACAAGAACAATGTTGATGTAACCAAGTCAGCATTTCTCAACCTTGTCTGTTAGGGCCCACTTCAGAATCTTGAATGTGTTCGCGGTCCACCCATCTGATGTTACACTTAACACGTTAGCCATTCAACTGCCGTGTTAAATGGTCAGATTGGTGTTTCTTTTAATGATCAATAAATTGATTGACTTCAATGGATCCAACATAATTTACAACGAAAAATAAAAATGAAAACAAAATTTTCAAGGTTTTGAAAAAGAATGCAAGACATTCATTTATTTTTTACAATATTTTGTTTGCATCTACTTCTCATTTTGCACTTGTACTCTCCTGACTTGAACCGTGACAATGCTACAGTAGGTTCTTAAGGCACACTGCACTGTAAGTCGCTCTGGAATCGGATAAGAGTGTTAAATTGTAAATTCTCTGGAAAAAATCAAATCATGTGCGTGTCAGGAGGATCCACGTGGAGATGGCATGGCTCCTGCAGAGCCACTTGGCCTGGAGGTGCAGACTGTTCAGTGTTCATGCTGTGTTTATTTATGGATGAAGGTGCTTTTTCATTATGTCATGTCATGATCTATATTTAAGGGGACATAGAATTTGTAAGTTGCTCTTATTCAGAGCGAAGATCTGACTGATTAAATGCCATGAACCCTATAATCAACAAATGACAGAGGTAAATGTCAATTAAATACAGTGCAACGAAAACAATTAAGCACTTGAACCCCGGCATCCGTATTCTGGGGGGAACGTGCATCAAAAATAGAGGTTATTACAAAGCTTGGGAGGCAGGAGGGGGAATCTAAGATGCTGTGGCAAGGTGTTGTAGCAAAGCTAAGGACAGATCTATACATATTGTATACTTTATAGCTCGAGACCCAAAAACGAAATGCAATGGCTCCCTGGGACCGAATTTTATGAATAAATCACTTAAGCACAATTTACTAGTAGTACTAGTACTAGTTACTTAGTGAAAATAGAGAATCTCCAATTAAGCTAAGAACGGGTCACAAGTCGACGTGAGATTGCTATACTTTGACTCATTCGCAACGTTTTTCTTTTTAAATTGATTTTTTTCTTAATGTCTGAAATTATTTATAAAAATGATTGCATTCTTTTCCACAAGTCCTGATTTTTTATTTTTTTGGATAAATATATTTTGAAAATATTTGAAAATAATGAAAAAATAAATGCCCCCAAAAATAAATGTATATTTAGTCTAGATAACCATAATAGGTTCATGACCCAATAATGGGTCTCGGACAATTGTTGGGAAACAGCAGTATTATACCTATATGCTTATGCATAGTCACAGACAAAAACTGGCTTTTAGCCACATCATAAAATGGCATATTTTTGTGCGAGGAAGTATGAGTAAGAAGTATTTATGAGCTGCCATGGGGACTGAACCTTTCTACTACACCCACTGGGCTTGAATACCATCCCATTGATGAGCTGTCATGGGGACTGAACCTTTCTACTACACACACTGGGTGTCACGGTTCAAGTCAGGAGAGCTTGACCCAAAATGCAGGAGGAGGCAGAGGCAGAGCAGGTCATTTCAAAAAGTTGAATAACTAAAAAAACTAGAATACAAACGAAAAGACTGGACGCGTGTCAAGACAAGACACACGCAACATACCACAATGAACTAGCAAGGAAACACTGGGATCAGGGGGGTATAAATACACAAGGACACAGGTGAACACAACTGAAAATCAACACTGGGATAGGCTGGGGAACTAACAGGACAAGGTGGAAACACTAGGCTAATCACAATACAGGTCGACGACAAGGCTGCAGGCAAACAGTAACAAGGCAGACAGGAAACACTAGGAACAAATCTACAAAATAAAAGGGTAAAGCAAAACTCAAACAGGAACTAGGAAACCAAGAACACAATTATTAAAAAAATCAGAGGAGCACCACAGAAAAGTAAAACACCAACCATTACTGGAAAACATGAAAACCAGCACGTCACGGATCGTGACACTGAGCTTGAATACCGTCCCATTCGAGCGTCAGAATTCACTGATATTACAGTGTTACCTAATGTCTTTGGATCCATCCATAAAGAAATCAGTCTCATTTTGAATCGATTAAGTCAAGAAAGATGAATGTTGATGAAAGCGTTAGTCTCAAAATGCAATGACATGGTAAGCTGACACGGCTGTTCTGGGAGCAGAACAATGTAATCAAATAAACTATAGAAACATTTCTGTATCACAGAGTGAGTTGTTACACCTTTATGTCTGGGCATGCTCAAACAGCGGGTCGCACCATCCATGTCCCAATACAATCCTGGATACACAATAACCTCATGCAGTAAACTGTAAACAATTAATTTAATGTCATATTTGGTAAAATGGGGTTGGGGTTCAAGTTTACAGAATGAAAGCCAATAATAATCCCAGATCTTTTCAGCTTGAAACGCAAAAGAGTGTCTGTCCGGTACACAAACGTACAAAGATCCAAATCAGTGCACCTGCCGGTAAGCGCTATAAAACATAATGGTGAAATGAAATACATCGTGATGAGTTGTGAGCTTTTAGATGATATATTTTCACTTCTTTTTTGTTTTTGTTTATGTTATTTAGACAGGTTGTTAGTTTGATGTTTACCTGGTATTAAAGTTGCTTTGTAGTATAATTCTTCTTCTATGTTTGTTGGGGGGTGGGCATACATTTTTTGGGGCGAAAGGGAAATTGAAATACCTTTTTCATCATTATTATTACTATAGTAGTAGTATTATGAATGGTGAAAAAAGATGATATGTAGTCTGCAGGTTTGCAACCCATGGGCCAGGATCAGGACAGGGCCCTATGCTTGGGGAAACACTGGCCTGTAAGATAAGATTATTGATCCTTGGAGGGAAGTTCAGGCGTCTAGTCCAGTGCGATGTCATGCAACTGTGTGGTTGATGGACATTTGGAAATGTCTTCTTTTGAGGCCAGCCAGATGGCTTTGCTGATTTAGGTGACAATGGAGCACACAGTGCGTGCTATATGAAAGGCTCAATGTGATGCTCAAGGTTATCAAAACGACTGGCTGACATTCAGAAGTATGACAAATGCACCTCCTCAGCCATGTTCAGTATCTGATGCAATAGTACTGTGATTCTTTTGAATGCCAAGGACCGCCAAAATTGGAATAAAAAAATAAAATCATAATAATAATAAGGGTAATAATACTATACTACAACTACTACTACTACTACTACTACAACTACTACTAATAATAATAATGATAATAAGGGTAATAATAAGGGTAATAATAATAACAAAAAAATGAAATTCATTGATATTGGCCACGGACCCCCACTTAAAAAAAGTTGTGCCAGCCAAGAACCCCATGACAAGATGTGTGTTGTTTGTTTTTTAATAGCTGATTGGATCCGCTATTTTCGATTAGCCAAAACAAATTACATAGGACTTTATTAAGGACCCCTGGGGGTCCCTGGATCCCACTTCCAGAAGACTATATTCACTCTGCTCTCTTCTAGTTGGTTCAAAAGCAAAACCACCCAAAGGGGGAAACTCTGCAGGAGTGCTACCTGCAGGTAGATCTAACACGTCATACCAGCTCCAGAATGAACAACACACAAAAGAAAGGGTCAACAGCAGCTTACTGTCACTCATAAATCAACGGTGGAACATTGATTAATCCGTCTCCAGATGACATTCCTGCCCCGGGGAATAAACGCAGCGCTCAGAGTGATTTACATTTGAAAAGTCGCTCAATTCTACTCCCATAAAGCACCTGTCTGCCACCATGAAAAACGCACCGCACACATTTCACAGTCTGCAGCTGAAAAATCATACACACCTTTAAAAGCATCTCAATTATTTTACACAGTGCGGGAAATGCTTTGGAATGATATGTTTTGTTGTGATTTATTCCTTAGTAGTCTTTAGAATCCAAATAAACTATAATAATAAATATTGTATATTGTTTGTTTCATGAGTGGATATGTCAAATACATTCAAACTCAAGAGGAGAGAAGCTTTGCACCAGATCTAGGTAATAATTAAACTGCAGTCTGCAGTCTGTGGGCATGTAGATAAAAAATACTACACTTAGAATCTACAAGCTGATCTACAAGCTTGCAGCATAAGCGCGTGGCATCGCAAGCTTATAGATCTGCCATTTTGGCTTATGTTCCCCTCAGAATATGGATGCTGGAGCCTGGGGGTCAAGTGATTACAGTAGTGTGGTGATGGTCATTATCAGAAAATAACCCCATATTATTTATTGCTTTTTAGACCACATACTATAGGCCTACTTACTGTACTACATACTATGAGCTACAAATTCAATAATTTGACACAACATATTGATTTAAAAAAGTAGTTATTGGCTTGCAAGTTTACACTTCCATATCAACATAAAGAGGCGTAGCAGCAGTCAGACCGCAGAGCCGTGTGATTGACAAATCAGAATTGAGTATTCAACAAAGCTGTGTAATATAATAATATCATAATCATAATATGATTTAGCCAAAGAGGCCGTTTCATTTCACAGTTTGTAGTGAAGGTGTCACATCGTGATAGATTAATCTCCTGACTGCTATAGCTGTTGCTATTTTTGAAATCTGTCTCATCTGGTTTTGCCGTCCTGACAATTTTTGCCCAATGAACCTTCATTCCCTGCGTTGTTAAATAGAAATGGAACAGCGCTTCATCACAGGTGGAGGACGACCCTAATTGACTCTTGTTCACGTCTCCTCGTGCCTCATGCACCTGCTCTCTCTCTTTAATCACCGCCATTTTATCCCCTATCCAATGATCCTGACAGCTAGCGTGTTGATGGGGCCGTCACATCGCATGTACTTAGTTGTGTGGTCACATAGCAAGCAGCGTTAATTTTGTTGACTCAAACTATGACGGAAAATGTTTGTCGACTACTTCCACAGACGAAAAGTAAATAAAAAGAAAGTTATGATACTAAAACTATGACAAAATATATTGACAATTTTGTCAGACTGAAATAGGGAGGGACTAGTGGAGACGAGGTCCAGTAGGGGGCATTGAGAAATGCCTCATTGCAGTGCTCATTAAAGCCACCAATCATGCAGGTCAACTTTGAGCAGTGGTGGGACAAAAGTCTTCACATGTTTTATTTAACGGTGCAGTAATTGTATTTTAATTATTTTTTTTCTCTTCTCTTTGAGACTGCACTTATCCATGGTCACGGACACCTCTGTAGACCTATACTTAAACATGGTGGTGGTCAACTCATGATGACAAGTTGCAATGATGGTTGTTGTTGTTCCCTTATCCTGGCTACTGTCCTCTTGAGACTCTCTTGAGCGTAAAATGAAACCAAAATTGTGTTTAAATGTATGCTCTCAAGAGAAAAAATATGATTAAACATCAGCATTATTTAACAATCCTCGCCAGGATTAATTGATGCATAGACTGACACCACGCTAGACAGGAAGGCCCACAAATGTCACATCCGGTTTTAGCCCGGGGTAAGAATTTTGGCTGCCAATCCTTAATCACATACGGACAAACATCTATGCCGATAATATCTAACTTGCAGAGGTAGCGTGCCTTGTCCACGGGCAACAGATCTTTCAACGTATGGCACTGCAAATACGTTTGATAATCGCTACTCTGCGCAATATTGTTTTGGAAATGCCGCAAATTGCATTGCAGTGAACGAGAGCAAATCACAACTTCCCCCGGGTGTGGGCGGAGTCACAGCTTGACGCTCTGAATACGCGAGATTCTCTATTTTCACTATAGTAAATTGTGCTTAAGTGATTTACGGTATTCATAAAATTCGGTCCCAGGGAGCCATTGCATTTCGTTTTTGGGTCTCGAGCTATAAAGTATACACGGTGTCAGTGTATAGACAATTGACCTATAGCTAAGCCCCTCCCCAAACTGCAATGGTCCAATCACAGCTAAGCATAACATCGGCGAAACAAACCTCTCCACCAATAGTTTTCCTATATAATAAAACATTGTTTTAAAATAGAAATGTCACGCACACATTTTTCCAGTGCATATGGCAGGCCTTGTTGACGGATTTGGAGGTTTTGAAGGTCTGGTTCCAAAAATGAACCAGTATTTAATGTGTAAAATCCATGATATTTACATTGGAATGAATGAGCCAGCTGGAAAGTGTCCAAGCGGCAAGCGGGAGTGTCTAAGTGGGAGAGCGGGGCTTAGCTAAAGGTGAATTATCATGGTTGATGCATAGACAATTATCATGGTTAACTGTAGAGGTGAAATTACATTATTGTCTTTTGATGTTCATGCATCATGTTATTTGGAACAACACTGCAATTCTTTCATGAACAGATATTATATACAGGTTTCTGTCATGAACATTACACTCGTCAAGTGAGCTCATGTCATCTGGTGGTGCCAAACCACAACCAAAATACTATGAATAGAAGAGAACTGTTCTACTTAGAGCCTTTTCAGCTTGGAATATGCTCCCTTTAAATCTGAGACAAACCAGAAGCAGATTTTCGTTTAAAATAATTACTTTTAGATTATCTTTTGTACCTTATTCTTATTGTATATTTATTTTTTGGTCGTTGTTGTCTCTGTTAAATGCAGAGCGACTTCACTATTTTAGCTGTTAACTAGATATATTAAATTTAAATTATCTGTTTTTATTGTATACATTTTTGTGTGGGCTCCAGGAAGACTAGCGACCACTTTGTGGAAGCTAATGGGGATCTGAATAAAGAATAAAGAACAGAGAAAAAATTAAGAAAAATTACAATATGCCAGAATATCTCCCCGTTCAACCCATATTTTGAAGATCCAAAACACCGGAACCGGATGTTGACTGAATGGTGTGTGTGTGTGTGTGTGTGTGTGTGTGTGTGTGTGTGTGTGCTGAGGAGAAGTACAGGCCAGCACCATTACTGTGACCACTATAGGCTCCGTGCAATAAGCGTTGTTTTGACCATAAATTCCACCTGGGATGGGGATTTGGAGTCTAAAGCGACTGAAAGCGTGCATGCGCGCGCACATGTGTGCACACTATCGTTATATAGGAAACACCATAGGAAAATATGCTCTACAGTTGGTACAGAACTACAAGGGAAAACAACAACCACCAAATAACACTGCATTACACCAAGGAGTGTGATCATTAGCTGTGCTAAAACAGTTCACGGTGAGCTCTGTGATTATCTCCTACTGTATTGTATGGATTAATGTGTGTGTGTGTGTGTGTGTGTGTGTGTGTGTGTGTGTGTGTGTGTGTGTGTGTGTGTGTGCGTGCGTGCGTGCATGCGTGCGTGCGTGCGTGTGCGTGTGTGTGTGTGTGTGTGTGAGAGAGAGAGAGAGAGAGAGAGAGAGAGAGGAAACAACGTGCAATTTGAGCCTTTGATCATGGGTCGATGCTGAGAATAGTGATTATCTAACCCCCGCAAAGCCCTTTGAAGGGTCCGTTGGTGGTTGAGAAGACAGACCTGGCCCCTCATGAAGGGATGCACTTATTCAATTGTTCATATCCCTGGACACACTGTACAAAACACATCGATGCAACTAGGCTCCAAACGCTCCACAAAAGGCAACATTCAGCTTTAGCAGCAGTTGTCGATCAGCTGGTGACGGGTGCACGGTAGATAGGCCTAACGTACAAGAGGATGCACTGTTGGCAAAACTCAATTGTTTTTTGAGGGGCGCTAGCCCCTCCTATGTCCAGCTTTGTGTAAACAGTAAACACAAACAAACATTGAAGACAAAAGTGAGGACACAAATTGTGATTGGCCAGAATGAGATGATGTATGATGACGTATGATAACTCTCACTTCACATGGGTGTGATTTTTGAGGGGCGCTAGTCCCTCCTATAAACAGCTATAGTGTAGATTATGTCTGAACACAAACAATGAATGAATGAATGAATGCATGGAGAATTTATGTCATTGTGTCTGAGCAAATTGGCTGGGTATGTCGGTGCCACCCTTGGCTTGACATCACCATTCTTGATGATGATGTACGATGATTAGAGCGCCCCTCTGCATACGGGTGTGATTTCTTTATACTTCATATGCACATGCATAGTCATGATTCCAGTACATGAAAAACATGATTATAACCACAGGGATACCTATAGACTGATGATTATTAATGAATCATCTGACTTGTTTTGTCATATTTTTCATGTACTGAAAAAAATTAGCTTGTCAAATTACCACTTGTGCACTTAGGTTGCATGCTTTTTCGCAACTCTATGACTGATGAAAACCAGGGCCAATAATATACCCTTATTATGTCTGAAAGGTAGAAATTATGTGTAGTTTACTTTAGAGTGAAAGCCATTGTGGAGACTTACATCTTTCACATTTATATTGGAGAAAGATCAGACTTGCATTAAGTGAAGTACTGACAATAGTCTGTGATGTGTCATCTTCTTTCATGAGTAAAGGACCACTTCACCACATTTATTTTTACTATGTTTTTATCCCACGATTTTGCAACCCATTTTCTTTCACCCAGTGTCAATTATCTAATTTAATCCTGGGCACTACACTTCCTCTTCCAACCTGGGGGGCAGCGGACTGACCTAGTGCTTCCTTCTATGCATGAGGAGTCCAAGCTGCTTCTTTTCACCTGACAGGGGGGAATTTCCCTGGCCGGACATAGTGCGGTTTCAACCTATCTTCATATAATTGGTCCTCATGTTCATGATGAAATAGCACACTTTTCTTTCTACTCGGGCTGTGTCTCATAGGATGGGTGAGCACTGAGCAGTTCATAAACATGTCTTTCAGTAACATCATCGTTAGGCTTTTTTTTATTTTATTTAAACACAATTTCGTTTTTAAATATATTTTGTGAGAACAATGGCTTCCATTATCGCATTGCAATGTTTCAGGAATAGGAAGCCTGCAGTTTCTATTAGCTTGGATTCCCCATCGAAGATGTCACTGGAAGACAGGTTTCTGAACTGCCCACAGTCCTCCTATGAGACACAAAATGGTTGTACTTTATATCAAGAACATTAGTGAGTACCAATTATATGATGATATATTGAAAAGTGGTGAAGTAGTTTAATGGATTGAAACTCTGAAGCCAACAGTATGTCACACAGAGAGAGAGAGAGAGAGAGAGAGAGAGAGAGAGAGAGAGAGAGAGAGAGAGAGAGAGATATGAGTTTAATAGTCCCACAAATACATCATTCATCCGTATTGAACAAATGTACCGCAAGGTCGCTCAAGCGTGATTGTGACCTTTGACCTTTCCATGTGCCCGCTGACAGCCTACTGATCGTTCCCACCAGGTTTCATAAATCGCTGAAATTTTTCCTCAAGTCAGACCTCACAATCAAGGTGAAGGTCTGATTGTGACCACAATCAAGGCCCAAAAGTGAAAGCTGCAATTCGTCTGCTGTCTCCTTCTGCTGATGGAGAAAGGTAATAGCAGTGATAACTGTACTACAATAACAGCTGACCAATCCACTAGCAGGTGCCCTACAAACTCAGGTTTACAAACGCTGGGTCGATCGGGACCCATTTGTGTGTCGGACAGTATCGCCGACCCATTTTTATGGGTCCCTTTATTTTATTGTTTCCTACATTTAGTTTTTTATTATTATTATTATTCCAAAACATTAAAAAAGCAAGATTTTTCTAGCCTGACACTCATTTTCATTTTGTTTCACTTCATTCAGACTGAAAGCCCTCCCCACAGCAGCAGTTTCTGGGATGGGCGTGGTCAAAGCGGCAGTCTTCGGCGATTGGTTCATACCAACCAATCAGATTAGTAGGAAAGCAGATGACGTTGTTGTCAATCATGTGGCTATGACTAACCCTTTTGCTAACCAAACAAACACAGCCAACGAACGCTACTAGCATGTAAACAAAAGCGGTAAAATATGTCGGACGATGATGTTTATAAAACCGTCGTTTCTATAAAGAAACTATTTATCATACGTCAATCTAATAGCCAGAATGATACGGTCGTGAGTCACCGCAGTGGGTGCAGCCAGTTTGTTGTCTGACGCTGTCAAGTGAGGGGGCTGATGGCCAATCAGCTGCTGCGATCGGATTTTCAAATGACACTGACGCTGTCGTAGAGAGAGTCACCAGACCTGAATCACCAGAACATAGCTGGAGCCAGGGTAAAACTTTTCATGAATTAAAAACAAATTCAATGATCTTTTCTGTAATTTCATGCTGATAATGTCAATAACAGGCAGCGATGAATGCATTGAATGTTGAATTCAATGTTGCATGCTGAATGTTGCATGCTGCTGCAGCATGGATGGATATTTAGACAGTGCAGCCAAGTCATCACACATGAATCCAATAGGTGGCAGGCGCGAGTCACACTTGCAAATTAACTAACACATGGATCTCTATATGTGGAGCCGACTATCATCACCTCGGATCTCCATACCTCCATATATGAAGATCACGACACTGACCTCATGAAACCCTGGATAGCCATACAAGGTTTGACATACTAGATCTGCATATATGGAGCCGGCCAGCAACTCTATACATATATGAAGAAACTCTGTTGTATTATTATTATTATTATTATTATTATTATTATTATTTGTTACATGATGCATTGTGTCTTTCTTTTGCCTTGTTTCTACACTGATTTCCCCCACGGGATAATAAAAGTATCTATTTATCAATAAACAATAGTTTATAGTAATGATACCAGAATTTTAAAGATTTGCGCTGGTGCTACTCCAGGCTTAATAACCAATATATAAATGTTAACGTCCTCGATTACTCTAAGGGTTGGCTGTGCTGTGCTAAAAAAAATCGCAGCATGGTCTTAAAAATATCCACCGACTCTTCAGCCTTTGGTTCCGACGTAGAGACACCTCCAGGCCAAAAACAGCGAAGAAGCTTTGTTTTGGACCAAAACGGCAACAGTCTCCAGGCAACGTTTCTCCAGGCAGCGTTCTGAGTCTTGCCATCTTCAGATTATAGTGTTTTCACCAGCCAGGTAGGCTCATATAATGTAGAGCTCAGAACCCACGTCCTCATATCATCATTAGAGTGAGTTTATTTTGACCTATACTGTTGACGTTATAACATTGGCTCCATATGCGTCAGGTGACCTTGCTCACCATTGGGACCATGAAAATGCAATTAATGTACGTGTGCTTTAACTACATACTGTTGCAACATTAAAGCACACATGACAGAATGAATCAATGAATGCAGGTCTGTAAGCATAACAAATCGTTGCCGTCTGGTGGAATCCTTGCATGTCCAAAACCTGTTATTCCATTTATAGAATCTACAAGCTCATCTACAATCTCATAGTGTCTGATATTTTTGCAACTTTTATGTGGCAATCTGGTATGACGAAGTAGGGAATTGATGTATAAAAAAACAAAACATACAGTTGAAATATGCAACGATATGCAGGATTCCAGTACTTTTAAGCCACCATTTGGTGAAAGCAGTGGCATGCACATATAGACACTAGGGGGTGCTAGAGCACCACCTGCCCTTGCCCTCTGGACAGCAATGTGCCCTTAAAAAAAACAACAACTAAAAAAACCTTTTTGTAAAGTACTGTATGTGGACCATGGTGACATTGACAAAAAAAATGAATGCCCGAAAATCTATAAATCTCACAATATTAAGTCAACCGGCCGGTTCCACGCTCTGCACAAGGTGCCCTTTTTTCACTTGAGCACCTGCCCTCTAAATATCTGCACACCACTGGATTAAAGATTCATTGTCATTCTCGTAAAAGTGTCATTCTGAAGTACAGAGTCTGTATGTCCCCTAGCTAATACATTTTAAAACAAAATTGGCGCCATGATTATGGCACCTCTATAATGGTATATTACTATAGAGCGTCGCAGTCCCACCCCCTTTCATGACGACGCCAGGCCCAGGAAATGATTCCCAATGCATTTTTCCCATAGACATTTCAAAAGGTATTTATTTAAAGACGGTTACGCCGCGGACAAAGCCAACTCGAGTCGTGACAACTCGTGACAACAAACACAATATTTTGGACCAAACAAATAATTACAAAGAAGAAAAACAAAACAAAAAGTGTTGTATCCTGCCGTTTTTTTCTTCTTTCTAATTATTTGTTCGTCCCAAAAAATTGTGTTTGTTGTCATGATTTGTCATGAAAAGAGTTGGCTTTGTCCGCGGTGTAAACGTCTTTAAATAAATACTTTTTGTTTTTTTTCTTCAGTAACAAGTGCTTGTGTTAAAGTATTGTAATGCCAAGCCGTTTCAAGTGCTGTTTATGTAATGCTTTTCCACAGAGAATTCCCAATGCCTCTGCATTGTTATTTCAGGCAAGCTAAGAGGTTGGCAGAGAGTCATGATTTATACTTTGCCGTATGACAGCGCCACTAGGCAGAAAGAGCTGATCTACAAGCTCACAATGCTCCACGGATGCGACACAAATGTGAGCTTGTAGATTGTCTATTTCTGCCAAGCAATGCCGTCTTACGAGGGAGTATAAATTAAGCCATATCCGGCGCTGATGTGAGCATGTTATAGCAGGAATGCTCCAAAAAATCTTATTTGTGCATTTCATGCCCTTAAGCCTCTTGTCTCTAATCTATTCCACTTGATGTAGTGTTCCTGAATGTGAAATATGCCTTCCACAATGGATTCCACATGGTTCTCGCCAACAGGAGGAGAAAGAGTTTTGGCACTATACCGTACAGCGAGTTTCTCTTAAACCCCAGCAACTACAAAGAAGATTAAGAGAGGAGAACAAATAGAAAATGCTGTAGGCTACTTGTTCAGTGACTTGTCAAGGCAAGGCAATGTCTTCACAATGCTCCATACATTTCTATCACAGTCGGATTGTACATTAGTTGGACATACCACGTGTTAAGACTTTAAGAAGAGTGCTTTGGCCTTCCATAACAACCGGGTGCTTTGACATTGACAGTGCACTGCAGCCTTGTGTCAGGGGAACAGTACCAAAGAAATGCTCCATCCATTAAAAGCTTGTACAGTCAAGAATACTTGAAGAGTTGTTCACACTTGACAAGCTGAACCAAAGAATACAAGTGCCTTTGGATCAGACTTTGTTTACCAATTATATTTATTTATTGAAAGATTCAAAACATCAGCTGAACAACATCTGAAGATGGCAAGACTCCAGACAAAAAGTTGCCTGCAGACACTTTGCCCTTGATCTCCAGACTTTTTAGCTGTTTTTGGCCTGCACCTTTACCAAGGGAACCAAATACTGCAGAATCAGTGGATATTTTCAAGACCTTGGTGCACATAAAATGTTCCTGTAGCACAGCCAATCCTTAGACTCAATGAGGTTGTTATCTTTTCTATTTAGACAGGCCAAGCACCAATGCAAGTCTCTAATATTCTATGATCTGTATTTTCTGTATTTATTTCAGCACCACATTTCTTGTGTACACTGCGAGAAGGTGAAATAATTCATCCCTGAATTGTTCACATATTTTCTTTCTTTGTTTTGTGTGTGTGTGTGAATTATTCACATTTTGTGAATCCAAAATCTCAGATCTACTGTCAGATCCATCCCACTTTTTTTTCTTTTCTTTTTTTTTGGCAGTGGTGGTGGTTTTCTTTTACTATAGTAAAAGTATCAATACCACAATGTTACTAGTAACAGTTCTGTATTAAACAATATATATATGTGTGTACCAAAAGTAGAAGTACACTCATTATATGCAGAATGTCACATTCCCTTTCAACTGATCTTGCTCAGATCGTTCAACTTGTAAAAAAGGATGGGTACAAATCGTTGAAAACAGGGCTGTAGTGGTTAACGTATGTTTTGTAATAGTAATGAAAATTCATTACTAAAGTTCTCAAGGTAGTGGTACAATAATCGTCTCTGATGTGTAGTGGAGTGGAAGTATAAAGTATGGAAGAATGAAACTATTCAAGTCAAGTATGTTCCTCAAAGCCCCCCGGGGGGCTCATTTTGTTTTCAATATACCTCTTCAGTCAATGAGTTACATACTGTAGCGGCTGTAGTCAGAACCAGATGCTCTGTAGAGCGTGTAAAACAAGTCCATTAACACCAGCACTCCAGTCAGTGGACACTGCACACTGCAATTGACCATCACCTCTAATTACTGCAATTATGTCTGACAATAGGTTTCAATGCTGCGTGATCATTACTGTGTAGAGGACATTAGGCTACTGTGTTGATGAAAAGGACACTTTTTCAACCCTTTGCTAGGTTCACCTGACCCGAATCTGACACGTTGCGTTTAACAGAGTTGAGAGATGAGATGAGATTTTTTTTTCCACATCTCACCAATGGTGCAAACATGTCAGTAAGGAGGATACATTATTTACAGTAGTACAGTGGTAACGGTTTACGCATAAGCCAAGAAAAGACAAAGGCCATGAACATTGGACAATACCAACACCTTCCACCACTCACTATAGGCCTACATGACATAGAGTATGTTGACAACTTCATGTACCTTGGAAGTAACATCTCGAACACAGGAGACGTGGAGAAAGACGTCAATAATCGAGTTGGCAAAGCTGCAGGAGTGTTTCAACGTCTCCACAACATTTGGTCGTCTAAAACCATCTCTACGGCCACCAAGCTACGCCTCTACATGTCAGTGGTCATCCCAACAGCAACCTACGCCTGTGAGATGTGGACAAAGACAGCCAACACCACCAACAAGTTGGATGTCTTCCACCGAAGATGCCTCAGATCCATCCTGAGGATCTCATGGAGAGACCACATCACCAATGAGGAGGTGATGAGAAGGGCAGGGGTATCACCACTGTCTGTCATCATCGATGAAAGGAGAAGGAGAATGGCTGGACACGTACTCCGACTGCCAAGAGAGAGACCGGCAAGTGTGGCAATGGACTGGATGCCAGAAGGTGGAAAGAGGAAGAGAGGGAGGCCAAAGAAGACATGGAGACAGACAGCTAAGGAAGACCTAAGCGAGATGGGTGTCAGAGGGTCGCCAGAGACCGGAGTAAATGGAGAGGACTCGTCGCCCAATGTTCCAATAGGAACGGGAGGAACTAAGTCTAAGTAAGTAAGACAGTGGTAACAGTAGAATGGGCTGAGAAGTAGTCATTTAAATAAATAAAGAAATAATTATATGAGAGGAAGAAGAAAAACATGATCTGCCCATATTGCACGTAGGCCTTATTGCACGTGGCCCAATGCACAGAGTGCTAAACTAAGGTCCAGAGACCATGTTCCACAAGTCCAGTGGCCATATCACACGAGTCCACATGTAGTGTTTATAGACTAGGATGTGTCCAGAGTCTCGGATACGACAGGGATGGTGGATGGGTTGGGGGGAGGGGGGGCTGGCACTGGAGGAGGGAAAGGAGTGGATGAGGAGTTTTATTTAGGTAGAGGACAGTGGAGGGGAAGAAGCTGTTCCTAAGTCTGCTGGACTTGGAACCAAGGCTCCTAAAACGTCTCTCAGAGGGGAGGAGGGCAAACAGACTGTTGCATCCGGTGCTGCTTCCACTGACTTCTACAAGTTATTTATTGGCAAATAATGGTTAATAATTAAGAGGCCATTGTGTGCTATAGTACAACATGATTTTTGTTATGTGCTATAGGTCCTATAGGACAATAATGGACATAATATTATTGTACATGTACATTTTGGTGACATACTGTATAGTATAGTACTGCTTCATTCTACATTTAAAATTATCACATTTTGACATTTAAGATGATAATATCTGTGCCGCACCTTGGAAGGGTCTTTGTGAGAAGAATAGAGACTTTTTCAGCCTATCCTTCTACCCTATAATAGAAAGGGGGTACACAAGCAAGTTTATCCGTGCTCCTTCTCCTACCAAACCACTCCGTTAGCACACATCTCTCCATGCAAAAATAAACCTGCATGCCACCCGAATCCAGCTGCACTACAATGCATCCACGCCAACTGTCATATTTACTGTACAAATATTACTTTTGTCAGTCACACTGTTATTGCGCAACATTTCATGTGATGCAAATTACATCACAACTCATTCCCCGGCACCTCCCCTTTTCACTGCGCACACACACACACACACACACACACACACACACACACACACACACACACACACACACACACACACACACACACACACACACACACACACACACACACACACACACACATACATGCACGTGCGCACACACATACACAGGGCACAGCAGCACGGTACAGCACAGTATGCTACAGTACAGTACAGTATGGTAAGGCACAGCACAGCACAGTGCAGCACAGTATGTAACAGTACAGTAGTGTTCAGTACAGTACGGAACAGTATGGGACAGTATTCATAATTGGTTCTCACGATGCTCATTGTAAGATTGGACCATTTCTGTACTTTTATCTTATGAGTAGCGAGCATAGTGAGTATATAGTGAGCATGGCTGCTGTACTTTATACATCATACTAAGCATTCAAGTATGAGGTATAAAGTACAGCAGCCTTGTCTTCCTAAAACAGAAAGATTGGAAATTGGGTAAGACTGACGTTATATATCTTTCAGAACCTTTCACTGCTTTGTCTCAACCATTACTCAATGGCTCTGGTCTCAGCCACCGCGGTAGTTATTTTGACATTCCATTTTTTGTTTTTTTATATGTTGCCACTACTGTTGGAGCAGCCATAAACTACACAGGTTCATCCCGATGTTCTGGGCATCTTTGTAATGTTAGTGTTAGTAAAAAGCACGTAAAAGAGTAACGTTTGAAGCAGACTAATATCAGTCACTTTTCCATTCACTGTAGTAGAAGCTTGGTGCGGGGAAACCGCAGATGTGTCGTCTCCGCCTACAGGAAACACGTAGGCTGCGACCATGAGACCCGCTACGGAATCGGTCTATAGTGAGATATAGTGAACATAGTGAGTATATACAGTAGTGAGCATAGTGAGTATATGGGCTGCAATGATTAAACAATTAATCGTAATCGATTATTCAATTAGTTAACTAATTTAGTTGCCGATTCGATTAATCAAATCGGCAACTAATCACTGGAGTTTTTTCCAATTTATCATGGGTGTTTTCCCACGTACTTTCCAGTGTGAAGTGTAACTAAACTAAAGAGGAGTGAGCCGTCTCTTTTCCCTAACAATCTGCTGATAGTTGCACATGCACAGTAGCGACTGCAAAGCAAAATTCGGGTTCTCATGTCACTGTCATCTCATCTTGTCATTTACAAGCTTGCCGTGCCTTTTGCTTTGAACATAGCTTGTATGATGACATGCACAAAATAGGTAGGTGCTCCTAAAATTAACTGGTTGAACAGGAACTGAATGTTAATGCCAAATGATTCAGTGAAATCTAGTGGTAGAGAAGGCTTTCGCACAAAAAGATTGAGGGTGCATTATTTCTGTATAATATAATGATTGTATAATTTGTTATATTGTACAGTATCTGCAAAGGAAAATAATACAAGTTCAGATAAAGCCAAAACTCCTAATCCAGGAATTTGGCAAGAAGCAGCTTGTGGAGAAGTTATTTACATCTATAATTACATCATATTATATGTGCTATAAAACAAGACAAGCCGACATCAATTATTTCCCATTCACAAACTCATGTCATCCAACGAGGATTCAACAGATATGTGCACAGATTACTGCACACGCACGCACGCACACACACACACACACACACACACACACACACACACACACACACACACACACACACACACACACACACACACACACACACACACACACACACACACACACACACACACACACACACACACACACACACACACACACACTTTTCGTTGGAGGGACACCAAACCGGATCGATGCCATGGGCACCACAAAATCTTGATCCGGCTGTTTTAAACAAATGTACTAAGCTTTTATTTTTATTTTCTCAGAAACAGAATCTACGGAGCCCCTGAATGGCCATGCATTCAAAATATATTTTATCTTGTACGTTCAAGATAATATCTCGTACGTACATGATATAATCTTGTACGTACGAGATAATTATTATCTTGTACGGACAAGATAATATCTTGACTTATTTCAGCTAAACTGAAAGTGAAACAGTTGGGCTACTTTTATTTGAATTGGCCTCTGCAGCTCTGGATAGATAAGAAACAGCAATTCCTGTAATCTGGTCACACCCTATTGCTGCAGTGGTTCTCAAACGGTGGGGCGAGGCAAGCCGGTGTGCCATGAGACAAGTCCAGGTGTGCCTAGGATTTTGTGACAACCACATTATTGTTCCCAATACAGAGGCAAAGTCGACTCTACACCCACATTTATTTTATTATCGAACTTTAAAACTATCATCCCTAGTTTGAGAAATGTGGGCACATTTCAACTTATTTATTGTTTTTGTTTGTTTGTTTGTTTGGTTGGTTGTTTGGTTGGTTGTTTGTTTGTTTAAATGTTTTAATTTATAAACATTATTAGCTTGTAGATGCCGATTTTGACGAAGAGATTTTGTGTAGATGTAAAAAAGTGGTCCAAGTAGCCTACTAGCTTAGTATGTTATTTAGCATACCCAATGCTAATAGAATTTTTTTGTATCCATTATTATGGTTTTTAACCATATACTGGCCCATTTAATATTAGATTCATTGCAAACGGACCACTAGGGGACGAGCCCAACTCGTTTGCGATGGCAGCAATCGTGGACGCCATCTTGAAAATTATGCCTTTCCAGAAGTTATTTTCACCCACATTTTTTATATGTTATTTAGCATACCCAATACTAATATAATCCATTGGAAAATCTCTTAGATATTAGATTCATTGCAAACAGACCACTAGGGGGCGAGCCCAACTCGTTTGCGATGGTTTGTGAAAACCTTATAACCATACCTAACACCATGCCAAAAATAAAAAAAACTTCACCAAGTGCACGATTATAACGAATTGGTCCCAGCTATACCGTTTGACTATAAGAATAGAAGGTGCTACAGAAAATATGCTAAATGTGTCAAATACTTGTCTAGGGAAAATGTTTTGAACATGGCCTTCACATATACACCCAGAAGCACCCTTCAAACACTGACACTATACAGCTGCACTCAAATTCACACACACACGCGCACACACACACTCTGCCTTGCCTGGCCGGATGATCTTTAAAAGATCATCTTTAGTCTCAACATGCTCAAGGCAGAAATCAAGCGAAACCAATTTATTTTCCATGAGGGCTGGAATACCTGAACATCTACCGGTACATCTACATCTTTGACATTTTTTCCATTGTTATCTGAGCCAGAAGAACTACATGATTGTAGCCTATATGCATTTCTGACAATAAAAAAACGTCAACCAATCAAGCATCAGCAAAAATAGCAGATCTACGAGCTCACAATTGTGAGCTTGGAGATTTGGTGTTGAGGGGACTGTGGGACCCCAGGTCAACTAGACAACTAAGTGGAACATAGTGTTTAACCCATTAAGACTTGAGGTCGATTCCACAACTGTCTAAATTATAACCCTTTGTATGTTGCTATATCAGTGGATCTCAAACGTTTTCATGTCAAGGACCCCCAAAATTATTTGTATTTGGCCATCAACCCCCATCTTTAAATATATTTTTCCAGGAACCCCCAGAAGCAAATATTTGAATTAAAGTGGTTTGCTTTAATATTCAAAGAAAATATCCGATGTACAAGCTTGCAGTGTGTTTGTCTTCAAAACATCTTGATTCCCTTAATCATTTACCAAAGGTGAAAGTATCAACCCATCTCGATTGTCCTTTATTTAATGGGAGACCAATATCATGCTCTCAAAAGGATGTTCAAATACAACAAAGCAGGTGTGTGGGAGGGTGTGACATCCGTGTTAGTGTGAGGCTGTGTGAGCTATATGGGAGTGGCAGTATTCGCACGCACCCAGACACACACACACACACACACACACGTAGATAACAGACACACACATAACAGACAGACACTCTGCAAAGTCCTGCAGATGCAGGTATATACAGGATATTTGTAGTTGAGATAATCCCTGTCTTCTTTCTAAAGGTTAGGATTGTATTACTTGGCTTCTGCATTCATCCAAAGAACAAATTGGGCTGTCACTTGCAAGATTACCGACATACAAGACAATAGACAACTTCAATATCTCATTTGCTTTCTGAAATCTTTCATGGATAATTTTGCTGAGCGTAACAGAGCAGTTCTGGTTTCCGTGACACATTTTGACAACGGAGTAAATCTGGGTAAACGAACTGGGGCTGCCAGAGATGTGAAAAGACTGCACCGTAGCCTCAGCAAACGTGGCTTCAAAGTGGACATACACAATGATCTCAGCAGTGAAGAAATCTACTCACTATTTAATAAAGGTAATATAGAATTACTGTACAAGCAAAACAGTAATACTGTATATAAATGGTTCTCAAAATTTCAAAGACCCCCCTAAATTGTACATGGAACCATCAAATAGACTCGATCCATTTGGTTCCATATGTATACAACCTTATTGTCTTTGCTTTCATAATGCACTCTTAAAGTTAACTATTATTTTATTATCTATAAATTCTATGCTATTTCTCCATCCCAAAGCTTAAATGGAGTTGTATAATATCTATATTATAGACTATAGTCATCTCTGAGTTACAGAAGCCTGCAGCATTTCTTCATCGGGTTTTAATGCAGTGTAACTTAAAAGCCAGGTTATGTAAGTGTTTTCAGTGATTAGAGAACAAACACATTAATCTGAACCCTTATCTTTTATACATCTAATCCAGTGACATGCATGCTACCGCATGTCCCGAGTGAGATAATCTGTGTGCCCTGGAAACACAAACAAAGGGAAAGAACATAACAGACACAGCGTGTGCATTACTGTGTGTGTGTGTGTGTGTGTGTGTGTGTGTGTGTGTGTGTGTGTGTGTGTGTGTGTGTGTGTGTGTGTGTGTGTGTGTGTGTGTGTGTGAGAGCGTGCGTGCATGAGCAAGTGACGTGTGTGTGTGCTCTGACTGTGTGTGACTGCGTGCATGCGTGCGTGCGTGTGTGCGGCATGCGTACGATGCCAAGGGTCATAATTATGCTTGTATGCCTTATATTCCTGAAGTGTGTGGGCATGTAAATGGACTAGACTTTCTCACCAACTTTCTAGATACGATCTGTATATTGGTATATCTCTGTGTGTGTGTGTGTGTGTGTGTGTGTGTGTGTGTGTGTGTGTGTGTGTGTGTGTGTGTGTGTGTGTGTGTGTGTGTGTGTGTGTGTTGCTGAGTAATGCTGACAGCATGCCAGCAACGTACGTATAATTGAGGGTTATAAATTACAAGCACATATAACTTAATTGTGTAGAATGGTTGGAATTTGGTGCAGTGAGCAGACAGCCAGTGAAGGACTGCATCCTGGTGGTGTTGTCCTCCCATGGAGAGGAGGGCTGTGTGTTCGGAGCGGACGGGAACCCCGTCAGGCTGTCCCACATATTCACCTGTTTCTCCAACGTCCATATGGAGGGGAAGACCAAGCTGTTCTTCATACAGGTTGACATTTAAAGCCAATCATCCTCACACAAACTAAACAGTGGTTCTCAATATCGGGAGGGAGGAAGGGTCCAGGGGTTTATCAACAAAATTATGTACTATAGCAACGCTTTGCTTCTGGAGGTCCCTGGAAGAAAATATTAGCTTTTCAGAAAACTGTTTAGAAGACCTTAGAATGGACCTCAGGCCTAAATGGGTTAAAGGATTGTTTCATGCTAGAAGGCTTTCTCACCTTTAGTTGCAGTTGCTTAGTCCTCATAAAAGGGTTGTTATTTTGTGAAAAAAACGCATTATTGGCTCTTTACCCTACCCGACCATAAGCCCTGAATGGGCTTCCATCGCTCGAAAATAAAATAAAAATGGTATAAATCCTCTCTTCATAATGGCAACATTAGCCTATGTGTAAAGTCACACTCGCGATAGATGGCTGAAACACAGCAACTGGGTTACTATGCAGTAAAGTGTGACTTTACACATACTGTTGACATTATGAAGAGATAGGATTTATACCATATCGAGTGATTGAAATATGCGAATTAGCACTACAATCCAACGCCCCATTCAGGGCTTATGGTCGGGTAGGGGAAATAGCCATTAATGCGTTTTTTCACAAAATAACAACTGGACCACATTCATGAGGACTGCAACTAAAGGTGAGAAAAAGCCTTCTAGCATCTTCTGTCTTCTTAGGCATGTCGGGGAGCACAGCTGGATGACGGGGTGGAAGTGGATGCAACAGGAAGTGATGTCATGGAGGACAGCATTTCACAGTATCTGTCAGTTCCTGTGGATACAGCTGTCATCTACGCAACTACGCCAGGTAAGCTCTCGTTGAAGAAAATAAATAAATAAAATGCAACAGTGGAAAAAATAAACTTTGCATTTTTTACTTCCTTTAGTAAAAAAATGGCCCCTATCAGGTTGAGTTATTTTTCAACATTGTTTTCAATGAGACAGTGACTTAAAATGTGCTCTACCAATTGTTCGATAAAACTGTTAAAGGGTATAAAACTAATGAGTGTAGTAATTGAATAAAACATGCCCCCTCATGTATTAAGAGGGCAGTACAGTATGTGTCACCACCAGTACCAAGGACGAGTGTTTATAATGAATCTAACATGGTTAAAACGGAATTGAAGTTAAAATGGGTTTGTTGTAGAACGTATAGGAAGGAGCGTGTCTGATAAAATGAATATAAATATATCTTAATACTCATTCAAACAACTTAAAAAAAACTGTCTGGGTTGCTTCCAAAAGCCTTATAGTAGAAAATGATGAAAATTAAAGTGAGGGTTAAAAAGAAAGGGCTGAGAAGCACTGCTTTATGATGCTATTGTCCCTCCCTCCATCAGGGTACGGTGCCTTCATGCACCCTGCAGGAGCTATCTTCCTTCAAACTCTCTGTGACCTGATAGAAGACGAGGACAGCCACAGTCTGGAGCTGACTCGTGTGCTAACCCGCCTCTCCCACAGAGTGGCCTACACCTTCCAGGTCAAAAGTGGCGTTCTGCAGGGGAAGAAGGAGATGCCCTGCTTTTTGACACGAATGACTCGAGAAACGTTCCCCTTCTTCACACAGCCCATGGAGTCTGGGTGAAACCATGTCATTGGATCACACATCAGGAAATGTGAGAAAGGACACTCCCTCCATCAGTTTTGCGCGTGCGTGCATGCTACTCTAATGGTGCTTTTATATAGTGGGTTTTATCCAAATCGCTTTACAGATTGTGCATTACATTCACCATTCACACACACATTCATACCAATGGCGTGGGAAACCATGCACACACCAACCTGTACATCGGGAGCAATTAGGGCTCAGCGTCTTGCTCTGGGAGTAGGACACATTCAAAATGTGCAGGAGAGGTATGAAACCCTGTTGTGCCGCCTCTAGAAAGAGAAAATAAATTAAATCAGTCTAACGTGTAAAACAAATCAACTAAGAAATGAATGAGACATGTGTGCTAGACCAACAATGACAGCACAGTAAATGTATTGCGCACTCTGCCAGTAGGCCACAGAAGTACTTCCACAAACAAGTTAATTAAAAATAGATTAACCAGATCTAAGGACTGATTAAGAGACATGTGGATGATGATTGACAGTACATCTGTCTTGGAAGGACTTAGAAGGTTAATTAAGGAATCATACATTTTGAGCCATGTTAAGATCAAAGATAGGCAATGAGATAAAACAGTTATAGAATCTGGCAGGAAATAATAAGCCCTCGCTGATTGAGTCTCACAAGAGTCAACTTGTTGAATTGCAAGCAACAAGTTGTACAGTATTTCTGATTGCGAAAACACGTTGAAACATTACGGATCATGAAATCCCCCATACACACACACACACACACACACACACACACACACATTTCGATTTCTTTATGTGAGTCCACATTTATAAAATACATTATCAAGGGCACAAATATTTTCAGTTGCTTCTGATATACTACGCACTTGAAACATCACGTGTCTCAGTGCTTGAGTCCAAACAAGCCCTAAATGAATTATTTACAGCCAACATTGGTCACTTTAAGTTCAGTCTGTCATATTACCAACACCGAAAGTAAATCATGGGTACAAAAAGCACCTCCTCCTCCAAATAGATCGACTGCCTATAGACCGTCGCAGTCCCTCCCCCTTTCAGAACGACGAGTGGCCCAGGAAATGAATCGCAATGCATTTTTCCCATAGGCATTTCTTAAAGTATTTATTTAAAGACGGTTACGCCGCGGACAAAGCCAACTCGGATCGTGACAAATCATCAATACAATGTTTTGGGCCGACCAAATAATTTAGTCTTTGTAATGGTGCCGGCCCACGTACGGCAGAAGGATCCAAATGATAGTCTTCAACAGGCAATAAATTGGTTGCACACAATGGTAGCCAAAAGTGCCTATATTTTATTCTGGACGCAGAGTAATACAAATCTATGTTTTGGCAGCTAACTGCCTTCTTCAGGGTTCTTCAAACCTGAGTGTGATTATGGTCCGCATCAGGGGAGGAGTGTAGTGTGTTGCTTTTCCAGGGACTACTTTATGTGGCAGACCACTCTGCCTTGTGCTAGGTGCTCTTAGGTCCTGCACAGCTGCATTGTATACCCTTGATTGATGTGTGTCAGTTCCAGCTTTGACCAGTAAAGTACTATAAACCTGAGCTCCCTTCTCCAGTGTTTTATTTCTTTATTAGTTGTGTTCATAGGCCACATACACAACAGACATAACAGACATGATACTAAACATGTCTGATACTGATGTCAGTATCATGTGTCATAACCTGGCCCGTTGGGCCATGACAAATTGAGTAGCAGTGTTCAAAATAACAATAATATATTCACAAAAGGTAACTAATATTATAAAGATTAAAGAATGCTTACAGAATGTATGAGATGTGGAAGTCAGTAAGATCAGTGGTGTCAGTGTGGATGTGTGGTTAATGGTGAAGGTGCAGTGTTGCCAACACTGCTCTTGGCAAGTCTCTAGAAGTCGCGACTTTTTAGCGTCCCTAGTGACTTTTAGGCGCCCCTAGCAACGACAATATGGAGCCAGCCCAGAACACCATTTCCTTGCTCTGTGCACATAACCGAGCCGAGGAAGCCAGACACGCCGAGCACTTTAGTGTTGCCAATTTAGCGGATTTGAGAGGCTGAGAGAGGGAAAATGAAGAAAAAGGAGTGTTTTATCTCTGGCGACTGTCAACACGATTTGTCCCCAATTCACCAGAAAAAGTAGCTTTTCACTAATTCAGTCGCTAGGGGGGTCTGGAAAGAAGCTAAATATGGCAACAAATCCGCTAAGTTGGCAACACTGTGAAGGTGTGTTGTAGTGTGCCAATCAAACAGTAAAGGGAAACAAACAGAAGGGTGCTGTCATCTGGAGAGAGACACAGACAATGCCCTCTTTTATAGAGCGTCGCAGTCCCTCCCCCTTTCAGAACGACGAGTGGCCCAGGAAATGAAATGTAATGCATTTCTCCCATAGGATTTTCTTTAAGTATTTATTTAAAGACGGTTACGCCGCGGACAAAGCCAACTCGGATCTTGACAAATCATGACAATGAACACAATGTTTTGGGCGGATAAAATAATTTATGAGAAGAAAAACAAAACAAATAGTCTTGTCTCCTGCCTTTATTTTCTTCTTTCTAAGGATTTGATCGGCCCAAAACATTGTGTTCATTGTCATGATTTGTCACGATCCGAGTTGGACGGCTTTGTCCACGGCGTCTTTAAATAAATACTTTCAGAAACGGCTATGGGAGAAATGCATTGCTTTTCATTTCCTGGGCCACTCGCCGTTCTGAAAGGGGGAGGGACTGCGACACTCTATAGAGGTTCCAGGAGCACTGGCCAGGTGCTCCTAATGCACCTAATGAGGAGTCTCAAGTGGGCCGACGCCCACATGATCTGTGGGAGAAACACACACAGGGCAGTACACCATATGTACACAGCATAGTGCTGGTCATAATATTTGTGCAGGAAAAGCACACAACTTCCGATCATTGGTGAATATTTGATGGCTACCAGCACAAAAACAATAGAGTTTTAGCCTTTTGGACTTGGAAGCCCAAAACAAATTTATTTTAGAAGTCTCTACCATTCTATTCTATAGTATAAATATCATTATTCTGACATTTTGCTGTTTTCGTTTCGGTTAAGTAAAGTAAATAGAGTTGAGGACACAGAGAACGGGAAATTAAGTGGAAAATTGAGACACTGTGTTTGAATGGAAAGTGAATGAGACATGGTACAATATTCCACTGACCTTTTCTAATTGAGTGGTGCGAAACCTTAAAATGGGCTCCTACTACATTGCAGGAAATGTCATTTGCATATATGTGGTATTACAGTGGTGCTAAAGAGGTTTTTAAATTTAATCCAAATTGTACTAACTGCGGGCCGAATGTGAGAGGGGGAGCTTATTGCACTTCCAGTGCGAAATAATACAATGTCAAGACAGGAATGAATGAGGCTCGGTAGCCGGAAGGAGTGTTAAGCCAGATTCATACTTTGTTGCCAAAAACATTCAACCTAAAAGCTCACAGTTTTGAAGGGACCACGATTCTTATATAGCCCATGTGTTTTTCAGAAAACAGGATTTAAAAGACATTTTAGAATCGGCCTCAGGTCTTAATGGGTTGAATGAGATTAAAGCTCACAACATGTCGTGACGTGCTGTGAACTTGTAAATCGGCTATTGGTGAATGTTCCCCCTAAAATGGTAAAGGGTAAATGGTGCATATGGCTCCTTTATCCAAATCGCTTCACATAGATTGTGAATTCACCCTTTCATAGACCGATGGTGGAGGAAACCATGCAAGGTACCAAACTAAATTAGCAATTAGGGGTTCAGCGTCTTGTTGTTCAGTTATTTGAGATCTGTCATAATGGAAACAGATATTCCAAGTTTTCCTCATTATATACTGTACTACAGGGTTCCCCAATACATTTTCCTCAAGGGCCATATTTTGACTACGGTACCAGGCTGGGGGCCGAGTCGGCACGCACAAGGTCGAGGTCTTGCCCTGTTCAGGGCATAATTGGGGAACCCTGCTGTACTATCTTTTTAGATTAGATTTACACATTTGACATAAATCTAAGGTAGGCTACTATAAAGCAACAGTGTAAACAGGGGTGCCCTGGGTGAAAAGGGTATGTGGTGCCCTGAGCCAAACATGTTTGAGAATGTTTGGTGTACGGACATGTACAATATGCATCCAAAACAATGTCAGCCATCGGTGCACCCCGGGGTTCGTTCCATTGTTTACTAGGAAAAATGGTGCCTCCAGCAGTTTACTGTCTGCAACACTGACATGGGCACCCCACTGATCTCATTTACAAAGTGATTGTTTTTCTGTGATTGTTTACGTGGCCTGCTGGGTTCCACCGGCCCACCTGAGACCACTGGAGGGTATGTAATGGTAAAGCTGCCCCCCACCAATTTTCAAGCGTTTATTTCAGTGGTAGTATGCTGTGGGTAGGTGACGCAATGTGTTCCAGAGTGTGTCACCTGCATGCAACGAAGCATGCCATTATTTGTCTTAAGCCAACTCCACATTGCACAGATAGATTCGTTCACGATTTTACGTCTGGACGGATTTCTGCCGTCTCTTGCCTGTCGGCAGGATGTCGATAGCTAGTCTTGGCGTTATCGACGAGGATAGTGAGAAACCCGACATGTTTGGTCATTCACAGACGGATTCACCCAGTCGATAGAGAAGAGGGGTGGGGGTGTGGGGTAAAGGCTCTGTAGAGCACCCTCATTGGTTGTTTAGCTTGTCAATCAAAGAGACGGAGGTGTAGACTCTAGAGCTATAGAGGCGGGTTTGTTATTGTCTGTAGTAGGCTACTCTGTTGCCTTCAAGAAGTGACACGTTATTATGATAATAAACATGCATACTAAATGACTGCTTGAATAAAACAAATAAATAATGAATGCATTGATTGTAATCAAAAGTCAAGTTAACTCAAGTTAAAAAGAAACGTTTAACTCATTGCTCATATTCCGAAATAAGCTTAACCTTCATTCAGTTTTTATTGTAATCCTAATCGATAAAAACTGACAATAACTTGTACTATGTACATAGCCTACTGTAGCATAGCCTAAACAGATAGTTGCTAAAAGGCTAACTAGCTACAGAACTGTATGCTGGTGGTTGCCACGCTCTGCTTCACTTCTCTTGGGTGACTTTGCTCATATCTTGATCTGGATGGCATAAATATTATTAATTGTATGGTACAGATGGTAGGCTATATAAATAAATATTGAGGTAGCGTGGCATGACCATAGAGTAATAAAAGGATAGAGACCGAACTGGAGCGACAGCCCCGCCCCAACCCAATGTTACGTGTTGTAAGCTTGTCAATCTGCCACTTTCAACGAAGAAAAAACAAGTTGCGCAAAGATAACAGTTGGTACAGTATAGATTGATAAATTGACTGCTTTTAAACCCAAAATAACCAGATTTGGCTGGGAGCTCAATGTGTACAGTAAGTGAAGAACCAATGAATGAGATACAGAAACAGGGATTGCAGGTTTGAACCTATGGATGTATTGAACTTTTCAAAACAAGGCAGGGAGACAGGGAGTTGACCACGTTCGGGTATAGAACCCCGGGGGACCCGGTCAACGACATACAGCCTATACTGTAAGTGGTTAAAATGTTCTGTCCTATTTTCAATGGAGAGATTTGGTGTAGAGGGGGGACAAGGAGGGGGTCTGGAATAGAACCCATGGACAGCAATATATAGGGTTTAAGCGGTTAACATCTTTATACAATATATCCTTTCTCCTTCCCGTAATAGCAGGATATCATGTATGTATTCAACACAGGGCCCCTGTCACTCACTGAAACAATGAAGATATTTCATCCTGCCTGCTGTTCAAATCAATCAAGATGACGCCAGGGACCACCTGCTGTGCGGAGGATTTCTTTCTCTTTTTTTGTGTCTCGCCAGAATGCATTTTATTTTTATTTGCCACATCCATTTAGAGAGGAAAAACAAACAGCTAAAGGCGGGCGGTGCGGCAGAGTGCCTTTCAAATGCATCATTTGAGTCTTATCTTTGACCTTTTCTACAGGCCTGTGCTCTCAGATTCTATCTGCCTGATGAAAAGGGTACAAGTGGGCAGTTTAATTTTGGAACGAAATTGCCTATAGATATTGCTTCGCTGAAACTTGCAGTGTGGGAGTGGGAGTTGTTTTCTCTTCATTCATTTCTTTTTGGGGGCGTTATTTAATTTTTTCGACTGCCCTTGACTTACACTCTTTGTTGACTGACTTTCTTGCTCTCAAGGGCCCGTATGATGCTAGTTCACAGCAATCATAAAACCCACAAATCATTGTTGAAAGGCCCTCTACAGTAGTGAATCTCTCTCTCTCTCTCTCTCTCTCTCTCTCTCTCTCTCTCTCTCTCTCTCTCTCTCGGCTGTGTAGCAACAATAAAGCATATACACAACCTATCCTAGGGCATAAGATCACGCTGCAGCACGTTGTGAGCTTGTAGATCTGTTATTATTTAAAAAAATTGCATACTGGTACATATTAGTCTGCCATCACGCTGCCCGTTTGGTGAATAATGTATCATGTTACATAGCCCATTTCGTGTAAAGTTATACAATGCATAGCCCACTATTTTCCCTTGGAATTCCAGGCCGAGAAGGCGGCCGGGAATTCCAAGTTTTCCCGGCTGTGAATCCATAACCTTGCGTCACCAGGATGTTCCAAACAGATGGAGGAGGATATAGTAGGACAGAGGATGAGGCTAGAAGGAGGGGGGGGGGTGTAGGAGAGGATATAGGAGGACAGAGGATGAGGCTAGAAGGAGATGGGAAGGAGGGGGGGGGGGGGGGGGGGGGGGGTGGCGACCATAGGCGGCAAACAGGAGAAATTGCACATAAAACCTCAGATATTGAGGGATTTTCTGGAGATGATTGGCTGTCTATGTGGTATCAGGTTTTTATTTATTTTATAATCCCGCCCTCTGCTCTAATCTCCCCTTTCTATTCAGGGAGAGTGAAAACCTTCATTACACGCAGGGCCAAACAAGACACGTTGTTATACAAATGGAAATGAAGGCGAGGAGACCATTTCATGAAATAGGCCTACAATATCCTGTTCCACACACACACAAACCCTGTCAAGGGAGCGGGGAAACCACAACAGATAATCTCTCAACAACGGTACAGTATATTCCATAATGTTTATACTGTATAGCGTACCTACCTACTGTATATCAGGTGGAAACCGATATGGAAAAAAGCCACCATATATGGGCGTCTCCATGTATGAAGATCACAACACTGCCCTCATCAAACCCTGGATAACCATACATGGAGAAGACTGGATCATCACCTAGATCTGCATATATGGAGCCGGCCAGCCACTCTACATCTGACCTCAAACCCTTAGATCTCCATATATGGAGCTGACCTGTTTTGACATTCCATATGCTGATTCCCCACCCGTCCTTCCTCTTTGATGTCTCCCTTTTGACTGATACCTGTCCATTCAAACTGTAGCCACCCCAATGTTATAGAGTTTCTCAACATGCCTGGAAATGAAGACCCGGCCCTACCTGGGCCCTCATCGAACCCTGTACTGTACAAGACACTGCCACCCTTAAGCCCAAAACCACACCAAAGGGTCGGATTGGGACAAAACGGTTTTTAAGGTAGATCACACCAATGCAACTCATTGCAACTCAGAGTTGTATTGGTGTGGTCTACCTTAAAAACAGTTTTGTCCCAACCCGACCCTTTGGTGTGGTTTGGGCTTTAAATCTCCATGGAGCTGAACTGTTCTGACATTATGTTGATCTGACCTCATCAAACCCTGTACACTCAAGACAAGCTCCATATATGGCCAGTATACATAATTAATTCCATATGTTGATGACCCCCCCATGCAAAAGTGCCAGCGCTCGCCCAGCAGTCTGCCGTCACCCAGGCGGATGCGTGCACGCAACCTCACCTTCAGGCGTCTTACTCATGGCTTCACATTAACTTATTGAGGCACTTGTCCAAGTACATTTCCCATTCACTTGTCCAGAAACAAAAGTCACTTGTTCCGGAGCAGGGGTCATTAACATGCAGGCTTGTGATGGACATTTTCCTCAAACAAAATGTTTGCCACGGACATACAAAATGAGTGGTCAATAATATTACCATAAATACAAAATGCATACTACAGTCCAGTAGACACGATGAAGAAAAATCACACTGTTCTTAAAGCTGTGTTTTTAACTCAATTTCCACCAGGATTAATTAAATAATGTTTACTATATGCCAGGATATCGCCCCGTTCAACCCATATTTTGAAGATCCAAAACAATGCGACTGGATGTTGTGTCAGCTTAACACAATCAGTGCTGGGATTCCTTCAAAATATGCACGAGTGTTATTTTCCACCACGGAGCAGTGCTATCCACTTGGAAAGCGACAATTATGCAGTGACTAGAAGCAAAGCAGTTTTGCATGCGTCACAGAAGGGGGCATTGTCAAGTTACAAAGCTCTCGGAGGAAAACAACACACATACATATTTAATGTATTTATTTGTCCTTTGTTACCAGGAGGAAGTCCCATACGTATGTATGTACACACACACACACACACACACACACACACACACACACACACACACACACACACACACACACACACACACACACACACACACACACACACACACACACACACACACACACACACACACACACACACACACACACACACACTTTTTACGTGAAACTAGCCGATTGACATGCTCACAACACACACTTTCATTACTTTTGTGCGACACTCCTGTATGACGAAAACAAAACAGAAAAAGTTTCTGCCCCCCCCCCCCATCCTCTTACTGTCTTGGTAATAAAGCATTTCCAGATGTAAATTAGACTCGAGCGTTGCGGGGGCTTTGTGCTATCAAGGTTAGGAGACCTTGCTCCAAGGGAGTGCAGGGCTGGCACATTTGCATAATGTTTTTTTTTTCCGCTCCAGTCTGCGAGCGTTTACCGTAATGTGAAACGTTCACATTATACCGGGCTTCATTGCATGGTGGCGGGGCGCGCCAAAGACAGCAGACCTACAAGCTCACAAGGCATTGTGGATGCAACGCCTTGTGAGCTTGTAGGTTTGCTGTCTTTGTCGTGCGATCTTGTCATTCTGCTATCAGGGAAGCATAATATATGGTAAAGAGAATAAATTAGGCTTTTAACGCAGACAACCCCACTTATTGTATAATATATGTACCGTTATAGGCTACTACTGGTACATTCGTGTCACTGAAGAATCCTTCTCCAATATCTATGTATTCTTGAAATGTTACATGCATATTTCAAGGTCACATCACATCCTTTTTATATACATATTTGACCAATACAACGTATTAACAAACAAGAGCTTGTGATTAAAGAAATAACTACCGGTACTGTTTTTTTGGTTGTTTTTTGCATTTCCTGAAAAGTGGCGGTTTTGGACATAGAGCCTAGAAACAATTCCACCCAACATCCTATCCAGAGATACAATAAGCAAGGTAAAGTGAGGACACTGTAAACTTGTGGTATTTTTTGTTGTTGCATAGTGCAGTATAGGTGTTTACTTTTGTGTAGCCTTGTTCATTATTGACAGTTTTTCTTATATTGTTACTTCTTTCACCGTATCTGTAACTTGCAACTCAAACTGCTGTGCTGCCTCTGGGCGACTGATATTCCCCTGTGTGGTCAATAAGCAAGGGATAATCAGTGGCAAGCGTGGTCATTATTGAGAAATAAACCCTGACAGAGTGATTATCAACAGCACCACAGCTACAACAAAAGGACAGTGATAATAATGCATTTTTTGTTTTGTAAACTAAAAATACATTAAAATACACAGACACATACAACAAATATAAATTATACTGTTTTATCTCCAGGTCTCTTGACACTAGAGCACTTCATTGAGGGGTCACTTCATCAAATAAAACGACAATGCTGACACAAATTAAAGTGCTAAAACAAACAATGATGATTGATCGACTGCCAAGGACTTATTTAACTCATTTTTATTTATTTTTTAGATTATTTTTAGATAAAATAGATATATAATGGCGGTCTGAGCCTTTTGGCGCCCCCTGGTGGCGATGAATGAGTTACGTAGGCCTATAGGCCCTTATTTTAGTACACCCAATTTTGGCTGTACACCGCGTTGATAAATAAGGGCATAGTATCTATACTATCATCTTTCGTCATACTTTCAAGACGATAGTGTTTAGCTTGTCAAAAAGATGTCTATTGGTTTGTACTCAATAATACTAATATATAAATTCTAGTAAAATCATATCCATAGCAAGGGTTTTAATGAAAATGGTATATTCTAGAACTAATTAACTCCTTTTACATCATCCCTAAATATTCAGAGCTTTTCATAGCCTGGCTGGCTATGTTTATTCATCATGGCACTGCTTCCCACGAGCAACAGTGATTTAAAAGGGTGTGATAGCTACAGTGGTGCATGCAGCACAGCCCTCATGTCTCTCTTTTCCATATGCAGATTCCACTGCTCTATTGGTTTAGCCAAACATCAAGTCAGCGATTGCCAGCGCCTCTGTTTACATATACAGTAGGCCCAGTAATCAAATTATTGTCCTTATTTTGATTATGGAAATAACTTGAGTAGCCTGAGATGTTTGCATACATTATGGAAGAATTGGGGCTTCTGCAATTCTCCCATTTTCATAACCTCACATACAGCGCTGATACATACTACTGTAGAGTTAAAGTATTGACTGCATAGATCAGTCATGCTTCCGCTGTCGTTGCATGTCCTTGCTATTTCCACTAATGACACATTTCTGAGACACAACTCACAACTGCTGAGGGCCAGTTACTCTACATCACAGGTCATGAAGACCTTGCCGCTGCCTTTGATAGTTACTTTACTTTTTTCTTTTCTCTTCACTGCATCTGTTAGTTATACTTCTTTTGTTGTATGCATCCTAATGTGATTGCATAATGGTGTTTCCTTTGCTTGATGTTCTGTGTAAAGCACATTGAAGTGCCTTGTTGCTGGAATTAACTTTTGGAACATTCCATATTTCCATTACCTCCAAAGAGCTGTTTTTTTCAGGGTTGACTAAAATTTGGGGTAAAAAAAGAAAGATATAGATTTTCTTATGATCATTACGATTTTTTGGGCTAGTCAAAGTTGAACAATCATACAAAGGGACAGGACGTGTATGCATACATTCGAGGTCATGTGAGGACAATGTTTAAATAACCCTCTAAAGCAATATAACATGCAATGAAAGCACACCAAGGAAACTAAAAAACTACTTACAAATTGCTTTCTTCTGAGGAACACAATATGCCACATTTTGATAGAATGCCTCTTGGACATATGAGGTTTCCACCCTACAGAGACAATTACCGACATTCACCTTGAAAACTTTCCTACAAATATATTGACGAGAGCTTTAAGTTGGAACATTGCAATGCTTCACTGGTGCTACTATTGCTTGTATACAAAGATGTTGTTGTCGGGAAGAAACCTTGAATCGACACATTTCAAGTCTGTATGTTTTCTGGGGGGAAATTAATACTTCGTTCTACAAGAGTGTTACGAAATAGTAGCAAGCATAGCCGCTCTGCAAGCTCACAACATGTCACATCATGATGCGTTGTAAGCTTGTAAGTCTTGTACGTTTTTTTGTGTGTGTGTGTGTGGTTTATTAGTTTATCTGTGGGTTCTATCGGACCAACGAAAAAACAAGAACAAGAACTTGTGATGTGTACAGATATGCTGCTGCATATAGTATATTTATATCTGTCTTTTTATTAAAGTTATTTTTATTCATGTTATTGTGAAGACCATTTGTTGTGTTTGTTGCTGAGGTGTTTCTGTCTGTGTGTAAAACTCAATAAAGAATATACTAGTTATAATAAAAGAAAAGCAGTGAAAAGCCTTGGGATACACTCAGTCGCACATGTTTTGAAGTGTTTTGAAGCCCTTCTCAACAGGCTCTCACGAGGCTCTGTGGTATGGGATGTGGAAGTTCCTTTTCACATCACCATCAAAGGTTTTCACTCCAGAACTACTTGCAACGACTCCTGACAAGTATGTTGTGCATACAACCCTCCCAACTTAAGTTTCAAAGGAAGGCTAAACTAGGGACCCCGACAATGTATGTAATTGTATGTATGTAATTGTATGTATGTATGTATATGTATGTATGTACAGTATGTATTTGGTTAAAATGGGTAGGGTTTAAAAAAAGGCAAGAGCTTGCTCTGGTGCACAGGCCTAAAAGTGGGTACTTAAAAACTGCTAAAACTTCTGAAATGTATGTATGTAGGTAGGTATGTATGTATGTGTGTATGTATTTAAAAGGGGGGCTTTTTGGTAAAAAGCCCAGCCAACAATACCTTCATATATTTAAAAATAATTCAAATAAGGGGGTTACCAGTGAAGGGCAAACTGCCTATTCACTGGGGACTATGCAAGGCAGAGGCGTCCAAGTTAGGCTAGAATGTATGTACATGTATGTACAGTATGTATGTGTATGTATGTATGCATGTATGTATGTGATATAATATAACTACATTGGATCCATTGGAACACATAATTTCTTCCATTTCATGAAAGGAAAAAAATTTGGGCATACAAGGTTTCTAGACAACATTTACGATATGAACGATATGAAGTGTGTGTGTGTGTGTGTGTGTGTGTGTGTGTGTGTGTGTGTGTGTGTGCGCGTGTGTGCATGCACGTGTGCAACCAGGCTGTGTGTGCCAGCGTTGGGCCACTGGGAGAGGGGTTGTTGTTAAACGAATCCATTGTACCCTTAAGGGGGTGTCAATTCAGCATGGGGGATGATAAAGTGCAGGCGTTCAGCAGTGATAGATACGTAGGTACAAAGCTATACTGTAGCTGAAGCCTTGTTGAATAGCAGGACTGCTTAAACAGGGGTTTTTCATAGATGTGCTTTAAATAGTTAATGACCTTTTAGTCTTGTTCCCAACTTGTTCCCAAACTGTATTACTTGGAGCACCCCTCCTTTTAAATATGACACAAGTTGAAACCCCCGCCACCCAGACGTGCATGTATATTAAATATGCACGCACGCACGCACGCATGCACACACATGTATTTTCAAACGTTTCAATGTTAACCACATGAGACCTAACAGTTCTTAACTTATTATACAATGAATAGACTAATAATATTTTCTAGCAGGAATGTAGGCACTTGGTAAAAGTGAAAGCACTGTTCTATTGGTTTAATTTAGTGTCAAGTTTTGGTAGTCATTCCATTCTCAAAATCTGCAGTATAGGTAGATAAGGAGGAGAAATTGTATTTGGATTCAAAGGCATTTACATTAGCAATAATACATATTGGCAAAAAAGTATGTTTATGTAAAAAATCAAAAGACAAAATCCTCACGCCCCCCAGGGGGGCCCCCACGAAACCCCAGGTTGGAAACCACTGCTTCAAATTGTTAACGCCACAATGTTTCTTCCCCTCACCCCTCCCTTTCTTTTTTATTTCCTGTGAAACACTGTCTGCTTTTCTCTCTCCGTTCCACTCCAGTGTGTCTCCATGTGAGGGGGTCTTGCTTTCCAACTGGCAGCACCGAAGATTGTTTCTGTCAGGCCAGATAAACGGACCCGTGGGTTTGTCCATCTCCCTCTTACCTTCACACCCCCGTGCCCACACAGAAACGTGCACACACACACACACACACACACACACACACACACACACACACACACACACACACACACACACACAGAGATAAACACAAAGAGAGGGCAGGCGCTCTTTATCTCAGTATACTCTATACTATAAACTATGATAATAATATAGGTATAATCAACAAGTCGGATATTGCTGCAGCTATATGTCAATAACAATATTATATTCGAATATAGCAGTATCAATACTCTATACTAAATTATTTTTTTTCCACTGCACATGATATTTCACAATATTTTGCACTGCTTCTCTGTGCTATGTATAGTTTTATTTTGACTACAGGGTATTATGATCATCTATACTTTCACTTTGTCCACGTTGAAGTACTATACACTATACTGCCTCCCCTGGCCAGCCTGAGCGCCATGGAGGGGAAAGGATTTGGTTGGAACAACGTGTTCCTTCCACGCGCTACGCCCAACCGGGGAAACGGGTGAAAAGAAGCGGCTTGGCTTGGACTCCTCATGCATAGAACGAAGGAAGCATGAGGTCAGTCCGTTGCTATCCCCAGGTTGGCAGAGGCAGTGTAGCCCAGGTGTATAGAAAATTGACACTGGGTGAAAAAAATAGCTTACAAAAATTGGGGTCATCAACATGTCGGAATGTGATTTTCCTCAAACTAAATTGTTGCCACGGACAAACAAAAATGAGTGGTCACTAATATTACCATTTACTAAATGTATAGTCCAGGTCAGGAGACACATGCTTTGTTTTCAAAGAGGGAGAGTGGTTAGACATCAACCTTTGTACTTTTATTTTATTTCATTAAGATAGTGGAAGGCTGAGAGGACAAATGTGTAACCCAGCTTAAAGAAATTGCTTTAAATGTCAAGTGTATTATTGTAACATTTTCCATGGCCATATCTGTGCCTACCTGTCTACTTTCTACTTCACCTTCTTCATGTTCTATATTGAAGGGATTGCTTGGAATATGTCAAAGCATGTTCTATTGATGAGTCAAAGTAAAAAGCATTGGAGGAAAAAAAACACTGGTTCTAAATGTCTCAATATAAAAGCAGGGAGACCAAATACTTTGTATCTCCCGCAGTTCGTTTTATATTGTATTACTCTACCATAATACAGTCTACAGATTGGCCTAAATAAAAATGTATTCACTAAAACAAGTAACAGTGTACAGTAGCATCTAGCCCTATATACTTTGTTGTATGACAGATAGCAAAACATAGCAGTTCTACAAGCTAAAAATGTGTTGCATTGTCTTTGCTATAGTAAGTATATAGTAAGCTATATGCCGGTGACAGCTTTTGGTAGAGCGAATCCAAACAACACCATTATTATGGCTGTCGTATGCATGACAGTCTGGGTTATCAGAAGGTTAATCTTATTAGAGCAGGTTGGGGGCTGTTTTTCGGAGGTCTTGTCAGACAGTAATGTGGAAATAAAAGGGCTTGAAAGGGCAATTGTAAAGCTATCATACCGTAGACAGATAACGCAATAATGTTTCAAGTCCACAGCTTCAGATAGACATGTGTTAGAGTGGAACATTTGCATATTTATGGATAAAGAGAGTAGAAACAAAAATGTGTTTACGTATTTGTTAAGGATTACACACCGTATAGTGGAGACTATTCTTCCAGAGATCGAGGCAAAAACCTAAATGACCGATCTACAAGCTATCTACACATTGCAAGAGATGGGCTATTTTCACTGTTTTTGCACGACCCTGCCTGGTGTATGACAAGGTAGAACATAGCATTAATAAGACTAATCTAGTCAGCCGGGGGGGGAAAAAAATACGCTTAGGATTCTTTCGTTGATTCGTTGCAGGTATAAAACAAAACCTTACAAAAAACAAACAAAGATTCTAACACTGTTTTCAATTTGTCATAATCTTTCAATGCATTGTAAGTTTGTAGAGTTTGTCGGCTATTTTCAAATAAAAATAGTGCTTAATTGATTAATGTATCTTTAGTAATAATCGAAATCTGCAAAATCTGCAAAACATTTCAAATAACAGTGGTGAAATAAAAGTTACAATATTTGCTTGAGATGTAGTGGAGTAAAAGTAAAAAGTAGGCATATGAATGGAAATTGTCTCCTGGATGGAAATATGACACAATTATGTAAAAAAATATATAGTTTTCAGGATTCAAATTCAAAAACAGCAAAAGTAGCAGATCCACAACCTTGAAATGCGGCGCAAAGCGATCCCTTTTGAGCTTGTAGATCTGCAACTATTACCGGTATACTTTGTGTGACGCTGTAGTCTGATGAAGTAGTAGGCCATTTTTACAAAAGAACTAACAAAAAAAAAGTTATAATAAAGGAGATAACATGTTTCTGCCCGTCAGGAACAAAATATAAGCAAGTACCTCAAAATTGTACTTTAAGTGCAGCACTAAATGTAGGTGGCATACTTCACACCACTGACTAAATCTCATCAGAACATCAAACCCCCAAGCCGATGCTGGCAGAGACAGACAGACATGGAGGCACAGAAACGGGGCGAAGCGTGAGAGATTGGATTTATACCCCGCTAATTCCTCAAACTGAAATTATCCATCAGCTCCATCAATTTTAACCCAAATTGGATTTTTCTGTGAACGAGGAATCAGGATACAATCGCGCTTCATGGCTTGTTGGATAAACGGTCGGGGCGCCCGCACACCCAGAATCCCTCCTCTGAAAACAGCACGATAGTGATGATCATATTCTTTTTTTTCTTTAGAGACTATCGCGTCTTTTTGTGGTGAGGCATAATTTATTGCAGACGATTTTCGCTCCCCCTTGATTTGATTTAATGAGATGTGGCTGGCATTGTTGCTGTTTGTTCAGGCTTTTCATGCACTTGCTCTCCCAAATTACTTCGAAGGCAAAAGACAGAGCCGCCGATGCAGCTGTTTTTTGATTAAATCAGACACAGAGTAAGTACAGCGTAGACTACACGCCACACAGTCATGATAGCTACAATAGATGTGACGTGTTAATCATTACCACAGTCACTTAATCAACTCAACTGCAGGTTCAAAAACTATGCTGCCGTGGAGGTTTCTTGTTTCTTGAACTGTGAACTCCATCTGCCTTTCGGCGCTTCCATTTGAATGGATGGATTAATGCTGTGGTTCTCAAACTATTATATTTTTTTATTTGAAGAACCCCCCCACAAATGGAACCAATTATGGGAGCCGTACACTCTCAGAGTTATAGACCTGTAAAGGGTCCCAATTGGAATTCCTTCCACTTTGAGAACCACTGGATTAACGGACGGACGAACAGACAAACAGACAGCTTGGCCACTGGGCAGTTAGGTGTTTTTTTGGGATGGGTGGACAGACAGATGGGGTAGAGAGGAGACCAGGACATTTCTTACATTCCGCCTAAAATGTCATGCCCAAAATAGATTATTCATGAAATATATGATTAACACATCAAATATTATGTTTTATCATTTCTCAAATCGATTAACTCCGTTGGAATCCTCAAGTTAACTTTGTTCTATTTACGACATGCTTCCTAACTCCCACGCAAGAATATATTAATTATCACCCATACAAGTGAAAAATCCATGCCAGAGGAAGCAGATTCAGTAAGAAATTAATGATGGCCAGTGGCACCGAAATATTCATGTTTCGTCCGGTGCCTCATCAGTAACCGGCCATAGGAAGTTAGAGTCTTCATTAAGCTTGTCATTTTCTGGCAGAGGTTAGCAGTTTAATAGTTATTTACCAGAAGCCTCAAAGCTCTGCAAAGAATAAAGAACGTCCTGTTGAAAAGAGAAGTGGTACTTCGGCCGCGAGCAGTCGGAGGTTGCGATTCCACTATCGCTCACTGGGAATATGGGGAGATCAAACAGTGTGTTGCTGTCAGGTGGAAACCTTGTATGTCCTTAACCTTTACTTTTTTGATTATCATTAAAAAAAAGAGAGAGAAAATTGCCCGATCTACAAGCTCAGAACGCATTGAAGTGCAATGTGAGCTTGTAGATCCGTTTTATTCACTACTTTTGTGCAACATTCGTTTATGATGAAAATAAAAAAACATAAGGGGCATTTCACTTCCAAACACTTTTGGGGTCACTTTAAGGTCTACTCTGCCATTTGTGTGCACCCCAAACTGGTCAGGCTCCTACTTGGCCTCACCCCCCGAACCCACCTCACCCCTGCCCACTTTGACAGGCTGGGATGGCTTAGGGTCGACGACAGAGTACAGCATCTTGCAATGGGTCTGGTCCACAAGATTCGATACACCACTAAGATACCCATGTACCTGTCTAAATACTTCCTTAATGTAAACGAAGTCCACACCCACAACACCAGAGGGAGTGCAACAAACCATGTACAACCCAGATTCGGCACAAACAAGGGACTAAATTATTTTCGCTCCTATGCCACCAAAATGTGGAACGCCCTACCAACAGTCATTAAGACATGTGAATCCCTTGACTCCTTCTAAACCGCTCTCAAAGGGCACCTACGGATGGCTGCAATTCGAAACTGGCCTCTGTAAAATCTGAATCCCCCCCCCCCTTTCCCTTCACTGTATATGTATCTTTTCCCCTTTTGCTTCCTATATGATGAATTCCTGTTCTGTTCTTTAACTACATAGAAGTGTCTATTTGTATGTCTCTAAATGTTTTGATGAATTGAACAATGTGGACCCTGTTGTAAACAAGTGTAACGCTTAATTGGGTCGTCCACTCACAGTTAAGTCTTTGTATTGAATTTGTGCTTGAAATGTACTGTAATTCTACAAACTGTTAATAAATATTTCAATCAATCAATCAAAACCAGATATCTTGAATCTAAGTTTTGATTCAAGATATGATTTTATCAGACACGCACCCTTCTTGCTCTATATAAACCCACCAACGTTTCCAAACACAAATGTCAAGACGCACGCACGCACGCACGCATGCACAACATAATTAAAAATAAATGTGTCCTGTGAAGTCACCCCTGGGGCCTGTCATGGTCACAGAAATTGTTCAGACTAATAACTTAGAAACCTGCCTGTGAACACTGACATTCCCACCTCAGAAGATCACACTTCATGATAAAGCTTTCTTCCTGTGACGTCGGCTCCTGTTCAGATATGTCTGGTGATGGCAGATCAGTTTTATTAATTTCACATGAATTATTATTCATGTGTCTGCTCTTACACCTTCCTGGCACTATACAGATGGAACTAGCCCAGCTGCCCATAAGCAGGGTTGTCGAGGTCGAGATGACTTGCAGGGAAGTCATTTTGTCCCCATTATCTTTTTTATATACAGTATCATCTGTTTTTATTTTATTGTACTTATTTATTTTTAGCGTTTTGTTTTAAAACGAATACATTCTGTTAATGTAAACAGTGGTTCTTGCATAAGCTGGGGTGTTTTATAACTCATAGACACAACTAAACGTTCATCTGTCCTTTGGAAATAACTAGTACAGTACAGTACAGACATATTATTAATATGTTGTAAATAAATCAAACAAAGTAGGTATCAGACTCTGTGATGATGGCGTCTATATTCTAGAAGAGGATGTTTCATCTGATGTGTTTTCTTCTATGGTTTCTGCAGGAGCAGGAAGGACAATATTGCAGGAAATGAAAAAGTGTGATCCTATGCTAGTCTACCTGAATGAACAAGATTCTCAATTAGCCTGAACTGTGACTGTGACAGACTGTGACAGGTATCTCAAATGACAGGTGAGAATTATCAGCCTGGTCAGATTATTCAAACTTCCAGTGGTTACAGTCACAGTAAGTACACTTGAGTAGTGTACTTGAATATATTTCAAGTATCAAGTACTGTACTTATCTGTGTTTTTTTATATTTGAGCTAAAAATCATTGTTTTATACAGTTACAGTGTGTCACACACACACACACACACACACACACACACACACACACACACACACACACACTCACTCACTCACACTCACACTCTCTCTCACTCACACACTCTCACAGACACACACACACACACACACACACACACACACACACACACACACACACACACACACACACACACACACACACACACACACACACACACACACACACACACACACACACACACACACACACACACACACACACACACACACACACGCACACACGCGCTGTATCAACGGACTCAAACATTTAGATGACTGATTTGACAATTAGCCCACCTACAGGGGAGACATTACAGCCACTAGATTGATTGTGTTCTCTTATCTGTGTTGGTGCATTTGATGCAGTGGGAGCTGCAGTATCAATCTAGCCAGAGAGGGTCATATTGATTTACCATGACTTGGTGTGCCTAATAAACAGGACCACAGTGTCTAGTGAGGTGGGCTCCTAGCAGGGTAGACTGGACAGCTTTATTGATTTGCTCTAGAGAGCAAGTCATTGTCACAGCAGTAGGTTTTATATTTTAAAGTACACGCTAAGGGTCAATTGTGATGGGACTCTTATTGGTTCAAGACATGTGGCATTGTTAGTCAAGTGGTTTATTTTTCAGATTATTTCAGCTACTGTTTATGATAGTTTAGTTTAGATGTATTTTGTTGATTTTATTTCTGTCATACTTTAACAGTTGTTTATACAATGAAGGCAGCAAAATATGTAACAGGTAAAAGGTAAGAGCTGATCAATCTACCTACAACCAAGACAGTGGCAGATACAGCCATGTCCCCAAATGTACACCTACTGTAATTGTTTCTCAAATAATTCTGTCATTCCTAGAAGAAAATGGTTCAGAATCAAACACGGTCAGACGCCTCACAGTATATCAATTACACCTACAGCACCGTTTCCCAAGCAGTGGATCAGGACCAATTGGTCGCAGGTAAATTTTTATGGGTGGTGATCAATATTAGTTTTTAATTATTTCAAAATCTAAATTATTTACAGAGATATCCATATGGGCATTCAATCAGATGGGCGGTGGCCGCATATAGAAGCCTCTAGCTGTGAGGGCCATGTAGCGGTAGCCTGCATGGCCATATCACTGCATATACTGTATATTGGTCTGGAATCACTGTGGGACCAGCATTTACAAGAGCCATTTTTGTAATGCATCTGTGATAAACCCTCCCCATATTTGCATACTGGACCCTGATTGGTGCCCCACAACTTTGGGGGCAGGGAAATCCAATCGCAACTGAGCGGGGCCAGACCAAATCTGACGAGGGCATCATTATTATTACCAGTAAGACACGCCTGAGGGCGAGGTCGCCTGCACACATCCGCCTGGGTGACGGCAGACTGCTGGGCGAGCGCTAGGTGCTTTTGCATGGGGGGAATGAATTCTGTACTGGCCATATATGGAGCGTGTCTTGAGTCTAAACAAACATTAAAAGTCCATAGACTTGGCTGCCGTATGACGTAATTTCAAAAGCAAGACGTTGGACAGGCTAGCGCTCCTCAAAAAAACGGTAGATGTAGATCGGCTATTTTCAGTGAAGAGATTTGGTGTATAGGGCACTAGTAGTGGACCTATAGAGCCCTGAGGGACCCACGATCAAATCATTTTATACAGGGTTCATGTGGTTATGTATTGTAGTGAGTAGTGAGCCTTCTGTCGTGTATCATCAGATGGCCAACTCAGTGTCATGCAGCCATGCCCTCGTCTTCAGTCCAAAAAGGCCAGCTTCTGATGGTGGGTTGTTGCGAATGCAGTGAGCACTTACTATGAGACCTAGCAGATCATGTCTGTGCGTGTGTCCGTGTTTTTTTGTTTGTTTCTTTGTGCCCATATATGGAGCTGAGTGATTTGTTTGTGATTTATGCAACACACTCCATATTTGGACGTATAGCTGCTTTGGGGACTCCTTATATGGTTATGGCTAAAACTTAACTTAAAAATAACTTAACTTAAATAAATAATAACTTAAAAATAAATCTTAAAAAAACCCAAATATGTACGAGCTGCGTTCGCTTCCTGCGTTTGCGCGTCTTACTGGTATAGGGGGAAGCCTGTGATTATGTGCTGGGCACAGAGGGTGGGCTGTATAGGGGGCAGCCTGTGATTATGTGCTGGGCACAGAGGGTGGGCTGTATAGGGGGCAGCCTGTGATTATGTGCTGGGCACAGAGGGTGGGCTGTATAGGGGGCAGCCTGTGATTATGTGCTGGGCAGTCTGTTCAGCAGTAGTGAGTAAGAGTAGCCTAAACCAAATAAATCCTGTATGTAGAGTAGCCAGTGGTGGAAAACGTTTACTTCTACTTTTATGAGGCAAATATTGTACTTTTACTCCACTACAAATATTTGAAAACTTAGGCACTTGTTACTTTGTAGATTTGGATTATTATTGTAAAACATACATTAAGCACTTCACTTCAGCCCTGTATACATTCTGGCCATTTGAAAATAGCCGATCTACAAGCTCACAATGCGTCACGGTGCAACACATGGTGAGCTTGTAGATCTGCTATTTTCAAAAGATCTGTATACATTTGAAAACTTGAAATGGCACATTCTACATAATGTGTACTTTTACTTTTTAGGACTTTAAGCACATGATGAATGCTTTTGTACTTTTTACTCAAGCATATTTAGAATTCCGGATTTTTAGTAGTAGTTCTATATTACAGTAATGATACTTTTACTTAAGTAAAAACTATACAGGGTTCATGTGGTTATATTATAGTTAGAAGAGAAGGCTACAGTTACGCTATTGTGTCATAAACTCAGGATTTTAATTTCCGTGTTCTTTTGACCTCTCTCCTTCCTCGTCAGTCCATACGGGATGAAGCAGATTAGCTCTTTCTCTTTTTTAATGGAGTGAACGTTCGTCTGAGGAATCGACGAGGAAACCGGAGACCTACGCATCTAATCCACACTGACCCGCTCTAATCGCCGACAGACCAAGGTCAAGATCAGGCTAACGAGCATGAGAAACCATTAGAGCAATTAGATAGAGATACCTTTTTTATATTTGGAGGGTTGATGGGGGCCAGGGGGAGAGGAGAGCAAGGTCCAACAGAAAGCAGTTCTCTACAGATCTGCGTACAACTGCAGCTGATCACAGTGTCTCACCTCTCTCTCTCTCCACTTGTCACTTCTCTGTTCCCACCTCTCTCTCTCTCTCTCTCTCTCTCTCTCTCTCTCTCTCTCTCTCTCTCTCTCTCTCTCTCCTCTCTTCCCTTCTCTGTCCCCGCTACACCCTCCCTTTTCCATCTCCTCTCTTTCTCTCTCTTGTCCTCCACCCCCCTTTATCACTTTACTATTACTATCCTCGAACCTCAGCATGTATTACACAACACTCCCTATGGAGACACAACACTCCCTATGGAGTTTGTACTGAGGCGTCCATACAGAACACACCACTGCCGCTTCAGGATGTCATTGTACTCACATCTCGGAACAACCTATTCATGCTACTAACATTACTTGTACGTAGCTTATTTCTGACCTTTATACAAGCTATTGTAATGCATTTTCATTTTTTTGAGTGGTGCAACCACTCCTATCAGCCGTGTGTCCCTGGGCTGGCTGGCTGTGTCCGAGCACAAAAACAAAAATAGCGTTAGGTTGGTTTTCACCACCAAGTATCACTAACACACACACACACACACACACACACACACACACACACACACACACACACACACACACACACACACACACACACACACACACACACACACACACACACACACACACACACACACACACACACACACACACACACACACACACACTTTTTGTGTATTGTGTACTGTTTAGTGTGTATTGTGTAACTGCACTGTAGTAATGTTTTATTGTGTATACTGTAGGACCGCCTATAAGATGAGATGCTGCATCTCAAGGGGCTATGGGGCTATCCTCTCAATAAATTCTGATCAAATTCTGACTCTCTCCTTCCCCCTCTCTCTCTCTGCCACCTTATTTCCCCTCACCTCCCGCATCTTCTCTCCACCAATTCATCTTCTCACACCCCCATCACCTCTCTCCCAATTCCTCTTCTTATCTGTCTCCCTCTCTCCTTCCCTCTTTCACCTCACCTCGCTCCCTGTCCGTCACTCTCTCTCTCCTTCCCTAACACGCACGCACGCACGCACGCACACACGCACACACGCACACACACACACACACACACACACACACACACACACACACACACACACACACACACACACACACACACACACTTCACTGAGCCAATACCACACTGAGCCCTTAAAGGCAAAGCGGCACCAGTGTTGCCATGTGTGCTTATTATAATCGACTTTGGGTTTGTTTTCCTGTAAAGTTGCTTCTAAATATTGGAAGTTGCGGGTTTAATCCTTACCTAATATCATCAGCTATTTGAAAACAGCGGAGCCACAAACAAAAGCAGATCTACAAAATAAACATTGAAACTAAATACAAACCTGGAATATTTTTGAAACCTTTTACAACACAAATGTTTTAAGATGGGGGAGGTCCGTGGCCAAATACATTATTAATTAATTTGGGGGTCCTTGGCATGCTAATATTTGAGCAACACTGCACAAAATCACTGCCATAGACAGTCTTTTATTTTGGGTCTTGTTCTTCATAGACCTGAATTCTTGCTTGTTTCTCTCTCAACATCTGGCCATGTCGAGCATCACAGTGTTGCAACAGTGACACTCGGTGGTAGAGCGAGGCTCTCCCTGACACAGACCTCACACACGTGGGCGTGGTGGGCTGCAGTGGCACTACTGGTCAATTTGAACATATACAGCACCACTTGCTTAGATGCCCTCTCCCCAAAAGAATATAAAGGAAAAAAAGGCAAGCCAAGTTCTCTCTCTCTCTCCATCTCCAAAAAAAGCTACAAGTGAGAAACATTTCCCACTGGTAGTGCAGGTTGGAAGAGAAGAGAACATCAGGCAGAATTTGAGCAGGAGAAGAATGCTACTGCTAATAGCAATGTTCCTGTGTGTAATATGGAATATTCTCTAATTATCTGTGAGACCAGATGCACAGACAGACAGACAGACAGACAGGCCCAATTGACTGACTTCTATGTAAACCAAGATGTATTAGGCCCCCCTCTAAATAGCCAGCTACCCCATAGCAACCCTAGTCACAATTTTGTGGAGCCGTCGCTGGGTGTGAGTCATTTGAAACAAAGTTACATAAGCTAGTTCTAGTCAGTGTAGCCTAGTGCAGTCCGACTGCTGCTGCTGCTGCAGCAATCAATCCACAGATGAGCACTCCCTGTAATCTGTTGAGAGGGAATCACGGGGGCTGTCAGCAGCAAGATAAAATGCAATGCAGGAAAAGATTGGCGGGGAGTGGGTGGGTTGGGGGGGTACATCGGAGGGGTACACCGAAATATAAAAAAGTCAGTTGACAACGTAACGTAATATTTTCAGCAGTATTTCAATGAAATAGCTGGCTACAAGTATATTATGTCACGCCGGAAGTGTGATGCAAATGAAGCAGACACTTGGAGACACAGTACAGTGGGGGCTTGCTGTGTTTCATGCCCGATTCTGAAAGGTCGCCTTGACTCAACAAGTGTAAGTGTCACGCAAGCTGTGTGGGGAAAAATAGACGTGATGACAGATGGGGAAAGTTTAGGATATGCCATTATCAATTCAGTTTTGATATGGTGCAATATAGACCAGTGGTTTATTTAGTTATTATTTATTATTTTCCATTTCAAGGACCCCTTATAACTTTCAGAGTGTACAAATGTAACCAAATGTGGTTACATACAGGAAGGTTCTTGAACCTCACTTTGAGAACCACTGCAAAAGACTACGCTTTTGTATTGCCGATTTTAATAGTTTTTGTCATTGAGAAATGGATGAACTGAGTACAATAACTTATACAGAAGCATGTGTGCAAAACATTTGACGGCACACATGGTCCTGGACTGGTCTGACAGTATACTACACTAGAGGCTGCAGTCTCCACATCTCCTGCCTCCACTACCACCCACCCATGCACTGCACCACACATTATTAAGACATTGCTTGCTTCAACGCCATCAAAAAGACACAATGCTGTCATGCTTGTAGGTTAGTATACAACCAAACGTTGATTCTGTGGAGGTATTTCTTCTGAACCTTTCACATTTTTCATCAATTCCACAAAGTAGGTACCAGTACACATCTTTGCTGTTGGTTCCTGGACTGCCTAGTCAGCATTAAACCCGAATCCCAGAAGTCTAGTAAACCCTTTCATGTCTGCTGAACATCAGTTTTCTTTTTTCATTTAGACATCACATTTCACTCCAAATTCCATTTTCAAATGTGTCACTAGGGAGAGATGTTGGGGGAGGCTTTGAGCTTATGATGCGGAAACCAACCTCAGATGATAGTACACAACATTTGATTCTGTAAAGTATTTGCGCTGCTCGAGCTGGCAAAGAAAATAATTCTGGAAATATCTGCAAACACTCTTGCGAGCATGGCCTATCCTGCTATAGGAGCACACTATAGGTCTCACACTTTTGTTTGAATGCGGTCCCATTCTGACATGGGTGATGACAAATTCATGTGTTATTACTTAGGTTATTCATAGATCATGACCCAGCTCAGCTGTACCATATGTCACATGTGCTAGACAAATATGAACCCCATATGCTTACTGAAAATATCTTTCCACGGATTCCTCATGAATATGTAGTCAAATGAATATAGGGTTAGGGTAGGATGAGGGGTGCAGAAGGCCCAGGGACCCTTGGCTCTCAGGGGCCCTTTGGGGAAATTGGACCATGCGTTACTAGGTTTGCCGCCCTGAAAAGGGTCCTTCATTGGCCATTGATTTAGTTAAATGTAAGTCAAAAAGATGAGAAAAACACGGAAAACACGAAAATGTTGCGTGCACGCGAGCTATGGGGGCCCTGCAAAAATTACCGGCCCAGGGGCCCTCTTGGGGGTTAATCCATCCCTGCATTCATACAATTGCCATCCAAATGTGTGATGTCCTCACAAGTATATTATAGTAATACAAACAGCATGCGTGCATGTATGTGCATGCATGCACGTATGTGTCTGGGATGTATAGGCATGTGCTTAAAAATATCAGAATTTTATGGAAGTCTGTTGGCAGCTGTATATCATAACAGACGCTGGGCAAAGTCGTTGTGCTTCAACACCATTCGAGGTGTTCAGGGAAACGCAGATTATAGGGTAAGCCTGCTGTCATTTTTAGACTCTACTTTTTTGCTGTGAAAGATCTTCTTTTGTGCCTACGAAAAATGCCTCCATTTATTCATTTATTTTATTTGCATATCCCTGCAGGTGTTATGACAGCGTCAACTCGCCAAAATGAGGGGACCCATAGTCAGCATCAACACATGTTATCGTCGTTGTCGGGCAGAAATGCCTCCCGAGATTGAATCCACAACAACCACCAACTAGTTTTTTTGGCAGATAAAGTCTAGTTTTAGACTGCAGCGGAGAGGCGCCATCTCTAGCGAACTTGAGCCACCACCGAGTGCACCAAAGCATGCAAGTTGCTGTGTCGAACATTGTTTTCGTCGACTAAAACTAAGACGAAAAATGTTCGTCGACTACCTTTTTTCACTGACAAAAACTAAATGTAAACTAATTTGGACGTAGCTCCATATATGGGCACAAAGGGGGGACACACGCACGCACAGACATGATCTGCTAGGTCTCATAGTAAGTGCTCACTGCGTTCGCAATAAGTCATTTTACACTTGGTTGCATGCTGAAAATAGCTGATCTACAAGCTCACATTTCACGCTGCGACGTGTTGTGAGCTTGTAAATCGGCTATTTTCAGTCATTTCGACGGCATCAAGGCCCACCAAAATACATTTTAGTCAATCAATTGTAGATTTAGTCGACTAAAACTACACTTACACCAAGACATTCCAGGTGACTAAAATGTGACTAAAACTAAATGTAAACTATTCAAAAGACTATGACTGAAACTAAAACAACACTGCTCTGAATCCTTATTGCTCCCAGTGGTTCCCTGGTGTAAAGTGAGGATGCTGGCGCTGACTGTTCGCCGCTTCACCTCCCAATGTATGAATGAATTGACCATTATAAAGCGCTTCGAGTAAGTGCTGACACATGACTAGACACACAGAAGGGCAATTTTGTGTGATTTCGGGAGGGAAATTAAAGTACGGTGCCGTCGGTGGAGGGTTACTTGGAAGGTTTGACTTCCACACAATGGCCATGCCATTCAGAGCCCTCCATTTCTTCACAAATGTGTCTGTCAATTGTACCCATTAGCCCATAGTATTTCATTTTTTTGCACAGCGCCTCCCGCTGTTGTTAGAGTTGAATGCTTAAATGCATAAATAGGGCTTAAGTGGTCCCTTTCTTGTGTAGTACAGTATATTATAAAGAGGGTTATCTTGTACAATAGCTCTGAGAGATTCTAGGACTAAATGGTGCAGAAGAAGTTAAGAGTTGCAAGCAGGCAGATGAAGGTGTTCTCAGTCCATTTTATTCCAGAGACAGAGAAGAAGAAGAAGAAATGCGTTCTGGTAAATCAAGTTTACCAAGGGTAACTGGACTAAGCATCAGATACTTGTTTACAGCCAGGCCCTGTACATGGAGCATTTCATGGTAGTGGTTCAATGCCTTGTCCAAGGGCACTTCAACGGTGGTAATTTTAACGTGTCGGACAGCTGATTCGAACTGGCGACCTTCCGGTATCTAGACCGCTCCGCAATCCACTCGGCCACCGCTGCCACATAGTATAGCTGTGAGAGTGACACACTCAAGTAACATTCAGTTGGCCTATTATATTCTATAGGTTACAGTACATACTGTACATGTAAAGTGGAATACAGACGCGTGGTCTATTTGTGTGTAAAACACCACCTAGTCTCCATGTGAAACAATACAAATGATAATCAGTATTGACACCTCACTCTGGACTCAGCGTCTGAATGTCTCAGACAAAACTATATAAATCTATATATCGTATATAGCAATTATATAGCTAATATGTAGCACATAGCCTGTATGTAGAGATATATATGCATGAAGGCAGCCAATTTCGATAATGTCACATATATGATAAACATATATATTGCATATCAAATAAATTCATATTAACCTTCCGTCTAGCGGGGCTGTGACGCGGCAGCTAGGTCGGGAGGTAACAGGTGGTGCACGGGCCAAAAGGTTTGGGAACCGCTGCTCTAGAGTGAAATATCAGTTCAGTGAGAGCTCCTGTTACACGCCAGAGCTGCTACATGCCGAGCAGCTGACTCTACTGTGAGAAAGCAGCTGGTCCATGGCGGGTCCGATCCAAACAGCGGTGGCGTTGCATCGTCTGCATGGTGTTTGGCCTGCTCCTCCTCGCAGAAAAACCCTGGCACCGCCGCGTGTTTTGGCAGCCCAGTGTTCCCTCCCTCAGCCTCACTACGTCACACTTCACAAATTAACATTTTATAGGACAGCAACGTGGCGAGGGTGCTCGAGAGCAGCTTGCCATGCAACCGAAAATGAAGCAAGCTGGCACTGAATAATCGAGTTCTACCCGCTCCTCCCTCCCCAACGCAACAACCTTGAACCAGTTTGTTAGCCTCCCAAATGAACAGCGAACAGCGTTGAGATTTGAATAGCATAAATAAATGAATGAGTAAACATGCCGGTGCAAGGCCCGAATTCGCTCCAGTGGCAATCTAGGGCTTGCACTCCCTGTGTAATGATCTGCAAATAGCTGGGCACCGGAGATAAAATTGGTCCCCCCTAAACTGCCAAAGTCAGCCACATGGCAAATAGGCTGTTATCGTTCTAACCTAGACCTCCGCCACACGCCTGCTAGGATCCGAACGTGACACGGCAACAGGGGCCATTACACAGTGTTGGAGTAATCCATCGCAGGGATTGTCAACATGGCCCACTGGTGGACTGTGAGTAAGTGGGCACCCAAATAATTGGCAAAACACTAACATCGTAATGATGATAAAAAAGTGATACCAATAAATAAGAACTTAAAGTATACCACGTTTCATTGAGTCGGAATAACTCATAAGTCGTAACACAATCAATTCATCGTTAAAATGCTCAGGAAACGCACGCTCCCCACCCTGATCAAGTAGTCAGATGGGTGGGCTGCGAAAGCTTTTGATATTTTCAAGTGGGCCCTGCATGAGCTCTATCGTATTGAACACGCCGCATTGAATCATTGTCTAAGACTTTAATTATTTAGAGCTTTTGCCCTGTGATGTGCGATAACTTTTCTTGCGTGGCTGTCTCTATTTGTGTGTCGCTGCCCAAAGTATAACAATCCAGTATGTGTGAAATTGTCTTATCTTATGTTATACTGTACGGTCCTGTTTCATTGACTCTGTGCTTTATCAGTCATGTCACTGGAACCATTAAATACATAATAGCCTAAGAGTCATGGTACAGTGGAAGCTGAACAACACATAATATCAGTTATATACTGTATGAGTTACGGTATGCAGCAAAATATTTGTAGGATGTATTTTTGCATCCCTATAGCGAAAACTGTATTAACAATGATTTTGATTACACACCAATAATAATAATAATAATAATAATAATACCAATAATAATAATAATAATACCTAGAACTGCACTCTGTCGAGTGCCAACTAGCAGAGCGCGCAAGTTGAAATTAAATACAAAAACAACTAATACATATTTAAAGAAATCCGACATTAATATAAAATACAATTGTTTTGTTTAAAACAGTTTAAAAAAAACTTTAGAGAGAAATAAATATATATTTTTTTAATTATATAATCTCTCGTCTTCAAAATCATTAAAGAAACAGTAAATATATCTATATTTAAAGTATCTTTTACTTGGAGTAACTTCTGAAAATCTACTGAACGATACAAAATAATTCAATATTATGCTCTTATAAACGTTTGTAATTCTTTATAAACGATTCTGAAACGTTGATTGATTACGTCATTGTCCTATTTAATACTTAATTGGCTGTTGATGGTAACATAAGCAATCTATCTTTCATTTTTGATGGGTAAAAGGAATGTTACGTATGTAATAAAGTACTATACTGTGGTCAGCTGTGGTCAGCTGGACGTATGTATGTATGGTATGCATGGTAGGTATATATACTGGATGGTGACGTAATTAAGATATGTCGAAGCCTTATCTTAATTACATCACCATAAACAGACAGTTATAACCCAACATTGAAACATATCTTAATTACGTCACCATCAACATCCAGTATATATACCTACTGTACCACGCATACCATACATACATACAGTACGTCCAGCCGACCACAATACTTGCACGCTCTGTTTGCGCAAGTAATAATAACCAGTAAGACGCCTGAGGGTGAGAAGAACGCATCTGCTTTGGAATGGGGGGTCAGATCAACATATCCGCTTGGGTGACAGCAGACTGCTGGGCGAGCACTGGCGCTTTGGCACGGGGGGTCAGATGAACATGAATTCTGTACTGGCCATATATGGAGCGTTTCTTGAGTGTACAGGGTTTGATGAGGTCAGACAGGTATCAGTTAAAAGGGAGACATCGAAGAGGAAGGATGGATGAACAGGTCAGCTCCATATATGGAGATCTCAGGTTTTGAGGTTTGAGGTGAGATGTAGAGTTGCTGGCCAATACTGATGACATCAGGGATCTCCATATATGGGCTTAATATTGATGACATCACGTGATGTCACAAGGCATGACCATATATGGGGCATGACTGACTGACTGATGGGAAATGCACAATTTAATATTAGTAACTGCGTCCTGCAGTCGCAATAATGCCATTGGGCTGTTACTGCTGAGCAACATGATTCCCAAAGCAGTAGTTTGTAAAACTTTAGGAACAATAATTCCAGGCAGCACTAGACTGCTGTAGATTGGTTCTATGACTATGATTAATGTTGCCAGTAGTTTGGGCCGCAAACTTAATGGTTCCCAAACTTTTTAGATTGAGACCCAAAACAGAAAAGTGTTGTCTCCCCGGGACCCAAACTAATGAAAGCAGCCAAAATACAAGCTCAAATCAATAGCTAGATTGGATAGTTTCACTAACCTTATTGAGGGGTGTTAGCCCCTCCTATACACAGGTTTAATGTTTGTCTTTAGTTCAATGTTTGTTTTGTAAACGCCATTGACAATGAAGGGAAAATGTATAATAATGTGTCATTTACGTCATATTGTCTCTTTATTGAGCATGTTGGATCGGTGGCGGAGGTGGGTGAGGGAGAGCTCTGTGATTGTCTGTTCAGCCTGATCAAATCGGATGGAACAGGAGTGAGCAGAGAGCCCAAGTCAGATAAAAAGAGGACACACAGACGCAGTACTGACGTCAACTTAGTGACTATCTGGGACGCCAGTGCCAGTTGCACATTTACACAAGGCACATTCTCCAATCGTTTTCCAAGCATATGCAGGACTGTGTAAACACGGTGTTGGAGTTACCGGTATGTAAATTGTGTAAATTGTTCTTCGAGTAATAGTTAGGACGTAAAGTGAGGGTAACAGATGCAGTGTGTCATCGGGGGTATCTGTATTGTATGTCATTTTTTACTTAGGACCCCCTCTAAAATGAGATGCTGCATCTCAAGGGACCATCCTCTCAATAAAGTCTTTCAAGTCTCTGCCGCACAATGGTGTCGCGCACCAAAACATAGGTGACTTTCACAATGTGGCATCACATGTCATATCATAATAACGCAATGTGAGCTTGAAGATCTGCTGTTTGACATGACACTAACCGTTGTGTCAGGAATTGACAAAAATCGCCTCGACTCGCGTGCGTGTCATTCAAAATCCCTATAGGGTTGCGTAAACACCCGCCAACGCCTGCCAGTGTTGTCTGTACTGTGCTCACGCCGTCCAGGGCGCTGCTGCCATGTCAAAACCAACTCTAGGGCGTGTGCCGTGTGTGCGTGCATGCGTGTCTCAGCCACACACAAGACGTATTTATGCGAGTCCCAGGAATACTCCGCAGACCACTTATAATATTAACTTTGTGCCCTTCCCAAGCTCATCCGTTAACAATTCCCTCCCAAACAATAACGTCATCTCATTACCCACACTGTACCTAATTTGGTGTTCATACTGTATATTAGAACGTGTAAGTTGTATGCAATTTGTGTCTCTAGTTTCATCACTTCTGTAAATAATAAATTCATGTCAGTGCCATTTTTACTCTGCTAGATAGATGGATAAGAACTAAGGTCGCCAGGAAGTAGATGTTCTGCTATATTTGCTGTCGTTTGAACGTGTGCATGGTTTGAGTTAATATGTGAAGAAGCAACAAAACCTAGGAGTGTTGGAACTTACTTTCTCAGGTGTTCGTGCTCCTTCAGGAACAGCTCTGTTCTTCTGTTGTTTACCCCGGAGCCGCTCTTGTATGACCTAGGGAAGACATGTTTGATATACACAATGATTAACAAAATAATATGATTGCAAAAATAAAAATGTAAAATGTTATGTCTCAGGCGCCCAGCATCAAGCCTTGGCGGTTGTCCAGAACTGCCGAACTGACCGACTGAAATGCCCATATATAGGCATCTATGGACATCCAGTTGTCCAAAACCGCCGATCCAATCAATATGGGCATATAATGATCAGGTATTTCTATATACTGTAACTGTATGGACATAAAGGGACCCAGACAGACAGGTACAACAGGTACTCTGACGATGGGTACAACAAATCTTTATACCAGTTTCTTATTTCTCATACAAATCCGGGTGTGGTATACAATCACAACTTGCATTGTTCCCGAGCTCAATCATTCGTATGTCAAAGTCCCAAAAGCGCTTCTAGACCAAGGTCTTGGATTATTTTTTGTCTCATGGAACAACTAAGATGTCTTGTTTGTTTTTTAAACTTTACACCATTATACCCATCTCCAAAAATGTAAAAACTTCAGAATGTGATGAAGTGCTTATTAGAACAGAGCTGTGCTCAATCCATCATCTTTCCATGCTGGGTTGGCTGGGCTCTATTAGCTGGTCTGACAGTAAAAATTGTAAATAGACTGCATTTATAAAGTGCTTTTCTAGTTTTCCAACCACTCAGTGCTTTACATGACTAAGGTGACTAATAAGGTCAAGGATGTGTGGAGAGAATGTAAATACTGTATTATTGCCACAATTAGGTTTTCCAAGTAAAGTAGTGCTTAGTGTGTGGAGAAAAAAAATGAAATCGGAATTGTAAGAAGCATGAACCAGTTGAAGACATGCATTGGTGCAGTAGTGTTGCCATTCAGACTTCACGCATACGCCTTTACATTTAATCTGTGACCTGTCCTGAATTGTTGCATGCATGCCAAAGACAGGCCTTTATACCATAGCACAGACAAAGACGGAATTATGCTTTCCTACGGTAAAAATGTCTACGGCAGACTGTCATGGACTTGTTTCGCTTCACTGCCAAAACATTCAACGGGTTCATCTTGTGAAATTCGTTATGCATTGGTGATCACTTGTGGAGGCGCAACCTCGAGTGGAAATATGATTTCAATGCTTTAGCACCAGGAGCTAAATCCATATCTTCTACAAGCTCATGAAATTGCAAACACACATCAAAGGATTATATTTAAAAAAAAAGTAACATCCAATTAGTATGTGGAAAACAAATAAATATCGTTCCAAGCAACATTTTGCACCACCAAATTGTCCTAATTTAACCTCAACTCATCAGGGTTCATTTTGTAGATCCGAGAGTGTACATTTGCACACCGTCAGAGTTGCAATTGGATCAATTGAGGATTTTACTGTTTTGTAACTTGAGAGTGTACATTTGCACACCGTCAGAGTTGCAATTGGATCAATTGAGGATTTTACTGTGTAATCATCCCAGACATGTTCTACATGGACCATGAAAATGGTCCATATTAGCTTTTAAGGTTGATATCTTAATAAAGATGTTAATTCAACTGGTGTGTTAGCAGTTGAATTCTCCTTTAACGTGACATATGCCATGAAGGATTCAGATACCGTAAAACTATTACGTTAATTTGAGTTACCATGGCAGCTGAAGAATGCCAACCCTCATCACAGAGGCATGCTATAAATGGACAATGGAATGAATGAATGAACTGTCAAGACGTCTCCACTCTGTAATTAATATGCCTGACCTTTACTTGTAACAGAGTGTTTCTACATTGTGGTATTGCTAATTGAATTAAGTACGTCTTCCACCACCTATATATTATGCCAAAATGAGCAATGTTAAAGGACAATTCTGGACTAGCACTTTTCTTACCATAATCTGATGTTATTATTTCCATTAAAGGTTTCATTTTTCACAATCCCCAGTGGTAGAGAGGCGAAAAAAATACATGGAGGTGCAGCTTATCAGCAGTTTGCCTTTTACGGCAAACCAATTGGGACAAAACCCTGTGGTGACAATCCAACATTGATTTAGCGATAAATTTCACGACAGGTTTTCCCACCTCTACGGCTGGTTAATGATATTATCAGATTACGGTAAGAAAAGCGCTTGTCTGGAATTCTCCTTTTACGTGACATATGCGATGAAGGATTCAGAGACTGTGAAACTATTACGTTATTTTAAGTTACCATGGCAGCTGAAGAATGCCAACCCTCATCACGGAGGCCTCAATATCTGCATACCCGACTAGTACCTCAAAAAAGTGAACACTCACAGCCACAATACTAGAGGGAGCGATCTGGTACCACCCACTTATAAAACAAACATTCTCCTTCTACAGCACTGCCACCACCCAAGCGTGGAATGCCCTGACCCTTTCCCTCAAAAATGCAGATCACTGGCTTCCTTTAAAACAGACCTGAAAATCCACCTTTCAGCAGGCCTAAGGGAGAGGAAATGATCACTTCTCCCCTAGACCCCCTATTACACCCCTCTTCTTTTTTCCTAATTATTATTGTTATTTTTCATGTCATGTCTATGAATTGAATACATATAGAACCCAAATGGAAACAAGACAGCGAGGACTTTTTTTTTTTTTGGTGGACCAAATATGTTTGGTCTAAAAGGAACAATCAATCAATGATGCTAAGATTTCATTTAATTAATTTTTTTGTAAGAAAGCCTGAAAGCACCAGCCCTGCGTGGTTTGTCAAACTGTCAAGACTGTCACAGTTGACAGTTGTGTATGTCCTCACTCTTTAATGAATACAAACCTGCCCGTGCCATTGAATCACTCTTCTTCACTTGGCCTACATTGTATTTGTATGTGTTTCTTTTTCCGCACAGATGAAGGTAGTAATTAATCTTCTGTCCCAACCAGCCTTCAGGCATGGCCATTTGTCAAAGGCGCTAATCATTGCCTGGTTTCTGTTCATTCATTCAGTCATTCGTTGCTTATCTGAAGCTGCAGAAAGCGGATAGCCGTGTTCTTTGGATCATGTTTTACATTCTTCCATCGATAAATCTGTATCATCAATGAAAAAGAGCGACGAGAGCAATTGTTGCCGTAGATGTTTGTCTCTTTGTGTGGAAGTCCTCTGTGTTAATGTGCTTCGAGGAAAACACTTTCAAAGTGACCTGAACCGATAAGGTATCTAATAAAAAAATCATAACGGAATTATTTAAGCATTTCTGTAAATGGTACACATACTGTACGTTGAAAATTCCTGGGTGTTGACCTTCAAACGAGGGACCCGAACAGAACTGCATGAAAGACAAAAGTTCCATATCACTCTCTCTCTCTCTCTCTAGCTCCTTTCTTCCTTGACAAAAAAAAGGCTGACATTGCAAAGGAATTAATCTGTGACAAACAAAATGGCAGAGGACTAGTGGTGGAAGCTAAGGGTATATGTACTTAGGTTGCATTTTGAAGTACTTTCAATTTACTTGATTATGTCCTTATTTTTTGATACTTCTAATGCACTTGACAAATGTACAGTACAATTATTTGAAAACTAGTTGCTATTTACTTGCAGAAATGCCAAAACATATATCAAGCCCTATTCTATAGGGCTTGATATATATACTGATCAGCAATTATTTTTTAACTTTGACAAATAAATATATTTAAAAAGCATGTTTGGTGTTGCATAGTATATTTTGATGCCAATACTCATGCACTTTTTTTACTCAAGTTTTGTACGGCAACTGATCTCTACTTTGTGGTATTGCTACTTTTAGTAGGTAAATAATCAGAGTACTTCTTCCACTACTGCCTGTGACTGACAACTCCAATAGCAGAGGAGTGTCCTGAAGAAGACGGTTGACATCAGGTCAGGAGAGGGTGGGGGGGGTGGATGGGGGTGTCTCCTTAAGGAATCAAAGGGTCCGTCGCCTATTTATCAAGAGTATGGTGCATGAAATTGGCTCTTAACCTCACAGTTAGGAGGTCTAATTAGAAGTCACGCTTTTTTGCTGCGCAGAGGAAGGGGAGGAGAGCAGTCTAAACCAGCATGATAAATGACTTGTGGGACAACGAGGCTTGGTAGAGGGACGGGGGGGCGGGGTGGAGGGTGGCACGGGTTCCTCCTAGGAAGTGAAATGTAGGTGACACCTTCAGTCACGGCGGGCGGGACAAACGGAGGGGTGGCAGCGGCCCGCGGGGGTTTCAGCTGTAGAACTGTAATCAAGGAGAGGTTAGAGCGCTGTCAGGGAGAGGGGAACAGGACGAACAGCGTCACTCCCTGAGGCCATGGGGGACAAGGTCAACATCGCCGTGATTGATTCAAAATATGCTATTTAAAATGACCTTTATTCATCTTCCAAAAAATACAACATTCAAATAAAAAGTCACTTCTCTTGTAGTCGACAATATGCATTTTTGTTTTTAATTATTATTATTACTAATGCTGCTACAACGTTATTTTGACTTTGAGGAGTCAAACAAAAATATATTGTACTGTAATGTAGGCCTACCTCTACACAAAACATCTAAAGAAACGTTAAACAGAATGAAAGTTATGGAGCGACATCACACGCTGAATTCTCACGGAATTACAATTTTCACACTTCCTCGAGGGAGACTCGCACACAGCCACTTGCTGGTTAAAGAGCTTTTTAGGCATGGTGATGCCTGAGTAAGGTCGAAAGACAGAAACGTTGCACTTTGACATAAAATCCAAAGCTATTGAATCAGCAAGAGGCAGTGTGTGGGTCTCCCTCCTTCTCCTACACGTTTGCTGCTTTGTCGCCTACGCACCTGCTGTTAAGTAAGTAGAGTGAGCGGAAGTCAGGAGAAGTTGAAAATGATGTGAAAATAACTTTTTTACTGGGCTGTATAGGCACTCATTAAGATAATTGGTGGAAAGGCTGTCAATAAGGTGACAGTCTCACAGTGACAGCTGGCACGACCAGAAACGTAGTACTCTGTGCTGAATACAGCAAGAAACAATGTGACATGTCTTCTTTTATTTCTATTTTATTTCCGATAAAGGCCACATCATGTCATTCAAATATTTTGGCACTCATTAATTGCAATACATTCCATCAAGCTTCCAGCTCTAGTTCAGCAACAAATCCGCCAGCTGGAATGGTGCATTTTATGGTGCATTTATATAGCGCCTTTATCCAAGGCGCTTTACATAGATTGTGCATTACATTCACCCATTCACACACACATTCATACACCGATTGTGGCGGAAGCCATGCAAGGTACCAACCAGCACATCGGGAGCAATTTGGGGTTCAGTGTCTTGCCCAAGGACACTTCGACATGTAGACAGGAGGAGCCGGGATTTAAACCGCCGGCCCATGGATCATTGGACGACCTGCTCTACCTCTTGAGCCACAGTTGCCGCGCTATAGACCATTCACATGGTGGCCACCTGGCAACTTGCCACAATTTGTTTAGTCTGTAACACGATTTGTTTACTCTTTTTACCATTGGCACATCCAAAATCACCATATACATTGTATACAGTTAATATGTGCGACTTTGAGCGTGTGTGTTTGTGTGTGTGTTAGGTTGCAAACAGGTGGTGAAAAACAACCATGCTGTTTTCGTGCTCAGACGCATCCACTCACCCACCCAGCCAGCCAGCCACCCAGCCAGCCAGCCACCCACACACATTTCTTTAGTGGTTGCACCACAAAAAAATAAATAACGAAATAGTTCGAATGGTGATTAATCATGATCAATTAATTGTGAAGCTGTGATTAATCTGATTATTTTTTTAAATCTTTGACAGCCCTAGTGTGAATATAAGTTTTAACTTATTTTGATGTGCAAAACCTGTATACTATACTATACCTGGTGTTATTGTTATGCTAAATGTTGTAATATTTATTCTGTTTAGTAATAGGCCTACATATTGTGCCTTGGGGAAAACAAATTATTATTTAATTCCCCAAACCTACAAAAAGCCAATGTGCCAATCAATACAAAATCATGCCTCGCCAGTCGCTATAGCCTGATCAACTTTATTCCAAACGCGTAATTATTTGGTCCAGTGCTGCTGAGTTCTCCCAGACCCTCTCCCATGAAAGCTTCTCCAGCAGGTAAATGAGGTATGTCAATGGATACAGGATAGGCAGGCACTAGGGACATCTGGGCACCTCTATAAAATTGTCTATTACATACACACGGCGTTGTGTCATCAGCGTGTCAAGCTGTGTCTCCGGCCTCACATGGGGTAAAATGTGATTTGCTCTCGTTGACTGCAATGGAATTAGCAGCATTTTAAAATCTGAATATCCATTTTTAAAGGAATTACAATTAGAGAGATGCTCCAATCAGGGTTTTTTTAGACCGATCCCAATCACCGATCAACCGTCAAAACGGTTCCTGTTCCTGTGAGGAGGAAGTGGAGAATGCTTAGGCCTGTCACAAAGATGCAAAATGAAAATACTATATAGCCTATCTGATTGACTTTTATACCTCTTGGCTAGTTATTACCAACAGTTTTTACTTACAGTATCACTCAACAAATTAGACTGCTGAACAAGAACTAAGTCTGCACAGAATGAACTGATTAATGTTTTAATATGGACTCCTTTTTTATTTATATTTGTACATACATTATATACATTCATTCATGACCTAATTGTCATTATGCTCCTCTCTTCTCTCTATCCTACTATAAATGTGACACGTCTCTGCGTCTGTGTCTGTGTGCGTGTGTGTGTGTACGGTTGTAATGCACATAACTCGAGAACCGTTTGCCCCTGCACTGACTTCTAATTCGACACACACGTTTCACACCCCCGCATGGAGTGCAGTGCCCGGTATCGAGTCGGTCGGACCGACGATTCTCCAGAACCACCACAAAAGGCTCTTGGTGGTATGACAACAGGTATTGCATACTAGATCTCCAGGTATGGGCACAAAAGGGACAGACAGATAGTTAAAACGGGTGCTATGACAAGTTGACAACGAGTAGGTTCCCAAGTTGCATCGTTCCCAAGTAGCCTGGTGGCCGACGGGCACGTACAGGTCTAGTCCTTTTTAACTGCAATGATGAGACAGCACAACCAAGTTTTTCAACCACCTTACTTGTAATGTGATGCTACTATCTTCCTCCATGTGTGGTTCTGGCCTATGCTCCGCCAAAGCAGATGAAACCAATTACCCACAAACCAACAGCAGGGAGACGGCGGGGGAGAGGGGAAGAATCGCCATACTTTCAAGGAAACAGGACGTGGTGGAAGTGTAGACACTTGGACAAGCATTACAAATATTATGATTTTGCAGACTTTCTCAAATGCATAACATAACATCAAGTTTTAGTTTAAACCCGATAAAATATCAGATCTACAAGCTCACAACGTGTCGGAAAACAACATGAGCTTGTAGATCTGCTATTTGTGGGTCCTTGACAAATGTGACAAATTAAATATTGATTCTGATTCTGATCTTCAATTAGTTTTCTGTCTCTAAACTACTTCACTACGACGTGTTCTTTAAACATTACTGATGACTTAATGGCTGTTGGGTTATATATTACGCTAAGTTTAATTGATCATATCTATAGACTATAGAGTATCTCTGCCAGGCAATTACACACTGTCTGCACGTATTGTGTACGGAGGGAGATCTGGAGAGGGAAAGTCTCAGATCTCAGTGGTGCTTGTGCAACTTGTCGCATGCAATAAAGCATAAGAGGATAATCTGACTCTGATTATAAACCACTTGAACCCCATTCTGGGGGGGATATAAACAAACTACAAGCTCAGCTCACAGCGCGTCGCAACTCGACGCGCCCCAGTTTGTAAGTGTACTGCATTATATGATTAAATGGCCACAGAGCGAGTGAACGATTGTGTTCCAGATGTCCTTTTGATGGATTTTTCTTGGCTGTCAATATGTACAGTATATATCGTCCAACAAAGGATCGTACTGTACGCTGTTATAACTCTATGGGAAAGAGCATTTTCTTTACCCAACACTAAAACCGGATGTGACGTTTATGGGTGTTCCTGTCTATGTCCGTGTGTATGTATTATGCTTCTCAGTCAATAAACGGGTCCATCCACAAAATGAAATAATTAAAGCCAGCAGCACGAAAAATATACTCTTTTCATAGGCTCCAGACTCCAGTACAATACAGTAACTTTAATAATCATATTAATAATCAGTTTCATTTTATAATTAGGTCTATATTGACCCTAATAGGCTACATTTTAAGGAAAATGTAAATAGGCAAGCCTGTTTTAGTATATATATATACACGCTGAAACTGCATTTTATGAAAAAAATAACTAAGTAGATTATAGCTGAGCTGACTTTAGTTAATTTTAAAGGGGGTGGGCATTAGCCTACATGGTCTTATTAAATGTTATTTACCGGTAGCCTATTTGTTTTTGTTTCGTTTAGTTTAAACTCTGATGTACAAAAATAACATATCTACAAGCTATCAACGGGTCACGATGTGATGCATTGATAGCTTGTAGATCTGCACTGAACATGTTCACAGGCACAGTAGCAGGCTGAGATGCTGACGTCATCAAGTGTGCTGCTAGTCCAACCCGCAGAACTGCCATACCCGTGTCCTCCCGTCTAGGCGAACATGAAAATCAGGACGCAAGTCTGAACTTCCCAAGTTTGGGTTGTGCGAAATGGACAATGTTTTGCTTGCCCCCTGACAATGAACTGTGACGTGTAAAACTTGCGTGGGAACTGAAGGTCTGCACTTTCAAATGCTCTATACAGGATTATGGAAAATTATACTTTATTCCTTCAACACCCCTCACATTTGACTGGACAAAGATTTCCTGAGTGATGCTGACATCCATGCACATTACTCCGTCGTGCTTACTTGAGAGACTTGACCGAAAGTGCATCCCCGAACACATAATTTGTGACGGATCACAACGTAAATAGCCCATTTCACAGCTGGGTCCGTAACCAAGTAATGTTCCCCCTGCAACCTTGGCCTGACCCCCCGCATAATTCAAAAAACCCAATAAAATAGCTTAGCGAGCTTCATCATTTACAAGAGGACGCATCCTTGAGTTGACACCAAAGTAATCTGTATCTTACAACAGAAACCTCGAGGAGGGAGATAACTACGGGGTGATGATGGGATGAGAAAAGCCTGTGATTTTGATATAAATATCTGACTTTTTCCTTCACCTCACCACATTCTAATTATATTAAGATTAATTGGCTTGCGTCGCAGGGACTTGAGTATCCGGTGTTAAAGGTATTAAAGCACAGCGTAGCGGCATTGCTTAGGACTCTGCAACCGCTATGCAAACACCCTGTTAATTAGGCTTGTGGTGAGGCGTGATAAAAAAAAGGAAACACTGCATATAAACAGCCACCGGCTGAGGGAGGTCACCTGTCACAGGACCTCTGCCCGTCTGCTCTGGTATCACACAGGGGCCACATGCTGCCTGGGTCTGCCTCACGCCCCAAAAACCTTTCAGGTCCAGTGGTATACAAGCCTGTCCTTATCTTCCTCCATGTGTGGTTCTGGCCTATGCTCCGCCAAAGCAGATGAAACCAATTACCCACAAACCAACAGCAGGGAGACGGCGGGGGAGAGGGGAAGAATCGCCATACTTTCAAGGAAACAGGACGTGGTGGAAGTGTAGACACTTGGACAAGCATTACAAATATTATGATTTTGCAGACTTTCTCAAATGCATAACATAACATCAAGTTTTAGTTTAAACCCGATAAAATATCAGATCTACAAGCTCACAACGTGTCGGAAAACAACATGAGCTTGTAGATCTGCTATTTGTGGGTCCTTGACATGAGAAGCACTGTTCGAATGGATCCACCGTGCCAAGAATAGGTGTCATTCATGCTCTTCATTGCATCAAACCTCACAATAATTTACACATCCTACCTACTTTTTGTCCTACCGTTTCCCCCCCTAACATTCTGAATAACAGATGATTTAATATTGCTTAATATTCAAGAACTGTATTCCAAAAATGATCCCGGTGGTTTGACTCATATATGACAGCGAGAAAACACTAAACCACCAAATGAACACTTTGACTGCCACCATTGAACCCTAATGAAACACTAATGTTACCACCACCGAATGAACACTTTGACTGCCACCATTGAACCCCGGCGCTGTCGCTTCCCTGTCAGCCGGATGCTCTTTTGCGGGCTCTTTTATTTTGAAAACCCCCAAATTAACTGGAAGCGAATCATCTAACGCTAATGTGACAGTCGTAACTTTAAAAGCACCCTGGGCAAGACCTACGCTTGTTTGTGCGGAAGTTGCGGGATTTTAGCAGAAGTATCGCCCAAGGAAATGACGATGCTTTACAAATCAGTTTACATTCTCTGTGAATGAAACATATGTTGTGATTGGTCGGGAAAATATCGTATCCGGGGGAAATACATCTGACGGATGTTCCGGAGGATACATCCACCGATAGCTTCTCTGCCTTACGTTGTGACCAGGCTTTTCTTTCCGCAGATAAGTTAATTAATATTAACTATTGTAACAGCGAGGTAGTGCCGATTTAATGAGACACTAAAACATCAACGTTTTGTTCAAACAGCTCAATCTGAGCCTCAATTCCGAGAAAACGCAGCCAAAGATAATTGTTATCACAGACATATATGTAGTGGCCATCTTGGTCAAAGCAACAAGACCTGTTTACCGCTAGCATTACAACCGCAAGCTAATCTGGTGATAATAACCTTAGAGAGCTTTCATAATTAATCATTAATTTAGACAGAACCCTGAGGAGCTCTAGCCAGGTGAGAGAAAGCTCTTTTTTGTGCAGCAGGAAGGCAATTGTGTCAAGTGGCAAGTGGTGAACCATAGGAAAATACATTTCCTTCCCTCAAACATATGTCTGTAATCCATCACTTGCCTGCATTAACCTCACTGGCACGCACGCCCAAACACCTGTAAAGCCTCGCTTCCCTAGAAGAATAAACGTGATGCTTTTGTTTCCGAAACTTGGAACGGTTTAACTCGATTTCGCGGTATTTATTTTTTCATTCAGACTTGACTTGACTTGAAGTGTTTGATTGATTTAAGCACTTAAATCCCAGGTGGAAAGCTTTGCAGAAAATAGCAAATTGACAAACTTTGCAGCGATCAGCTATTTTCAGCGAAGATATGTCGAGCAAAACAGAAAAGTACAAACCTTACTCAGTGGGGATTCTCCACGGGTTTGTTTGATTTCTCATAATCCACCCTGATTGGCTACGAACTATGCATGCATATTCCCACTAGGCTGATGAAGAAATGCACCTTGACAGTTTTCAAATCAGCCATGATGGCGCTACAACAGGCCAAGCCGCGTCTCACACACACACACACACACACACACACACACACACACACACACACACACACACACACACACACACACACACACACACACACACACACACACACACACACACACACACACACACACACACACACACACACACACACACGCACGCACGCACGCACGCACGCACGTACGTTTGTATTACTCCTAAACATTACACACACTCCTATCCTCCTGGTGGAGACCTGTGCCCGGAAGGGCACTTTTTCTAGTTTAATAATGATCTCCTCCACCATGAGAGTAAGAACACTGAGCCAGCAGGCTGTCACAATGTTCACAGAGAGGGAAGTGTGGCCTTATCTGTTTGGATGGGTTTGCATAAAATCATAACTTGATTTCATCCATTGGCATCCGAATTTTGGGCATATCATGACATTGTAAATAATAGTCGAAAATATATTATTCCCAAAATACCCAATCTACAAGCTTGTATTTGAATATTACATGATCTGGGCTATAGGCTGAAGCTACCTTGGAGTGGGTAAAAAAAACAAAAGAAACAAACATCCAGGAGACATCCACTATAAGGTCCAAATTAAACTGGATGACCAAATGGCCAACCTGACATGTTTACAATTGCAGCAAAATGAACATACTCAGGCCATGCACCTGACCATGAAGTATGTAGCACAGGTGTTTAATCCAGAGTACAATCCTGAGAGTACATTTAATTCTGACATGGAGGCACTGTCTCACCACTTTCCCAGTTGTCTGTGACTTGCCAAAATCCTCGCCACAAAATGTAAACAAGGAGTTTAGTCTCCTTGGTAACGGAGCTTACTTCATCTTGCCAACAAACCAGATTACAGTATGTGACATTTTATGAGAACGTCTGTAACTACCTATTACTACCTATGTTTATAAAACCTCTCGTGTCTGTAAAGAAACTATTTATCATACGTCGATTTAATAGCCAGATTGATATGGTCGTGAGTTACCGCAGTGGGGGCAGCCATGTTTGTTGTCTACACGGACAACACGGATCTTGTCTGCACGCAAGATCCGTGAAGAACGTCATCTGTGACACACGCATCGCTTTGACATCACTTTATTTGTGTGATGTGTCATTTGACACTAAAGAATAACTTTACTTCACTTATGGAAGTTTACAGTAACTTATGAACGCTTGCGCTCATAGTTAAGGGACTTCCGCACACTGTGGATATATGGTGTGTTTCACAGTATCTTGAGCTCTGGGTCAATCAGAACTTCATGAGAACTGCAGATGATGTTCAGAGAGCGTGAAGAGCTAGCTCTTGTGTCTAGTCACGACGGATACACGTGGCGTTTATTTCGTGGCAAGTCTGTGCTCCCGTCACGCTTAACATCACCTCTGTGCACTTTTTTCTTCCTTCCCCCTTCTAATATCCTGTGGCCTCCCTCCTTCTCCACCCGCTGACATGGGAGCTCTTAACATCAATCAGCCTGCCGCTTGTAGCTCTGCTTGCCCTGCTTTTTTTCTGTGCTGTCACACACTGAGCCCTGCATGTGGTCAGAGAGGACCAACCTGGCCTCATGGTTACATTTACACTTTCAATTTGACACCCCTGACATTCCCCCCATTGCAAAGGAAATTGGGGGGGAAAATAGCTGTAAAGTTGCGACCGAGAAGACAGACAGACACTTCTGTATACTTTTTGAGTGGTGCAACCACTCCTATAGACAGCTTTGTGTGTCCCTGGGTCTGGCCCTAGGTCACTGGGTCTGCCTGTCCAAGCACGAAAATAGCGTTATAGCGTTTGTTCACCACCAAGTGTGTGTTGCACAGCCTTACACAAAATGTTTTCTAAAGGTGTACAAAATACCCAAATACCCCAGTATTTGAATATTACATAATCTGGGCTAGGCTGAAGTTACCTTGGAGTGGGTAAAAAAAAAAAAAAACCCTCCAAGGTTAACTATAAAAAAAGAAATTGTAAATTACTTGCATTGCTATCTTTACTCTGAAAGCGAGGTTGTAGGTTTTACCATCTAAACTCAGTCTCCTTCCTCACTGTATACATCATAGTCATGCACAAATAGCAGTGCAGTACAGTACATTATAGTACAGTACAGTACAGTACCACTCACTTCAGACGGGTCTGATTTTTATTTTGCAGCAAACGGAAACTTGAACAAACAGCAGGCCATAATCATAATAATGTAACGATTGACAACACAGACACTGCTTTTATGTTGGACACCAACTTTGTTGGCTTTGGAATAGTGCCCGCCTTTCACAACCAATACATCTCGCGACGTCAATAAAGGTAAATGAAAACAAAATGCATATTTATCATCTGCCCTGCTTGTAATGTAGTGTCAAGCATGATTACCCTGACCACCGGAATAAGTGAGTGTGTGTACATTCACTTCCAGGTTTGAGGCTTTCAGCTAAGTGAGTCAGACTGAGTGCAGCAGTGCAATCAGCTCGACCTTTTACATTATACAAACAATGTTGGCGAGGAGAGATCTTTAGAAAGTGTGTGTGTGTGTGTGTGTGTGTGTGTGTGTGTGTGTGTGTGTGTGTGTGTGTGTGTGTGCGTGCGTGCGTGCATGCGTGCGTGTTTTAACTCAATAATCCCCCCTACTATAGAGTGTGCTGACCATAAGGAGTTCCTCTCTGTCCCCAGTTAACACCTGGAGTCAAAAAACCATAGGTTTTGTTTTTGGCTAGGGTTAGCCATGCCTTCATCCAATCAGGATGAGAGAGGCCTTCCTCCAATCATGATCGAGTGGGGGCGGGCCTTGGTGCATGTTTGGCGGAAGTAGCGGGATTTTAGCAGAAGTACCGCTCAAGGAAATAACGTTGACGCTTTACAAATCTGTTTACATTCTCTGTGAATGAAACAAGTGTTGTGATTGGTCAAAAAAATATACTATCCGGGGGATGACGGATGGGAGGCTATTTAGAAATGCTGTACCCACACCCATGAATCCTGTCTACTGCCCTGCTACTGCATGGCATTTCTTTGTTTTACTTTACTGGAGTATTGCTTTTACTTCTACTGCACTACATCTCAGAGGCAAATAGTATACTTGTATTCAACTAAATGTATTTATAAAACTTTGTCCGGCTTTGTAGATTGTGATTATTACAAAACATTACCCACTTCAGATCTGTATATCTGCTATTTTCAAAAGATTTGTATACATTTGAAAACTTGGGAAATGGGACATTCTGCAAAATGAGTACTTTCTACGTTTGGTATAAAGTACATTTTGATAGCAATGTTTTTTGTACTTACTCAAGAAAGAAACAGGATATTGTTATACATTGCAGTATGCGAGTACTTTTTCCACCACTGCCCAGATCATGCATATTATGTGGAACACATCTGTCACCACAGGGTGCTATGACATACGGAGGGGGCTAGGATGAGGAGGAAGCTGTTGACTGATGACACCCCCCCAGCAACAAAACAAAAGCATTATGGATCAGTGCTTTGTGCCAGTAGCCACCAGGCTCCACAACACAGCCTGACTCTGTTGTTCTGTTCCGTAAACACCCCCCCCCCCCCCCCCAAGTAAAGATAATTGAACTGGGACCCTTTAGATCTACATGCTCATAGCACGGCACGAAGTGACGTCACAATTCCTGACATAAATTTGCCATATTAGAGATCCAGTTTTGTTTACTTGTTTAATTGTGTGGCAGTGGAGCACAAGCTGTACTGCTTTTGTGGTTCTGGCTATACGTTCGGAAATCCGAACGTAGCCAAGTAGTAAGCTGATTGGCCATCAGCCCCGTCACTCAACAGCGTCAGACAACAAACATGGCTGCCCCCACTGCGGTAACTCACGACCGTATCAATCTGGCTATTAAATTGACGTATGATAAATAGTTTCTTTACGGACACGAGACATTTTATAAACATCATCATCTGATGATATTTCATCACTTTTGTTCACATACTAGTAGCGCTCGTTGGCTGTGTTTGTTTGGTTAGCAAACGGGTTAGCCATAGCCACATTATTGACAACAACGTCATCTGCTTTCCTACTATTCTGATAAACCTCCTCAAACCTCATGTCCCCTCCCCCCTACAGCTACAATCTCCTCAAACATCACTCTCACACACACACACACACACACACACACACACACACACACACACACACACACACACACACACACACACAGTTCAGTCTATACTGGTTGGGCTTGGAAGTTAACTTTAGTTGTTATTGGGTTTTGAGTTTGATGATGAATGGATTTTTTTTACCATATATCTCCAAAATAAATGACCTTTTCTGCAGATATTGAAAACAACTAAAATGATTGCAGCTCCCATTAGGCTGAAAGAGGCCCTCATGGTTAATACATTTTTCTGTTTAATAAATATCACACATCCAGTGTGATAGACACATTGTGAGGAGAATATAAATGAACACACACACAGGCCCGCACTCACATACTCGCACACACACACACACATGCATACAACAGAATTTGTATTCCACATTCGAATTAGGTGGTGCAACATAGCTAATCAAACATAAAAAACTAATATCTTATATCGCTCCATTGACTGGCCAAGTGTGTGTCTGTACAGTATGTCTGTCTGTCAAGAGCACGGCCTCAACAGCCCTAATGTCTGTTTGTAGTACGACCCATTGACCCCTGCAGCTGATTCATACACTGTTGAGCAGCCATTCACACTGAGCAGTTTAACTACTGTATAACTGCAGCCAGCCAGCAGTGTTGTTGAGCAACCTGCACCGCTCAGTTCACACGGGGTGATTTTTAATAAAATAATTGATCTTCAAAAATCCTATAAAACATGACTAGAGGGTGAGGGTAGACCATGGATGGTGTACGTCACAAACGTAACACTTGCTCCAATCCGGCTCACCAAACGTGGCACAAACACTGTTCATAAGTGTGCCATGAGTACACCAAGTCAGGTGCTAAGGGCCACACTTGTTTAGGTTAACTACTTAACCCATTTAGGCCTAACCCATTTAGGCCTGATGCTCATGCATGGGGGTCCCTTAGGGGGTACCTAAGCCCTAAAACAGGGGTTCTCAATGTTTTTGGCTGGGAAAATCTACTCAACATTTTTTTGGGTGGAATTGACCTCAGAAAACCTACAAATAATTAAGAAAAATTACAAAAACTTTCTTTAATGCTCTTAAATCACTTTAATATGCTGTATAATTACAGCAATTTCACTAAGTAGCAAGGCCATGAGTTTCAGGTTTTCAGTTATACAAGACTTCTGAACCCGGGAGCAATATAAATGGATATGAAATAAATGATGCTCCAAGCAGCAGGTTGTTTACCTTTTATTTTATGCCTTAGTAGCTTCTAGTTTTAATTACAACGTAGACAGCAAAACATCATTAGATAAGGTTTAACCTGTGGCTCATTAAAGCACTATGAAATGAATTTCCACTCCTGAATATGATTATAATACTCAACTATTAGATGGAAATCTAAATTAGGGAAATAATAATAATAATTATTATTATTATTATTATTATTATATGCATCGCCACAAAGGCTAGTAGTCTAAATATGAATAAACACGCACGGATGGCAAAATATTAACAATGTCTGCCAACATAAAACACACAGGGACTATTACAGATATCTTCCCTTCAATGCACATAATATTGACTTTCTCAGTTCAACGAATATTCACATTTATATGTCACCTTTGCACAATTCCTCTCCCAATACACAAAACTGTTTGGGATCGAATGTGATGGCTTTGAAGATCGACCCGGATGGTTACCACTGTTGTAGACCATGAAGTTCTTAATAACCTCAACAAGAAGCTGAAATGACATTGCACCAGAGTGACTGGGTCTTAATGATGCAGGAGTCAGGGGAGAGAGAGTTACGCAATATATTGTCCTGGCAAGGCGTCATTAATCATTCAATCACTTCTCTTCTAGCTTCTCACAGGAATTTAACACAACTGTAGAGCAACAGCTCAACAGTCGGCAAATTTGAGTGCATGCACTCCGTCGCCTGTCAGTTCGGCATAATGGACGACGACATGGCTGCACCAATGTGAAAGAATTTACGGAGGTAGGCCTATTCCCCCCGCACTCTCTCTGCCACCTTATTTCCCTCACCTCCCGAATCTTATCTCCACCAATCCATCTCTCTAACACCCATGCTGCACCTCTCTCCCAAGTCCTCTTCTATCTGCAACTCCCCCCCCCCCCCCCCCATTTAAGCAATACTGTCAACGCAATAATGCCCTATCCTCATTCAAAACCTCCCTAAAAGAGCACCTGTCTGTAACTTGCAACAGGGCCAAAATAAGTCTTCTAGTTCAGTCGTTATCAAACTTGTCTGTGTCAAGGTCCCAACAAAATGACATGTAGTTGGCACAAATCTTTTGTGCCAGGGAGACCCCCCAGAAGCAAAGATGTGTGTTCTATTTCTGTTCTAGTTCTAACAATATATTAAAAGAGTTGCAGAGACTTTTTTCAAAAATGTAGATGTAGGCCTACAAGCATAACATATAATAGCAGGGGGCGGACTTGTAAGAAATCACCAAGATTTGGCTTTTAGTGACACGTTTTTGAATTTTGGCATGGTGTTAGGTATTATGGTTCAAATGATAGTGATGCTATATCACATCATTTTGCTGTGAACCCCCTGGTACCCCTCCAAGGACTCCTGGTGGTCCCCAGACCCCACTTTAAGAACTCCTGTTCCAGAGAGTACTGTCAGCATGTTGAGAGTGTGTCTCTTTGAGGGGAAGCCACACACAAACGATAACTGAATTAACATAATTTAAAATCTCTAAAGACAGATTCGGCAGCTCAAAGTCAAATAAATAAATAAAAAATCATATTTTTCTTGCTGTTGCCACTTCCTCTCCTTTTGCTGTAACCTTGTGGTTCAGTGACCCTGGGTCCTGACGATGGTGACAGGTTGACTCAACCTCAACCTCAACTGGAGAAAACTCTTTCTCTGTAATTAGTGAGGTTGAAGGAAAACTGTTGACGTGAAATATTAATATAATGTGTGTGTGTGTGTGTGTGTGTGTGTGTGTGTGTGTGTGTGTGTGTGTGTGTGTGTGTGTGTGTGTGTGTGTGTGTGTGTGTGTGTGTGTGTGTGTGTGTGTGTGTGTGTGTGCGAGCTTCTGCAGGTAATGCATCATCTGGATTAAATCCACTGGACACGTTTTCGGATTTTTAGCTGCGTTTTTCCGTTGGTTTCCTGAAAAAACGCGTCCAGTGTGCAACCACCTAGTATCAGGAGCAACGGACACTACGGGGGCAGTGCTATAGGGGCAGCGCCACATGGGGCAGTCAGGGGTTAAGTGTCTTGCTCAGGGACACTTGGAAAAGTAGGGCCGGGTCATGAACCACATTGAACCCGGGACCTTTGGTTCCCCAGGTGGCCTCTCTACCCACTCAGCTATGGCTGCTGAGCAGGCAAAGTTGTGCTCACTAGAGCACACATCTCAACGAGGAGGCCTAATAACTCCCCCATCTTTGTCTCTGGCCAAGTGTAGTGTGGCATGGGATCTACAGCTGTACATAATCTGTACTGATGTTGTTCAAGCTACTTGGAAAGTGGTGTGAGCTAAGCTCCCAGTTACTCATCATTAAAAGCAGCTTCACTGTCTGAAGCAGTGAAGCCTTAACCCCCCAGAGAAATATAGCAGGCTAAGCTACAGCGACATTACAAAAGTTTCATCAAATATCTCTCTCTCTCTCTCTTAAAGCAACTTCATTCCAAGTTAATGCTATCTCAGTAAAAAACGTCTGTCTGTCTCTCTTTTAAACCAACTTCATTCCAAGTAAATGCTATCTCAGTGAATAACACCAACAAACAATCAAACTGTCAGTCAGACAGATAGGCAGGCAACCAAAAAACTGTTCAGTTGTTTAATAATAAGCTATTCTCTCTGCAGACTGCTCTCACAGCTCCAAAACCAATTTGGCAACAATAAACAAACAGAAAAAGACAAGACTATAGGGTATAATAACGGTGTTGCTTCGCTGCCTGTGCAACCTTGCATGTATGGCTAACAAGTTACTAGCTGTTCACTTTGTGAACGAAGCAGCGATGATGTGCTTATGCAGAAGGGGGGTTCATGTAATAGGTCATAGGTAGTTATTTATGAGACATTCTAATCGGGCTGTAAACAAGGAAGTGAACGGTGAAGAAGGAAAGGCCAAAGCAAAGTTTTTTTTTTTAAATATAAATAAAAAAGACCTAAAGACGCCTATACACGTCCAAGGCACCCTGTGGTTTTTATTCTAAAGACGTGCATCATTAGCATAATTATTGTTAAAAGCTGGCAGTGAATGTGGTTTAAGGGCACTATAAAAAATATACTTTTTCTGTAGCTATATATAAACTCGCTACAGGAGTTAAATTGTCCACCATTACCAATGAAAGGATGTGTGTGCTCTATAAAAACAATTGCGTCTGAAGTGCCTGTGTCTCTCTCTCTCTCTCTCTCTCTCTCTCTGACACTGAGCTTTCTCTCGCTCTCAGTGTATGCTGTCCAATTTCTTTTCTCCAGTTTTCACTGGGCAAATGCGGATGAAGTGCTCCCCCTTCACAACGAGTCCAGCCAGCCAGGCTCCTACATGTGGGTTCATAAAAAGGTAGGAACTCAAGAACAAGGACCTCCTGCCGATGCAAGCCACTCCGGTCGGGGCCGTGCACCACATGTTTGAGCATGCCCTGTCAACATGAGTGGATATCGTATAGCAAGCATTCCCCCCGCTCCACTCCACGTATATGTTGAGCTATTGGCCTCATGGCTCGGCAAGGCTTACTACTACTACTACTTACAACGACCTCGAGTCGTGACGTTCTGCAACCCTTTACGCACACAGCTCTGGGTAGGTAACCCTGCCTGGCGGAGATATGTGTGCCCTTTTCTAGTTGCGACATATTCAGACAAATAAGAGACAAATAAACAAACTATACCTACTTATCTTCCTCTACACAACACTCTTTGTTGTGTGGAGGATTCGGGTCATTATAGCTGTCATTATAATGTCATTATAATATCATGGTGTGTCTATAGACACACCATGACATTTTGTCACAGTATCAACTAATTGAAAGATGAAAGGATTTCAGTGCTCATTTGTACACTCTCAGAGTTATGGTCAGCGCTCCGCATCTAGAATTGTGGGTCCTTGAAAAGTTTGGGTGGAAATAGGCTATTGTATGTCCAAAACAGTTAGTCACAAGCTCTTGTTAATACTTTACTTAATTACTTTTCATTGTTTCACAAAGCTCACACACTGATCAAGTCCAAACTGTCTCCACTGCAGGCAACTGCAAGCACTGCTTGAGGCTGGGTGTGAATGAATGATTCTAGATTGTTTCCTCTGTCCAAAGTGTTAGGGTTGGTCAAGAAACATACTGGGGCAAAGTGCCAGTATGTGGCGATGCCACTGACTGTTAACACATTTAGTACCGGAACTGCATCAAAATAAAGGCGCTGCTTGCGCCAGAGTAATCGCCAGAGTAGTGATCGCTTCTATTTTGAAAGCCATGAACCGGAAATACTTTCTTAAAAAAGTTGACTGACAAAGTGCCATCACAATCTCCGATCATCTTAATATATTTATATACGCTCCAAAAATAGTTCATATTTTGCGGGAGAGACGGATGAGGAGCAGAAACGCAGCGCCAGCATATCGATCCATTCATCACCACGGAGAGCGCCCTGGATGAGGAGATACGAGTCATTCTTTCCGCCGCGCTAACATGGGAGTCAATGACAAGCTAATAGTTTCACAGAGCGTTAGCATACGGCAAGCGAAAAGCGAAATGCCAAAAAAAAAAAAAGTAATTATTCTGAATATTATTATCTCGCCCCGCGTCGTTTGGACGTCGCTAGGACGTCCACAGACGTCTAAGGCACCTCTCGGTTCCAATCCTTATGACGTTTCAGGACGTATTATGTACAAAATGTGTTAACAGCCAGAAAGGAATAATTACAATTAGAAAGGCTATAGGCAGCTCTTGTTCAGGTGGTAGTGGAGCTGGCGAGGTGTGTATACAAAATACAATGTGGATCCAATGTCCAAGATGTCCAAATTATTTCATTTACTGCTGCAATTTTCACAATCTTGTTATAGTGGGGCGGTTGGCATTGGGGCAGCAGCTAAATATAATACATCTAGCAATGAAAGATGGAAGGACATATTGAATGGGAAGGGGGAGGTCACGTGACCGTTGGGCTGCTTGGGCGTATACACAGTATGGCAGCCCCTGCGTTAGAGATCCAGTTGTTTGCTGTAGAGCTTGTAGATCTACTATTTTCATTTTAGATTTTAGATTTTTGTTTTGAATCTTTTGAAATAATAATAATTAAAACAGTAGAATGAAGAGCAAATGGGTATGTACTCACTGCCCATAGAACTTGGTCCACGATCCAGACATGGGTCCGTCACACAAACTTTTTCCTGCCGCAACTTGGCTTGTGAGTTTCATGTGACCCTGAGGTGCGCGGAGCCGGATTCAGATGGACCAACGGTTTCTGAGAACAGAAAAAACATGAATATATGTAACTGTGAGTCTGTGACATCGTCCTAAAAGAGTAAAAAAAAAAGATCTGTGTGTTCGGGAGATTGTATATGCATTCAATCAGGCTTTCCTGATTGGCCAACCCAAACAGTTGGCTTTGGTTGTGCTGCATATCCAATATAAACTATTTGCGTGGTTTCCGACATGCACACAACCCTAGTCGAGAATAACCCAGAGCACAGAACAGTAGAGTCTATTAATTACTTTGTTGAACGCCTGTATTCATTTAAAATTTGGGGGGAAAAAAAAGTTGAGCATAAAGAAGCAAACTAATTAAGCCAACCAAACAGCATTGTGAAGGTGATACCAATGTATCACCTTGTCCGGTGATCTTCATTTTTCCTGTCATGGAAATCCTGTGTGTTTAATGGCCATGTGTGTTTAATGGCCATTGTTCTCTAAGCGTGCATGTGTTTGTTGGTCTATGGCTGCTGGCAAGGTGACCTGGCTGAATGGTTCTGCTAGCCTGGAACATATCGTCGCCGTAGGGTGTAAAGTAAACCTTGTATCTCCATATTTCTATTTGATGATTTTTTTTATTTATTATTATTATCATTTCTTTTTTTTGTAAATGAATACTAGTTCATCATACTATACAGTATCATACAAAAGTAGCAAAATAGGCGATCTACAAGCTAAATTGTTATATTGAACCAATGAAAAGTATTAACAGCTATACGGTAACTGCATTGGCTCAATAGGAACACAGGTTCCTCTGTCCAGTAACCCTTGAACAAACAAGGTTTCCACCCAACAGCGACCATATCCGCAGGGAATCAAACAATCTTTCTAACAGAGCCGAAGAAACAGCAGCCCGAAACGAAAAGTGAAACAATAAACAACATACATAATGAAAGCCATTTCACTTCCTGCAACTATCCAGAAAATTGAGATCAAGTGATCTTGCATTTCTATTTTCTAGCAGAGCCGGCGAGCCGCTCCCTCTGTTGGAAATGTGTTATATTTAATTTGGAGTGTGTATCATTCTCTCACTGTGGCGTGGAAACCCTGCAAGTCCAAAGCCATAGCTTTTCAGGAAATGGGAGGGAAAAAAACTAACCTGTGTTCCAAACAAGCTCTTATTTTTTTTTTTATCTTTTTGTTGGTAAATGTAACACCCTACTTGATCATACTACAGTGTCACACAAAAGCATCAAAAGTAGCATATCTGCTACTTTTGAAAAGTTTTGAACATATGAGATCCCCCCCGACAGAGACGATATAGGGAGTGTTTATAATTTTCACATCCACTGTATGCACGGCTGTCATCCGGCTCTGGGCGGCTGTGATAGGTCCACAAGTCCCCTCTGAACCCCTAGCTCCTGAATTATTCACGAGCTCATGAAATGTTGGCAAATTATTTTATATGGTAGCAGAAAGATGCATCTTAGGAGCGGGAATTGGTCATGGAGAGCAGCTAATGTGTTTATTATGCTAAGATAATGGTATGAAATGGGGGCCACAGGGTGGTGAATTTGGAGAAGTGTTTATACTTTATATTCATTGGAGGCGAGCGAGTGAAAGCCTCCTGGTCACATGGTAGCAGTGGTGGAAGAAGCACTACTGAAGTAAAAAAAAAGTAAAAATGTACAGTATATAATATATAAATACTCTGTTAAAGTAACTCTGTTACTCTGTTATAGTAAAGAACAGGCCTGTATTAAAATAAACAAGAAATGATGACATTGTCATATTACCAGCTGCTTTTATATCGTTCCATTTGTACACTCTCAGAGTTACAGACCCATAAGGGTCTATTTGGTTCCAAACGTAGTGTCCCTCTGTAGTGGGCTTTGCTGTCTGCAGAGTAATATAGGGCTAAAGTGTAAGTGTTGTGTAAAATAGCCTATCTACAAGCGCATAAAGAATGTGCAGCACAATGCATTTACCATTTCTCACAAACAGTGAAATCACCACTTTTGAAGTCAGTTCAGTCAGTTGTTACTAGTGTCGCTGGCGTCAATTTGACTCCCCATGCCGTTGACATTGATGCATGTGGTTAATTTTCCACATGCTTATGGTTGCTGTCGACAATTTCCACATGTATAGTGTTGCACGTGTATTATGTTGTGAGTGTTCATGCCGTGCCGGGTTGTTGCCAACTGTCGTGATAGAAATAAGCCAACCCACCTCCAAAAACCAGGCAAGCAACATGGGAAAAATAAACTATCCAAGTTTGGCTGTAAATATGGCTGGTTAGCCGTGTTAGGCTGGAGATGAGGTAGCCAATCAGGACTAGCCGTCAGTATGACTATTGGGACATTTCATGAGCTGTGTTTATTTGTTTAAAGCAGCTGGTAAAAAGCACATCTTAAAAGGTTTACTGCCACCTGCTGGACGCAAAGCCAACCTCAGACTGCCACGGGCTGTGGGGGCGATTTAGAGGTTGCACACACAGCGGAAGTTGTGGGCGTCCATCTTATGCTAAATAAACAGCGTCAATGTTTCCATCTAGACCACCGGATAATCAGCAAAGACCTCCGAACATCGCGCTAATTATCCAAACCATGGAGAGCTCCGTAGATTAGGAGTTATTCAGCTTTTAGTCAGCCTGTATAATGGGAGGTGGACGGGACCGCTGTTGCGCAACCCGATCTAGGATCGCTAAAGAAGGAAAGGCAGAGGCAAAATAATAATGAAAAAATAGATATCAGCGATCCGGTTTGATATAATAATAATAATAAAAGCTTTAATAATAAAGCTTATTATAAAAGCGGAAGGTTATTACATTCTTTATGGCGGAGTACTCCGCCAAAAGTAGGGAGTGTGCTAAGCTCACAACGTGTCACAACCATAGACTGTAAAAAATATGGACAAAGCGTTCCCCGGGTCTAACATGAACGTAAAATGAAGCCTGTCAGTCCTTGCAATGGAAGTCGCCATCTTTCTAGATCCGTTTGGGCCCAGCTGGCCCATTGGCTGGCCCAAACTATAAAAGCATGCAGGCATTAGTTGTTAAAATATGTTTTTTATAGTAGTCTAAAAGCTTTAAAATACTTTGTCTCTGACAGGTAGTGGAGTAGAAGTATAAAGTATTGAAACCGTTTCTCAAAATGTTACTTGACTACAGTACTTGAGTATAGTGACAACACATGTATAATGCATGATATATGCCTTTTCAAAGCTGCCCGCCCATGTGTATGAGTAAGTGAGTGCATGAGTGAGTGACTGAGTGAGAGAGAGAGAGAGAGATCAAGAAAGAGAGAGAGCAAGAGAGACAGAGAGAGAAAGAGTGAAGGAGAAAGGGGAAAGAGTGTGTGTGTGTGTGTGTGTGTGTGTGTGTGTGTGTGTGTGTGTGTGTGTGTGTGTGTGTGTGTGTGTGTGTGTGTGTGTGTGTGTGTGTGTGTGTGTGTATCTCTGTGTGAGAGAGTTCAGGGTTGTTAGAGCAACTGTTTCTGTACTTTCTTTTCCCAACCTACAACCACAGTTACCATGCCTTCATGGCTGCTGTTGTAAATAGAACTCAATACACTTGAAAAATAAAGAGAGAGAGAATGAGAGAGAGAGAGAGAGAGAGAGAGAGAGAGAGAGAGAGAGAGAGAGAGCGGTGGGGGGAGGGGGGATGAGGGGAGAGAGAGGAAATGGGATTCGTAAGAATTCTAGGGGGATTGCTGTCGGGAGCAGAGACAGGGAATCTGTATGGATGCATTAGAAAATGCTGTGTGCTTTTGATCAAAGCTTTACATTTGCGTTATTATTGCTTATGTGACCGGTTGGAGGGACGCCCGACATTTTTTCAAAAAGTTCTTTAGTTTGCCTCCAACGTTTCATCTTAAATTGAAGGATTGTTTGCATTTTTACACCACAGCGTTCCATTCAGCTTAATGCTGAATAGTGAGCTTTTCTAACTGATAATATATTCATATTGTGCCGCATGGAATATGTTGCTCTGCCTTTCATAAATTGGGGTCAGGTGATATCTGTGACAGGCAGAGAAGGCGCCAATGCTGACAAAGCCGTGTTGGCATTTTTTGGGAGAGGAAAGCACAAATATAAAACAGAGACTCCCAGGAGGCGGAGAGACGAGTAGAAACTAAATTGGTTCTCGACAGCCCCTTATAATAAGGGAAAATAGGATTGGCCACTAAATTCACACTCAAAAGACTGGAAGGAACATTAGCAATGGCATTAACAAAGAGATAACTGTAGCCTACCAATAAATCATTATTAACCAAATGGATTCATGAGTATTTTACAAATTGTGTGGTGTTTAATGTATTAAATCAGCAAATTAGGGACCCCATGCAGTTTGAAATAAATTAGGCCACGGATACCCATTTGATATCGTGTTACTGTAATGGACCCCAATGGAAACAAGCTCCCTGGGGATTTATCATTAGTTAATACGTTTAGTTATCATTTTAGCATAACCTTCAATTGTGCTGGCATTGAGAACCAGTCTACTGTCTTAAACCAGTGGTTCTCAACCTTTTCTGGATCAGGGTCCACTTGAAAATCTCAAAAGTGTCCTCGGGGCCCACCCATCCGACAGTATTTGTAAAGTACAGAAGCCAGCAAGGAAGAACTTCAGAACCATGCACAGTTAACTGCAGCTTTAGGGACAGCAACCTCAGCACCAAAGACACTAGTTACTGCAGCTCTAGGGCAGAGTCCTGGAATGGGTCGGATACCCGTGGTACCCCGTGGGTACCCGAGTTTGACGGGTGGGAACGGGCGGGACAATATACCTTTATAAGTTAATGGGTACGGGTACGGGCGGAACGCAACGCAACGTGGGTGGGTGACCTTTTTTAATCAGTGGACCCGCACTGCACGATGTTATAAACAGCAGCTGAGCTGGGGGTTTCCCTCAACAGCAGAGACAAGTTAAAACCGTAACATGCCCAAGGAATCGTCAGTGATGTCACATTCCTTTATAATCATGGCGGTCTGTTTCTGCTGCTGTGCTTCCCTGTGCTACTTCCTTTTTGCATAGCAGTTACATCACGGCCGAATCCTTGCTTCCTTCACGTGTGGAGTTTATTTTTTTTATCATCAGGCTGCAGCCTGTAGCCTATATTTTCGTTCACGCTGATGAAACACCAAGGGATTATAATGCCAACATTCAACACAAGATGTAAAGCTAACCCAGGTAATGTTGGCCTAATGTGCCACTCTGTCTAAGTGTAAATCAAGTTAAAAAGATTAGCCTGATGAGTGATGACCGTGTTTGAAACTGCCTTGGATCAAGACGGTCGACTCACTTTTTTTTATCATCCTCTCCTTGTTGATATATTATGCCATATGCCATTTAGGTCGAAATCATGATATAACTTTATGTTGTGATAATAAGCAGCACTGCAGCAGTAGCCTCAGTCAACTACATGTCTTCCGTTCCGTGTGCAACACACTGCCGCCGCCCACCACCACCACCACCACCACATGCGGTGTTGGATGAAATAAAGTCAATGATAGCTATCGGTGCCTGTGATACGAACGGGTAACGGGGCGGGTAACGGGTCCATTTTTTGACAGGTGGGCGGATCTGGTTTCTAGTTTTATATAAATAACGGGTAACGGGCAGGTTGCGGAACTGATGATTGACGGGCTGGACGGGTGCGGGTAGGGACATCAGCACCATGGACAGTTACTGCAGCTCTAGGGACATCAGCACCATGGACAGTTACTGCAGCTCTAGGGACATCAGCACCATGGACAGTTACTGCAGCTCTAGAGACATCACATTTAGCACCATGGACAGTTACTGCAGCTCTAGAGACATCACATTTAGCACCATGGACAGTTACTGCAGCTCTAGAGACATCACATTCAGCACCATGGACAGTTACTGCAGATCTAGAGACATCAGCACCATGGACAGTTACTGCAGCTCTAGAGACATCACATTCAGCACCATGGACAGTTACTGCAGATCTAGAGACATCAGCACCATGGACAGTTACTGCAGCTCTAGAGACATCACATTCAGCACCATGGACAGTTACTGCAGCTCTAGGGACATCACATTCAGCACCATGGACAGTTACTGCAGCTCTAGAGACATCAGCACCATGGACAGTTACTGCAGCTCTAGAGACATCACATTCAGCACCATGGACAGTTACTGCAGCTCTAGATACATCACATTCAGCACCATGGACAGTTACTGCAGCTCTAGAGACATCAGCACCATGGACAGTTACTGCAGATCTAGAGACATCACATTCAGCACCATGGACAGTTACTGCAGCTCTAGATACATCACATTCAGCACCATGGACAGTTACTGCAGCTCTAGAGACATCAGCACCATGGACAGTTAATGCAGCTCTAGATACATCACATTCAGCACCATGGACAGTTACTGCAGCTCTAGAGACATCAGCACCATGGACAGTTAATGCAGCTCTAGATACATCACATTCAGCACCATGGACAGTTACTGCAGCTCTAGGGACATCAGCACCATGGACAGTTACTGCAGCTCTAGGGACATCACATTCAGCACCATGGACAGTTACTGCAGCTCTAGGGACATCACATTCAGCACCATGGAAATCAAATAGCCTACAAGTTAGCTTGTAGATCTTTTAAGCCCAGACCAGCCAGTGTATTTTACTCTGTGACCATTTGGCCCCAAGACAACTTGATAAAAGTCATTAAGTTCTTTATTATTGTCCCTGGGGGGAATTTGGTTTACAGCAGGTCGTATAGGTTTGAAACGTAAAAACAGTACAACACAGCAACATTGATTGCTGTGTTGATACAATATTGATACATGAGGGCCTTTAAGAATGTTTGGCACTCCCTGCAACATAATAGTGTCATGTCCAGGGGATGTATTTGAACATCAGGTGACATTATAGTGTCATGTCCAGGGGATGTATTTGAACATCAGGTGACATTATAGTGTCATGTCCAGGGGATGTATTTGAACATCAGGTGACATTATAGTGTCATGTCCAGGATACTTGAACATCATTGTGACATACCGTACATACTAGTGTCATGTCCAGGGGGTGTACTTCATGCTGTCTCATGCTAGGGCTGACCAAAAAAATAATATCCAAAGCTTTGTTTAATAAATTCATGATACAAATCCAAAAACACCTTTTTTATATATTTTTATATATTTTGTATAATAGCTGATCTTCATTGTAAAATAAAAGTCGTAACATGGCTGACTTACAGTCGAGTCCATCACTATATAAAGCATTATTATAAATGATCTCTATATAAATTTGTTTAGGTTGCTCCTGCAACATGTTTCATTTAATTTGTGTATGCAGGTTAGACTGTGACACGATTGTAACTCATTAAAAAGTAACTAAGGGGCAACGACGGCCATGGCCTTCGTGGTCTGCCTGAAAGAAGGAAGGCAAAGACTAAGAGTGAAAAAGCTGTTAAAAGCCAATGAATGTCCAAGCATTATAATGGATCCTTTCAATATTCCTGTCCATTCTACAGTGTGTTCAATAGCTGGGTGGTTGTTGATGTGCAGAGAACAGCATTTGAATGCAGATGAGATCAATATAACAGAGGGAAGCAATTCAGCCGGTAACATAATGGAGTATTAATTACAGTAGCACTCAACACCTTATTTGATTATTAGGTCATTTGGAATCACTTGAGAGACTGCAGAGTGCAAACTTCACAGGTTACGACAGGACCTTTGAATTAAGATGAAAGGACATGCGTTTATTTATTTTTAATTATTATTTACCTTAGCAAATGTCCCTCCAAGTTATAGTATTGTCCCACAAGGCTATGGAGTGGAACAAGCCAATTGGGCACGAGAGAGAGAGAGAGAGAGAGAGAGAGAGAGAGAGAGAGAGAGAGAGTCATGCAGTACAGTGCAAGAACAACCTTTATTGATAAATGTTTGGCCGATGCTTACAGTGGTAGAAGGTAAGTACATTAACTCAGGTACTGTAGGCCTACTTACTGTATACAATTGAGATTTACCCGAGTAATAGCCTGGCCCAGCCTGTGTGGTTTCTGGTCTAGAGGGGCGGGTGGCGGCGTGTATAAGGCGGTGGGGATCCTATTGGTTCCCAAATCTGAGCGACAGCTCCCGTCCCCCTCCTCTCCCCAGAAGAGAACACAAACGTCACCAAATTTGGAGCGACGCACCGATGCACTGTTATTGGTTAGCAAAATACAAGGAAGTGGTCTTCCTATGCCAGATTTTCGAATGCGAAAATCCCTATCGCCTCCACACCCTTGTGCTGTGGCGCTCTATGCCCTTCAGCGCCACCAGAGGGCTCTAGAGTACCCCAAAGCACATCTGTCTCTCCCAACATCCCCTCCTGATCAGTGTCTGCAATCGGCTCCTGAAGCTATGAAAGCCTGCATGGCCTGCCTGCAGCTCGACGCAAGCATGCAGGCCAAACTGTGCAGGCCACCATGTGTCCACCCCCCCAATACAGATTGACGGGCAGATTACATTTTGGTTTGGACACACACACACACACACACACACACACACACACACACACACACACACACACACACACCATACTGTATTTGCTTTTGGCAGTGATGTCAGTGAATAAGCTCTTCTAAAACATGAACAGGCTCGGATGAACAGGCTGGTTTTTATTTTACGGCCTCTGGATCAGATCAATCGTGACGATTAAGTCAGCAGGCGCTTTCCATTACGGTGTAACTTTGGCACAGGCTGCCAAGAAACCCGTTGTGTTGTCAGCTTGTTTTATTACATCAAACAAAGACTCACTGCATAAAATGCTCATGGGCATAACAATACAAGTTTGCAAATTTGGAATGTTCTGAAAGGTGCTCTACAAATAAAGTGTATTATTATTGCTATCGTTACAAATAGACCGGCCCTGGACTGCTCGGAAGTCGCAAGTCGGGAATGCAATACCCGTTGTGACCATCTGTTTGTCTGTCTGTCTGTGTCCCTTGTATGCCCATATAAGGAGATCTCTGTATCTGACATGTCCTTATATCGGCATATCAGTCGCATTGGCAGATCGGGGCAACTGTCGATCCGACCGGCTACTTTTGCTGTTTTTGAAGTAACACTTTTGGACATAACAGGAGGGTATCCACCCGAAAGAGAGGACATGCACAGTTTGAAGTCGATTGGTCGGATGGTTCTCGACTCTCGAGACACACAAAGAACAGCTACACACACACACACACACGCATGCACGCAGAGGTCTGAACCAGGGATGTGATGAATGCCTTTTTTCCAGCATATCATGTTCTTTTTTTAACAACAAACATTACTGTACATACTGTGGTGTCTGGCTGAGGGACAGAGCACCAGGTAGGCACCTCCCCCAACAGAGAGAGAGACACAGGGAGACAGAGTGCAGTGCTGCAGGCTGGGACACGTCATAGACGGGGGTGGTACCTACCGATATACCCTGGAGGACAAACACCTCTGTGGGTGTTTGTCGGCGTCAGGCTCTCTTTGGGAAAGGAGTGCGTTTCTGCAGCGGTTAAGCAGACAGCCAGACACCTACCCTTCCTTCTCATAAATGTTGTTAGTAAAGCTTGAGAGTGACTATGTGTTTCTCACCTTAAATCCCCCCCCCCCTGCACCATTTTCCTCACCTTGTCTGCCTCTATAAAAACCTTTGAACTAACTGAAAAAGATATATATAAAGGTTGTTACAAACAAGCTTGTGTCTAAAGAATGCAGACACACGCACACCAAGGTCACACTGTTTATTTCCGCTCAGACTCAACTCATTCACTCGCGCTGAATGAGCGATGAGTCAACAGGACCCATCTCCGGCACTCATATGGATTTGATGCTATGTTCCGAATAAATCAATTTAATGTTGCACGCATGTCCATTTTTCGAGGTGCTGGCGAATTGTCATGGGTGGTGATTTGACAGGTCTAGACGATGTTGTGTGCGTGTGCAAGACCCCACCCCCATGCTTAGCTGGAGCGGTTTGTACACAGACCTCACAGCGTTCATTTGGGAGGACTTCAGCTAAACCCACAGCCAGGTCCAGACAGTTGTTTATGCTGAATGCGGTGTTATCGGCAGCATAGGCTAAATGGAGATGGAGTGGGCCTGATCAAGAAAAGGTCAAGAACCACTGCAGCATATCACTTAATAATATAGCAGCATCTCTCAAACTGGTTGAAAAATGGCAAAAGTCATGCAAAGAACAGAACAGATACTGTGGCACCTCATTTTCTGTAGCCGCTTCACTGACATCCATCGCTGAACTCCCACAGCTCGTTTGCATGATTTCACAACATGTGCTAATGATGCGATGAAAGAGCAGGGTGCCTTTTACTGATGTCTAATGATAGATCAAACAACTTTTAGTACAGCGCTGGAGGTGTGGGTGCAGCAGTGCATGTCGATCATAATTCATTCACCCTTAGCAGCAGCGTGGGTGAGGTAGGACAGATGAGGATGGAAAGAGAGGGGGGGACAAAGAGAAAGTCAGAAATAAGAGAGAAAGAGAGCCTGCACTATTGCACTAAGCAGAACAAAATATGTACAGTCCTCTAGAGTATAAATAGGGTACAGTCAGTGTCATTACAATATCCTGCCCTCATGGCAAATAGTGGTGGAAAGTAACTATGTATGTGAATGAGTACTTTTACTTTTGTAGGCCTACTATAGTTTGATGCCAATAAAACAAAATTATACTGGACTGTATGTAATACGTTGCGTTATTGATACTTTTACTTGAAAATAATAATAATAAATGATATACTTCTTCCACCACTGTACACACTACATAGCCTACACACTGTACCACCACTGTAAACCCTACATAGCCTACACACTAGCCCACACTAGGTAGAAGAAAATACACTACAGTCACAGATATTGCCGCTAACCCATTCTGGACGGGAACCCCTTTTGGTGTTTTAAGCATGATTATGTTATACTTTAGCTATTGAAAAATAGCAGATCTACAAGCTTGTAGAACTGCCATTTTTGAAAAATCGTGACAAAGTGGCACAAATCTTTGAATATTTTTCAGAATTTAACTCAAATCTTTGCTTCTGGGGGGATCCCTGGAACAACATATTTTGAGATTGGGGTCCGGGGCCAATTACATATTATTCTGGGCTCCACTGGCATAGTGAGAACCACTGGCATAGTTTTTCAGAAAAGTCATGATTTAGAACACATTTGGAACAGGTTTAAATGGGTTTAAAGTACCCCACCCTGTGCTGGGTAGGCAGCTACATATGCAAATACAAACAATCACAACGTCATTACGACGTCACAAGAATACACTGATATTGTTTCGGTAGATTTCTGATTTCTCAGTGCAATAACCGCACCCTGTAGAATATTCCAACTAATATTCAGAGATCGATGGCTCAATCAGAATAAAAGGGAACGACAATGTATGTAAATTATGTACTTCATTATTTGTCTGGATTTATTAATTCAGAATGACTTCATTCCGAAAGAATAAATATTGTCCACGTAAACGCAGTGTTACTGAGGAATATATTACGCCGGTGACATTACGAACATAGACAGAGAGACATACACAGAGAGACAGACATGCACAAAGGAAGAAAGAGAGAGTTTTCCTCCTGAGGCTCAGCACCTACAAGCAGACTAGCTCCCTGGGGAGTGCTTCTCCTTTTAAGATCAAACCCTTTCCGCATGCCCCTCTCATCTCTTTCTTCTCTTCATCTCCTTATCAATTCCTCTTCATTACCATCACGGAGAAAAGGAGCTCTTTAAGTGATTGCCACATGGCCGGAGCCTCTATTCAAGTGGCTTTCAACATTCTTCATATCAAGGCACATTATGTATTGGGCATTTGATCACAGCCTCTTATAGCCTCTCAGACCCAAGACTAAATAATATTTTGTTATCGTTGGATAAGATTTTGTCCACAATTCCATACTGTATTGATGTGGTACCGATAACAGGCAAATGTTGATCAAAATAACAATTATTCTACATTCTCTTTTTGCCTAGACTTCTTGTAAATTATAAATTAAGTATGCAGATGTTTAACAATGCGATTTAACTCTTGACCCCCTCAAGGACCACTGGTGGTCCCCTGACCATTCAGTTAGCTGAATTGTGGCAGGTGGCCAGCTGCGTGGGGAGAGAGGAAATGGATCGATGGATGGATGGCGGGCCAGGCGATGAGCGACTTCCAACACAATGCTGCAATTTGGAAACTTTGTTGTAAGTGGAGCCTTATGCACAAAGTGCAATGGAGGGACTGACACGGTTGACATTGTGATGCAGTGAACAGTCTGTAAGGATAAAATATGTTCACATGACACATCGTCAGGGTTTTACTCTTACGTAGGTGTGTACAAGATGTGACAATAAAGTACAACCTTGAACATTGAACCTTGGAAATTAGTCGATCTACAAGCTCACAGCCCATCGCATTAGATTCAGATGTGAGTTTGTAGATCGGCTATTTTGCACGACACACTGCGCAAAACGAAGTACAATTAGCCCACAACAGCCATTTTATTTAAAGCCCCCCATGCTTATTAGTTCAAATATTTCACGTGAAATATATAATATAATATCTGTGATACATTTAACAAAGGTAAAGTATCGTTTTTAAAAATGTTGTAAATACATTTATTTTTGCATCCCAAAGAGCCGACAACATCAGTGTGCCACTTTTGTTGATTCTGGACTATAGTGCTGGCTTCTCGCACCTGGCTTTATCTTGGTTAAGCCTCGAATTTACAGCACAAACCTTTATATATTATTGACCACCTGCAATTATGCCATGGACCGCGTGTATAGTCAGTGGACCACTGGTTAATAAACCGTGCACTGAGAGCAAGGGTAATATGTTTGTTTCGTATAGATTGCGATGCCAATAGAATATACAGTGACGCGCGGACTCTGAGACAGCGTGAGGGCCAACAAAAGGACTGGATCGATGTGATGTAAATGGAAATGTTTTTCTTTGCATTTATATTCACGGCCCTCGTGCTTTCTTTTCAAATGGAAACAGGGAAATCCAATGTCATTAATGACTGTTGAGACAGGCAGGGCGGGCTCTCTATTGAATCCCAGGCCAGCACGGGCTGTCATGGTAACCACTATGCTATGCACATGAACTCGACGTACATTTTACAGACCACAAAAGCCTTAAATGTATACGGTATATTTCTTTCTTTGTATTTTCGCTAAAGATTATTTCATTTCAGAGATTTCTTTACTTAAGTAAAAGTATCAATACTACAATGTAGAAAGAAATACTCTGTTACAAGTAAAAGGCCAGAATTCAATATTTAATAGAGTAAAAGTACAAAGTATTGGTATAAAATGTACTTAAAGTACCAAAAGTAAAAGTACTCATTAGGCAGAATGTCCTGTTTCATAAGTTTTCAAATGTATACAATTTTTTTGAAGGTCTACATTGGTGGGCTTGGCAAAAGCGATCCACGTGTCCCTAGGGTCGGTGCCCTCACAAAAAAAACATGCAGTAATCCTGGTCTCTATACTGCCTCCCCCTGGTCACCTGATGGAGGGGAAGGAACGTTTTTGGAATAACGTGATCCTTCCACACGCTACCTCCTACCGGAGAAACACCCCCGTCAGGTGAAAAGAAGCGGCCTGCTCACTCCTCTTGCATTGAAGGAAGCATGAGCTCAGTTCAGGGCTCTAAAAAGAAAACCCAGTGAAAGAAGCAGTGCAGTAAGCTATCCTCATCACTGCCACTGCTCACAGCTCCTCTCCGCTAATCAGCCTTAATTATTCATAGGTTGATTTAAGAGCTCACATTGTTCTTACCATCCAAAGGGCAGTTAGCATCGCTAACAGCTCCCGTGGGGCTTCACTCAAACGTCACCCTCCATGTTCTGCAGACATCTAACTATATATCACTGTTTCCTTTTCAGCTCGGGACACCAAAAGGGAAATCTGGTATCTCCCTGGAATCCAAACTTACAAACACTAAATGATGTATTAATCATTGTAACTAGTGATAAATAAACAATTTTGGACAACCTTGTCCTTCACACATATAAGGCCTCACACCTCCCTGGGGGGATATATATCATCATCATACTATAATTCACTCAATGTCTGAATGAATGAAACACTGCCGCTGCTCCTCACTACCTGCACCAATCGCCCTCACTTTTCAAACAGGCATTGAACATAATATTATGGAGGTCTTAAGGCTCATTCGTAGTCTGGATTTTCGGTGACCACCACTCCGGTGGTGAGCTGACCACCGGAGGTGAAATAACGTTGATCGGTGGTGAGTAAAAACAGAGAGAATGGCTGGAGCGGTGGCGGTGGTTTGCTCTTCACCGCAGCTCGTGACGTCATGTTCGGTGGTCACCTAACCACCGAACATCCAGACTACTGTATGTATGAGCCTTTAATCTCAACCAGGACTTGTGCAGTACGCATGCGCTGGCGTTGCACCGCTGTGCTGAGAGGCTCCGTCTTAAATGACATTTTAACGCTACATTCTTATATAACAGCTTCAGATCCTGGATCATTCATCCACCTATTTTCATTCAGTCCTAATTCAGTCGAATGTCACGATCACTAGTTGTTGCCTTTCCGAACTACTGCCGATTGGACCACAGGCTTTATATACACCTTATCACCCCACGATTATACAGTACATCCCACGATTTTTCAACCCATTTGTTCACCCAGTGTCAATTATCTAATGTAATCCTGGGCGCTACATTTCCTCCAACCTGGGGGGTGCAGTACGTGAACTGACCCTCACACTTCCTTCTATGCATGAGGAGTCCAAGCTGCTTCTTTTCCCTGGCCGGATGTAGCGCGTGGAAGGAACACGTTATTCCGACCAGTTCCTTTTCCCTCCATCAGGCTCCCCGGCTGGCGGTAGTTTAGAGACCAGTCTTACTGCATGTTTTTTGTGAGGGTACCTACCCTGGGATGTTTCTTTGGCACCCCCGCCAAAAGGAGGCCTGGTCTCCCAGGTTCGGGAACAGAATACAGAAATATATATTATTTTCTTTTCATAAAGACCTCTTTTCTTTCTTTTCTTTTCTTAAAATAAATATATTTTTAAACAATAAAAACAAGAAATTAAACATATAGAAAAGGTAAAAAAAAAAATATATATTTACTCAGAACCCATAAAAATGCATGGGGTTTCGACCCAAAATGGGTCTGCGACCGTATGCTTTGGAAACACTAATCTATACAGTATATATACACTGCACGAATCACACCTGCCTGCCTACTTGAGGTGAGTGGCGTGGAGGTGGACAGTGAGTCCAGCGAGAACATGTCCGGCATGGCCTTGGACATCCGGCTGCCTTGGACTAATGGCGTGCGGGCAGCCGTCCCCGCGTCTTACCTCTGATTAATTAAACATGCCGCAGGGTCAGAGAGTCACGGAGAGGCAATGCAATTTATCACAGAGTCGTGTGTAATGGAGTGTGGCCTGCCGCGGAGGCTCTCATTAAGAGTGATAAACTCGACCGCTGTGTACAAGGCCTCCTCCACAACTCAGCAAGGCCAGGGAAAGGCACACATACACACAGACAGCATGTCTTCTGAAACGACCACCACTGCTGGAAAACAAACCGAGGTGATGGCAATGTACACACAGTCTTTCACTCACCTCAACAACACACAATGTTTTCCTCTTTTTGTTTGTAGTCACTGGGTTGTTTTATGGTAGCGTCAAAGGAGTTGTTTTCATGGTGGTTCTAAAACATTTTCGTATCAAGGACAACCAAACTGCCAACAATTGATACGAGCCATGTATGGCCAATTGAATGAGGGAAGACCTTAGATTTTAGATTGGATTTAGTAGTAGTACAGAATACTAAAACTAGACTGTAGAGAGATAAACCTACCATCCTAATAGTCATTCATTCTTATACGGTACATAGGACTACCTTATATGAAATCAAGTATAGAGAAATTAACCACTTTCACCAATCTAGATTGGCTATTTTAGCTGATTTTGAAATAGAACTTAATGCTACGTTCACACTGGCTGCTATAAAAAATATAATCTCTGATGGGTGGAAACTTCATGCTATATGACCAAAACATACTTTTCAGGATTCAAATGAAAGAAATAGCTAAAGTTCACAATATTTGTCTGTGGAACCGAGTCAAACTAAATGTAATGCCTCAACTCCTGGTGGGGGAACCACCTCCAGCCATGAATGAACACAGCATGAGAGTGGAAGCTGGATTGCATGCAAAGATGTATTAATTTCTGTAGCGCCGTCTATTGCTGTGGGTTCCTCTCTGCCACATGTAAGGACAGGCACTGTTTGCACTAATGTATTCACTCCACACAGACACTTGGTTAAACAAAACATAAATACTCCTAGTGCAAAATAAAGTCAGCCCAGCTGTCCTGGGAACATATAGCCTGCCACACGGATTCCAGTAGTTCAGTTGTCTTTTGCTCACACCCCACTGGCCACTGCCACTAATTATTTTTCAGTGAATATCCTATAGATAAACCAACATCATTCTTGCGATGCAAATTTGTAGACTCTATCCATTAGGCCAGGGGTTTTCAACCGGTGGTCCGCGGCCCCCTGGTGGTCCGCGGAGGTACTGCTGGTGGTCCGTTGCCAGGCATTCAGAAAAGTTTTATTTTTGCCGTTTTACCTTTCTAATATATATATATATAAAACTTATTTGCACTCTTTTTACTTGTTTGTGAATAATAATAATAACTTAAGTCGAATCTAACATTTCAAAAAGTCAAGCGCTCAACGCGTCAAATAAACTAAAAAAAACAACAACTCACGATGTAAACATATCACGCACAGAATTAGTTTCTGCAGCAGCTGACGGAGCAGTCAGCTCAGCTGCTGCAGTGGAACAACCATTCTGCTCTTCCACCCAACGCATGTTGTGCTTACCGTGCTTACTGCCCAAGGCAAGCACGGTAAGGTTGCCATAAGTTATTCATCCGATTCATAATAATACGTTTGGGAAAGTCAAATCTCCCTGCCATAGATTTATAATATCTGCCGCGGATCGATTGTGTCGGGTGGGTCCATCATAGATCTACGATGAACCCACCCGACACAATAGTGGTGGTCCCCAGGCTGCTCCTAGTCAGAATGGTGGTCCCTGGGTCAAAACCCCTGCATTAGGCCAAAGAAAACATAGACCTCCCCATAGAGCACAGAAGTCCTGACGTGACTTGCTCATCCCCTGGTTCCCGGGAGTATTTTCTCTATGGTCATATTTGATTGATAGTGTGTATTGATATTTCTGGTATTTCTATTTATTTTATGGTTATGGTTGGATAAATATATATATGTACTTATTTCCACTATTTACCGGTATACTAACAAGCTATTGTATATCGCCTGCTGGTAGTCTTGTTTACGCTGCACTGGCCATGAGGCGGCACTATGGCCAGTGTTGCGGTTGTGTTTACTGGGGGTGCATACTTAGTTTAGACTAGTCATTGGTTAGCACTGTATTAAAATGTAACTGAATTGAACTGCTGATAAAGACTGAATAAGCTACATAATATAGACTAAGTTTGCAGCCTCCAGTGCAAATATATTCAAACACATGGTTACTTGTCACCTTTCTGGTCGTGTTCCAACGAACTGGCTTCAACAGGCAAGTGCACGACTGTGATTAACACACCCTTCCCCAGGGAGAACTTTAACCCATTTAGGCCTAAGGCCGATTCTAAAAACGCCTCTAAATCCTGACCTAAGGTTTCTGAAAAACTTCAAATATTTATATAGCAGCAACAAAAAATTTACATTTTTGAATACTGTACATACTGTACAGAACCCAAATATGGGTGCCCGGCCTGAGGGGGTAAGATACCAATAGGGGTTCCCGCCCAGAATGACACCGCTATGGAAACTCGGCAGAGTATGATGAACTTTTCCAAAAAAGTAGAATCTTCTTGATTGACTCACAGGTTTGTGATTATTTCCCAATCTAAAACCTGTCTTACATCACAGCATGAGACAAGCAGCGATATAATTGGGTTAGAATATGCTTCAACCTCAGAGCATTCTGCTTTAAGATTGCCAGAGGGAAGATTTGGGACCAGCGTGATGTAACGATTACACGAAGCGGTAGACATTGAGAATTCCTTTGTTCTTAGTCCAGTGATGCTTCGTGAGAATCTCTCAACATCTCTTTGCTCTTCTAGGTTTTATCGGTTGCCAAAGAGCATTTGATTAATTTTGATTCGGACTTACTTACACTCATCTTATTGCAAAAAGTGTCCATTTGTCGTTGTTGCTTTATCAACTTCTATATTTTTTACTCTCCAGTTACAGCAGTGGAATTGGAGGGTGGCAAAGTAAAGTGACTACTTAAGCTCAATTTAAAAACAATATCCACTACAAGCTCACAAGCAATGAATATGCTATAAAATAACTGAATTTGAGGTTAAACATCAAGTCAGCTGTTGGTTAGTTGTCTGGCAGCTGCCATCCTTTAGCTGGGATGCCAAAATGCACCACTGGCCAGGAGTCTCTTGTGAATGCTGGCATCATGGAAACATGCAGCAATAGCAAACAACATGATTAACGCTAAACGACCATATCGTATTTTGAAGCACTACTCCCCGACTTCACAAGCTTAGAAAAATGAAAAATCTCGTTATTCTCCCTTCCTTCACTTGCCTCCGTCCCCCGTCCTCCGCCCACACCAGTGCAGCAAGCGTCACAGCATGACACCCCTCCCCACAGAGACGTTCCTCATCGGCATTTCCCCCCCGTCAGGCAGACAGAGAAGCCACTGCAGCTACTGTAAAACTCCTACTGGAATATCAGAACAGCTGTCCCCCCCACCCCATGCCGCTACTTTCAAACACAGCAAGCCCAGCTTTCTCTAGCAGCAGCACATTTCTCATGCCGTTTTTTTCAAAGGCGCAGCCGAGCGCTTGGGGAAAATATTACCATGTCAACCCCCCCCCCCCCCCCCCCCTCAGCCCCCAAGCCCATCTGCCGCTGCAACACCTGGGAGGGGGGCTTCCACCATGGCTGCTTCACACACCCCGCTGCAACACTAATGAAGGGCCCACCCTCGAGTAGTTAATAAAGCAGATATACGTCTTTTTCAATGTCTCCCATAGTTAGCTGGAGACATGCAGGCACATTCATCATACATGGTATTTGTGTGTGTGTGTGTGTGTGTGTGTGTGTGTGTGTGTGTGTGTGTGTGTGTGTGTGTGTGAGTTAGTTTATATGGTGGAAATAGAGAGATACTTGGTGTTATCGACTGTATAGATCTGTGGTTCTGTAAGTGGACTCCCTACTGGATCCAGGAGTGGGTTTCCTGGGACGCCAGCAGAAATATTTTGGGGGTCCATACTAGAAGGCTTTCTTACCTTTATTTGTAATTGTTACGTCCCCATCAAAGAGGTCCAGGTGTTATTTTGTGCAAAAGCGCATTATTGGCTATTTCCCCTACCGTAAGGCCTTTTTTTTGTATATATATCCTCTCTTCATAATAGTATCCCAAGCGGAAAAGCCAATAATAAGACTAGCCAATAAGACTAATAAGACTAGAATCCCAAGCGGAATAGCCAATAATAAGACTAGCCAATTAATAACAAAATAACACCTGGTCCTCTTTGTTGGGGACGTATATCAACTACAAATAAAGGTAAGAAAGCCTTCTAGCATGGAATTCTCCTTTAACCATGTAGGAGTTTCCAATGCAGCTATGCCCAAATATGGAGTGTGTTGTCTAACCTCAATATGTCCAGGGAAGGAGAAGTCCGCACACAGCCTTAGCTCCAACAGTGTTATTATTTAAAACACAGACATTCTTCTGAACACAACGTTCCGGCCGTGAGCGGCCTTCATCAGGTGACAGTGTCACTTGATCTACCTTTTGTCCAGCACCAGCGAGGAACTGGATGTGCGCAAGCCACCTGTTTTTTAACCTCAATGCGTTGTCATGGCATCAGGCGCAAACACATCAGTCTCCTGGGCTATCAAGTATGCCCATATATGGGTATATACTGATGACATCAGGGATTGCTAGATGTATAGGGTGTATAGGCATATAAAAGGGACAAGGACTGACGGATACAGAAGTCTTCATATATGGGAATATAAGATGGATATAAGTTGGTGGTGCGACGTCGATGTGACGCATATCGGCCTGAACCCCTTGTTGTTGACTCGTGGGTTATACATTATCAAGGCTTATGCTGTGTTACTTCCTACGTACGGGCAGACGTACAGATCACAACATAAACTGCAGCGTCATCGCTTTTGTATAATCTATTACTATATACACTCATTCTTGAGATGAGGGACAAAAGTGGAAAAAACATGTCCCACACATAAGAGCCTTATTTTATGTAAAAAATAAATTAATTCATAAAAATAAAAGCACTTGCAAAGTTAAGTGTAATAAAGTTGTGTATTATTATGCCCTTAATTTCATTATAATTGTTTTCATATTCCATCTGAATTAGTTAAAAGCAGGCCCTGTACCCAAAAAGGCCTGTATTTAGCCTGTCCCCAGCAAGTGGCCACAATTTCAAACTGCCAAAAAAGTGTCTAATACTGTCACAATCACATAAATATACATACTAAATTAAAGTAGATTGTCAACAACATAGCAAATAATATACACAGTTAATTTTAATTTATATTTTCTATTAAATATCTCATATCAAATGTTCGTCCCACGTCTCCGTCAACTCCGTCAGGTTTTTTAAAAAGTCTTAAATTAATCAGAAAATATTGTCGACAGATTTAGCCTGAAGACTCCTTTTCCAAGTCCCATTTATATTTGTTGCAACAGTGGAGTACCTGGTTTGACAAGCATTCAATTGTTTGATATTTTAAACAAACAATGTTGATAACAATGTGGTCACAGCTTTTACATGTCAACTCCGTCTGCACATTTTTATGATCTTTGTTAAGAATTCCAAAATAATGTTTATTATTTTAGTTTAGGGGTTAGGTTTAGCTAACAAAATTAAGCAAAAACAAAATGGCTACATTGTACTAAAGAGGGTTAAGATGAAAACAAATGCCATTTTGTCAACTCCGTCAGACGTCAACTCCGTCAGATTTTGTGTCTGACGGAGTTGACGTGTATCTGACGGAGTTGACAAAAGTGTTCCTAAAACAATAAAATTATTGTTTTTGAATAATGGGCAGTATTCTAATTTGGCACACAGTTAGAGCATGCCTTAAGGAACATTTTTGGCTATGGGGCCATCACAGATTTGTCTCGTGGTGACCATGGCAGCCATATTACAAAAGAGCCGCCACCTGATGTTATTTTACAATAACTCAAGTTCTACACCACCTAGGATCTTGATTCTGGTGACTAAGACCTCATTTTTAAGGATGAGGGATACAGTGGTACAATTTAGACTTTCCCTGTGACCATGGCAGCCATTTTTCAAAATGGCCGCCACCTGCTGTTATTTTACAATAACTCAAGTTTTAGACCACCTAGGATCTTGATTTTGGCGACTAATCATACATTTTAAAAGATGAGAAATACAGTGGTACTATTTAGATTTGTCCTGTGACCATGGCAGCCATTGTTTTTCAAAATGACCACCAACCTGCTGTTATTTTACCAATAACTCAAGTTTTAGACCACCAAGGATCTTGATTCTGGCGACTAATCATTACATTTTCAAGGATGAACTTTCTCTGGGAGAGGTAAGGGCTTATTTCAGGTGCAGGTTGAGTTTCTACTGACAGGACATTAAAAGGAGGTGGGCTTTCTGGCCTTTGACTTGCCCCTTTCAGGTACAGATGCACAGTTTGACTTCACTGGCCACTGCAGGGAACTGTGGGGGAGAAACGTTGGTCTCTTGACACCCCGATTAGGTTCAGGGTTTTTTTTGGTGGAGACTTGCCTTTCATGACATCTTTGCTGCAGCAGTTGATCTCCTTACTGCCAGTGGTGGCACACTCTGGGTCTCTGGGGCATTGTATCTTGGTGGCCTCCTGCCAGTGTTTCTCCATCCTTCTCCTGAGCTCTGTGTTCTGGGGCTCTGTTATAGTCAACTTACATTGTCTTGGCTGGAGATTGCTTTCCTGCAGGGTCCAGCCCAGTCTTGTGCAGATGGCTGCTGGCCCACCTGGAGGCCCCAACCTCACTTGTTCGGTTGGTGTGATTAGGTGGGGTGGTCTTCCCCAATCAGGATGAGGGGTTTGACCCTTTCAAACGGCAGTCTGGCCAAGTGTCTGTATTTAGTTGTGAGTTTAGATACAGGATACGATTGCTCACCCAGCCCCAGGTGACATGAGGTGAAGGCTCCTTTGATTTGGTAACATTGCTTTGGTTGACATGCTGGGGACACAGAGAAAGACACTGATGCCTTCAGTGTCTGCACATCCTGCCTGATGGTCCTGAAGCCAAATCTTCTGTCTTCAGTCTTTCGCTCACTGTTCACTGCTCACTGTTCACCTCACCGAATTTAGCCCAAGGAGTTTGACCCCTAGTTTGGCCATAGACCCCCTAGTTTGGCCATAGCCACTTGCCCAAATGTGCCGACATGTGCTGACCTCATCACATCTGTGATGATGGCTATGGCCGTTTTTAGCCAACGTAGTGTTTTTTGTGCAAAACTAATGCTTGGAATGGATCCAGAATCATGAAAAGCCCCTAGTTTGACATGCCACATGCTACTTAAAGCATAATGAAATTTAGAACATTTAGCCTTATATTGGTTGTTGATGGTACCCAACTTTCAGCAGCTGTCAAACATGCCCCTAGGGTGGTCAAATAGAAACCAATGTGGGATATGTTAGTAGACACCTTTACAAACATTGGTGAAGAAAATTCTTGGTAAGAAATGTATTCACAGATTTTATATTATTCTGATAATATTCCCTGAGTAAATTGGTAAAATAATAGCAGGTCCACCATTTTTGAAAATGTCTACCATCCATGGTCACAGGATAAATCTAAATAGTACAACTGTATTCCTCACCCTTGAAAATGTATGATTAGTCACCAGAATCAAGATCCTAGGTGGTGTAGAACTTGAGTTATTGGGAAATAACAGAAAGTTGGTGGCCATTTTGAAAAATGTCTACCATGGTCACAGGGCAAATCTAAATAGTACCACTGTATTCCTCATCCTTGAAAATGTGGGATTAGTCACCAGAATCAAGATCCTAGGTGGTCTAGAACCTAAATCAGTTAAACTTGTCAACTCCGTCAGATGTTCGTCAACTCCGTCAGACGTTCGTCCCGTGATGTTTTTGTTAATTTCCAAAGAAATAGAAAATTTGCTGTCAAATATTTTGTGCTTATGTATTGAAACACCAACTGAAATGATACGTAATGATGATTTTTTTTTTTTTACATGGTTTTCATGTTATAATATTGAAAATAAAGGTTGAAATGACGGTTTTGAGAAATTGGATATTTCATAATAGTGTGATATTGGAACAAAATAATATTAAAAGATTTGTATTACTTATCTTGATTACTGAAAGCCATTATAAGATAACTGAGGACTTTATATTATTGTTGAAATGATAAAATTCAATTAAAAGGGATTTTAGTGTGTCTGACGGAGTTGACATGAATCAGGTATTAAGTGCATAAATGTCCCATTTTAGAAAGAAATGTTATGCGAAAAACCTGTTCCTTCTCAAGATTGGTAGTTGAGACCTGTGTCTACAAATACATCTATTTGATTTGAATGTATCTTAAAAAAAAAAAAATCCAGTTTGAAAAAAGTTTTGTCCCTTATCTCAAGAATGGGTGAATTATACTATATATAATTGGGATATATTAATATTCTAGGCAGGGTGAAGTGATGACGATGTATTGAAGAAGATACAGGCAGAAAAAATAACAGTGTTTCAACATCAGAGGTCTGCAAGCCCTCAGGTCCCAGCAGCCCTTCCGGGCAGAAGCGCTCAGAGCACGAATTTCAGAACATTCATAGTCCAGTCTATCAGAGATGCTGTCATTGAATGGTCATATTCTATGTACAGTGTTACACTTGGTATTGCACGGACTAGCTAGAAAGAGCATGTAGTGGTGGAAATAGACCTTGTATTATTTTTCGAGACCAAGAAGATAAATTGTACGTCTCCCTGTGACACAAATTAGTGAAAATAGCAGCTCTACAAGCTTTTGCGCTGTATTGTGAGCTTGTAGATCTGCTATTTTAGATCTTTTGTATATCGTCTACTTTCACTAGTTTAAGAGTGACGATACTTTTGGAGTTATATCCCACATCATCAACAACAGATGTGCGATTTAACACGAAGCCCACCAGAACCCTAGATCACGTAGATAAGATTTAGTCCGGGGGCCTGCCAAAACTGTAGCCTACGCCTATGTGAAAAATGTCTTTATATTATTTAATCCATGTTTTGATCGGATCGAGTCGATAGTGGTCCCCATTAGCATCCCAGTGTAAAGTGTGACACTGGACGGCGCCATCTTAAGACGCTGTGCACACATCCACATGTGTTCTATGTGCTGCTTTCAATGGCCTGTATCTCCAAATCGGCGCAATGAATGTCGTTTCTGGTCAAAACAAGGTTTTTCAACGGCTGACAGCCGCTGCTGTGATACTCACGGTCAGGTGCACCCAACGAGAGAACAACAAACGGTAAAGACACCACACACACCATTACATCATCGTAACACCCGGTTACGGATATTTGGCTCTTCAAAATAAGGGTTGAAAGGGGAACTCTCCTTTAACACTCTCCGTTAACACAAAATTAGAAGGCACAGAAATGACTTTGAACAGATTGACATTCTAATAATTCCATTATAGCGGCCAAACACACAGCTGATTTATTCAACCAAATGTGGCGGTCAACAGTTGCACAGACAGCATGTATTCACTTCCAGTGATGTGGACTACCGTTAACTATGTTGTATTATACAAACATCATTGGCGATGATTTGTTTAAGCAATAAGCAGTATTCCAATGCAATGTTCTCATTTCCTCTATTATGACCATGTGATAAACAACCTCAAGGCAGAACATCTCAGCCAGTGACAATCTACAGTACATGCTGCATATAGTATATTACTCTTAATCAAATCTTCAGCTTACACAACTTGATGGCCCATTTTCCCCTGCAGCTCTCAGAAGTCATGTGCAATATTATCTCATTTGTATATTGTCGCCATCGCTGATATTTTCGTAAATCACACCACTTGATCACACTACAGCGTCACACAAAAGCATCAGAGGTAGCAGATCCACAAGCTCGGAACATGGCGTGAAGCAACACGTTTTAAGCTTGTACACCCACTGCTTTTGAATTTGAATACAGTTTCCACCTGACAGAGACAATATGAACTCCTCATCAGTCAAAGCAGTTGGACATCATATAGAGACCATGTGCAGCACATGCAAAATTTCTTATTGTTTTGCTACTTTTTTGCTGTGCGCGACACGGCACGCAAACCAAGCATAAACCAGGCCACGACTTTGACTCACTCCTGTATTCCACTCAAAGTCCTCTTTCAATTCTTTAATTTATATTGGCAGGCGCTGGTGATTGCTTTGTCCACGCACCTTCGGAGGAAATGACATTCTTCAGTATTCTATTCCATTGGGACACAACAGGTCTCAAATGAACAAAGACAGTCACAGACCCCCCCCCCTCCTCCATCCAAACATACACGAGATGTCAGCTGTGCATTTGTAATGAAGGGCAAAGAGAGATCTGGCTTCACAGAGTCACCTTTGTTGATCTCCTCTGGAAGATAAACAAGTCTCTTCTCATCAAAAAACATGCGTGTGTGTTCATGTTAATTACAGGATGTACTTCTCTACACTTTTTGCGATGGGGAAGTGCAGCCACCACCAAAAGAACGGCTTTTACTACGAACAAGACACAGAAATGTACTGTAGAGCCATGATTGTCTATCGATTACCTCATGTGGAATATAAATAATTTATCTTATACGGCCCATTGATCTGCTTCATTCCATTATTAGACTGTAGTATTTACCCAACATTATTCCAGATAAACTTTTGTGTGACGTCATGTGGGTCAATACAACAATACAACAATACAATCATCAATCATACTGTACTTAGCGAGCCAAGTGTGGTCGGTGCATCCTTAAATTCCCAGAATTGCACCTTTTGCCTCCTATATTCAGCTGTGTGTGTAGATTTTCACAAACATTGAATGGAGAATTTTACATCATAGTGTCTGAGCAAATCGGCTTAGTGTCTATTTTTGTCTTACACAAACATTAAATAACCATTGACAATGGACGGAGAATTTTACGGCTTATTGAGGGGCGCTGGCCCATCCTATATACAGCCTTTGTCAACACACGTCTCAATATGCCATTGACTACGAAAGCAGAAATTAGGTCAAATGTCCGTCAAATATGACGTAAATTTGTGGGAACACAAACATTGCATGCCATTGACAATGAAGGGAAATTTTACGTCATATGTAGACGATCAAATCGGCTAACCAATCACATATACAGCTTTTGTCCCCACACGTCTCAATAGGGAGGCGGCCTTTTTTCCGACAGCATTCTAGCCGACGGGGCAACGATCCGATCCGCAGCGGGGGGACATTCGCTGCGATGCGAAAAAGCGATGGTCTGACATGCGCTGCTCCCGTGCTTGCGGTTAGGGTTAGGTTAGGATTGAGGTTTCGGATCAATATGCTGTCGGAAAAAAGACCTGTTGCACCCGTCTCAATATTTGCCATTGACAATGAAAGGAGAAATTAGGTCAAAATGTCCACCAAATATGACGTAAATTTGTGGCAACTCAAACATTAAATGCCATTGACAATGAAGGGAAACTTTGCATCAATTTGCATCAATTTTTGCATCAATTTTTATGTAGACGAGCAAATTGACGAACCAATCACATAAATTCAGTTGTTCATGAGATGATGTATGATTATGTATAATAAGAAGGCCCTCACTTCACTCATTTTTTTTGTGCAAACACCGGCAACAACATAGAGAAGTGTGACTCAGAATGTACAGCAAACTAAACGGTTTCAAACTTCCCAAGTTTTGATACGACCTCTGTGAGGTCATCTCGTTAGGAAAAAGCACAGTTCGCCACACACATGATTATGTTTAATTAGAGTGGAGAATTGCAAGGCCTTTGTGTTGAGGGGCCGCTGCGTAATTACTAATGAATAATGTCATCTTTTTAATGGTACTTTGTATCGCTGGCAGAAGAGCTGAACGGGTATTTGTTGTGCTCGGAATAACAACACAAAAGGGGGGGTTAGACAAAGACTGGCTTATAGACTAATATTGGCCTTCAAATGGCAAACATGGTCTCATAAGCTCTGGTCTCATAAACGCCTGCATGTAATTTAATTTCCCTTCCGCCTCGTCTCTCCACTGCTGCTCCTCTTTGGCCCCTTTTTCCACCGCGGCTGAATCGCTCCGGTTGTTTTTTTCCCGCCTAATATTGAAGCAGTTCAGAGCATTTCCACTGAAAATGAGTTGGTTCAGAACCCTAAAAGTTGGTTCGGAACTGGAACCAAAAAATGGCCGCTGGTTCCGTGAAAGCACCAATGTTCCAATAATCTAGAACGGAACCAGTTATAGAACCAAATCAACCAAAGTTATTTTGATGGAAAAGGTCTCCATGCAGTCCCCTCAATGAAAAGGTCTCCATGCAGTCCCCTCAATGTGTCCTCAGTACTATGCTGTCCTCCTCATTGTGTCCTCACTACGCTGTCCCCTCACTGTGTCCTCACTATGCTGTCCTCCTCAATGTGTCCTCACTATGCTGTCCTTCTCAATGTGTCCTCACTATGCTGTCCTCCTCAATGTGTCCTCACTATGCTGTCCTCCTCAATGTGTCCTCACTATGCTGTCCCCTCACTGTGTCCTCACTATGCTGTCCTCCTCAATGTGTCCTCACTATGCTGTCCTTCTCAATGTGTCCTCACTATGCTGTCCTCCTCAATGTGTCCTCACTATGCTGTCCTCCTCAATGTGTCCTCACTATGCTGTCCTTCTCAATGTGTCCTCACTGTCCTCCTCAATGTGTCCTCACTATGCTGTCCTCCTCAATGTGTCCTCACTATGCTGTCCTCCTCAATGTGTCCTCACTATGCTGTCCTCCTCAATGTGTCCTCACTATGCTGTCCTCCTCAATGTGTCCTCACTATGCTGTCCTCCTCAATGTGTCCTCACTATGCTGTCCTTCTCAATGTGTCCTCACTATGCTGTCCTTCTCAATGTGTCCTCACTATGCTGTCCTCCTCAATGTGTCCTCACTATGCTGTCCTCCTCAATGTGTCCTCACTATGCTGTCCTTCTCAATGTGTCCTCACTATGCTGTCCTTCTCAATGTGTCCTCACTATGCTGTCCTCCTCAATGTGTCCTCACTATGCTGTCAGGTTCAGGTTCAGGTTCAGGTTCAGGTTTATTTGTCATTTGTATAAATACAGAGTATACATACAATGAAATTTGTTTTGCTCAGAGCACTCACAATCTTACATACACAGGACAACAAAAAGACGAAAAACAGGAAAAGAAAGTGCAAGTGAAATGAAGTGCAATACAGTTCGAGGTCAGCTGTTCAGCAGCCTGACTGCCTGGGGGTAAAAACTGTTACTGAGACGGGTGGTACGAGATTTGATGCTCTGGTAGCGTTTTTTGGAAGGGAGTAGTTTGAACAGGGTATTTGCGGGGTGGCTGGTGTCTTCCATGATGTTATGGGCTTTTTTCATACAGCGCGTGGTGTATATGTTATGGAGACTGGGTAATTCTGTAGTGCCGATGATTTTAGCTGCTGTTTTAATGGTCCTCTGCAACCTGTTGCAATCCTGAGCGGTCGTGTTACCGTACCACACTGTGATGCAGCCAGTTAAGACACTTTCGATTATACATCGATAAAAATTCACTAGACCTTTAGTACTTAAGCCAAATTTTTTAAGGCGCCTCAGAAAGTACAGTCGCTGCTGCGCCTTCTTCAATGTGTCCTCACTATGCTGTCCTCCTCAATGTGTCCTCACTATGCTGTCCTCCTCAATGTGTCCTCACTATGCTGTCCTCCTCAATGTGTCCTCACTATGCTGTCCTCCTCAATGTGTCCTCACTATGCTGTCCTTCTCAATGTGTCCTCACTATGCTGTCCTCCTCAATGTGTCCTCACTATGCTGTCCTCCTCAATGTGTCCTCACTATGCTGTCCTCCTCAATGTGTCCTCACTATGCTGTCCCCTCACTGTGTCCTCACTATGCTGTCCTCCTCAATGTGTCCTCACTATGCTGTCCTTCTCAATGTGTCCTCACTATGCTGTCCTCCTCAATGTGTCCTCACTATGTTGTCCTCCTCAATGTGTCCTCACTATGCTGTCCCCTCACCGTGTCCTCACTATGCCGTCCTTCTCACTGTGTCCACACTATGCTGTCCTCCTCAATGTGTCCTCACTATGCTGTCCTTCTCAATGTGTCCTCACTGTCCTCCTCAATGTGTCCTCACTATGTTGTCCTCCTCAATGTGTCCTCACTATGCTGTCCTCCTCAATGTGTCCTCACTATGCTGTCCTCCTCAATGTGTCCTCACTATGCTGTCCTCCTCAATGTGTCCTCACTATGCTGTCCTCCTCAATGTGTCCTCACTATGCTGTCCTCCTCAATGTGTCCTCACTATGCTGTCCTCCTCAATGTGTCCTCACTATGCTGTCCTTCTCACTGTGTCCACACTATGCAGTCCTCACCAAAGTCTACAAAACAAACGACCAACTACACTGTCGCCAAGTCGCTGTTGAAATGTTGCTCGACATGCTCGTTGACATAATCAAGCGTGTGTCTGTGTGTGAGAAATATGAAGGAAAATATAAAGGCTTGGGTTGAAAGAACAGGAAACTGACAGCAGGAATTTGTTTTTTTCTCCATCTCCCCATTACAAGCAAGAACTGTGCTGAGTGAGAAGGTGACAGTGAGTAGAAACAAAAACACATCATGATGATGCTTCACTGTAGCACTGTGTCACTGTAGCTCATCACTCTGTGACATATGCCATTGGATTGTATCTCCATGTAACCGGCTTCCAATGAAAAGGAAAGGCAGCATGTCACTGTGCTGCTACTTGTGAATGCAGCATCGCCGTGTCCTGACTTTACAACCCGTCTTGACATACCCGTCTGTCAGGTGATAACCTCATATGTCCAAAACTGTATCAAGTATCAAAAGTAGCAGATCTACAAGCTGAAACGAGACACTTCGCACAGCGATTCGAGCTTAAGAGGTTTGTGCCTGACAGACGATATCCTCACATTGCAGGTTCAGCACACGGAGGCCTCAGGAGGCGTGGCAGGAGGACAGCGGCACAAGAGTGTCTTCTTCCCCCTCCGGACATTGAACCATATGTCAGTCCAGCTCCTTAACTCCCCCTCCTCAAATTAATATTTCACAGGTGGTGGCGAGCCTCCTCCTCGCCCATTTTTCTCGCTTCTAACCGGCCCGCCTCGGAACAATAAATAATATAATATAATAAAGTGCTGTATATGCACGTGCTGTATATGCACGCGCGCACACACACCTCCCCTGCATACGTTGTACAGTATGCTGCACCTTATGTACACTGTCACACATGTGCTCCCATGCAATTTCTCTATCTCTCTTTCTCTCTCTCTCTATCTGTCCTTTCATCTGCTGCACCATCTGTGCAGATGTAATAAGCAGCACACACGACACCTCTCTTTTTCCGTCTCTACAGTATATCCCTCCTATCTCTTACTCCCTTTCTCTCTCTCCTCCCCTCTCTTATCCTCCGCTCTTTCCTGCTCTCCTGCATCTTGTCTTCTCTTCTCCTGCTTGATTGTATGACTATTTGTGTTCCATGGCGGAGCAAACCATGCAGTCAGACTCAGTCTGGACAGATCGGCCCGTCACTCCTGCTGCAGTGTGTCTTACCATTAGCCAGCCACTGAGCCGGATAACACAAAGCTCAATGAGAAGATAGCTTAAGTGTATATGGCACACGCACGTGCACACACACACGCACGCACACACTTTCTATATAGGATCCTAAAACCCAACACACACACTTTCTATACAGGATCCTACAATCACCGCCCCCCCCCCCCCCCCCCCCACACACACACACACACACACACACACACACCAATTCAACTGCTAACAGACAATGAGATATTTATGTGATCCAAGTGTTCAACCTGATCGTGTAACTCCAGTGTTAAAAATTATCATATATTAATATTATATTAATATTATATCAATTATAAAACCACAGTTGACCAAAGCACTGTACAAGTTACAAGCAAAGCAGCATATACTTCAAAGAGATAAACAAACATATGCATGCATGTAGAAAAGATAAGTTAAGTAGAGCTGTAACGGTTTCCACCCAACATGCAGAGACGATGTGTGATGCTGTGCTTTTCATTTCTTTAATCATGTCACTTTAAACACGCACACAAAACTGTGATACCTGCTGCTATGTTTATTATGCTGGATATGTCTTCCACCTTCACAAGACAGACTTCTGGCTTCCATAGTGCCATTTATCCATTTGTAAATTAATCATGCATCTTGTGTATATTGGACCTTGTATGCAGGGGTGGTTCTCAACCAGTGGTTTGGGGACCACCAGTGAGGGGGTTCCAGGTGGTCAGCCATCTAAATGATGAAAGAGTTGGTAACTAAATGGACCCTTAAAGATCTTGAACTTTTTTAACATTACGTCTGCATTAGGCCGACTTAATGTAGAAGAAATTGCAGAATGTGAACAAATTATTTTGATCAACGTTTGCCTAAAATGTCCATTTCCATCATGGAAATTGCACATAGGCCTAGCTCTGATCTCTAATGCCTTCATTAGAGCTCTGCTACGCTTCTCTTCCTGGTTCGCATGAAACGCAGACCAGCCTCTCCTCTGTCGTGGAAATAAGAACGTTTTACCTACTCACTAATACAAAAGTGGCTTGTGTTATTAGAAAGCCTACTTTCCTTTCTAAGTCTCTGATTTCATGTTGTTTGTTTGTGATCGTTACATGCTGTCGCGCTAAGTGTTGTTTTCTTTTTATTGTATTTCATGAAGGGTTTGTGGAGAATACTGTGTTAGGGAGTGATCAAATGCTACTTCACTTATCGATGTGTGTTGGTCATTGTTTAACCTTGATGGTGCATTTTGTTTTGTAAATGGTAAATGGTGCATTTATATAGCGCCTTTATCCAAGGCGCTTTACATAGATTGTGCATTACATTCACCCATTCATACACCGATTGCGGCAGAAGCCATGCAAGGTACCAACCAGCACATCGAGAGCAATTTGGGGTTCAGTGACTTGCTCAAGGACACTTCGACATGTAGACAGGAGGAGCCGGGATTTGAACCGCTGACCCATGGATCATTGGACGACCTGCTCTACCTCCTGAGCCACAGCCGCCGTTTTGTTTACAAGTAGTAATGTTTCGAACGTCACTTATATTGGGTGGTTTTTCAGTGAGTGGCTGTAAGCTGTCTGCTCTGTTGGGACCTGGTTGGGACCACTATCGGGGCGTCCGGGTGCAGGTTAAAGTTCCTGCCCACCACCATGGAGCTTAGACTTCATGGTGCGGGTGGGAAGCTGAATGGGGAGGGCTCATCTTTGTCGCTGCATTGATGATCCCCACAAGCGGTCAGGGTGCCTGTTCAGGGGGGGGGAGGAGGTGTACCTCCACATGCATTACACCCCCCTAGTGAGACCTTTCACTGTCGGGTGGAAAGAAGTGAAAGAAGATGTTAACTTGACGGCCCGGGTATCGGAGGAGACCCGAGGCTTTCTTCACCCTCCCAATGAATGATTGTGGGGGTTAGCACTTAGCAGAGATGGAGTACTTGTAGAGAGGCTGGGGAATTGGGAATTGGCTTCACTAAATTGGGACTTGAAGGGGAGAAAATGTTTTTATTTTGTCTTGAAGAGGCATGTTTTGCACAATAATAATCATTATGTCTGCCCACGATCTCTGTGATTTATACAGTACGTTTGTTTACCTCAGTCACTGATACTAAATGTTGATGTTTTATACTGTTATAAAACCAAAATAAACAGATTTTGAAAATAAAGAAAGCCTACTTTCCTTAGTGTACGCACTCCGAGCCCTCCACCACACGTATAAAATGCACTTTATGGCCAGAAAGGGGGGTTTTTTCACCGGAATGAAAAATCTTGTCTATGAGATTTTCTCTTGGCAATATCGGTAGAGGGTAACTAAAAGTATTTATTTCCTGGTGAAAATAAAATCATTTTCTGGCATGTGGTGGGGGGCTTACCACTAAGTAAAGTAGGCTTTCTAATAACACAAGCCGCCTTTGTATTGGTGAGGAGGTGAAACGTTCTTTATATTTTCGTAACAGAGGAGGCACTGGTCTGCGTTTCATGCGAGCCAGGAAGAGAACGGTCCCACAGCCTTAATGCAATGGCAGCAAAGGGCATTAGGACTATGGACCAGAGCTAGGGTGGGCCTGAGTGAAATGTTGTCGTTACCATTCAAAGTGCCATTTCAATGTCCCCTGAAAGGATGCAGTGAGTGTGGCCTCAAAGCTCCACTCGAAAAGTGACGAGCCTCCGCTGGCGTCTGCATTCATCTTGTCATCACCTGAACAACATGGCATGACTTGGGGGAGTTGGGGGGGGGAGTTGTGCTGTGCGGCAAAGACCACTGCTGCCTCACTGTGGCCAGATGTAGCAACAACACTCCCAGAGGCAGGGAACTGACACTCTCCCTAATATTAGTGAAGCTGTGGTGGAAATGACTTGTACCACTTACTCAATGTACTCAATGTACAATTTCCATGAGCTTCAGTTTTATTTGAGTATTTCCTTTCTTATATTGTCGCTGACGGGTCAGACATCTCTTATCTCCATTTCCGTGTTATTTTTTCGTAAATCAGTGCCCTGCTACTTGGGTCATACTACTGCGTCACACAGAAGCATCAAACTAGCAAGCTCGTTTCAAGCTTGGTTTTACTTTGGAACTGTGTATGTATATTTTTCCAATACTTTTGCATTTTTTCTCAAGTAACATGTTGAATACATTTGCCATTTCACATTTCCGTGCCGATTACTTTTGGCACAATACAGTTTGACTCAGGTCTAAGAGGGTTTAGGTTTAAACTGAAGTGACATTGATAAATTCCAAACAATATTAAAGTACTCTGCTGCGGCACCCCTGGACTTGCGTCACGGCACCCACTTTGAGAAGCCCTGGAGTAGACATCTTATAATAAACATTAGTGAGGACCAATCATATGATATAGGTTGAAAATGGGTGAAGTGCACGTGGTCTTTCCAAGTAAAAAAAGAAAAAAATAATTCTCTTCCACAAAGCGAACATTCCCAGAGGCAGGGAGCTGAGAGAGAGGGCTTTTTAACACGTCTGTGGGTCAAGGCTCCTCAAATAGAATTCTAGAATTTCAGGAGGAGGAGGGGGAGGTCAGATTGGGAAATCACACAGCACTTCCCCAAAACAGAAGCAGGTGCAGGGGTGATGATGGATGATTGAACCTGACTCACACCATATGGTAGAGGAGGGGGGAAGGCTTCTGTAGGCAAGAGGCACTTCCGCATATTGCACACATAAGCGGGGTGTGGTTAGGTTTAGGATATAGCACATGTCGCCCCTGGGCCGAACGTTTAGAATGTGTGCTATAACAATGGAGAATTGTCTTAATTTTACTTTCAGGCTTCATCTCAGTTCTGGTGTATCAGAAAGTCATTTTGACATTTAACCACTTTAACGACATTAAATATAATAGTAAAGATAATGATGTGTTCAAATTTGTCTAAATTAGTGACAAGCTCACACTATCGTGTTTCAAATTTTGGGGGAATATGGATTAAGTCGGTTAATTCCGCCTCGATTCAAAAACTATAGAAGCATTTCCAGTGTGAGGAAATACTTCACAGCGGAACACTGTTATCTCCAACGAAAGCCCTCAGGGTCCAGAGCACCAGCAGTGACCTTGACAGTGAAACAATCTCTCTGGCCTAAATCCAGTGAATCAAAACAAAAACAAACCAGATGCAGGGGCTTGAACACGCATCACATCAGACCGTCAATGTTTCCTCTCTGAGGGGCTCCTGCACAGCCACAGGTAAACAGAGTTGTCTTTCTTTCATTCTCTTTCATGGCCATGGAGTTTGAACACAGGAGGCGTGCACGCTATAATGATAAGATCTAGATCGGTGGTTCTCAAATATGTTCATGTCAACGACCCTCAAATTAATATGCATATAGGACCCCTCCATCTGAACATATTTGGTGCCAGGGAGAACCACTGCTCTAGTCTAGATCAATCGTCGATTGCTGAACTATAACAATCACGTTCTACTATGTGGAACTCCATCTCCTAAATGTTTAACATCATTATTAACATATATCTGCTGTCGGGGAAAAAAACAAAACTCCAAAATGTAATTTCTTTCATGAAATGTTTTAGCAGACAGTTTGAGGGTCCAAAGGAGTTAGGGGGTTTTGTCCGAAGCACTTTTACTTTTCATTAGTTCAATATAATTTTAACCAACACACAGACGTTAAGGTTGTTCAATAGCATTGATATAATAATTAGTTAGGTGGTTTCTCCACGACACCAAGGAATGCATTTTTGTAAATAAAAACACCAATCAATCAATTAGTGTTCGCAGCAATGAATCAGATCTGTAAAGCCTTTACGACAACACTGTTGCTAAAAGATTATAAACACATACTAGTAGTTAAGAATCATACAGGAGCACGCCCGGAGAACTACTACACAAGAAGAAAATAAACTATTGCAGTCAAATTGGATACGGTATACAAGGACAATTTAAATCACAACTCGCATACACAAAATTATTAGGTCTTTAATACAAGCAACTAAACGACAACTTATTTCTGCGCTGCCTCCCTCTCGTCTCGATTTCAAAGGATGCAGAGCAGTTCAATGTTCCTTCACTGACAGTTACTTCTCGCATTAAAATGGATTTATTTAGAGATCTACTTATAAGGAACAGAGATTGTACAGAGATGATTCTTCCAGGCTTATTGATCAGGGGGGGGGGGGGGGGTGAAAAAGCCTGATATCTCTGGATGGTGCGAAATCGATATTGCTATAAGCCATCTCATATTGCTCCAGTATAATGCCTCCGGTTATCCAATACTTCCAGTTTAGAGGTCAAGTTAAGAGTTGGCCGACTCTCCAAACAATTTAGCTGTACAATCCGGCGCCATCTTACATTTTATGACGCTTAATAAGAAGGGAAGCACGTATACCGTACAGCAGGCAGGCAAACAAGCCCCAACCCCACTGCCAGTATGAAGTATTGATTAGGCCAAATTGAAAGACGGATAAGTTCTGCCTCCTGGCTGAATCAGAAAAAGAGGCTTGACATTATTTGAGCGGAAAAGCAGCATTTCTCTGCACTGCAGCAAACTTCACATAAAACCAAGCAAAAAAATACATCCGTTTTGTTTTCTTTCGGTCACCTATTCCTGTTTAAAGGTCAGGGAGTTGGCCCACTAACAATGTAGCTACAATTACACACAAATGTGTGTTTTATAACTGCTAATAATAGATTTTTGTGTCAGGTGAACCTGACATAACAGCTCGTGACATGTAAGCGACCCAGTCATCAATGGGAGTCTGCCACCAGAAACGCCGCCAGAAACGCCACCAGCCAATCGAATCGCGTAGTTAGTCATGATTGGCTGCCTCCTAAGCTATGACATATGCGCACCGCGGAAGTCTTCTGCACCCAGGCCACACTCAACCATAGACATATAAACACTGCAGTGCGGAGCGGAGATGCACAACGGACACAGCGCTCGTTTCACCTGACAAATATGACTGTCATAATTTCTTGTATATTAACTACTTTCCACCTAACCTACTTTCAAAGTAAAAAAGGTCATAAAATAGCCTACAAGCTCACAGTAGATCAGCTATTTTTAAATGTTCTATTGTTCTATTGTTTCTCAATTGCTTAGTGTTAGTGTGACTCGAGGAATTAGTATGGGACCAACATATCTGGACCAGTCGGGGCTCCACAGCAAATGGAATGGTTTGTTAATTAGGCAAATCCATTAGGCAAGGCACTACAGGGAAAACAGGCATGGCCCCACAGTGTGAGATTATTGACAGGGTGGTAATTGAAAGGGGGGAGTGAGTTCTGGGACATCTGTGTTTGCGTAAAAGACTCTCGAGTCTCTCGCTGATCCAACCAACAGAGGACAGACAGCTATATTGTCCGTCCACCAGATGTCCGCCGGTTGCTTTTCCATGGTTTTGTGTGCGGGGGGATTATCGCCGCAGGGCCTGGCGTCCCACGGCACACAGGACTCGGCGGGTGATGAGCAGTGTTTGTGATGTGTGCCGCAGGGGGCCCGGGAGACGGCCCCACCCCCGATCCAGGCAGAACTAATGAAGCACGGGACCCCCGACAGACCAGGAGATGCGCGGTGCTCCGATTCTAATGCAGTCTTCAGCTCGCTATACCTTATTACCTTTCATACATGGGTGATGCCTTTCGATGAGGCTTCAACATGATTTTTGGGAGCACTTAATCTCGCATTTCCTTTTGGTTTCTCATTCTGTAAATGATGATAATCAGGCAAATTCACAAAAATCACCGTCCTAAAGCGTTTGATATCCTCAAAGGTAGTCCATGTGTGTGTGTGTGTGTGTGTGTTCGTACGCTGTTAGGGCATGGTTTATGCAAATTATATATATAGTACACCAAGGCTCTTAATCCAGCAGTGCATCATACGAATGTGATCTTTGAGCTTGCATGCACCGCTGCTCTCATTGGTCTTTCGCCTCCCGCAGTTGCAGTCAATCTGTGCTGTGCACTCATGCTAAGGAGACTGCTGTGGCGTGAGCCATGCACCTGCTTGCACCTAGAACACTCACGACAGGATTTCCCTTTAACCCATTTAGACGCTGATGACAAATCTAAAAATGCTTTCTAAATCCTAATAGTTTTCTGAAAAACACATGTTGCTATATATATCGTCAGTCATAAACCACCTCCATATTGTTATTTATTTTTTAGTAAATTAACAGCAAAAAGCATCTCAAGTAGCAGATCTGCAACCTCGAAACATGGTGCGAAGTGAAAAATGACACTGACGCTTTCCCGGTTTTAACTGGTTAAGAAAATAAGTCCCTCGTTGGCTTTTGTCTGCCAACCGTCTGAATACATATATCGGCTTAATTTCATGCTTGACCTGGTTTGTCATATATGTATGACTGGAAATGGCAAAAGGAGCAATACGTTTCGCCAGGAAGTTCAAAAAGGGTTCAGTCTCTTGGCCTCATTCTGAATAAACAACATTTGTTTAGGTTACGGTTTGCCAAAGGGATTCTCAGATTGGGTTACGGTTGCTTCAAACTATGTGGAAATATGGATCATTTAAAAAGTATACAATAATAAAAGAACATTCTGTTCATAACATCAACATTGCCGCTGTCCGGCAGAAACCTTGCAACTAATATAATGCAAGTAAATATGCCCTCTTTCCTCGCAAAGACTGTTGCGCAAAAGTTGAGGAAAATATCCTATCTACAAGCTCACAACATATCAGCATCTGCTATTTTTATTATATTTGGATAGTGAAATTGAATCTATGAAAAGCATTAACAAGTTCCTGTGATAAAATAATAACTACACAGATTCAATCTTTTTATTTCCTGAAAAGTAACTGTTTTGGACATAAAAGGCATAAAGCAACAATATGCAGTAGCCCATTCTTTCAAAAGCAGTGAAATTAATTCTCTGCTGCACTTTCCGATTTTATCCTTTGGTTGACCCCTTCAAAACAGCTAGAAACAAATTAAAGATGTTATCGTTGCTAAGATTATCGACAGGAGCCCCACTAACAAACATTAGGCCCGTTTACAGCCATAGACACCCCCAACACGAGGCTCATTCAAATTCACGTTGCACATGGGACATGCAAATGCACCAAGACTCCCACTGGGAGTTACAGCAACAGTAGTGCAATAAACACAGTAATTGGATTAAGTGAATTACCGTTTGTAATGTCAGTTCAATATCAACTGCAAGGCAATGTTCTGATCATCAAGGAGCGCTAACTGGCCAACGTTAGTGTGGTGGAGAAGGCAAATGCCCTAAACGATCTTTCCCCGGGATCAAGTATCACCTGCCTTGGAGCGCAAATACTAAAATATTCATCAAGTGCATTCTTAAGTTATATTACAAAATATGTCTTGCATTGGATCTGTCCAGGCACCGGCAATTAAATGGGCAATAATGTCACTGGGTGTTTTGATTGAACTCTGTAAGTGAGACATCACAGATAAACACAGATACAGTAAGAAGCTGTACTATAATATCAAAAGAAAGAAATTAAAAACATCTCAGTCACAAATTTGTGAAACAACATAAAAGGAGCACCCCACATTAGCATTCAGGTTCCAAAACTAACTACTAAAATGATGATGTTTTGGATTACCATTCAAAATGTACCTGCTGCTCTACCAGTTGAAGACTTCACAGATTAAGACTTTTATGTATTATACTGTAGGAGACCATTGAGGATTTACAGGAGATGCTTCTAGAATCTAGAACATTGTATTCTAGTGCTATTTTTGACAAATTAAAATACTCTTACATCTTAACCACGCCCCCTCCCTCACTTCCTTCAAAACCACACTCAAAACCCAGCTCTTCAGGGTAGCCTTTCCCAGTTAGTTGATCTGCTATTTTCCGGGAAAGCTTTCCCAAAAATGTTGAGCCTAGGGTTTAAGTGGTTGAAGTTACAAGCCAAGAGAATGGCATGCTGGATTCTATGGAATCCAAACACGACTGAAATCAATCATTATGGCGACGTTTCTTTTAATCCATGCGTTATGAAGAGCAAATGTGACAAGACATGGTGTTTCACTGGAGCCTGAGGAGGAGAGCTGAGGCAACCAGAGGCAACAGCAGTCCTGAGGACACCTCACTGGTCCCGGACATCAGATCAGAGCCAAACTGCTCTAAGATCTGGAGGGCCACACCGTTCGTCCAACCGAAGCCCAGCTGAAACACAGCCCACACATACAGTACATAGCACAGGCTATAGGTCAGTGTGTGTGTGTGTGTGGGGGGGGGGGGGCACTCAACTATTGATTATCTTCTTATTGATTATTGCAGTCATTCGCAAACTTTTTTAATGTTTTATTTCAAGGACTCCCAGTTACGCATTAGGCCAAGGACCCCCATTTGATAACATTTTCTATCTATGGCGCACAAATATACATTATAAAACCCTAACTCTGAGAGATACTTAATTACACGACATTGTCGCATAAATTAAGGGATGATTCAGACACATGAGACCAAACTCCAGGCAAGTAATTAGCACATCATCAACCAGAGAAGATGGGAATGAATCTGCCAAATGACCTGGTGTGATCATTACAATGGAAACCTGAACAAACACACCGCTCTCTGTGGTAAGTACGCACGGTACTTGGATATGATTGCAGGTGTGCAACCAGGGTTGCCAACCATCTCTTGAAATAAGGAATTGTCTCTAATTTTGAAACTAAAAGACGTGTCCCTTATTAAACTGATTAGGGCCACCCTCCAATCAATCAATCAATGGCACACATATTACAATGCATTTTCAAAATGCTCATATACTGTACATACAGTATACTATAATACAGGTTGTACTTGTAACTACTTAAATCTCTTTGCCAAAACTAGCCGATCTACAATTATGTTGATTGGCTATGTTTTGGCTAATGTTTCCCCCAGAACATGGACGGTGGGGTTCAAGTGGTTAATATAACATACACAAGCTATACAGTGAGCTTGTCTTTCTTGGACAGTCGTAGTAGGAAGTAGTGCAGGTAGGCCTGAATTTCACATAGTTGGCAACCCTAGGTGCAATTTTTTGTTGCACATTTTGTTCATGAAAAATATAGAAAATATCAGATCCACAAGCTCACAACATGGCACGAGGCGTTGTGAGCAAATCAGCAGATCTGCTATATCCACTATGCTTGCAAGACACTGTATAATGAAGTATGAAATATTCAAAAAAGGTGCTGCAAGATCATTGTTAGATGAAAAGAATCGGCGATAGAATAACCAAAGAAAATTGAGTGATTGGCGTGGATGATAATTTGCATACAAATAGAAAAGAGGGATTTTGGCCGATCGATCAATGCAGGTTTTTAATAAACATACCTGAACTTCATACTCCCCTCCCCCACCGGGTTTACCATCTCCATTCACATCATACTGTCGAAGAAAAAAACTCATAAGGCTCTTTGCAGTTTCCTTTGTCAAGCGACCACGAAGTTCTTATTTTGAAAATACATAATTTTGTCAAACGACATAAACGACTTAGTTCCGACCAAGTAATATGATTGGCTGAAATAGACTCTCCAGCTCTCTGTGTGTGTGTGTGTGTGTGTGTGTGTGTGTGTGTGTGTGTGTGCCCATCAGAGTGTATTCAAGACATGAAACTTATCAATACCTGGGGCATAAATTTAATGTTGCAGGCGACTGGGAAGAGCAAGTCAGAGAACTGTATGATGACTACTCTGTCAGACTGGACTTGATCGACTCCTCCCCCCTCCCTATCCGAATGAAATTGCAGGCAATCAGAGAATTGGCACTCGCCAAAATTCAACATCTATTCTCGAACATCCATTTGCCACAGAACACCCTTACAGAACTGAATAACAAGGCAGTGCGCTTGGTGAGGGGCTGGTTCTGTCTCAATACTCACTCCACCCGTGCCATACTGTTTCAGCCCATCAGAGATGGCGGTCTGGGTGTACCGAATATTGAATGGGTTTACACCGCCACCAGAACCAGTCACCTTATAAATATGCTCAACAGCGACGACCCCACGGTCAGGGAAATGGCTCGTGAGTCACTCATTCAACACATGCAGCGACGTAAAGTACCATCCACGCTGGAGAATGAGACGCAGTTCCTTGGATTCAAGACTAAGGCGAATGGTAAATTGGACATTAAAGCTGCTCTATCTATAGCCGATCTATGCCAGCGATCAGGATTACAGTTAAAGTGGGTGGCGCCTGATACAACAACTGCTGCGCTCAACAACAGCATCATCATCATAGATCCGCGTGTCCGTGCATGTGCGACCTACGAGCAAGACGGTGCGCACCATGAACTGTCAATCAAATCCGCGACCGCAAGAGCCACCATTCTAGGAATGAAGCGATCAGAAAGTGCACAACACTGGACCAGTCTGAGGCTGCAGGGAAAACTGCCTATTCTTCCCTTTGCAAACCACTCATTATCACACTCTATACTGTCAAATAACACCATAGGTGAGGACATTCTCATTTTCACTATTAAAGCCTGTTTACAGGTATTGCCGACCAAGTTCAACTTGGCAACCTGGTACCCATCAGCACACGACCCACACTGCATCCTACATCCAGTACCACATGACAAAGAAACAGTCGCACACATCTTAAATGGTTGCAGCCACTATAAAGGACTGTACATTGCCAGACATGACCGTCTGGTGGACCTGGTCTCAGACAAGATCAGAGGAGTACAGGACAGGACAACAAGAATGTATAAACACAGCACTGTAAAAATAGACTGGTTTGATCACAATGACACGCATACAAAATATTCCAAATACCCCAGATATTGTGTTCATCAATGAAATTAGAAAAACTGTCACTATATTTGAAATAGGCTGCCCATTTGATTTGTATATGGACACTTGTTTTACATCCAAACTTATGAAATATCAGCTTCTGGTGGAACGTATTATGGCCTTGGGATATAACTGTCAACTTATTGTCCTTGTATTTGGAAGTCTGGGCCATGTCCATAAACTTGTGCTCAGGGGTTTGCAATTGGGCGGATTGCTAAAAACAAATGCAAAAAAGCTGGCTAAATACTGTTCTGTCTCAGCTACTATGGGCAGTCTGTCTGTCTGGAGAAGGTGTTGTTTCATTTATCCCTAGGTGGCTTAAAAAACCCAAAACAAACATCCTGTCTAGTAGTATCAAGTATATAGTATGTCAACAATGTGCTATATATATATATATATTTTTTTTTTTCTTCTTTTCCCTCTGTGTGTTAAGCATGTGCAGCAGCTTGGTTGGACCATATAATGTATAACCTTATTCTGACCAGTGTTTGGGTCTATTCTGTATACGCCACTAGTTCTGATCCAAATAAAATAATTCAAATGTGTGTGTGTGTGTGTGTGTGTGTGTGTGTGTGTGTGTGTGTGTGTGTGTGTGTGTGTGTGTGTGTGTGTGTGTGTGTGTGTGTGTGTGTGTGTGTGTGTGTGTGTGTGTGTGTGTGTGTGTGCGCGCGTGCGTGCGCGCCTACCTTTTCAAACATGGCTTCATATTTGGCGAACGCCCGCAAGTTTGTCCTGATCCACTTCTGAGCTAAGTCCAATGCCATCCGTTTGGTCTCATCTGACGGCAGTTTGGACAAACCTGCAAATAAAAACAAGAAACAATGATTTCTCCTCCATATACACAACATGTCTTAGAACCCTGACAGACAGACAGACAGACAGACAGACAGACAGACAGACATGGATAAAGTGGTTAAAATGACTGACGCTGTAATGCATTTAGCTGGAATCCCCCTCCCCCTGGGGCTCACTTTGAGAACCACTGCTCTACCCATTCAGCTATGGCTGCCTTAAGGCTCATACATAGTCTGGATTGTCGGTGGTTAGGTGACCACCGAACTACAACATGAGAGAAAACCACCACCACCGCCCCAGCCCTTCTCTCTGTTTTTATTCACTACCGCTCAATGTTATTTCAGCTCCGGTGGTCAGCTCACCACCGAAGCAGTGGTCACCTCACCACCGAAAATCTATCAGCTATGAATGAGCCTTTACAATCATTTTCAAAATATCCAAAATCGTCCGAACATTTTCAATACTAGTCATTCTTATACGTTCCCTAAATACTAATAGTGAACTTATACTGAGAAAAAGAGGAACTAACCAGGTGCTCAACGGAGATAGCAAAGTGTGATAAGTGAACAGTGAACTTATACTGTTCCTTATTTTGCTGGGGACCCTCTGGAACCCACTCAAGGCCCCCTGGGCGTCCACAGATCACACTTTTAGAGTTCTCAACCTTTTTGGCTGGGGCACCCCGGAAATGCTTTGGCTATGTCTCGTGACGTTCAATCAGAAGTGTGACAAGCTGAACTCCACTGCCAACGGAGAAGAATTATCCATTTTGGACACTGTATCAGGATACAGCCTACAAGTGCAGCTGGAAGGCTATTACAAACAGTTTTTCATTACTGCAATGTCCTAACCTCGTATTTCAGAATTCATTCAATCATTGGGCAGCACTTTGGCATTAGTAATCCATTATTAATTAAAAATTAACATGGACACTGGTCGCCCCGGCTACTGAAGAGCCCTTACTAGGCCTGCTGTCATAGTTATTACACAATCAGCTCATCACGATTAAGTGTGCTAATTATTTTTGCTTTCATCTGTATAAAAATAGCTGGATGAAATTATCAGAAATTATGTACTTACACGACTATTTTGTCATCGGCGTCTGGCAGAAACCTAGCATATTTAACCTTTTTATATTTTTCAATAAATTAAACCCCTACTTCGTCATACAAGAGACAATGTCCATGTTGCTGTCCATGATCTTTCAACCTGCCGTTGAAAGCTATTTTGGGTATTTAGGTGATAATATTAAAAACGTTTTGATTTTCTTTTTCTTTCTGGAATGTTCAGAAATAGCAAAGATATCTCGATGAGTCTGGTCATTGTCAGTCACAGTCTTTGTTGCCATCCATAGCCTAAGTGTGCAGACTGTGCACACAATGTTTTAATGTTCTTACATTAAGGCTATGGAACGCTCCATTACCTGCCACTGCATGACAGCCGCTCAACTTTTGCTACTCACCAATACAAAGAGAATGTGATGAAAAAAGCGTACTTCCTCCGGTGGATGCATTCTTAGTCCCCCACCACACGTATACAATGCACTTTTGGCCAGAAATGTATTTTCTTTCAAGTGATTTTTGATTACCTGACTTTTACTTGTAACTGTGAGTGTTTTCTACATTGATTGCAGTATTGATACTTTTACCAAAGTAAAAAGTAGTGGTGGGCATAGATTAATAGTTTTAATCTAGATTAATCTCGCTGCAATCCTGGAGTTAATCTAGATTAATCTAGATTAAAATGGCTCATTTGAACTCTGCCGAAGGCATTCAAAATATGTGTGCGCTACTTAAATAATGACCAGAAGTAAGTCCTTGGAGGAGTCCTAATTATGGATACCGTATAGTAGCCCGGGCTGTTAATTTACTAAATCGATTGGGAGTGGACCCCAGGCGTTTGTAAGGAACCAGGCCGTTATTTGCAGTAGGCAGTTATTTATTTTTTCACCGGCCTGCACCAGGCCATTATTTGGTTACAGTTCCTGTCGAGCATGTGTTTTAGTCCAAAATTAAAAGGTTATGATAAACATACATCTTTTTAATTTAATATTGAGAATAGGGGAGTTTATACGCAGCTCCTGTTGCTTAAAGGGGCATTCCACTCATTTTCAACATTTTACTATGTCATTAACACATTTAGTACCGGAACTGCATCAAAATAAAGGCGTTGCTTGCGCCGGAGTAATCGCCAGAGTAGTGATCGCTTCCATTTTGAAAGCCATGAACCGGAAATACTTTCTTAAAAAAGTTGACTGACAAAGTGCCATCAGAATCTCCGATCATCTTAATATATTTATATACGCTTCAAAAAGAGTTCATATTTTGCGGGAGAGACGGATGAGGAGCAGAAACGCAGCGCCAGCATATCGATCCATTCATCACCACGGAGAGCGCCCTGGATGAGGAGATACGAGTCATTCTTTCCGCCGCGCTAACATGGGAGTCAATGACAAGCTAATAGTTTCACAGAGCGTTAGCATACGGCAAGCGAAAAGCGAAATGCCAAAAAAAAAAGAAGTAATTATTCTGAATATTATTATCTCGCCCCGCGTCGTTTGGACGTCGCTAGGACGTCCACAGACGTCTAAGGCTCCAATCGGTTCCAATCCTTATGACGTTTCAGGACGTGTTATGTACAAAATGTGTTAATATACCTTAGAGCTGTTGTGTGGAAATAATAAAAAGTCCCCCTCATTCTGTGTTTCCTAGAACTGTAAGTATGAAAAAAAAATCATTATTTTCAGACATCCAGTTCTACAGACCTTGTAGATACACAGAATGACAATAAACATTTCACAGAATACCACTTTGAATTAAAACAATCGTTGTGCATAGACTGAGTATGGCACGAATTAAACTATAGATTTATTTTGGGGATGTGGTGTTGTGAGGTGGTCAGGCCACGGTGAGTGCCGCGCAGAGAATAGATTTGCAAACTCAACACGCTGTGTATATATAATATAAATGAGGCTGACTAAGTTTGCAAATAACGGCCCATGGGCGGTTATACGGACGAGGGCAAGTTGCAGACCCAGCTCCCATACCCAACTTTGAGAATAGATTAACGGCGATATTTAATATATATATGTATCGCGCGATAAGAGTGTCGCGTCAACGCAGCGCGTTAACACAGATGACGGCCCAGCAGTAGTAAAAAGAAAAGAAAACAATAACATGATATATCATTCCATTCTCTTGAATAGTGGGCTTTCTGTAGTCACGTTTCCAGTGTCTAGTCATGGTGCAGTGGGGGAGAGGAGAGCGGGCTTATAGAGTCCCATTGGCCGTATAGGGCTAGTCTCCCATTGGCTTAGAGGTCAGCCATTCATGAAAATCTCGACACTAGACTAGACTAGAAAGTCTGATCATTGATCAGCTCTGCAAGCTGATAAAAAAATAAAAAGTGTTTCCAGTTGTTTGTTTTACCTTGGATCAACATGTGCTGCAGTGGTGGCCAGGCGTTGGGGTAGTCCCACTGCTGAGAACTCTCTGTCAGGGAGGTAGGCACGCCGTTGGGGAACTCAAGAGCACCGCTGTCCTGTGTGCAGTGGTGGAAACAAGTAACCAAGTACATTTACTTAAAGAGGGAGTGCCACAATTTTTGTATTTTTCCAGTTTTTCATGTGTCCATGAGGTGACAGTACTTCATTAGACACCCTGGAGTCGTTTTTATGTGCAATGGTGTATTAACTTTGTATTTAGGGTTTCTTCCTGGAGGCTGAATCCTTGACAGTCAAACGGGCCAATGAAATAAACAGTAATATAGTGACATCACCCTCTCCTAACCCCTCCCCCTTTATCATACAACTACAGCTGCGGCTTCAGTTCAGGTGGATCACCACCCATCACCACCCAGTGCCCACCAGGCATGGTGGGCGTGCCCACATAAAAACAACATTTAACAAATACTGTACACTTTTTTGAAAGAATTATACCTCCTTATATAACAATAAGACCTGATGATCATGTTTTAGGGTGGAAAAGAATCACGGCACTCCACTCAATATTGTACTTAATTATTTTGTACTCCACTTGAGTATTTCCAATTTCCAATACTTCTACTCCAACACATCTCGGATGCAAATACTGTACTTTTTAATTTATTTGGAAACTTTAGTTACTAGAGATGTCCCGATACTGTATCGTATCGGAAAAGTATCGGATCGGCCCTTATTTGGTCATATCGGTATCGGCAAATATGCCAGTCTAACCACAGATCCGACACAGGGGTAAGGGGTTGTCACTATGGCAGGTAAATAAAAATTTGGGGCATGTTTGCTTTGGAGTTTGCTTTGGAGTTGCCCAAACTGCAAGTGCACATTTGAGTGAGGAGTCTGCTATAAACACAACACGGGATATATAGCTAGATAGCTATAAACACTATTCCCAGTCGGTGGACCTCAAAATAAGATATTTTTTCTTTGTTTTATTATTATTCTCTGGTATCTGTATTCAGCTAACACAGAAATGGTGGTAACAGGATAGGATCGGAAAGGAAACATCCCTACTAGTTACTTTATATAAAAATTACAAAACACACATTACCCACTTCAGCCCTATATACATTTCAGTCATTCGAAAGATAGACGATCTAAAAGCTCACAATGTGACACATTGTGAGCTTGTAGAACTGCAACTTAATTTTTTTAAAGATTTGTATATATTTGAATACTTGAAATGGGACATGCTGCACAATGAGTACTTCTGTGTGTGTGTGTGTGTGTGTGTGTGTGTGTGTGTGTGTGTGTGTGAGACTGTGTGTGTGTGACTGTGCGTGTGCGTGTGTGACTGTATGTGTGAGTGTGTGTGTGTGTGTGTGTGTGTGTGTGTGTAGACCCCACACATTAAACACAGAGAACATTTCCATGGGGAAAGGGCTCCATCTGCTGGCACAGTGGAGAACTGCTATAACACCTGTGATGTGTGTGTGTGCACTGATTTAACACTAAATACTTATTTTCTTAATCAATTGTAATATAATTTACAACTTCCAGTCTAACCACCGACCCGACACAGGTAAGGGGTTGACACTGTGGCAGGTAATACAATGTTTGGGCATGTGAAGATTGCTTTCGAGTTGCCCAAACTGCAACTGCATGTTTGAGTGAGGAGTCTGCTATAAACACAACATCAGATATAGCTAGATGGATAGCTATAAGCACAACACAAGATATCCGTCTAAACAAACACCTCCTTTGCTGTATTACGTCTCCCCTTCTTTCTCCGTCTCCACACACACGCACACACTTGGCATTGCATTATGTGTCACCCTTGACTTCTGGTCGGTGGACTTCAAAATAAGATTTATTTTGTATATTTTATTATAAATATTATTCTCTGGTATCGGTATTGGATCAAGAACGAAAAAACTGTATCGGGACAACCCTGGTGCTGACCATGAGGCTGTAACAAAAGGTAATGGTGAATATATTACAGTATAAAATAATGGTAATCAGTTCTATGGTGAGAATGCATAATGGTTCATTAGGAAAAACGAAACAAAATTGAACATTTGAGGCTTGGGTGTAAAAGTGGGAAAGGCAGTCTCTGTCTTTACCACAAGTTCACATAGCACAGGGAGAAAATGCGAATAAACAGTTCCCATAACCCGAGGAGAAAATGCTAATAAACAGCGTAAATATCCTTGAAATATAAAGATAAACAATGATGTCTGGAGAGACTGACCTTCAGGTACATGACTGCCCTTTCCGCCATGGTAGGATGGGAGTAACACTCTGCCCAAATGGGCGCCAGGTTGGAGGGATAAAAGGCAGAGTGCCTGGAGCGAGTCCTCAGGCTGTAGTCGAACCAGACGCCCCTCTCAGCGTCCCACAGCAAGGCCTCCATGGCTTCCAGTCTGCGGACCGCAGCACGGTCGTAGTACTCAGCCCGGTCCCCGTCACCTTGCAGTGGTGGAAAACAGTACTCACATGTGTTACTGAAGTAAAAGTACTAATATATATATATAATCATGTCGCGCAGCTGTGTCTAGATTCTCCCGGCCGGGAGCTGCCTATGCCATAGAAAGCATAGAGCTACTGAATGTCAGTCTCCAGGTTTTCTTCAGAATATGTATGACACTTATTTACTACAACACTATGGCACATTGTTGTTTTTTCCTATGATGATATTGAATTATGTTATTGTTCATGTCATGTCTATGAATTGATTGCATAGGGCCTAAATGGAAACAAGACCGCAAGGACGTTTTTGGTGCTGCTATCCCTTTAGGACTGAGTGCCTGTACTGTGTTGCTGTTTATACATTCTGTCTAATAAACTATTCAATCAATAAATCAAAAACATTAGGAGTCCATTAGTACTAGACTAGTCGTTCTCAAATTATGTTTTTGCTAAGACAGGGCCAGCTCTTTATGTGTTTCTGGTAATGTTATTGTCCACCCATGTCAAAATGTCAAAATTTGTATGTAAAAAATGTTGACAGAAATGTGCAGCACAAGCCGGTATGGTGAAGACCCCTGATGATTAACGCCTGGGGATATAGAACTAATTTGAATTTCAATGTCTTTACCCAGGATCGTGTGGAAGGAGGCGAGCAGCCTCTCGTTGGCACACAGCAGAGCGTTGAGGTCGACGGGAAGGATTTGACTGGTGCGCGTGTCCCCGAGGGCGCCGGCGTTGTCTCCTGTCCCGTCCACAAACCAGCGGGATGAGAAGTCCCAACCGGACTCTGCTCCCGCCTTCAGGTCCGCCCACAGCTGCTCCTGAGCATCTGAGAACAGACCACGTGACAGGAACCCAACGGAACAGAGTAGGTTTTCTTTTTTTGTCGTGACATGATTTCAAAACTATGGAATATTGTTTGGATAATTTATTACTCAGAAATGTAAACAGCACAGAGGTGTAGTAAGACAGACTAAAAGGATAACAAAAACAAAATCCTAGGGCACTTGTTTCCATTGTACGGTATTAATTAATTCATTGTAAGCATTTGGTTAGCTATTCTGGTTTCACCCCTATAGGTTTTCTTTGCACACTTCTTTATGTACTGTGGCACTTTGAGATTTGTTTCAAATGTAAAGTGCAATATTAATAAAACGTGTTATTGTTGTTGTGGGTGGGTGTAGTGAGTCTGCATGACTCAATAGTATTGTCAAATCACATTGACTCAAGAAACATATGTCATATTCATAATCATTTCAATCATTTCCGCAATGGAACTAAGTCCCACGACTTTGTTGTGCCTGTATCCTTGACATTTCTCCAAAAAACATGTGAGTTTCTTTTATGATGTCCAATAAAACAAACCTTCATTTTTTAAATATTATATTATCTTAAAATAAGTGAATGAGTAGTGTTTTGTTGTTGTTGTTAAAGTATGTTTTAAATCTTTAAATTCTGATGGGAACCATAGTGTTTGTTCAGTAACAGTCCTGTCTCTCCAGCCCCTTACTAGAATACAAGAATGCTCGCCCTAAAACACACTCGCCCTGAAAAACTAAAAACATCTCTCCCTCTCCTGATCAGATGAAATCGGTGACCCAACTGAGAATGCATTTTCAGTTTATTAAAGAACTAGAGGGAACAGGAGACCCCTGCTACGACACAAACACTCTATGGCAAAATTACGATCAGGATAGAGCTTTAACCTTTAAACTAAAAACAAAAATAAGTTATTTGTTTTAACAAAAGCAATCACTTACAACATCTTTAATATCTTATGTTATTACCATTTGTGAGTCCTTCAGCTAACTCAACATCATCTGTGTAGGACTCTGGCCTGCAGGAATAGGGACACATATGGTTCACTTACAGTAAACATCTTAATCATTCAGCTTTGGCAGGTTCAGGTTCATGTTCTTTATCATGACATCTCTATTGGGTGAAGATGTCCGGAAAACTGTAACTTTTCAGGATTCAAATTTAAAAGTTTCAAAAGTAGCAGATCTACAAGCACAAAACGCTTGAGGATATGCACCTTTGATGCTTTTTAGTTAATCGGATATTTAAAAAACTTTTGGTCATTTTTAAGATATTAGATTCAGTATTTAGATATTAGATTTTCCTTTTTCTGCCCCGCCCCCTTCCTATAACCCATTATAACTTCAAACTCTATTTTAACCATGATAAATTCCTCAAAAACACCCAACCTTTTTTCTGGTGACTGATATTGTCCTTCTTGAGGGGGCCGTTTTAATAATTGTTTAGGAAAATAACCTCCTCCAGGAGGAGGCCGGAGGAGACTTAAACGTCAAAAATAATTATTATAAACACGGCCCTCGTGTATTAGAAGGACAATATCAGTCAACAGAAAAAAGGACGGGTGTTTTCGATGAATCTATCATGGCTAAAATGGAGTTTGACGTCATAATGGGTTTGTATAGGAAGGGGGCAGGGCAGCAAACATTTATATCAATCTAAATACTGAATCAAGCAACTTAAAAACTGTCTGGGGTGTTCACATAGGCCTGAGTAGACGATAAAATGACCAAAAGTGAAATATTCCTTTCTGGGGTTTCTGCCCAACAGCAACAATGTACACACCTGGGCAAGCCCACCTCCACATTGTAGCGGTTCAGTTGATGCTCCGTGCCGTTGACTTCCAGCGTGACAGATCGGTTTTGCATCCAGAAGTGATACTCCCGCTCCAGAGCTGGCAACGCTGTACTGCATCATTAAAAAAGATTTAAAAAAGAGTTTAGATGTGGAAAAACAACAGGGGGCGATGTACAGTTTCATCAGAAAGACTTCACGGCACATAATAATGCAGGCTTTTTCTAGGGAGTCTTTCAAATCACGTAGATGTGAGATCTGCATCAAAGGAAAAATGATGAAACACTGAGAGGCCAGAAATATGCAGAAAATAATAATGAATTACTCAGGTAAAAGTAGCAATACCACAATGTAGAAATACACACACTTGAAGTACAAATGTATTGCCATCAAAAGTAAAAGTACTCATGCAGAATGTCCAATTTAATGTTTAAAAATATTCTTTCAAAAAGCCCACAGCGTATTGTGAGCTTGTAAATCATCTATTTTCGAATAGGCCAAGTATAAAATAGGGCTAAATTGGTTTTGTAGTAATAATAAATCATCATCAGTTTTAAAAAATTGCAGTGGAGTAAAAAGTACATTATCCTCTGAAATGTATAACATACTGTACTTAAGTACAGTACTTGAGTAAATGTACTACACCTCTGGAGAACGGTATGTGCAGGCAAAAACTAAATAAAATAAAAAAGGCAAGTTGAACAGGTCTATTTCATCAATGCAATGAAGTGTGGAGGGGAATTACAGTGCATTTGTCTGGGATGAAACATCAGACGATTAAATATCACCTGAGGAAGCTTTTGTCCTTGGTGGCTTGATAGTAGCTGTCCAACATGAGTGTGAGGAATGGTGGCTGACTGCGCCGCTCATAGTAAATCCGCCCCCCGTTTGGAATGAAGCCATATCTGTTGGAGGATGATAAAATTTAAATCCCCGTTGTTCAAAACGGCTGAATCCCCTTCACCTACCGACTCTATTTCCAGGTTATTATTAAAGGTAATAACCCGATGTTAAAAAATATAGCATCTGTGATGTTTTGGGAGCTTGTAGATTTCCGGAATTTTTGCAACAAGTATAAAATAGGGCTTCACAATTATTCAATTAAGTGAAAAAGTACTCAAAAGGATGATCGCCAAAAAAACATATTTGAAGCCTGACAAAAGATTTTTGCTAGATGACCTTGCCATCCATCCAGTGCGAGTCAGCTGAACAGCCCGCAGTGGGGGGGCATAACTCAGCTGGACGAGGATGTGGGGGTAACAGGGGTTGCTAGAGGTGTGTGTGTGTGCATGTGGGGGGCTCACCTGTTGACGAGGTAGAGGAAGTTGAGGATCATACCACGGGCGGTGTCTGTCATCTCTGACAGGAGGAGGCCATTGATGATCCAGTAAGAGTCCCTGTCAGGAGCAAAACAGAAATGTGTCACAGCATGCATCCACCCACCCGGCCGGGGAAAGGCTGCCCAGCGCAGGGGAGACACTCAGCGGGGTCTGCCAACTTGCTGCTGTGATCTCTCAAGTGGCTCCTGCCCCCGTTGAGAGTCTAGTCTGGCTTATTTTGAGACACAGACAGACCGTAGCATCATTCACTCACCAGTAGTACAGCTCCCTGAAGCGTCCCCCTGGCACTATGATGGGATGGGGGGTGTAGATCTGTGAGTAGAGCTCCGGGTGGTCCTTCACGTCGGCGCGGATCTGGGAGAGAGGAAACTCTGTTGTGAATTTTAATTTCCCATCAGGAGTACAAGAGAAGTGTTGAACACTACGTAACAAAGTTACAACATTCTCCCATAAACATCAGATTATATAGCCATCTATCTAATTCGCAAATGCATGCTCTAGTGGGGAGAAAAAAAATACTTTGATCTTTGACAATTGTTCGACTCTGTTTGTTTATGCAGTACGCACACAGGTCTTGAAAAGGTTACCTCAATCAGTTTTTTTACGGACAACAAAGGTCAAAAATAGTGACTGTTGTATGAAAAGTATAAAACAGGGCTTAAGTGATCAGACTACCATAACTGATTTAATTGACTATAATCATCATCATTTCACTGATATAATATAAAACATAAATGTATCAATATAAAAATTGACAAGATGATATTTGATATCAATCTCAATGAGACTAACCGATGAATAAAACAAAAACATATCACCTTTCTTCCAAGGGATTTCCATAACTGATGCAACTTTTCTGCCCAGCGGCGCAGTTCTGGGTCTGCTATTTTTAGCAGGAACTGTGGCCTGTGTGACAAAACACAACAAAACGAGCTTCAGTGAAAGACACTTCATATCTACAGTACATGTACGGCAACATTTGGGGTTGGATCAAATCCACAGCTTCATACATTTAAAATTGATCAGTACTGGTACATTTCCCAGCCCTAGATCTGAATCTGCTTTAACTTGTTCTCACTTGTCATGCCAGTCAGGAGGGCTCCACGGCTCAAATTCAGTTCCCGGTTCTTCAAAATACGCAGCGAGGAACTCTTGCAGCTCGGCTGTCGGGAGCGTCGTGTTCGGCCATTCTTTTGACAGATTGTGAAAAGCTGACAAAACAAACTCTGTGAAAAGAGACGGGGGGGGGGGAGAATATAAACACCCACGGTGTCAGGTAAACATAAACATGGCAGGTAAACATAAAGTTACAAATATATTCTTCTTCTCACCAGGGGCTGCCTTCAGCTTCATGTCCACAAAGTACTTGTCATCATCAAACAGTTTGGCCATTTGTACCTGCTGAAGGATGTCCCCCGAACAATAGATTCCACTTAAATGAAGAAAAGAAGAAGAAGTAAAAAAAATGGACAGTGGTGGAAGAAGTACTGAAATACTTAAGTAAAAGTATCAATACCACAATGTAGACTACTCTATTACAAGTAAAAGTCTGGTGTTCCAAATTTTCTTTAAAAAAGTACAAAATACAAATGTATTGGCATCAAAATATAGTACTCAATATGCAGAATGGCCCTTTGTCATGATGTATTAAAAAAGAATCACACCTGTGTGAACCGAGTGTTGCAACTCCTCTCCCCCTGCCTCTCGTTTATTTATAAACATATTTATTGCACATGCATGTGCAATATATATTTGAATTATACATGTATAATTCAAATTAAATGAAGGACAAAAAGACTAAAGGACAGTGGTGGTAGGCCTATTGATTACAGACGTAAACGTGATTAGTCATTTCATCGGGTCAGGTGTTTATAATCATCTAATCTGGTGTAGAGTCTGACCATATATTTTCTTTGAAATTAAAGACCTTTGTGCTAAATATTTAGCACAAAGGTCTTTAATTTCAAAGAAAATCGAAAGCTGCAAATGACTGCCTGTATATTTGTGTCACGTTTACTCGTTCAAATGTGTATCATGACAGTTTTGTGTTATATGCGTCATTAATCATTATGGGTGATGGTTTGCCCAAACATTTAGACTCTCGTAGAGTTATTTTTCGATTCTGTAGATTCGTCAGAATCGAAAAAACCTCTACGAGAGTCTAAATGTTTGGGCTAGGTGATGGTTATTTTGTATTAAGAACTTTGGCCTGCCATAGGCCTGCAAAGTTTATTACATTATGGGAAATGATGAATGCAAGAAGCATTAGGCTACATACCTGTCACATGGTGGTGGAAAAGAAGCCTGCACACAGTTAAGAGACACAAGCAGGTACAACACTGACTTGTCCATTCCTTGCTCTATTAATAAAAGATAAACGCCAGCGTGACCAAACTACAAAAATAAAGTGGACTCGGCACCATAGACTGTAAAAAATAGCTCGGCACCTATGCTCGGCACTCGGTGCCTTTCAAGTTTCGTTATCTCCAGCGGCCAGCCTCCGGGTCACAGTTCGCAAGACAATAAATTATCCGTCTAAGCTCAACAACAAAACAGCACCACCTAGTGGAACATTGACTTCACTTAAAACTAGTGTCCATGAAAATTGCCTGGTTTCCAGCCCATACATAGACCCTGCCCACTCCAAAATAGCCAAATACAAAAATCTACAAGCTCACGTGTCCCAACTCCCAAGTTCTCCAACACTTTGTGAGCTTGTAGATTACCCTTTTTTTAAAAGTAGGCTATTAAATAGAGCTTAAGCGGATAAGACTAAGAGTATCACTAGAAAGTTCAAGCTGTGGTGGGCAGTATCTGCCTAGGGCAGCAGGTATGCAGTGCCCATCAGTGCAAATCAGGGGTCCACAAATTATTTTTGGGGGCCCCCCCAGGTGATTGGCTTAATGTGCAACATCAACATAAACAAACACACAATATGAGTGTATAATACAGGGTATCTGCACATTTGTAAAGTTAAAGCGTAATGACTTTTAGGACCTTTTTAATACCAACTTGTCAAATATTGCATAAAAGAAATAAGCAAACGTGGTCAAAATAGCCGATCTACAAGCTACAAACTGTCAAAATAGCCGATCTACAAGCTACAAGAGGCATTGTGAGCTTGTAGTTCAGCTATTTTCACTATTTTTATGTGGAACTTAGCCTGGCTAATAAGCCAGACTCAAATCAAATCACACTGTCGTGCTGGCAGGCAATTTTCTTTTGCCAACATCTGATTCGGTTTGGCTTTAGCCAGGCTGTGTGAAACTAGCCTTGTTCCAGGCCTTACTCATCTGCGAATATAAAAGCCTGATCAGGACCTAAGGCAGAGTGCTGTGGAACCGATTCAAACTGGGGGGGATGGGGGTCGCGGCCTGAAAAAGGATAGTAAACCTTGTAGTCAACGATTTGAGTATGTCAGACCAGAAGTCCATCAGTGAGGAGGTTGAGGGGAGACTGAAACTCCCAACGCGCTGATCGACGAGCTGATAAAAGAAAACATTAATTCATACACACAAATGGATTTCAGTGAGCTTTATTTTCCAACAAAAACATTCACTTCATATTGTGACATGTTTTGGAACACACGTCAATTCTGCAAACTGCTCCACTGAAAGAAGTCCAAATGACAATTCAAAGTGTCAATAAATTTGGTGTAATTTTCCATAAACATCCCTGCTGAAACCACATTAATTGAATAACCAAAAGAAATCCCAATTTGAGGGGCCATTTGTACCCCAAGCCTTTACTTTTGGATTTTAAGATTGGTCAGCCCGACTTCATTAATGAGTCCCCACCCCGTTTTAAATGTACTGATGCATTCATCTATACTGCAAAACCCTGTGTTAATATAACGGTGTGCAAATGGGGACCATTTCCACACAGTTAAATTAACACTCCAAATTTGACAGTTGAGAGAAATCCCCAGTGAATCCTTCTTGACAGGAGAAATGTTGGAATGCACCAAAAACATAGCCTGGTATACCATCCTGGTCGTGGAATTCACATTTCCAAATGAGAAATGTGAATACTGCGACGGGATGGTTTACCAGGCTACTAAAGAATAAGATGCACACAACATATGTGTTTTTGAATATCAAGGAGGATTCACATTTGCATCAGGGCAGCATACATCAAAGCAAACATCCCTCCCCGAAAATAAAATCATAGACCTTGAAGAATGAGTCGATTTCAATATTTGCACAAAATCCAATGAAGTGGTCAACCAAATAGACGACGAGATGCTCTCGTCTCATTCTTCAAGATAAAACGCCTTAGCCACTGGAAGTGACGCCCATTTAAAAAAAAAGAGAGACAAGCGTCGTCACAGTATCGTAAGTGATCAAAAATCTGAATGGATAATTGATGACTGATGTTACTTGTGCCAGTGACAGGCAAACAGACAGCTGCCACGTGCCTGTGTGACGGAGTCCCGTTCCATTGTCTACTGTTGCATTTCTTAATGTTTAACCCCAGACCACCCCCCACCCCCCAACACAAAAAACATCCAAATGAGAAATGCAAGTATGAAGGGCCTTACAGTAGACATGAGTGAACGCGGACCCCTAGTCCTAGCCAATGAGAGTCTATGAAAAAACATCAATTTAAGTGATTTAATGTGCAATACTTCTCATTGACTAGAACCTATTAAAAAAAGAGCATCTCAACATTTTAGTGAATTCTGATTTGCAGAAAGGCCCCAGAATGTTATGCTCCGTTGCATGCAGGTGTCGCGCGCCTAAAATAGCCAATACACAAGCTCACAAGTGGCTGGTGACTTGGGTCATACCAGTGGAAAGATGCGGCGATCGATTAGCAATTATATTAATATCTTTGATTACGTTTAATTATGTATACATCAAATCCATTAGAATTGGGGTTTTTTTAATAACCCTAAAAATGCCTATTCTCATTGTCTGCTATTCTCATTGTTTTATATAATCGATTCAATCGTTTAACAGTTGCACCCCTTGTGGCTAAAATGGATGTCCATCTGGCCACGTAAAATGGTTCTTGTGAGCTTGTATATCTGCAATGTTTAGCACACAGCACTCACTCAACACAGTATAAATCAGGCTTCAACAAAACCAACCATAGGACCGTAAAGCTAAAAAAAAAGGTTAGTTTTGCATAAGTATACCACAACTATTTCTAACCCAATCCCCAAAATATTCCATACAGGGCAACAAATTAAGCATACACTGTTACACACTCAGAGCCGTCTGAGGTGCAAAGATTTTTTTGTAGTTTTTTTCTATCAAGCAGTCGCATGAATGGAAATTGTTTTATCATTATCCTTCATGCCAATCCTCCAAGCCTCCCGACCATTATGTCCCACACTACTGCCATACACCCCCAGTGGCCAGGTGTACAAAATGCAGTGCAGTCAGTATTATTATTGCCTGAACCCATTATCTCTGTACATGCTTTAAATTTGTGCACGTTTGTAAACTGGTTTTCCCCACCGCTTTTCAATCTGGCATCCCTCTTTTTTTAAAGGCCAATTACAGAATTAACTGTTCAGCTCAGCTATTTCCACAATTTCTGAAAGCGGTGGTTAAGAAAAGCCAGCTGACTTGCAATGCACCGAGACATCAATTCCTGCTACGTGTTGGGTCAGACGTTTCATTTTGATATATTAGGCCAAAATTCTTAAAAAGAGGGGGGAAAATAAGAGCATCTTTCTCCCAAATATTTGCAAATAATGTACCAGTGCTCAAACAACACAGAGATCTTATGTAACAGCTAAACACCTCCCCAGGACAGCTAAAAACCTCCCCAGGAATCGACAGAAATTCTCCTTCTGCCAACTCAGCTGCACTGCAGCAAGTAGTATTACTACACGTTATGAATATAATTTTTTGACTCTTCTCAACACGGACTCACTATTGCTGAATGTCCCAGTGAGTGTTCATGAGTCACGACAACAAGCCAAGGCTGCTGACAACAGAAAGAAATTATTCAAACACACAAGGGCTTAACAAAGCCATCTGTCTAGAATTGAGTCTTTTCAACACTGGTGAAACGCAAATATGATAATCAAAGCGCAATAATTTGGAGGCAACATTAAGTGTGCAGCTTTGAAAAATTGCACATGCGCCATCGAATTTGGGGTAATAAACACATGGTGAATGGCCTCCAAAGGATTTCATGCAATCCAAATGTGGAATCTAAAAAGAAAAAGTAGGTTGGGAGTGGCTTATTGTCAGTATCAGCCGGCAACACGCGGAGTCTGTCCCCGTTACAATGCGCTAGACCCCTGGGAGATGGATTGCTGAGGTGGAGCGCCACACCTACCATCAGCTCCCAGTACTTCCCGCACGACTTGCCACACCCAAGCCGTGCTACTCATACGCCGAGTTGGCGGTGCCCGGGATCGAACCCATGAACTTGTGGTCCAAAGGCAAGAGCTCTAGACTACAGACTGACCAAAATGTGTCAATTTCTCACAAAAACGGAAAACAAAAAGGAAATCATAAATAAATTCACAGACCAATGTTGCTGTTCAATAAGATTAACTGGCAGTTATGGGAAAAGTCTCTCCAGTGATAACTAGATCCAAATCCAAAAAAAAAGATTTTTGCTCTGTCAGCCAGCCTTTCAAACTTGTTTAAAACAACCTTTAAAAGGAAATAAAGTATATACAAGGTATACAGGTGTGCCCGACACATTTGGGCCACACAGCTAGCAGATTAGAGTTATGGCCATCCATAGGAAGGTGAAGACACGGGACAAAAATAAAATAGCTTTTTTTTTCTCCTCAAACTTCACCGAGACAGGAATCGCTGTGACTCGCTGTCGCTGTCTGTCAATGGGCTGCAGAGTTCTCATCAACTGTTAGTGTTCTGGTGTTGAAGACGGTGGGAGGGATAGCTTGGGGTCATTTTTTTTAGAAGCACACGCTTCTCCACATGCAAGCGGACAGTCTCTGGCTGTCTCTTATCCAGCATCCCTGTCCGTGGAAAATCCAAGTTTGTTTTCATATAGCAGTCAGACTCATGCACAGCTCAGCCAGTCAGAATGACGAGTCAGACCGCTTTATCCCTGTGGTTAACGGATAGATGGACAGATTATGAATTCACCTAGTTTAGAAGTGAATTAACGAGTCACGTGATTTTCTGGGATGAAGTGAGCAACATGGCGGAAAAAGGGGGGTTATTACTTCAGAACAAGTTAAGCTTCTTGTTAAGGCACTTGATACAAATCCATAAAAACAGAATCGTGGCGGGGGGGTGGGTTAAGGGTCTGTCCGTGCTGTCGTTCCGGTGACAGGTGGACAATATGAATCAACTTGGTCCCCTGCGTTCCCTCCACTCCCAGTGCTGATGTCTTCTGGATGTAGCGGTACAGCGAAACGAACAGCCCCTTGTGGAAACAGACTCCAGTTCATCCTAAACGGATCCATCCATATACATTCCTTGTGGTGGAATCCAAAACAGGAAGACAGATGGAAGCTATACATAAAATAATAAAAAATAAAAATCCCAAGACACAATTGAAAGGGTGAGGGGAAGGGGGGGGGGGGGGGGGTGGCGGGGGGGAAGGGGTGGGGATGGCGTGAAGGATGGATTGATCTGTGGAGAGAAATGGGACAGAGTATTATATTTCTGTTATACTGTCAACCCCACATTCAAGTTCTCAATTCTTACATTTCATTGCCAAATACAATATTTATCAAATTGCTTTTGCATGTCGATTGATTAATGCAATGTATTCTCACCTACTCTTGCTAAAGGCAAGAGTATGTGCCTCCCACCATGCACTATAATGACTTACAGAATGAAAGCAGCTTTTCTCCTATCCAGGTTGGAATCAGATTATTTTGTATAAGTCTGAACAGTACACAAAAATAATAATAAAATGGTTTTCAAATCAGATTTGAACCACTCTTCTAGCTGGTTTGAAAAAAGGTTCTCTAGATCAAAAAGAGGATGAAATAGTTTGGAATGTCAATTTCCCAAGATTATGGTCGTCACCTGCTCAGGGGTTGAGAAGCTCCCCGGTCTCGCTGTGGTACTCTGCCACATATAGACTCTTGTCGATGATGCCGGGGATGGGTTTAATCTCTGTTCCTAGCTGCTCCTCGATGCCCTTCAGGTTGAAGCGGTCGTCATACGTGATCAGGTTGATGGCAAGACCCAAATGTCCAAAACGGCCTGGGTGGGTGGGGGGAACGAACAGCATCAAACCATGGTACTGTAAAGCCATACTTGGCGACATTCATTTTAGTAGTCCGTTTGGTGCCACCTCTGATCTGTCTATACTCTATGGTCCATTAGAACTGCAATCCCAGAATTCAGTTAAAACAAAAGCACCCAAGTACCGCTCCGAAACTAATGCTGCAGGGTTTTAGAGGATATTTTGGAACGCAATGCATGGCTGGATGCAGGCCAGGCCTGTGATCAATGTGGATATATGTCTGTTGTATTGTGTGAGCATCATAATTCCTGCCGTCCTTTGCATGCATACTGCATGTAATTATTTTTTAATCAAAAGAATAAACAGTACTCTTGTAACAGAGACTTTTGTTGCTCACCAGATCGGCCGATACGATGAAGGTACGTTTCCCCCAGCTTGGGAAAGTCAAAGTTGATGACGACGTTGACAGCTTGAATGTCAATTCCTCTTGTGAAGAGATCTGGGTGGAAGGACAGGTCAAATGAGCATTAAGAAATGGCTGATATCTTTCTTATCCAAAAGCTTTGGATCACATCTTTTGACTTATGAAGTCTGAACACATCCCCCTAGGTGGTTGTTTGGACACCGAGGCATGATTCATATACTACAGAACATAGCAGAACTTTCAGCGAGCAACACTGGCATATGACAAGAGTATAAATTAGGTATAACTCTTGCATATGTCGTTACATTGACACCACAGCAACCAACAGATAGGTCGCTGAATACACAAATCTGATTTGATCACTTACAAATGGCCAGTCCACTGTGTGGACAGTCAGTAGTAAAGATCAGATTTGAGAAACACACTGGCCTGGCCTTCAGTCTGAACATAAACCAATATACTGGTACCCGGCACTGTCACTTACCAGTGCAGACAAGATTCCGGCAGAGGCCATTTCTGAAGTCGTGGAACACACGATTGCGGTGCTCCTGTAGAGATATAATATGAAAGACTAATATGAAGGTTACAACAACAATTTAGGCATTTAGCAGGTGCTCTTAATCCAGAGCCACATACAGTAAGCAAGATAGCATTAATATTGTAACCAGAAGGTAGTGACGATTTGGTAATGAGCCGCTAACATCCTGTTTTTTATCAAACACTTTGCGTGAGAAAAGGCATTTTAAGATCGGTCATCACAGGAGTCTATGGCCGCAGCCATCTTGCTCCAGGCACTGGGCCCGTTTACCATTAGCTATAGCAACCCCAAGCTCATCGGATGATACAAATTTCTGAGACCTTTCTGAATTATTTTTATTTATTTTTTAAATCACGCCCGTGTGAAGTTGAGTGGTGCAACTCTGTGGGGGTTCCAGACCCACAGGAACGCGGCCAGGGTTCCGGCCCGGTTCTGGCGAGCCACCTCACGTCCGAAATGGTCAAGAAATGACAGAGTTTCCGTGTGGGGGTCCCCGGAACATCCAGACCCCCAGGAACGTGCCCAGGGGGGGCAGCCCGGTTTCAGCGAGCCAGAACACACACACACACACACACACACACACACACGCATGCACGCCTCCTCCCCTCCTGCCTCCTCATCCTCCGACCTCTGCATGCACACACAGACAGTGCAGAGGCCGGGAGCTTTAGCCCCGGTGCAGCCGGTGACGCCGCAAAGGCGCAAACAAATATTTTTTACCGAGTGGACAGTTTGAAAATGTGGCAGTCCTACGTTATTTACCGTTGGTACAGCTGCCGCTGGTTTAGTTTAATTTGTCCGACACGATTACGTTGAACAGTGTGGCTGCGCCTGCTGAATGCTACTAACAAAACAAACACTTTTGTGTCACACATGGAAAGCGACTGAAAAGATATTTGTTTTATAAGTGGTTGAGCTTATTTTGATGCTACATTACAATTTAGCTGGGGAACCCCTGGAATCCTTTCAAGGACCCGGCTGGGGTCGCTGGACCTCACTTTGAGGAGCACTGTGCTGGACAGCTACATTGTAAATGTGGTAACAGGTGCTGGTGAGCTGACCTGTCTCATCTTGGCATGGATGTAGAAACATGAGTAGCCCAGCTGGGAGATCTTCTTGGCCAAAAGCTCTACTCTCTGAGAGGAGTTGCAGAAGATAATCGACTGGTTGATCTGGAGCTGGAATGGAAAAACAAAAGGATAATGGATAATGACATGCATTAAAAGATATGAGCTTCTGACGCTTTGTGAGCTTGCAGATTGGCTATTTCACCAAAGATAATTGGTGTAGAGCAGGGGTCTTCAACGTTTTTTTTTCCAGTACCATCATCTGTGTTGTTAATAACACACTATGTTTTCTATTAATATATTGGATTCATGTAAGCGAATAAGCACTTACCCTGGAGAACAAGGTGTTAAGGCAATGAACCTTTTGCCTTTCAGTCACGTAGGCGTAATACTGAGTCACTCCTTTCAAGGTCAGTTCCTCCATCAGGTTAATCTCATACGGCTTCTGCAAGTAAGCATTCTGCAAAGGACAGCAAGGTGAGAATTTGCTTGTTTAGAATAAAAGCTCCTAACCTAAGTCCTAACCCGACTTTCATATCTGGTATTTGGCAAATCTTAACAGCTTGTTTAGGAAGATGCCAGATATTTTATTTTCTTCCATAAAAAAAAAACAAAGAAACGATCAATACGTTTATTCTTTCAATATATTGCGTAGTTCCTGCCCCATCTGTGTCATATACTGTACAACAAAACAAGGTATAGGCGGACAGATTCCAACATTTGTGAAACAAAGGAAACAACCTCAAAACATACCATAAACTTCTGCACGCTGAGTGGGAAAGTTGCAGAGTAAAGTAGGATCTGCCTCTGTTTAGCCATGTAGCCCAGAAGCTCCTCCATCATTGCCATAAAGTCCTGAGACAGGAGCTTGTCAGCCTGATGGCAGGGAGACAGACAGACAGACAATGTTCAATAGACTGGCCTGGCGTTGAGAACTGTAAAACACAGTGGCTCAAGTAGGGCTGCAAATAGCAAATAGCATTATATTCTTATAAGCGATTATCATTCCAGATGTCCGTCCGTCTGATCAGGTTCAAAGTTCAAGTTAGAACTGTAAAACCAGGTAGTGTATAACTGTACTTACGCTGGGCAAGACCTATGCTGTAACAAATTGATTACCTGCAGCTATCAGTTAATGATTATTACTTTTTGTAACCATTTTTTTTACTTTAGGCTTGCCCAAAACAGGTGTGACAGCAGCTGTTAAAGCGGTTAAAAAAAGACTCACCTCATCCAGCACGATCATTTGCACCTGGTTGACCTTTGCCACTCCCTTCTTGATGAGGTCCAAAATCCTCCCTGGAGTGGCGATGACCACGTGTACTAGAAAGAGACCATGCCCAAATGGTCAGTGGTGGACAGTAACAAAGTACTGTACATTTACTTGAGTTATGTAGTTGACTTTACATTTTAACCACTATAACCCTATACACTCATGTCTCCCAGGGGCCTGTAGGAGTAGGGATGGAGCCTGAAACAGTGGTGAATGGACCTGGCAATGGGCCCCAGTGCAAATATTTTGTTTAGGCTGAATTATGTTTTTTATTTACAGCTAGCTAGAGTAGTGGGGCAAGATGGAAAAGGGGCGACCGTACCTGATACCCTTCTGATAGTGCTGACTATATCTTGGTATTTGGATTGATGAGAGGCTTACTTTTAAACATGTAGAGGACCTCGCTGGTATATCTTGCGACAGAAATTTGTTTTTTTTGTATAGGAATAAAGGCAGTTTTCCTGTCATTAGCAGAAAGAAGGTAGTGGAGGCAGTGTTCCTGTCCGTTTTGGATTATGGGGACATAATCTATAGACATGCAGCAGCATCCACTCTTATAATCCCTAGACTCTGTTTATCACTCATCGATTTGATGTATTGCATTGGCACCTGTTCTTGTATAAAGCCATGCTTGGAGATACAACTCATAATTTCTGAAATGGGATTCTAAACCCTACCACACCAGATCAAGTCATTTCCCCAAATTCAAGGTACAAAAAGTTAACTCTGAACTTGGTAGATCTGCTTTTAACTTATGTGGCCCTAATACATGGAATGACCTGTAAACTACATTAAAGGTAGAGTAAGTGATTTCACTTAATTCAAATATCACTTATTTTTTTGTTTTGTTGTGATAATCCTCTCTACTATAGAGTGTGCTGACCATAAAAGGAGTTCCTCCCTGTCCCCAGTTAACCCCTGGGGGTCAAAAAACCTTAGGTTTCGTTTTTGACTCTCTATCCTGATTGGACGAAGGCTTAGGTCCCACAGCCAAAAACGAAACCTAAGGTTTTTTGAGTGAAATCACTTACTCTACCTTTAAAAAAATCGCATTGGTTGTGAGCTTGTAGATCGGCTATTTTCACAGAATCTTTGCCCCAGAATAGTGACTAGTGTTTATGTAGTCGCAGTTCAATTATCTTGTCTTTTTGATAAAGGGATTTATTTTCATGACAACCCTAACAGTTCCAAGTATGTGTGAACAGATCTATGGGGGTTAGGTAACAAACCAAATGTACAGTTAATCCTCAAGATTACATTACATACTGTAGCATCTTACCTGTTTCGTCAAGTCTCATGATGTCATCACGAAGGTTGGTTCCGCCTGTGGTTGCCATGACCTTTACCCCGCCCATATGTTTGCTGACCTGGATACAGATTTGGCTCACCTGCAGAGCCAGTTCTCTGGTAGGCACGATGCCCAGAGCTGGAGGCAGACAGAGGAAGACATTTATTTATGACAGAAAAACCACATCTTTCATCTTTCTGAGGACTACAACCCAGTGACATCTAGGTTCTTTACACTCCCGACCGGATCAGAAACCTGAAAATGGTATGCTTCCCTAGCAGAAAACCTTTCAGATGGGGGTCCGCAGCCCGATACCCCAATTTGGACGATCTTGACAATGAGAAGCACTGCCATGTAACACCGTTTGAGAAATAAATCATTCATAAATAGGATTTATCATTTACCGTCTGTCAGTGGTTGCTTGTTAAGACAGGACAGTGAAGAGACAAGAGGCTGAGGGCACAGAGCGAGCAGAAAATCAAACTGGGGACATCGCAATTATTTGGCTGACAGTCAGCTCAGCTAGACAAGAAAGAATTTAATTAAGGCTTTAACCTGGTTTAGCCACATGACCCTAGCGTCCCAATTAAATGGGCTTCTTGTTCATAACTGTAACCCCAGGTTTCTGTCGTGCAGAAACCTGGGGTTGTTTGGATTTTTTGGGGAAATTAATACAAAACTTGATCATACTAAAGTTTCACACAAACGCATCAAAAGTAGAAGCTGTACAAGTTCGAAACACGGCACGAAGAGAGACGTTTTGAGCTTGTAGATTGCTACTTTAGCTAGTTTTGAATTTGAATCCTGAAAAGTTTCCATCCGACAGATGATACGTTTCAGATTTGCTACAGAGCCAATCGACGCAGAGCTAATTGGGGCTTTGTTGCAAATTCTAAACATGATGGGTGCAGCTGCAGAATTAGTGGTGCTGAATGCAGTCAATGCACAGTTGCGCTCTCCTTTCAACTGCAGAAAAACGATCGACACGTCAGTAAATGGCGTTGACTCGCCACATAGTACAGTCGTTCAGATCCCTAGACTATACAGTCATGCACAGAAAATATTCTGCCGCAAATGTTAAGCGGAAATGGCTAATCTACATTGTAAGCTTCTCTTTCTACATTTCCTCAGATGAGCCCTTCCATTGGCGTCTCCTGTCATCCAAATTCTCCATACACCGGGATGACTGGAGCTTGTAAATCAGCCATTTTCAGCCAGGAATTTTTGTGGTGACTGAAAAAAGTAAATAGGGTTTAAACTAAGGGTTTAAGTGGTAAACAGAGTCACGTCTCACCTTGTATGCAGTCCCTCTTCAGGTCGATGCGTTCAAGTAAGGGGATGAGGTAGGCTCCACTCTTTCCTGTGCCGTTCTTGGCTCTGGCCAAGATGTCCCTTCCCGACAGTGCAATGGGAATGCTCTCCTCCTGGGGACCAAAATGACATCCAAATTATGGCTGCAAGTTAGCGTTTTAAGTTAGCGTTAACTTTTTTTTTTTTTAAATATATATATATATATCCCACGATTTTGTAGCCCATTTTTCACCCGTGTCATCCATCTAATGTGATCATGGGCTCTACACACCCTCCGCCAACCTAGTCCCCATATATGGGGGACATGGGGAGAGCAACGGACTTGAACTCATGCTTCCTTCATGCCCGAGTGTCCAAGTTGCTCCTTTACACCTGACAGGGGAGAGTTTCCCTGGTTGGACGTTAGGAACACGTTATTCCAACCAGTTCCTTTACCCTCCATCAGGTGCCCCGGCTGGCCGGGGGGAGGCATTTTAGAGACCAGGATTACTGCATGTTTTTTTGTGAGGGTATCTACCCTAGGGGACACGGGGAGAAGGGAGAACATGCAAACTCCACACAGAAGGGCCCTTTCGCCAACCCCACCTTGGGTATGGGCACTGATGACGCAGAGGAGGAAACACACAGCGTCCTGAGCGGGAATCGAACCCAGGACCTTCTAGCTGTGAGGCGACAGCACTACCAACTGTGCCACCGTGCCCCCAGCGTTTATCTTTTTAACTCACAATCACAACATGGCACGTTGAGGTTGTAGATCTGCTATTTTGCTACATTTGACAATCATTTATTGATTTCGCAATCAACTGTTTTCGCAATCAACTGTTGCATCCCTGACTTGGGTGTCAGTCCTGGTCTGACAACTGAAAATCCAAATGCGTACCTGGATCGGAGATGGTTTTTCCCAGCCCATCTCAAAGATTCCCATGAGAAGCTCCCTCTTTAAGCAATAATCTTCAAATTCGTTGCCTTTAGTCGCAGTCACATCCTGTATAGCAGTAAAAATAATGTATCAAGTTAAAGTAAATAGACAGTCAGTTTTCAACCAGAAAACAGATTATTTAATAACCTTTTGATGATCATGACAGTCACATGTTGACAAGTAAAATAACCATTGTCGTTTTATGCTGCATTTCATTCGTACAGCACTATAGTAGCCTAAACCAGCTCAGTGGCCTTGTGGTTAGAGTGTCCGCCCTGAGACTGGGAGGTCGGGGTTCGATCCTAGGCTAGTTTTATAATGGAAAGTGAGAAATTGAGCCATTTATGTGTTGAATGAGGCAAATATATCTTACAACCGGGAACTGCATATGAGCATAAAGGTATCAAATATGTTATGGCCCTACCGAAGTTTTCATCCTGCAGTCTTTCGGGGGGAGTGTCAAATTTTTCTTCCAGTCATCTCCAGGCCTGTTGAACGGAGTGGAAATAAGCATACAAGTCAAAATGTAAGATGGGTATACAGTACACTGTAGATCATGTACACACACACACAAATGTGTAGAAGATCTATAAGCTCAACACACATAGCTCCCCACCACGTTTCAAGGTTTGGAAGATGATCAAGTAGGGCATTAATTTACTACACAAAGTTTAAATATGGATATAGGATGTTTCTGACCGACAGCAACAATATAAAAACAAACACGCTTCAATACTATTCCAATACATTGAAAAAGTAATTTGATAAAATAATCGGATAATAATAATGCATAGTCATAGACTTATTTAACTTGAACTCACTTGATGACAGTGTTGGCTGTGGGGGCTGGCTGGGAGCTACCATTGTTGATTGTGCTGGAGCCTTTTATCTGGCTTAGTTGCTGTTGTGGCGGGCCTCCTCCTCCTCCTCCGCCTGGTCCTCCAACAGGCTTAACGGAACCTCGGAGCTGTCCATTCTGGTTGGACAGGCCCAAAATCACTGGGGTCTCTGTTCTGACGGTGCTCATATTTACTCAATTTGTCTGCTTCAAAAAGCAGAGAAATGTCTACAAGTGTCCGAGTAAAAGAGTCTATTCCTCCTCAGGGGGATCTTATACAAGGTTTGAGGATTGTCCTTCCCTCTGATAACAATTGTCCAAAAAGGCAATGTATTCAAATCATTGAAACCGAGGAGTCTTCAATAAACTGTTTTTGCTGTAGTCTCAAAAGACTACCGTAAATAGATTTTGCAGGCTAAAGAAATGGGACTATAAGCACATATCCCTTTAGCAAATGTGGGCTTAGACTTGCAGGTCTCACGGGCAAAGTTGGCCAGATGGCATCCAAGTACTGGCCAACCATTAGCTAGCCATCTTGTTTAGCCTAGAGCCGTCCTTTTTCTCTCAGGTTGTCGTCGTTTTCTTACCCTGAAAATACACAGCAGTGTTAGAAACGCTCATTACAAATTGATCTTAGTCTGAGTCAACATGGATGATAACAATGGTAGAAGACAGAAAACAAGAATGACTCCGTCATAACTGCCAGGTGCAGCAAGCTCTCATTTATGAACATTTTAAATCAGTTTGTGTCACAGCCCCTGACTCAGCTCACAGCTTCACGTTGCTGTGTTCAGACTAGAGTATGGGTTTTATGCCATTCAGATTATGGGTTTTTGGGTAAGTGTAAGGGCCGATTCATACTCCTGTTTCGGCGCTGTAGTGCCGAAATGATTTTGGCTCGTCAGAAAATGTCAGTAGCACCGAAGAGCCGACTTTAGGACGGTACCCGCCCCCCCGAACCTCAAATGACGTCAAATTGTAGGCTCTACAGCGCCGAACCGACTTTTATTCGGCTCTAAAATAGGAGTATGAATCGACCCTAAGTCTCCCATTGGCTTAGAGACAGCCAATCAAAAGTGTCCACTAAAGGTTGGCTGGGTTTCCCAAAGGAAATACACATACTAGTCAGTATGTGTGTGGTTCTTCTCAACAACACGCCCTTTCACTGTGAAGATAGATATTCCGTGCATAGATGTGCCACGCAATGAGGCTGGTATGGTAGGCCTGGCTGAGGCCTATGGTAGACCCGAGGCCTATATTGGTAGGCCTGCGAATGGTTTTACTACTGCCACATGTCGACAGGTGTGTGTGTAGGCTAAAGAGGCTTTAGGGAAAGGGTTTGCTTCTAAATGTATTCATGCAGGAGGCCTTACGTGCGCAATGAGGACGTATGGCTGTGCTCTAATCTAGGTAATCTATGTTGTTGTGTTTGACGGGTGCAGTACTTAGTTTAGACAGTATTTGGTTTAGACTAGTCATTGGTTAGACCAGTCATTAGTCCTACAACTACAACCTATCTCAAACCCTCACCCTAAACCTAACCTCCCACGGGGCAGCACACCTAAACATAACCTTAACCCATGTCTAACCAATGACTACTAGTCTAAACTAAGTATGCACCCTGTGTTTGACAGTGTTTCCCAAAAAAGGACATGCAGCCAATTACAAAGCAAATACAACCAAGTACAAATTGAATTGATCCTAGTCGATCAAAATCCTGAGATCATTTGTACAAATTTGGTGAATTAATGTTTCTGTAGTTTCAGTTGCATCCCACAATTCTTAAATGCTTTCCGTCATATGGTCTGGAGCACGGAAGCGCTGAAAATGAGCAAGCAAAAAAGTGGATGAGACGCCTCCTTGCCACTTCGGTTTCATCTTTACAGTAGTGCAAATGTGTCCCAATATTATAAATATAAATCATCCAAGCTTTTATAGAGCGCTGCTTGGCAGAAATTCAAAATCTGTGAGTGGTGCAACTCTGTGTGGGGGTCCGCAGAACTTCCAGATGCACAGGAACTAGACCAGGATGCCAGCCCAGTTCCGGCGAGCTGCCCCACGTCCAAAACGGTCGAGAAATGACCGTTACCGTGTGGGGGTCCCGAGGGTGTCCCTCTACTGTATGTAGTGTGACTGTACTGTCACACCCAAAATCATCATCATGTGTGTGTATTAGGCTGCACAACAGTGACACTTGGTGATGAAAACAAACCAAACCTCTCAAAAATCAGACCCGTCTGAAGTGAGTGGTAACTGTACTGTACTGTAATGTACTGTACTGTACTGTACAAGCCCTCCTCCCTGGCCTGTGTGTCTGTGTGTTAGGCTGTGCAACAGTGACACTTGGTGGTGAAAAAACGCTATAACACTATTTTCATGCTCGGACACAGGGACGGACACAGCCACACACATAGCCGTCTATCACTCAAAAATAAAAAGTTATAATATTGTATTTTTCTGCAACAGTGACATATATTAGCATTTGTGGAGCCCCCTGTGGGTCTGAAACGACATCTCTACACAAGGTCATGCATTGTGTGTAGATGCCTCTCAATAAGTGATTCAAATTCAGGGTAGATTGGTTGATGCGTCTATGATTTTTGGCAGGGTACAGTGGGCACCTGAGGACTCTGGGGCTGGGCACCATTTTTTCTTACATTTGTTTTATACTTGGGGGCAAAATACAAATAATCTTCAATCTTGTATACTTCAATAATTGGCACGACATATGTTATTTAGCATGATACACAAGAAGTTGAAGGCTACATTCTGAAAATGATGGTCCGATACATTTATGATGCAGACTACTTACTGTGCAATTGTGCATGCAGTTCAAATCATGTATACTTTAACGAATACAGGATAGGACGGTGGTACTAGTGGGGCACTAGGGACATATGTGTAGCCCATATTTTGTCATGTAAAGTATACATGGTGTGAACATTACATCTTTATCAGGTCTATTTATCCTTCACCTTCTTGTTTATGTCATGTATACTTAATATATTTTGTATTTATTTTTTTACATTTTGAGAAGAGAAAAATGGACATTTTACACCGAGGTGCTCACTCTTCCATGGTACTACACCGTTACCCATACTTGCACCGAGCTCTGTTCCATAGCTCTAATGCGTTAAGAGCTAACTTGCACCAATTTAAGTACCGTGCCCACTCAACCTGTACATGCTCTCAGGGCTTCGGTTAGTGATATTGTGTCAAGTGACCGCAGACCAGCAGCCAGTTCATTTAATGTCAACCTTTTAAGCCCGGTTTATACTTTATCATACGACGTTGTCGCACGCCGAACATAACCGATAAAGACCTGACCTTTTGTGTACTAGTAGATCGACTATGTTCAAACACCATCGTAGGACGGAGCATCAATTAAATTAAATGCCTAAAGTGTATAGTTAGCAACAATTAAGCTACGAGAAAGCAGCCTTTCGGCACGACGTTGAACTTGACACGTAAAATATTGTATGTAGCGTCAGCGTGTCGCGTGACTAAAATACGTGATGTGATGGGGGGGTTCAACTATACTGAAAACAAATGTGTTGACAATAATCGTGTACCAAACGCGATGGAATACAGTACACGTTATCCCTTTTGGGTTTTTTATGCCTGCGCGTTAGCATTACATGCCAACACCGCGTCAGTATCCATGATACGTCGCTGACGTTAACGACACACACAAACGCGACACTTTTAATGTCAACATCCAGTCTGTCACTTCACTGGTCAACCTAGGACTGGTCCATAGCGTTAGAAGGCCGTTCTCCTAACACTAGAATACCCACTGGTTATATGTATTTCAAACTGCAGCTTACCATAGAAGTGTCTTAATCTATGGTTCTGGTTAGCATTAGCCAAGTTAGCAGCTAACGCTAGCTCCGCTGTAGCATTATTAACCAAGCTAGCTAAACAACAACATTCCAGTATTCCAATGCTGGGTTCCAGTTGTTTGACCAGCTCACTGGTCAACGAATTGGAAACCATTATGGCATGTTGTTGTTATTATTATTACAAGCAGCAGCTGCTAAGATAACGTTAACCTAGGCTTGAGCATCAGCCAAGTTAGCTAGCTAGCTGGAAAACAGAGCCCAGATACTCGGGAGCTAAAAGGTTAATTCACATAACGAGTGTCTTTTCTATTAATTTCTGTTGTTGAAGATGGCGGAGAAAGAAATTGTTATTTACCTTAGAATGCTGGAATATTTAACTTCGCTTAGTGATGTTTTGTTTGTATGAGCAGTTGTTTTAGCTGACCATGAATTCTGTAATTTCTGTGTCGAACTAAAAGCAACGTTCAAGATGGCTTCCACTCTGATTTGAGCCCTCCCACAATCATCATCACACTGGTCAGCTGGTTTCACATCTTAAATCAGTAATCATCTTGAAAAAACAAATGCATGTCAAGGACCCCCACTCAAATTGATATGTAGGCCTATTTTGGCCACAGACAGACCCTCATCTGAAAATATTGTGTGCCCCATAAGATATTTGTTGAACTGTATCTGCTATATTACAAGGTCATCACCGGTTCACCTCCCGGTGAAGTGTAAATGAGCAAGAACTAAATCCCTGAGTGCTCACTGCTCATCATAAGCAAATGAACACAGCCATCAGTTGGTCTAGCTGAAAACGGAATTCCCCCTTGATAGTAGGCTATACTACTGTATAAATAAATAAAAGTGTTTACGTTGTTCCTCATTTTGCTGGGGATTTTCCCTAGAGGCCCCTCCTCATAGCCTACCCCTGGGAGTCCCGCAGACCTCACTTTGAGGACCACTGCAGAGTGTCTGCCTTTTGTGTTTGTACTCAGAAATCACAGAATTCTTAATTCAATACCCGACAATTTGCGACAATTGACAAATATGTTATACAGTGGAGTAGTGGTGAGCTTCTCTTTTACTTAACACTTAAACCCTGGCCGATATGGTTGACTATGCTATAGTAGGCTATAGTGTATTTTCAGTTTTCTGTTGTTGTGGGGAAAGCTATCACTGAAAATAGCTGATCGACAATGCTGGTACAAAGTGGTTACGTTTGTAAACAAACAGTGTTTGTACTGTAGCCACTCCTATCAAACTCCAGCAAGAACAAAAGCAGACAGACACAACCTTTATAGGAAGACGACAAGTTTCACTGCCCCTCAACAAATCAAATGTTTTGTTCACCAATTTAATTTGAGAAAATATACAGGTGACAGTACTTAAACTGCGACCTTCTTTCACAATTATATCCATATCATGATATTAGTCTGTGATTTGGGATATTGTAGCCTACTATTGTGATATGGCATAAATCTGTTCTATCGAATTTTAATATTGGATCAGAAAAAATCGGTATCTGCAGATCAAATGATCGGAATCGGATCGGGAGCAAAAAAACTTGATCGGGACATCCCTAGCTTTCTACCGTTCTAGCTGCATTTTACTGTGGGAGGGGAAGGGGAAATGGAGAACAGGGGGCATCTATGAAACAATTCAAGGTCAACATGTATGTTGGGACAGGATTATAGGCTGATGGGTGTGGGTTACTTTTTTCTACTCCACTGAATGCATCTCCAACCCAGTTGCCACTAGGATACAATGTTGCCACTGTACGTTTATACAAATAAGTATTAGTTTAGTTTAGAACATTTCACGACCACAGAGAGAGGCTAACTGTATCTTTCAACTTTCTTGTAATGCCACATTGTCAATTAATTCCACCCACTGCTCACGTAATAGTGAGGAGCCCCCACCGGGAGGACATATTGCCTCCATGACATCTACTTCTCCTGTTCAACATCCCGCGCTGACAGGTGCTGACCCAGCCTTAAGAGTAGGCCTATGTGTAGTGAAAAATATCACCCTGCCAGTCCACGCGCAGCTTCCTGAAACATGGCCAAACGCCACATTATACGTTTAGTTAGACCAGGTGTAGGCAACCTTTATTGTCAAAAGAGCCATTTTGGCCCAAAAATGTATTGAGAATCTGTATGTAATGTATGCTTTTTCTGGTCTTTCAATAAATATTACTGTATGTTTTTTGTATTGTTTGCTAATTTAAAAAGCAGATCAAGTAAGCCTATACCAGTAAGCCAGCAGCATTGGTGGTAGAAGCAAACAAATATGTCCTAGCATTAATACATTATTTATTTTCCTTCAATAATGTGTTTTTGTGTCACAATAGGAAAATGTAAGATTAAGAATAACACTCTGCCTACTGCAATAATAAATTATGATTACATTGTAAAAATCACACCCGTGTGAAGTGAGGGACGCTCTTATCATGCTATGATTAGGTGATGTAATGATGATGTAAAACAAATGGTGTCAAAACAAACATTACATTCTCTTTATTGTTAATGGGATTTAATGTTTGTGTTAGGGACAAGATGACGCAAACTTTCCCTTCGTTGTCAATGGCGTTTTTAAAACAAACATTGAACTAAAAACAAACATTAAACCTGATAGGAGGGGCTAGCGCCCCTCAAAAATAAGAAAGAAAGAATAAAGAAAACCTCTTATTCCTTCATACATCTTTGCCCTAGCAACAGGAGCTCTAGGGCCTATTAAGAGCCACATGCGGCTCTTTCTAGCTCTAGAGCACAGGATTAGACACTCGGAAAGCTGGGTGGACAGGCACTTTTGGCCCTGCACCACCTGAACGCTTTGGATCAATGCCTTACAGTTTAACTACTTGTGGCGCTGTTGGTGTTTTGAGCAACCAACCCAGCAACAGAATCTCAGAAACAAATATTGTACTTTTTACTCGACTACAATTATTTCACATCTTTTCTTACCAATTACTTTGCAGATTTAGATTAACAGAAGACTTGTGCATTAACTGATCAATTATGTTTACCCTATGTAAGCGACAGTATTTAAAATCAGCCCCACCTTTACCAGCTGCACTATTAACCATGCACTTAAACCTTTTTTCTATAGAATCTACAAGCTCACAATATACCATGTTGTGATGCATTGTGAGCTTGTAGAACTGCTATTTTCACCCCAGAACAGGGATGTGGTTAAATGATTAACCGATTAATACATACAGTACCTACTAATTCAATATTACCAATGATTGTGAAAGGTGCCATTCTGCATAATGAGTACTTTTTATATACTGTAAGTATAGTTTGTACTTTTACTCAAGTAACTATTTTTATACAATACAACCTTGTACTTCTATGTGATAGAAGTATAAACAGATTAAGACAGCACAGTGTTAAGGGTGAGTGCAGCACAGTGTGTGAGTGCAGGGCACATAAGCCTTAAATTGAGTCGACTGCAGTCTGAGTGATGAATTTGCATCGCACGCCAAGTCGTTCGAGTTTCATTACTCTATCTAAAAATAGCAATATGTTGCTCTAAAAATCCCATGTGGAGACCCTACACAGGGGATTGCAGCATTGTGAAGGGTGCCAATAATGCTGACAGAACACCCATGTTTATTTTCTTTTTTTGTGGTAAAATCGAAATGGTTATCCATCCATCTTTAAAGCTTCAAACCAGAACTTATTTTAACCAATCATAGTGAGCATGTTATTGTTATACAATGTAAGTAGTAAGTGTACAGTAAATGTGCAGTGGTTGGAGGGGATCTCCCTACTCTAACATTGAGACATTTATACCATACTGTCAGGTTGGACACCTTCTGGTTGACAATGTCAGATTGTCAGTATAGTTATTTGAAACAGATGGGACACTGGATTGGACAGTAAATATGCCACTCTTTGTATTGTAGTTCTGACATCGTTACAATTGCCTTTCTCCGGCATAACAGACATAAAATGTATGGCTATAGAAATAAGCCAACATTATGTCACTATACAAATTATATCAATCTACTTATCAATAATGTAATTATGTGCTTTGTTTTAGATTTGCAATAGTGCAATGTGACGAGTTTGAAAATAACAATATTAACCTCTTTCAAGGATGCTCTGCAAGGTTTATTCAGTGGAGACAATTCATCCGATGATGGCTCGTCAGAGACTGGAAGAGAATTCGTCTGTGATGACGTGAAGACAGGCCTGCAGCTGTTCCATGCCGTGTTCCAGCCACTGGCGTACAGTCTGGTTTTCCTGCTGGGTGTAGCGGGGAACGGCCTCATGATGACTGTGCTGCTGAAGCACAAGAGACTCCTACGGATCACAGAGATCTACCTGCTCCATCTAGCCGTGGCTGACCTCCTGCTCCTCTCCACCCTTCCCTTCATCGTGGCCGAGAGTGTCGTGGGATGGCAGTTTGGGGACTTCCTCTGCAAGTTGGTCGGCCTGCTGGAGCGCCTCAACCTCCTTTGTGGAAGTCTCCTGCTGGCTTGCATCGGCTTTGACCGATACTTGGCTATCGTTCATGCTATTCCTAGCTTGCAAAGTCGCAGGCCCAGAACAGTGCACCTGACCTGCGTGTTGCTGTGGCTGGTCTGCTTGGCCTTGTCGGCTCCCAGTGCTATCTTTTACTCTGTGGCTGTGGTTCCTACAAACCCACTCGTGCTCTCCTGCGCCTTTAACCAACACGGCACACATGCAAACAACTGGATGCTGGCCAATCTCTTCTTGACACACGTCTTTTGCGTCCTCGTACCCCTGGCTGTCATGGGGTACTGCTACACGGCGGTTGTGTTGACACTGTGCCACAGTCAGCGGAGCTTAGAGAAGCAGGGTGCCCTTCGACTGGCTTTCATTGTCACAGCTGTGTTCTATATCTGCTGGCTGCCTTATAATGTCACCATGCTGATGGACACCATGGTAGTCTTGGGAGTTACCTCTATCTCAAGCTGTGAGACCTACACACAACTGGAACAAGCCTTAGTGGTGACAGAGAGCCTGGGCCTTTCACATTGCTGCCTCAACCCTTTCCTGTATGCCTTTGTTGGGGTGAGGTTCCGCAATGACCTGCTACAGCTGTGCTCTAGCTGTGGCTGCAAGCCTGCTTGTCTGACACGCCTCATGGTTCAGGGACAATCATCATCCACCTCCAGTGGCCAACTACAAAACTGGTCAAACTGTTAAATGTAAAATAAAGAGGCAAAAAGTTAGAACATTGCTCATCTACAACAATCGCAACACAATATTAATCTGAGTCAGTAAATGTAATGCCTCAACTCCTACAATGGGGGTCCCAAGTTCACACATGATTTTTTGTAGTGGGGAGGGGGACACGGCCTGAAAAGGGTGAGAAGCACTGACCTAGAGGTCTGCATATTTTAGCCACGCTTTGGTTTGGGGTGTTTGGTGGTAGGGCTTCTTCTCGAGCGACTTGTTCATTCTCTGGTGGATAAATATGCTGTCCCAACTACACATGTATTGTGTACACATGTAACGATTTCAGCGTTTTCTTTTTTGTAATTACGCAGTGTTTTTACCATGCCATGAAGGATATTTCTGTAATAGTGTAACATCCAGCAAACTTGTTACAATTGACAATATGACGTTCGTTTTTACTTGCATTCCTCTTATTTCTATCCTGCAAAGTAAAAAAATAAAGTTTTTCCATTATACTGCAACTGTATCCTTCACATTCGTTATTAAACATTACAGCCAACAGCTGAGCAGTCAAATAATAACTGAGACTGAAACACCATGTTATAGATAGACCAATATTATTCTTTTTTTTTCTTTTCTTTTTTTACTTCTATTAAAACACAGTTAAACAGTACCATTGCAAACAATCACAAATTGCATCTTATTTACAGCAACTATATATTATATATTTTCCTTTGCACAACAGTTTGGTAGTTGGTGAAAATAATCAATGATATTAAAACAAATAGAAATTTGAGGCACTCCTCTCCCATCCCCCAATATTGTTCTCCACAACAAATACACACTTCTGCGAAATATACAATTTTTACAGTATTTTAGAAAATGGCTTGAGATTTGTCATTAACCGTGTTTCAGTACAATTTCTTAAATTCGTTATTGTACTAGAAATTCAAGATTCTCCTTTTTTTCTCTCCTTTCTTTCCTTCCTTCTTTTTTTTTTTTTTTTAAAGTTTTACAATGCATCTCTTTTGAACAACTGCGGGAACAACAACATAACCTCTGCCTATCGACCTATCGACCTGGCAGAGATAAGTAATAAAAACATTTGGACATGATGGGGGGAGAAAGCTAAATTGTGTAAATAAAGTTTTTACAGTTGTGTGTGAAATGGATCAGAAAGGCATGTTGGTCATACTGCCGGGGCCATAGCCCATGGGACCGTCCAATGACATACCCCGCTGACGCAGAGCCTGGGGTCCCATCATACCGGACTGCGGATGGGGAGGGCCCATCATAGGACCCTGAGGGGACATGAGAGGCCCCTGGGGGCCAAAAGGATCCCCCGCGCCCACAGACATGGCGCGCTGCTTGGCCTGCATCATCATAAGGTTCTGCTGTGCCATCAGATTGTGCGGGTGCTGTTGGGGGGACATCATGCCGGCCTGCGGGTGTGACGGATGGTGCAGCAGGCTGTTTGCCATCATGGCTTGTTGCTGCTGCTGCTGTTGCTGCTGCTGTTGGAGTTGCTGCTGAGACATCATGCCTGTCCTTCCCATCATGTGTCCCGGGGGACACATGGGACCCATGCCTCCCATGCCTCCTCCCATTCCCCTAGAGCCCCCCGGGTGCATGGCCATGCCCTGGCGTATGATCCCGCCGTGTGTGGGGTGAGGCGGGAGCTGCTGCTCGGCCATCATGTTCTGCAGGTTGGCAATGTGGGGGTTGGAGGAGGGCGCATTGCTGTGCGGCGGGCCAGAGGCCGAGAGCTGCTTGAGGAGCTGCTGTGTGGTGGGCTGCTGCTGGGGGCCCTGCCCGCCATGGTGGGGGTTCCCCTGGGGCTCACTCTTGGGGAAATACGAGAGGGTGCTACTGGGCTTGTCAGAAGGAATGATTCGGGAGAGGTCGAACTCGGGGATACCCGTGTGCGAGGTCCGCATGACATCGCTCAGATCAGCTCCGTGTGTCATCGAGGCGAAGGGATTGGATGAGTGGGATGATTCCGAGGGATGGTGAGAGCCTCGCTGGTGAGAGAGACCCTTGGCCAGCAAGTGCAACTGCTGCGGCGGCATGACCACATCGTCAGCGGACTGCGAGAACTGCTGCGCCATCCCTCCCATCGGGGAATGCATGGGTCCGTGGGGCTGAGGCTGCATGCGGCCAAAACCAACCATCTGGTTCTGGGACATGGGGGAGACGTTGCAGGGCCCCATGCCATCCGACGGGCCCCCAACCATCATGCCAGGTAGGCCCATAGGGTGGTTGGGTGAAGACAGCATGGGTCCAGAGGTGTCGTGGGACAGCGGCTGCTGCCCCTGGAGGACCATCCCCATGGGGCTCTGTGGGTCGCTGTGGGGGCCCATCTGGGGGTTCCCCATGTTCCCTGATCAGCATGGGAAAGAGCATGTTAAAAGGTAGGGTAAGTGATATGTTGTTGGTTAAAACAAAACAGTGTTTGTTAAAAAGGTTAAAGCTCTATTATTGTCATAGTAAACATTGTTAAGAGTGTTTGTTCAGTAACAGAGGACAGGACACCCAATCCCTCCAGCTCTTTAGTCAACAGAAATTACATGTTCAGGTGGGTTGCCAATTTCATCCAATCAGGAGAAAGTTCCCATTTATCAGCTTACAATATGGTCATCCAGCTGTATGTTCATACATCTTTTATACAGCAATATTTGCAAAGCACTTCTGAGCGGTGCTGATAGTAATGCGTTACTGTAACTTCACTACCATAATTTATTACTTTTCCAATTCAATAGCAGAGTTACAATTACTAATTATTTTACAACCTGGGTCCTTGGATGATGATGGATGGGGACAGGGGTATGAGAGCTAGTTATACCAGTTACCCTGACGTCATATGCTGGGACGGTGCATACGCATCAAAAGTGCTGGGACGGTGCATACGCATCAAAAGTGGCGCAAAGTAACCACAGTATACCGCTAATCAACTTACAAATTACATATACACACAGAGGCATTTAGTATTAATATCACTATAGTCTAAGATTAAGTAAATGTAAAGCAATTGACAATTTAAAATAAATAATTTAATTATACTGTATACGTGATAATATATTTTATTTCAGTTTATATACCTTTTTTTCATCGGATATCGATGATTTATTTTTCTTTGAGAAACTAAAAAGGGATCCAGAATAATTCTAAATCAATAAAACTCTATTTCTTTTATAGATAGAAACTTGTACCACTTCATAATACTACTTCTTTACATACATAAAGTAGGTAGGTAGCAAATAGCTAAACCTAATAATTCAACATTTCAAACGTTCCTTCACAGAGAAGCTGAGATTTGACAGTTTGTAGCGGTCGACAGTACTTGCACGCTCTGCGCACTAAGCAAGTATATGCACTCGACAGTGCAGTTCTAGTTGTATTATGTTATTCACCTTGGCCCATATGCACTTCCCATCTGAATAGAGTCAAGATGACATGGCACAGGCCTGGTATCTATTGTTTTGTGTACAGCTTGGTCCCATGACACAACGAAGTTCCTCTCTTATCGTTGTATACAACTAGGCTCTTTCTCTGCTTTCCTCAGAGCACTACTGTACCACCCTGAATGTTTCTCTGCTTTCCTCAGAGCACTACTGTACCACCCTGAATGTTTCTCTGCTTTCCTCAGAGCACTACTGTACCACCCTGAATGTTTCTCTGCTTTCCTCAGAGCACTACTGTACCACCCTGAATGTTTCTCTGCTTTCCTCAGAGCACTACTGTACCACCCTCAATGTTTCTCTGCTTTCCTCAGAGCACTACTGTACCACCCTGAATGTTTCTCTGCTTTCCTCAGGGCACTACTGTACCACCCTGAATGTTTCTCTGCTTTCCTCAGAGCACTACTGTACCACCCTGAATGTTTCATGCAATTCTCCCATGAGATCATGTATTATTAAACTTCTATCTCATAGTCATAGTGCCAAATGTCTCCAACTTCATTAATTTATGCAAATCAAACTAACCTATACAGAATTCATTGACAATAATGACTCATTTTAAGTAACCTTTCCCAACACTGCTTCTGAGCAACATTTCAAACTATGAACTTTCAATCATTTACTATAAGCCCCCTGTAACCCCCTAAAGGACCCCTGGGGTTCCCAAAGGAAGCTTTGAGAAGGAAAGGACATGGTCACGTGACTGGGCCATGACACTTTCATGGATGCTTTCATGGGAGCCAAACGAAGCCAGAAGTTCGGCAGAATGCACTGGAGTCATGAGAGCTCAGTGACCAGCTCATGAACAAACACTATTTCTGAATGACTGAGACCTTTTGTAAAGTAATTGCTTCTGGAAAACAACAGAAGACATATATATGTCTGCTGTGTAGCTTTTTGATGTGTACACTGTGTAATTTTGATAGAGATATGGTATTTAAAGAGCACAAAGTACCTTTCTGAACGTACCAAGTATCGCGAGACTTCCCACCGTTTCCTGTCTGGCAGCCAAATCTCACGATACCTCCGAGTCAGAAACGATACCTACTGCTGTGATTAGAAAACAATCTGTGCTATGTCTTCGTTTATATTCCTGAACCGATTATATGACATAAGTTCTCAATTGTTCAGAAATAATGTTTGTTATGAGCTGGTCCAGCCGGCTCCATTCACTGCCATGTATTCATTGAACCTCCGGTGTGAGTTTTGCTCCCATGAAAGTGTCATGGTGCGTGACCATTTCGTTTCCTTCTCAAAGCTTCCCAGAAGATCCACTGTTTTACGGTACCTGCGACGCTGACACCAGACAGGAGAGGGCGCTCCGGAAGCATCTCGTCATCGGAAGTGGCGATGGTTTTGATGGCGTCGTGGTAGAGCGGAGTGGAGCTGGGCATGGCGTACTTGGACATCTGGGACATGATGAGGGACAGAGGGTTCTGGGTGTGAGGGGCGCCGTGAGGGGCTCCGTGAGGGGCGCCGTGAGGGGCTCCGTGAGGGGCTCCGTGAGGGGCGCCGTGAGGGGCGCCGTGAGGGGCGCCATGAGGCGCGCCGTCCGGAGAAGAGTTGAACGGCATGCTGGGATTCATGGAGCCCGGCTGGCTTATTGGAGTGGAGTTGGAGCTCCTGGGGGGCAATGACGGGTCACCTGCAAAAATACATCATACATTTAAGGCAATCGCATGGTGATCACAATGCATTACATCACAAGGCCAGGCCTAGCTTCAAGAGTTGCTATGTTTTGACAATTGTTGATTGTTGTTTTAAGTATATAATGAGGCTTAAGTGATTAAACCTAGAAAATACAACACATATCACCGTATTATGATTCTTCTCATATCACGATATTATGGATAATATTGATATACCAGCCCTAGCTAGTACCAACTGATAATTACTACAAGGTCAACACCACAAATGTGAAAAGATGTAGTGAGTAGAACATAAACAACTGTATGGTTTTTTTTATAAATCTCTGCTGTACAGAATAGCTTATTTCATTGTATTCTTTGGTATGTTTTGTTTGTTTGTTTTCCAAAGAAATGTAATGACTGAAATTGCAGATTAATCTAAATGTAACAAATTATAAAACATATTGTGTGAACAAACACAAAACAGTTCATTTAATTACACCTCACTGATGATAGTCAAATTAATTTATGAAGCCATCAAAGTTGGAGCATTACTTGAAGTAATAACAGTAAAACAGTTTAATAACACAATGCTATCCAATATGTAGTGGGGGTCCCTGCTTCATCTCTCTATTAGCTAATCTGTCCTTGGCCTGGAAAATGTTGAAGACCGCTGGCATAAAGCATAAAGCGTTGCAATGAAAGTGAACAAAAAACTAGACGAACTATGATATAGAGCGTTGCAGTCCTGCCCCCTTTCATGACGACATGAGACCCAGAAGTTAATTTCCCGTTCATTTTCTCCATACGCTTTTCAAAAAAATGATTTAAAGACGTTTACGCCACGGACAAAGCCAACTCGAGTTGTGACAAATCATGACAACAAATAATTACAAAGAAGAAAAACAACAAAAAAAGTGTAACCTGCCGTTTTCTTCTTCTTTCTAATTATTTGTTCGTCCCGAAATTTTTTGTTTGTTGTCATGATTTCTCAACTCGAGTTGGCTTTGTACGAGGCTCAAAAGGTCTTTAAATAAATACTTTTTTAAATGTCTATGAGGAAAATTAACGGAGAATCATTTCCTGGGCCCTGGTAGGGGGTGGGACTGCGACGCTCTATATTTAGTGTGTGAATATGTCTTTTGGGGTTCTGTCCATACCGGTCTCCGTAGAGCTGCTTCCTCCGTTGCCCACTCCCTTCCCGCCGTTGGGTCCGCCCGGACTGGGAAGAGCCGTTTTCGGGGACGCCCAGCCCGGAGGAGAGCCCCCGGGCATGGCCGGTGATTTGAGCTGTCCGGGTGAGCCAGAGGGAGAGCGCAGGCCGAGGGCGGAAGACCCCATGACCTGAGGGGACTTCATGGAAGAGGACGAGGGAGTCCCAGCGCCAGAGGCCGGAGGGTGAGGCCCCGTGGAGGACATCTGAGTGGGTGACTTCAGTCCTGGAGCTGGGCCAGTCACCGAATAGGATCGTCACACAAATAATTGCAGTTAACAATTTAATTGTGTGTTCTTTTGCATTGAACACTGGAATATATAAATGCAACAGTTCTGTTTTTCTTTTAGGCACAGGGCAGTTATGACAAATAACTTAAATGTACAAATAGATTGTCTCTGGCAGTTGGAAACCTCTTACTTACTTTTCAGGATTCAAATTCAAAAATAGCAGATCTACTAATCTCTCAAGACACATTCAGAGTGGGAAAAAACAGCAGGGGGCTCTATTTTTCCTCTTTTTTTCCCAATGGGTTCCCAGATTGCAGATCTACAAGCTCAAAACCGAGCTTGCACATCTGCTACTTTTGTGTGACTCTGTAGTGTGATCAAGTGGGGCGTTAATTTACGAGAAAAACACATTTTCCAAGTCAATATGGAAAATGAATTCACTACTAAATGTACTGTATAATATAATTTAAACTATACACAACATATCTCTTGGCAATATACGAGCCCACGTCCACGATTCCCGATGTAGCCGGTCGATTTGACATAATGTGCTGCCAAAAGGAGGAGTAGCGCGCCTGCTGTCTATCATACAGAATAAAGTACACTGGTAGGGACTCCTTGGGACAAAACCGTTTTAAGGTCTGTCTATCATACAGAATAAAGTACACTGGTCGGGACTCCTTGGGACAAAACCGTTTTAAGGTCAACCACAACAAAGCAACTCATTGAGTTGCATTTGTGTGGTTGACCTTATAAACCGTCTCGTCCCGTCTCAACCCTTTGGTGTGGTTTGGGCTTTAGGGTTAGCCACACTAATAATTGTGAGCAGGCCTACCTGGAGCAGAGGGGGAAGGCAGCAGAGGAGACGGCTGCTGGCTGAGGGATGGAGACTTGAGCTGGTGTGGTGGTGGCATGGCAGGCGAGGTCATGGCATTGATGTTGAGGGCCAGGTCGGAAGGGTGGCGAGTGCCAAGGCCTCCTCCCGCCATGGGCATGTGACTGAGCCGCGATGTGGCCCCCCCCATCTGAGCGGGACCACCCTGGTGGTGGTCGCCGGGCCCGAACATCTCGGGGCCGGGGGGATGCTGCTGGAGGTACGCCCCCTCAGCCTGTCCACCCCCTCCGAAGGGGCTCTGATTGGGAAACTGGAGTGGACCGTCGGGACCTCCCGGGATCATCCCCTTGTTTCCGCCCCTTCCGTTCTGGATCGCCCTGATTCGTGCGATCTCCTCCGGGCTTAACATCTCGCCCAAATCTCCGCCTCCTCGCAGCTTCTGCACCAGCATCATCTGCTGCTGCTGCTCAGCGCTCATCATGTTCATACCCAGGCCCCCCAGCGGAGAATCCACCAAGTCTCTCATCTGGGGAGGGGGGCCTCCTCCCCCAGCACCAGGAGAGCCCATCATCACGTCACGGGAACCGGGGAAGTCCATCGGCTCGCCCCGGGACGACAGACCGCCCCGGGGACCCATTCCCATGTTAGGAAACCCCCCGGGGTTGTCCAGGAGTCTCTGGCCCATGCCGGCCTGGTGCTGCTGCTTGGCCAGGCGGTCCAGCTCCAGCCTGTGGAGCCCCTGCAGCTGGCGCTTCTCCATGATGCGGAACATCTCCTCTCGGGTCAGGAGGCGATCCGGGTCGCCCTGCAGGTCAGGGTACCAAGTCACCATCATGACATTAATGTTGACTGTTCATTATTCTAGAGGCCATATTTACATTCACTGCAGCTGCTTTTTGTCCAAACTAAATAACAAAATGGTATTTATGAAGGACAGGCAGTTATACGCCGTTAGCTTCAGCCTATTCCTCTGTGTAACAATTTAAAGTATGTTACAGTATTTAATGCTACGGATACGGATGAAAAAAACACTACAGAAAACTAACTGTGATTAAAGATTGAATTGTGTTTTTGGCATTGAACATTGGAACATATGAATCATTAAAATATACATAAAAATTACAGACAATGACCGGTACCTATAATCAAAATTCAGTGCAGTACTGTACGGTAATGTACTATGGTCAAAACAGGCCATGTGTTTAAATAATTTCATACATTCAAACATTTTCCAAAAGAGTGGAAATAGCCATTCGACAAGCTCACACCACGTTGCATCGCAACGCGTTGTGAGCTTGTAGACCATCTATTTCCACTCTTGTTTCAACAGATGCAATGCAGGCAATTCTGACAAAAAAGTTAGTTGTGGGAGGCCTAATAATACCTGCATGTGCTGAGGGGGCGGTCCGCCCGGCCCGCCGGGGTAGCAGCCTGGGTGAAACGGCCCCCCGCCACCTCCTCCTCCTCCCATGTTGCTGTGCATGTCGTCCAGCCACACCATCCCCGGCCTGGGGGGCCTCTGATGATGATGGCCCCCCATGCCTTCCACCATCGACAGAACGGAGCCAGGGCTGCCGGGGAAACTCCCTCCTCCTCCGCCTCCACCCGGAGGGCCTCTCTGCATCTGTCCCAGGAACCTGGGCGCGCCGCGGGGCCCTCCCTCCGGTTGGTGCATGTCCATCATGCGTGCGTTTCCTCCGCCCATCCCCCCCCCTCCTCCTCCTCCTCCCCCCATCATGGCCCCGGGGGGCGGCGGCCACTGCTGCTCTCCCCCGGGCTTGCCGCTGTGGTGGTACGGGGGCGGCGGCCCCCGCATCATGACGGGGCCGCCGGCACCGTGCTGCATGGCCGCCATCTCCGTCATCATCCTGAAGTGCTGCTGCTGCGCGTGTTGCTGCTGCTGTCCGTGGTGGGGCTGCATCTCCTGCTGACGTCGCTTCTCCTGGGAGCAGGCGGTGCAATAGTTAATCATAACTGGACCGATTGTGAAGAGAAATTAACCTTATCTTTATCTTTCAGTCTTGATTCTGCTCAAATATAATCAGTGTTTGGGGTGGGGGGTTGATTTATGTTTCACTACAGCTTAAGAAAAAAGCTGAGCATGCTCAGGCTGCTATGTTCGCTCATTTTGTGCAACACACTGTTGTATGACTAAATATTAAATAGGGCTTAACTTCTTTACTGCCATCTAGTGTTCAAAAACTGTGACTGCTTCTCTGCCGCTGGTTCACTACCGAGCTTGTTGTCCTCCCGGGTTAAACAGGAAGTGGAACGACACCACACAACACAGCTCACACCTCACAGCCTTTAGCTGGCAGTACAACCAGCTACATTTTCTCAGCGATGAGATACAAAATCACAAATGATTTATGATCGGCAGATGCGGGCCGGCTCACCATGGACAGCTCTCTAACCTTTGGAGATACGGCGCTTTGAAAATCGGGTTATAATGGAGGCTCAACGGAGCTGGATTTAAAATAAACATCGCTGCTGGTGAAGGAGGAGGGCTATTCTACCCGGAGCAATGCTAAAAGGTAAACAGACGGACAGCGCGTTCATATATACAGTAAACGTTTGTCTACGCTTATAAACGTAGCTAGCAAGAACAGGTCCCAGACTAATCGATTGTGCCTAATACTGCCTATTATAAAAAACAACATCGACCCATTCTGGATGGGAACCCATTTTGGTGTTTTAAGCATTTCATAATACTTTAGCTATTGAAAATTCGAGAAAATGTGGCGCAAATCTTTGAATATACTGTATATTCTTTCAGAGCGAACGTTTTTAACTAAAATCTTTGCTTCTGGGGGGGTCCCTGGAACAACATATTTTCAGATGGGGGTCGACGGCCAATTACATACATTTTTGGGGGTCCTTGACATGAAATAGTTTGAGAACTACTGATATATATAGAAACAGGTATTTCAGAAAACTGTGATTCAGAAGGCATTTTAAAGATTTTGACGTCAGGCCTAAATGGGTTAATCAAACATGGAATAGACGGTAAGAAAGGAATGGATTGTGGCAGCTCTACCTGGTAGTACTCCTCCTGGAGTTTCCTCCAGGCCATCTGCTCCGGGGTAAGGCCGTCCGGGCCCATTAAGGAGCCCATGTCCAGCCCGGGGGAGAGCTGGTGGTGGGGGTGAGGGTGAGAAGGCATGCCGTGGTGGTGGGAGCCCATCTGAGGGCTCTCCATGCCAGGTGCGCCAATGTTCTGTGTTTGGGACATAATGGACTGCAGGGGCTCCTCATACTTCTTCATTACTCCCATAGGGGGCAGTGCAGAGGCCATGATGTTACCGCTGTTGCAATCCCCGCCATTGTTGTTGCCGCCATTGTCGTCGTCGAGGCCGGAGCCGCCGTGCGCGTTGTTGTTATTGTTCAGGTTTGAGGAGTTGTTGTTGGGGTTGTTGGGGTTGTTGTTAGGACCCCCAGCGTCCCCACCAGGGGTGGGGGCACCACCGCCGGCCCCGCTCCGCAACAGCAATCTCTCGATGTCCCTCAGCGTTTGCAGAGAGCGTTCCCTGTGCTCCAGCTGCTCTTTGGAAAGGCTGGCCGCGCCCCTCGGCCCCGCCTCACCCTGCAGGTGTGCCGACAGGACCGAGGGGCTGGCCCCTCCTCCTCCCCCCGACGGGGAGCCCCCCCCTGCCCCACCCGGCCCATCGCCACAGCCTCCTCCAGGACCTCCCGGAAGCAGACCTGCAGAGGAAGCAGTGCAGGGTTATTAAAACTCACTGAAACTAACACAAATAATAATGTTTTATTCTTTATCAGTATTTTATACACAAGTCCTTGTGTATTCTTAAAAGCTGTGCCAGTTTTAAGAATTTCTTAAATACAACGCAAAATAGCCAATATACTGTACAAACTCACAATGCATTGCCTTGCATTGTGAGCTTGTACATTTTGACAACTTTTTAACTTAGCTCATACATTTGAACACCCTTTTTTCTAATCTGGAAAATATAAACTAAACTAGCTAACCAATTTAAAAATAAATAAAGCTAAAATGCTGAACTAGAACAACCTTGAGACGGGGTGCTTCCTCCTCCTCCTGACTTGTGCGGATGAATGACGCTGATGTTATTGCTGGGAGCCCCGGTGGTGGGCCTCATCTGGGGCGACTCGCTGTCCGAGTGCCCTGCCGAAGACGCCCCTGCGGCGTGCGAATGGCTTCCAGCCACGCCCGCAGAGGCCGGCCGTGGCGTGCCGCTCTGGGATTTGGGGGTGCCTACGGGCGGAGAGCTGCTGGAGCTGCTCACCTTCTCCGACAGGCTGGAAAGCTTCCCCAACGCGAGGCCCTGTGGTACACCACACAATGGACACAATGCTATGTCATAGTATAACAGGGAAGCAAAGTCATTTGATGTCATCAGAACGGAATGATTAGGAGAAATAGCCAGCCATCTGACATCCTATGGCATTTACATATACTCTATACTGTATATTATGTGAATTAAGTGAAATCACTGAATATACCTTTAATGAGATCAGTATCAGTATTTTTTCTACAAACTCGCAACATCTTTGCGTCACAAAGCAATATTGTAAGAATGTAGATGTGCAATTTTAAAGTTCAGTTCATAATTGCCTTGTTTGCGTGTTTATTGCATAATTAATTTAAAATGTATATTAAGTTAAATGTTATTTTCATATAGGCTTATTGAAGTTTACTGTACACCTAATATTGTATAATATATCACCCATTCTTGAGATAAGGGACAAAACTTTTTTCAAACTGGATTTTTTTTTTTTTTAAGATACATTCAAATCAAATAGATGTATTTGTAGACACAGGTCTCAACTACCAATCTTGAGAAGGAACAGGTTTTTCGCATAACATTTCTTTCTAAAATGGGACATTTATGCACTTAATACCTGATTCATGTCAACTCCGTCAGACACACTAAAATCCCTTTTAATTGAATTTTATGATTTCAACAATAATATAAAGTCCTCAGTTATCTTATAATGGCTTTCAGTAATCAAGTTAAGTAATACAAATCTTTAATATTATTTTGTTCCAATATCACACTATTATGAAATATCCAATTTCTCAAAACCGTCATTTCAACCTTTATTTTCAATATTATAACATGAAAACCATGTAAAAAAAAAAAAAAAATCATCATTACGTATCATTTCAGTTGGTGTTTCAATACATAAGCACAAAAGATTTGACAGCGAATTTTCTATTTATTTGGAAATTAACAAAAACATCACGGGACGAACGTCTGACGGAGTTGACGAACATCTGACGGAGTTGACAAGTTTAACTGATTTAGGTTCTAGACCACCTAGGATCTTGATTCTGGTGACTAATCCCACATTTTCAAGGATGAGGAATACAGTGGTACTATTTAGATTTGCCCTGTGAACATGGCAGCCATTTTTCTAAATGGCCGCCAACTTTCTGTTATTTCCCAATAACTCAAGTTCTACACCACCTAGGATCTTGATTCTGGTGACTAATCATACATTTTCAAGGATGTGGGATACATTGGTACTATTTAGATTTGTCCTGTGACCATGGTAGACATTTTTCAAAATGGCCGCCAACTTTCTGTTATTTCCCAATAACTCAACCTACCTAGGATCTTGATTCTGGTGACTAATCATACATTTTCAAGGGTGAGGAATACAGTTGTACTATTTAGATAGTACAGATGTGATGAGGTCAGCACATGTCGGCACATTTGGGCAAGTGGCTATGGCCAAACTAGGGGGTCTATGGCCAAACTAGGGGTCAAACTCCTTGGGCTAAATTCGGTGAGGTGAACAGTGAGCAGTGAACAGTGAGCGAAAGACTGAAGACAGAAGATTTGGCTTCAGGACCATCAGGCAGGATGTGCAGACACTGAAGGCATCAGTGTCTTTCTCTGTGTCCCCAGCATGTCAACCAAAGCAATGTTACCAAATCAAAGGAGCCTTCACCTCATGTCACCTGGGGCTGGGTGAGCAATCGTATCCTGTATCTAAACTCACAACTAAATACAGACACTTGGCCAGACTGCCGTTTGAAAGGGTCAAACCCCTCATCCTGATTGGGGAAGACCACCCCACCTAATCACACCAACCGAACAAGTGAGGTTGGGGCCTCCAGGTGGGCCAGCAGCCATCTGCACAAGACTGGGCTGGACCCTGCAGGAAAGCAATCTCCAGCCAAGACAATGTAAGTTGACTATAACGGAGCCCCAGAACACAGAGCTCAGGAGAAGGATGGAGAAACACTGGCAGGAGGCCACCAAGATACAATGCCCCAGAGACCCAGAGTGTGCCACCACTGGCAGTAAGGAGATCAACTGCTGCAGCAAAGATGTCATGAAAGGCAAGTCTCCACCAAAAAAAACCCTGAACCTAATCGGGGTGTCAAGAGACCAAGGTTTCTCCCCCACAGTTCCCTGCAGTGGCCAGTGAAGTCAAACTGTGCATCTGTACCTGAAAGGGGCAAGTCAAAGGACAGAAAGCCCACCTCCTTTTAATGTCCTGTCAGTAGAAACTCAACCTGCACCTGAAATAAGCCCTTACCTCTCCCAGAGAAAGTTCATCCTTGAAAATGTAATGATTAGTCGCCAGAATCAAGATCCTTGGTGGTCTAAAACTTGAGTTATTGGTAAAATAACAGCAGGTTGGTGGTCATTTTGAAAAACAATGGCTGCCATGGTCACAGGACAAATCTAAATAGTACCACTGTATTTCTCATCTTTTAAAATGTATGATTAGTCGCCAAAATCAAGATCCTAGGTGGTCTAAAACTTGAGTTATTGTAAAATAACAGCAGGTGGCGGCCATTTTGAAAAAAGAAATGGCTGCTATGGTCACAGGACAAATCTAAATATTACCAATGTACCCCACATCCTTGAAAATGTATGATTAGTCACCAGAATCAAGATCCTAGGTGGTGTAGAACTTGAGTTATTGTAAAATAACAGCAGGTGGCGGCCATTTTGAAAAATGGCTGCCATGGTCACAGGGAAAGTCTAAATTGTACCACTGTATCCCTCATCCTTGAAAATGAGGTCTTAGTCACCAGAATCAAGATCCTAGGTGGTGTAGAACTTGAGTTATTGTAAAATAACATCAGGTGGCGGCTCTTTTGTAATATGGCTGCCATGGTCACCACGAGACAAATCTGTGATGGCCCCATAGCCAAAAATGTTCCTTAAGGCATGCTCTAACTGTGTGCCAAATTAGAATACTGCCCATTATTCAAAAACAATAATTTTATTGTTTTAGGAACACTTTTGTCAACTCCGTCAGATACACGTCAACTCCGTCAGACACAAAATCTGACGGAGTTGACGTCTGACGGAGTTGACAAAATGGCATTTGTTTTCATCTTAACCCTCTTTAGTACAATGTAGCCATTTTGTTTTTGCTTAATTTTGTTAGCTAAACCTAACCCCTAAACTAAAATAATAAACATTATTTTGGAATTCTTAACAAAGATCATAAAAATGTGCTGACGGAGTTGACATGTAAAAGCTGTGACCACATTGTTATCAACATTGTTTGTTTAAAATATCAAACAATTGAATGCTTGTCAGACCAGGTACTCCACTGTTGCAACAAATATAAATGGGACTTGGAAAAGGAGTCTTCAGGCTAAATCTGTCGACAATATTTTTTGATTAATTTAAGACTTTAAAAAAACCTGACGGAGTTGACGGAGACGTGGGACGAACATTTGATATGAGATATTTAATAGAAAATATAAATTAAAATTAACTGTGTATATTATTTGCTATGTTGTTGACAATCTACTTTAATTTACTATGTATATTTATGTGATTGTGACAGTATTAGACACTTTTTTGGCAGTTTGAAATTGTGGCCACTAGCTGGGGACAGGCTAAATACAGGCCTTTTTGGGTACAGGGCCTGCTTTTAACTAATTCAGATGGAATATGAAAACAATTATAATGAAATTAAGGGCATAATAATACACAACTGTATTACACTTAACTTTGCAAGTGCTTTTATTTTTATGAATTAATTTATTTTTTACATAAAATAAGGCTCTTATGTGTGGGACATGTTTTTTCCACTTTTGTCCCTCATCTCAAGAATGAGTGATATATTGGTTCTCCATTTGTTTAATTTTCTCAAATCTATCAAATCTATGATGCTCGAAATGGTTTCAAGATTTTGTGTTCTGTATTTTGGTACAAAGCATTGGTCAACACTTTAACAATAATCAGTGGTCTAGATCTCTAGCAAAATCATCAGTGGTCTAGATCTCGAGCAAAATCGTGATCGGACCCAAAAATGTGGCATTGGTCCATGACTTTAGATCCGTCACATTAGAGGCCACATCCCTGTAACAAATGCACAGATTCAGTCAAAACAACTGCTAGTGAAAAGAGGAACAAAGCCCTATATGGGAGACCAAAATAGACTTTCACATCCCCTTGCACCTGTGGTGGCTGAGAAAATCTCTTGCACTGTTGCGTGGTCAAATACATGATGGGTGTTTCATGCATGATGTCACAAGATGTCACGAGACGTGACCATATATGGAGACGTGATGTCACGAGGCTTGACCATATATGGAGGTGTGGGTGACGGACGGACGGGATATGCAGGTTTTCATAGTAACCTACGGTCGCATGTTTTTGCATGTAATAAAACAGGTTGTAATCATGTTTATACATGGGATGAATTGAATGCATTTTTAAAAGATGAAAACACCAGCATTACTTGATGAATATCTACTCTGACCGTTCATAAATTAACTCGTATCAGATTGCCGTATGACGTCAATACCAGAGCCTCTTAAATCACATTAGCACTCTTTAGGAGTGCATTTCCGAATGCATCCCATGTGCATGGCATAAAGCAAAATAAAATTTCATGATTGAACCATTTTGTTTATTAGAATTCATTTTAGGTATTATCGTTCTAAACCTATGTTCTTGCTGTTCTTGCAACATACAGCCGAGCCGACCAGTTGAAGAGTTCAGTCAGAAGGCAAGCTCTGTCTACCGAGCAATCTTCATTCCTACTCTCACCATGAAGTATGGGTCATGACCGATACTTCATGGTGAGAGTAGGAACAAAGATTGCTGGTGGCCGAAATTAGTTTTCTCAGACGGGTGGCTGACATCTTCCTTAGAGATAGGGGGAGTAATTTCAGTCACCCAAGAGACTTGGAGTAGAACCGCTTCTCCTACGATTGGAAAGGAGCCAGCGTAGATGGTTCGGGCATCTATTACGGATGCCTCCCGAGCGTCTCCCTAGGGAGGTCACACTGGGTTTAGCAGACCTCCTGGCAGACCAAGGACCAGATGGGGGAATTATATCTCCACACTGGCCTGGGAACGCCTCGGGATTCCTCCCCAACCCGATTGCAGCAGTGCAATTAATTGGTTCAGATCCACAAAAGGCTAAGCTGAAACCAAACAATACATTTTCTTTCCCTGAAGTGGGAACCAAAGTGGCCGTGTCACTATTCAGGTTGGAAGATGCAAATGTGATATAATAAATCATCGTAAAAAATAAAGAACAGAACCAGTTCTAGAACCAAGGTTCTTTTGGTGGAAATGGGGCCTTTGAGGCAGGGGTCTGACCTGCTCCAACTTGGTCCTTGGAACATTTTGCTGGTGAAACAGTAGGATGGAATCGGTCTGTCCCTTCATGACTGCCTCTGCAGCACTGTAAACCGGAGACAGGAGATTACACAGTCAAAGGTGATAAGTAAGTGATAATGTTTTGTTAAAATTAAGTGATAAATAGCTCTATATTCTGACAGTAATCATTGCTATAGAGCAGGGGTTCTCAAACTTTTTTGGTACCCCTTGGAGGAGAGTACCCCCTCATCCTCACATTTACGTCATCTTGTCCCTAACACAAACCAATGCCATTAACAATAAAGAGAATTTAATGTTTGTTTTGTCACCGTTGGTTTTTACATCACCATTACATCACCATATCAACATGAGTTAGACTTTAATATTAGCGCCCCTCACGTCACACATGTGTGAGTTTTTGTTTACTTCGGAGCTGGAGAGATGGGGAGTGAACAAACACTCTATCTGCCAATCAGAAAGATAATGTAAGCAAAATGTCTCACTTGTTGGCTAGGCTGGTTGTGAAAACATAGACCACTTGCTGGGAGTGTTGTGAGGCCTCGGACCTCAGCCCAGGTCCCACTCCACGTGCCATGGTTGGAGCCCCGGATTCAGACACAGCCCCCGCTGAGGAGCGACCCCCCGACAGGCTCTGGATGGAAGCGGACAGCACGCGCTCACCTGAGAGAGAACATCCAAATCAACACTCACTACATTCTCTACTGGTTTCATACGTGGGCGTCTAGGGGCCCCCAGGGGTCCTTGACGGGGTTCCAGGGGGTCCCCAGCTAAATGATTGATAGCTACAGTAGGAACCAAATTTACAGGATTTTACAAGGTAGATTAGGTAGCCTGGTTTCCTGCGTTCCATTAATTTGTTTTGTCACATAAATTCACGGAATGTAGCGAATCAGGCTGCAGGAAACCAGGCCCAAAGATGTAAATATATCTCATGTGCATATCTTTGCTGTCAGGGAGAAACCTATATCTCCAGATTACAGCGTTTCTTTTGTTTTTTTTTCATAAATTAACGTCATCATACAAGCGTGTCGGACAAAAGTAGCAAAAATTGCAATCTGCTATTTTCACTATATAAAATGTTTTAAGATAATGATAATAATAATAAAGCTGGGGGAGAATCACTGCGTTATCCAACAATGTTCAGATCGTCTGTCTTCTAAACTTTGAGAGCCACATTAACAAATTGTTCAGACATGTTATTTCATCAGCTCTGGGATATATCCTGTGGCACGATCAGATAAATATTACGTCAATGACCGGAGACCCCCAGGGATCTATACTGTGTGGCCTCCCCCCCTCCTCTACTCCATATCTCTTGATCGATCATAGCTCACAGCACACATCGCATTGTAAGGAACACGTTTTTTGTAGATCAATCTACTATTTTTGGAAATACGACTTAACACCCGCATTAATTTCTACTTGCAAAAAATAGATTTCAACCTTACTACTACTTTGTACTACTAGCACTGACACTAAAAAAGATGTTAAAAAAAATAAAAAAATTAAGTTTGATGAAAAATGTATAATAATTATATAATAATTATATAATATAATAAATTAATAATTTACATTTGGGGGATATCTTTCACAATAATGAATAAAACATGTTCTAGACATTCTAATGATCACAAAAAAACATATATTACAATTATTTTACCTACTTTTATTAGGGTAAAGGTCAAAAGTTTTAGGTTAAAAAATGTTCAAAATTGCACAGAGTCCAAACATTTTTTATTTGTGTGAATTTCAGCCTCTGTGGGGGGTATTTATATGCAAATATCATGACTAATGGCATTGAATTGGCATTGCAATGAACATCACTGATGACATTTAGGTGAAAAAAGAACAGAAAAAAATAATAATAATTTAGTAATTAATTAAAATAAAATTGTAGCTAAAAAGCAACTCTGGGTGCTAGAAGGTTAAAGAAGTAGTTCATGCAAAAAATACAAAAATTATTTATTTCAGTTACCAGTTATCAGTTACACACCCCATGAAGCTTTGAATTCATGGAAATTAATTTTAGATTTTGTCGCATTCCTGAGCCAATAATTTGGTCATCAATCAACCGGAGACTCCAACAGTTATCAAATGATTGGCTCAGGAATGCAACAACAAAAACATCTCCATGAATTCGTCATGGGAAGTGTAATTGATAGAAAATAAGTCAACTACTCCTTTAAGTGGTTAATTCATATTTGTGTAAGTTTGGGTCCAGGGATCTCGGGCTGAAAGATTTTGAGATCCATGTTCTTTACTCCTGTGGTAACTTGAGCACTTGAGCCCTGCAGGGATTTATATTTTGGGGTTGAATGAACAACCAAAAAATAGCAGCTCAGAACAATGGCAGATCAGCTATTTTTGGTTTTGGTGTAGATGGAAAAAAAGCAGTCCAAGTACAACTTATTTATTATACACAAATTGTTTTTATGTTGCCATGCAGCTGCAGTGCCAAAGCAAATCTCTCATGTGTTTGACTCTGATACATTCAAGTTGCAATATCCAAACACTAGATGGAGCTAGAGTACACTAAAGGCAATTCACCAGTAAGGATAATCAAGCCTCTGGTGTGTAGATAATATAACCTGCTCCAGCTGAGGACAAAAAAACCTTACAGAGAGCCAGTTATTAGTGTGGGCAACCAGACTATTTTTATTAGTGTGAATGCCCTAACAGGGCAACCACAGTATTGTTATTGTAAATGAGGATACTTTGGCACACTACTCCTCCCACAGTTTTTGCCATATGTCAAATATGCCATATGTCAAATCGACCGGCTTCATCGGGAATCGTGTGCTTGTATTTTGCTAAGAGATCCATTGTATAGTTTAATTTATATTGTGACTGAGTTGCTGTGATAGGAGAAGGATATCAAATGGAACACAACCACCCTAAAGACTAATCATTGTGTATTCCTGCACTATACCTGCATCGAGTGATCTTGGTACATAGAATTTGTTCTATTGAAGATTCTGACCTTCAAATGTACATAATTTTTGTTTTGATTGTATTGCTGTATTGTTGTATTGTTCTTTCTGCTTTGGCAATGTAAACTTATGTTTTCTCATGCCAATAAAGCCCTTTGAATTGAATTGAATTAATATTAATTAATTAGTTCTCCATAGACTTATAATGGGGAAATCTAAGACTAAAAAAAAAAAAATCAAAAAAAAAATCCCTTGGAGACCATAAGCGCCATATTTACAAGACTTGGGGGGGAGGTTCATAATAATTATGAAAATTAATTGAAAAGGAATTACATCAGTCGGCCTCATGGTGGCGCTATAACAGCCCACTTTACGTTTTTCCCCATTACTCTTGAACCGTAAGTCGTAAAATCTAAATTTATTTTTACATGTCGCGTTTGTCGCAAAAACATGATTTTTGGGGGATAAATCCCCTCCGAATTACTTACGCATGATCACAGGGGTGACGTGACATTGTAATTGGCTGGCAACATTAGTGGGAGGGGCCTATGTAAGAGACTGCGGCAACCACACTTTGCAATTTTCCAAAATTGTGACTTTTCTAGTTATTGTTATTATTATTAAATAAAATGTGGACAATGGGGACAGTGTACAGTATGTGACCCTCACACTGTCAATAAAGTGTTCCCAAGTGCGACTCAGAAAGGCATTATTTGTGTCATTCATGTTGTCACCACAGAGGGAGTGACAATGATGCCATTGTCTCTGGATTATGGCCGCGAGTTCTTTGATCAGAGGCCAGGCTCTTCTGCCCTGCATGGTTGCTAGTAGTAACACTGCATAATAAACCACCATAAAATAAATAATAATATCTGATATTTGTTTCAGCTATTTATTACAACTACAGCATGTGCTGAGCATGAGCACTGCTTTAACCTGTGACACATATTTGTGGTCCTATTTTTAGAATTTGCACGAGTGGAATACATTAGCCTACGCATTTACTCCCACGTGCAACTTGATTTGTATGTGTAAGATTGTGCGCAGCATCGCAGTACTTTGGGGAGTCTGAAGCACTATTACTATTACTCTTATCAGGCAATATTGAGATCGTCAAGTATTTACATTATGGAAATATACACAGTGTTGCACAGAAGCTGTGGCAATCTAAAAGTGTGACACCAGCAACAAGATCTGAACAAATGACCTCATTCTGAAACACGAAAGTGTTTTCAAAGAGAAATCAAAACATTTAGCCAATATTAACAGAAAGTCAATAATGACATGATTGACACATGACTCCCCCTGGCGTAACTATTCTGGGGTCGCTATTCCGACGTTACTAACCCCACCCCTAACCATAACAGCACGTGGAAGCCACGGGTGAGTCTTAACCGGCCACGTATGTCAGACTAACGGGATGTGGGACTAATGCTGTTCAGCTTGGAAAAGTTTGGTGTTGTTTGCTACTAGCTCCTTCCGCCTCAGTGATGTCTCCTAATTCTAACTCCTTGGAGCACGAAGAAGAGACTTGGGATGGTCGACAGCTGCAAAATGACGGAATGACTTCTACTTCCGGTTGGAGTGAGTGAGGATAGAGGAGCTATAGTCTGAATGACTTCTACTTCCGGTTGGAGTGAGTGAGGATAGAGGAGCTATAGTCTATAGTGAGTGAGGATAGAGGAGATATAGTGAGTGAGGATATAGTCTATAGTGAGTGAGGATAGAGGAGCTATAGTGAGTGAGGAAATAGTCTATAGTGAGTGAGGATAGAGGAGCTATAGTCTATAGTGAGTGATGATAGAGGAGCTATAGTCTATAGTCTATAGTGAGTGAGGATAGAGGAGATATAGTGAGTGAGGATATAGTCTATAGTGAGTGAGGATAGAGGAGCTATAGTGAGTGAGGAAATAGTCTATAGTGAGTGAGGATAGAGGAGCTATAGTGAGTGATGATATAGTCTATAGTGAGTGAGGATAGAGTAGCTATAGTGAGTGAGGATATAGTCTATAGTGAGTGAGGATAGAGGAGCTATAGTGAGTGATGATATAGTCTATAGTGAGTGAGGATAGAGGAGCTATAGTGAGTGAGGATATAGTCTATAGTGAGTGAGGATAGAGGAGCTATAGTCTCGTAGAGGATAGAGGAGCTATCATCTATAGACTATAGAGCTATAGTCTTGTGAGCCAGACAAGCCTCCCACAATTCTCTAATTCTTCCCTGGTGCACGGAAGCTCTGAAAATGATCAGAGGATAAAGCAGAATCCCAGTCGTGCAGAAATGTCCCTTCGTTCTCGGATTTCGGGAGGTGTAGTTCCAGACTCTCTATAGCATTCAGAGATTGTGAAATAGTTATCTGGCTACACGAGACTAGGGGAGCTATAGGACAGAGCATGATAAGGACAGATGCAGCCATAGGCTCCAACATAACAGACTACAGAGGACGGCCTTGAATAGAATAAAATAAAATAAATCAGGCTCCCCACTTCGGCGAGGTCTGACTGCAGATGAAAATATGCACCAACCAAGTGGACTATCTAAGTATCTATTCCCAGTGACTCACAACCACCAGCGGCTCAGAACCCCCCGCCGTTTTGGGCCGACCGTTGGTAAACGTACGGTCTGGTGCAACTGAAAGTCCTTGGTCTTTAATTTAAATAGGCAAATCTTTGATGTGTGCTTCAGATGAACGTTCAGTTAGAAAACGTGTATGTCCAAAAACTATACTTAAACTCAGGAAATGAAAACGAAAAGAACCAGTGTTCCAATGGGTCGACTAAAGTCAATACTTTTCATTGGTTCAATATTTATATACCGGTACCATTTTTATCTCTGAACACACCAATCTCAACAGTAATTTACAGACACGTTTGGTTCCTACAGTATCTATCAGTCATTTAGCTGGGGACCCCCTGGAACCCCCTCAAGTACCCCTGGGGACCCCCTGGAACCCCCTCAAGGACCCCACATTAAGGACCAGTGGTGTAGCTGTACTCACGGTGGGAGGCAGCGTGGGCCTTGTCCTCGTCATCTTCAGTGTCGGCTCCGGAGCACCATTCATCCCCGCTGTACGGCTGCTTCTTCTCCAGGACGCAGCGCCGCTTACTGCGCATCACACCCTCTGTAGGACCATGCATGCACACACACGGGCACACACATACGCACACACGTACGCACACGTGCACACACGTGAGCACACACGTACACACACGTGAGCACACAAGTACACGCACACACACACACACGCGCGCACACACACACACACACACACACGTTTGTATCACTGCTGTTGTGCGCATACATTTTCAAATAATTCAATAATTGAGAAGTACATTTTTTAAACATATTTATTGCATTTTCTAAATAAATCAGTGAATCGACTAAAATATATAAATAGATTTGTTTATAATCGATAAAATGTATTATTTCCGCACAGTGCTTCCAATTTTTTGTTCAAAGGGGAATCCAAGCCAATAGAAACTGCAGGCTTTCTATTCCTGAAAAGTTGCAGTGCGAAAATGGAAGCAATCGTTCTCACGATAATAAAAATCTAAATATATATATATATATATATATATGTTTAAAAAAGAATCTGCCAGTGACGATGTCACTGGTGGACGGTTATCTGAACGGGTGCAGGTCTTTTTTCCGACAGCATATTGATCCGAAACCTCAATCCTAACCTAACCCTAACCACAAGCACGGGAGCAGCGCATGTCGGACCATCGCTTTTTCGCATCGCTGCGGATCGGGAATGCTGTCGGAAAAAAGGCCGCCTCCCTATCTGAACTGCCCACAGCCCTCCTAAAATGCCAACATGGCCACCGTGTGAATGTGGTCTATAGCAGCTGTTTTGCAGGCCCCGTTGCTGCCATTTCTGGCCCCAGTTGTTGGGAGAGAAGTCTACCTTCTAATAAGCATATCAGATAACCTGGAGTAACAGAATACCAGAGGGACAAACTGTCACAGTACAGAGACAAGATGACAGCCACAACTATTCTTCCATCGGCCCATAGAGGGCTCTCAAACTCTGGCTCTGTATTGCCTTTTAACCACTTCAACCCTATATTGCATAATTGTATGCAAGTACCCCAGGGGTCTATAATAAGGACACTAATTTTCCCTCATCTACACCATATGGCTTTGCCGAAAATAGCTGATCTACAAGCTCACAATGCGTCATCTATTAGCTCCAAATAGTAAAGTAAGTGTTAAATAGCTCTATATTCTGATAGTATTGCTATAGAGTGTTTGTTCAGTAGCAGGAATCTCCACATCTCCTAGCTCCTCTGGTCCATAGCCTTAAGACTCTTCCGCCTTAAGGCTATGGAACTCTCCATTACCTGCAGCCGCATAACATGCAGCACAGTCTCTCTCGACTTCTACAAAAATACAAAAAACGATTTAGCTATTCACCAATACAGTTTTGTGAAAAAAGCCTACTTTCCTCAGTGGATGCACTCTGAGCCCCCCACCTCATAGAAAGAAGAATTCTGGCAAAAAATTGCATTTTATACACCGGAAGAAAAAATACTTTTAGTTACTCCACTGCGCCCTCTACAGATATTGCCAAGAGAAAATCCTATTGACTAGATTTTTCTTCCGGTGAAAAACACGTCGTGTAGTGGGGGCTCAGAGTGCGTCCACTACTAAGGGAAAGTAGGCTTTTTTCATCACAAAACCGTCTTTGTATTGGTGAGTAGCGAATCGTGTTAAAGAAAATGAGCAGAAATGTTTGAGCCGTTATATATTCCATTGAAGCTGATAAATGGGTACACTCTCCTGATTAGTTGAAATTGGCAAACCACCTGAAATGGATTGAAGGGGAGACCTCCGTTACTGAACAAACACTGTATACTAGCAATTATTTATAGGAGATTAATCGGCAAGCACATCGGTATCGGACGATTTGAGTTGTTTTTAGATTAATCCGGCATCGATTCGATTATGTCTTTACAGATAAACAAGCCCAAAGTAACAGCTTGAACAGATCTACAAGCTTATATAAAGGTATTTAAATTAAATCTGACTTGCCTGCAATGCAGATACCCGGCCTGTTACATGTACTTTTCAGAATGGACAAAATTATTGTATTTTTTCAATACAGAATGAGATCATATCGACATCGGTAATATCAGTTATCGGCCATAACAGCAATTAATTATATCGGATATCGATATCGGCCAAAATGTCTCATCGGCACATCCCTACTAGCAATGATTACTAAAGCACATTGTGCTTTAAACTTTTAACAAAAACATATCCGTTACAATTAAAGCATTGTTATATCAACATTGATCAAATCTGAGGGAAGAGCCTGAGGGGAGCTCTTTCTTTGTCCAAACTGGATAGTATCTTCTGTCATAGTATCGGCTCTATAGTATGCTGTATGTGTAGTGTATATTAGTTTATATGTATGTAGTGTTGATCCGTTTTCGTCAGTTACTGGGAAAACGCTCTAATATCGGAATCAGTTACATAAAAATCCCACATCTGTCAAGGTCAAGAGGGGACAGACAAGCATACAGTACAAATACGGGCGTTTTGTTGCGATACCGAGCTGACCTTTGGTTTCTTCATCCTCTTTTACGGTGTTCCCCAGCTGACATCAGCAAGTTAGCCGTCCATCCCACCCCACCCTCTCTGCTATAATACCTCATTTAGCCGTCTCTCCTAACAATGGGCCCTCTTCCCCCGGTGCAGGGGGCCAAGTGCCTGTCAAGTAAGTGGGTGGTGTGTGTGTGTGTGTGTGTGTGTGTGTGTGTAGGGCAGGGGGTGACTTGCATTTCATTTGAATGTGTGTCTGTTTGTTTTCCTACGGGCAGAAATTAGATCACAGAGGGAGAGAGAGAGAGGGAGAGAGAGAGAGAGAGGGAGAGAGAGAGAGAGAGAGAGAGAGAGAGAGAGAGAGAATGGAGCCAGAGGAGAATTCCCTTCAAAGGATCCGCCCTGGCTTTCTCTCTCTCTCTTTCTCTTTCTCTCTCTCTCTCTCTCTCTCTCTCTTTCTCACTCTGTTTCGGCTTTCTCTCTCTCTCTCGCTCTCTCTCTTTTTCCCGCGCTCTCTTTCTCTCTCTCTCTCTCCAACTATCAATTATTTCCATAGTGATTATTCTAACGAGGATGATTAATCGATACATCAAATGCATTTCTTTGTATAATAAAAACAAAAACTTTGTTACATTATAAATCAATGAGAAAATATTCTAGAAATCAACTCAATGTATTAGTCTGATTGACCACTTAGGCCCTATTGGATGCTTGAATTGAGTAATACAATGATGTCATGCAAAAACACAGACAAGATCCCATTGTTTTAGTATCGTCTCTGTCGGGTGGAAACCTCATATCTCTGCTGTCGGGAAGAAACCACCTAACTCCAAAATGTACATTTTTCGAAAATGAAGAAAAGCTTTTATTTTGAAAACAAAGCCTCATCAAAGTTGGTGTTGTGACTTTATATATTGTCAATTACTTGCATGAGAGGGGGAGGGTGGTTGAGTTAGCTGTTTTAACAGGACTACTGCGTAACCCACGTTCCCCGATATTTAATCAAATATTCTACGCTGCCTAGATCGTTTTACCTTTGCAGCATACGCCAAAGTATTTGCGCTTTTGATCTGTGAAAAAACGCTAGTAAACACTCCCAGCATTTGTTATTGAGCCGACCAAAAAGCCACTTCCTTGATCCGGGACACAGACAAAGAGCAAAGCGAGCCAAGATTGTCTCTACCCCCTCGTTCACTTGCATTGGGTTCAATTTCCCAGAAGCCCTAGCAGCCCAGAGCATGGGTTGATTTCCGGTTTCGTCATCATAACGTGACGGCCTCGTCACCAGGTCTGCGACAAAGCCGCAGTTTATTTTTAATTATTAAAATATGGCGAATTAAATTTAGGGTCGACTGAATGCTACCAGAACAGCTATGACGTGCTACAGACACTGCTGAAGCTATGCATCAAAAAGAAAAGAAAGAAGACAGCGTGGGGGAAAGTCCTGATGCCTGGCCTGAAAGGCATTTCGGCAAAGAGGACAAAAACAAGTTCGGATTTTATTAATTTCTTCCTGTCCGTGGCGTGCGCTCACTCCACTCGACTTCCTGCTGGAGGTGGTGAAGGCGTTGTGATCGTGTGTTGCTGGTAAAGATCGGGCCTGATATGAGGGAGCAAAGGAAGTGAAGCCGTATCCCGTATGTATGCAGAGCCCCATTATGTCTGTGCATCCCTGACCTCACACATCACATCCTTTCTTAGAAAGAAAGCCTGGTGGGAAAGTGTTGAACAGTGGATCGAAGTAGGGTTTGGATCCGGAACCGCATTCCAACATTGAGGAACCAGAATCGGTTTCATCACATTTGGAACTGTTTTTTTTTGTTTGTTTGTATTTTAACTTAACACATTTAGTACATAACACGTCCTGAAACGTCATAAGGATTGGAACCGAGAGGTGCCTTAGACGTCTGTGGACGTCCTAGCGACGTCCAAACGACGCGGGGCGAGATAATAATATTCAGAATAATTACTTCTTTTTTTTTTGGCATTTCGCTTTTCGCTTGCCGTATGCTAACGCTCTGTGAAACTATTAGCTTGTCATTGACTCCCATGTTAGCGCGGCGGAAAGAATGACTCGTATCTCCTGATCCAGGGCGCTCTCCGTGGTGATGAATGGATCGATATGCTGGCGCTGCGTTTCTGCTCCTCATCCGTCTCTCCCGCAAAATATGAACTCTTTTTGTAGCATATATAAATATATTAAGATGATCGGAGATTGAGATGGCACTTTGTCAGTCAACTTTTTTAAGAAAGTATTTCCGGTTCATGGCTTTCAAAATGGAAGCGATCACTACTCTGGCGATTACTCCGGCGCAAGCAGCGCCTTTATTTTGATGCAGTTCCGGTACTAAATGTGTTAAGTACCACCATAACTGAGTTGCAGACCTGTAATGTTCCATTTGGAACCCCCTAAACTGCCTAAAGTAACCCAGCGGACGGACGCACGCAAGCACGCACGCACCATTATTGAAATGTTCGCCCATATCCCAACATTAACAGCTTGAATGTAGAATATTTATTAAAAAATGTTCCAACGTCACGTGTTGATACTTTTGAAAGCTTCCCCAGAAAACACTGATATAATTCGCAGCCTTCATCATCCCAAAAGGCTTTTTCTGGCTTTTTTATTTCTTTTTCAGCATAATTATTATAACATAAAATATCTGCTAAAACCGATATATTATTTAACCGATATATTGGTTGAAGGCCAATATCGGCCGATACCGATGTGTTTGCCGATTAATCTCCCATCACACTTCTACTGTGAATCAAACATAGAGGCAAGTAACGTTACACAACATATCTCAAACAATGTTTTTTATACACTTCTCTTCCAAATGAGCTGATATAAATCGTTAAATTTGGTAGTTTGGGGGTTTTTTGGGCTTGTTTCTAAAATGTAGTTGCTTATTTGAGCATACTTCCTAATGTTGTTAAATTATACGTTGTTAAGGACCCACAGATTAATATGCATTTCTCCGCAACCCCCCCCCCCCCCCCATTCTTTCGTGCCAGGGACCACCATACTATAGATTTGTGTATTTAAATGTAAAAACATTCCACATTTGTAACATTTTGTTCCAAAAGTTATTTGAAAATTGCTGATCTACAAGTGATGTGACGCGTTGTGAGCCTGTAGTAGATCGGCCATTTTCAAATGGATGTGTGTATGTGTGTGTGTGTGTGTGTGTGTGTGTGTGTGTGTGTGTGTGTGTGTGTGCGTGTGCGGTCATGTCACTCTCACCTCCTTTGGCATCGGGCTCCAAGCCGCCGGCATTGACGGCATCCCTCGGTTCACAGGAAGAGGAGTCGATGGAGACGCTTCTCTCCCGCTTGGATTTGGTTTTGAGCATCCCCCCGCCGCCCCCCGCGCTGCCAGCGCCACCGCCGCTAGCCAACTGGCCGACGACGGCCGCCTTCAGCGCGGGGTTGGCCGCCGAGGAGGAGATGGGGTTGCTTTTGACATGGCTCCCGGCGGCCCCTCCCCCGCCTCCCTTGGGCCCCGGTGGATGTCCCGGACCCCCACCCTGAGAGCCCTGCTGCAGCTGCTGCTGAGCCTGCTGCTGACTCACGCTGGGGATGTGGGATCGGCCTTGGTCGCTGCTGGTCACCGCCTTGCCATGATTGGCCAGTTTATTGTCCGGGTGCATTTGATTGGCTGTTGGATTTGGGAAGGTTGTGGGGTGTGGTATGGAGAGGTATCTGTGGGGGGTCCTTGTGGGTGGAGCTCAACGCTGATCACAGCTGACGCTGATTGGAAGAGAAAAAGAGTCGGAGTCAGTTAACCATTTAACTGACCTCATTTATTTGAGGGAGGGGGGGGGGGGATGTCCCGGATACATATCAATTTGTGTATCCTTGACATGAAAAATTTTGAGAACCAATGCTCTGCTCTGATTATGGTGAATGTGATGCTTTCGGTTGCCAAATGTCACCCGAAAGCATAAAAGTGACATAAAAATGACAAAAATAAAATATGTTGCGGAGCACCTCTGCAGACTGCAAACCTCTGGAAAGATGAATGGTTGCTGAGGTTTCATCATATGTTGCATACTATAATGCTGATGAAGCACCAGACTACACATTAACTTCCTTGTTTACATGTTGTGCCCATGCTGTCGGCACAACATGTAAAATGGCAAATCCTCAAAACTCCTGAGACACGTACTGTAGTGCGATGCGTCATTCGTCACTTGTCGGAAAGCATAACATGACCCCTGTGTACAGTAAGAACCTTCACTCTGCAGACTTAAAGCGCAAATAACATGCATTTTAAAACTGATTTTAATATCTAATATCATATTGTCCATGTCCATCAAAGTTATTTCTAATGGTTTGAGCCTCAATCACCACTCTGATATAACCAGCCCTTGTCATTTCTTTCTGGACTTTGAAAGCAGTTTTAGCTGCAATACCACAATGTCCTGAGGTGGTGGGGGTGCTGATATGCAGATTATTTAATATTTGAGTCATTATAATACTGATGCTAGATAAAACCAGGCTTGTTTCCATTCCATGCCAGCTTGGAAAATCAACAATTGTGGACATTGTAAACAAAGTAGAAATGCAAATTTGAAACTGAAGACTGAAGAAGGAGGAAATATACAAAGTAGGGTGACATTGATGACATCACGATGAGACCAAAATCAGTTGAGCTGTTCCTGAGAGCAATTTCCATTAAAGCACCTATATGATATGAAAGCCTGATTGTTCAAAATTGGTTATTTGTGGGGAGAGAAAACACATATGGGAGCCCCAAAAACATATAGTTATAGCTCCTTTAAGGCACCAAAAAAGATTGGCTATTTTTGGTATTTTTTAACTATTGTTCTAGACTGTGGTTCAGAACTATTGTTCTAGACTGTGGTACAGAACTATTGTTCTAGACTGTGGTTCAGAACTATTGTTCTAGACTGTGGTTCAGAACTATTGTTCTAGACTGTGGTTCAGAACTATTGTTCTAGACTGTGGTTCAGAACTACTGTTCTAGACTGTGGTTCAGAACTATTGTTCTAGACTATGGTTCAGAACTACTGTTCTAGACTGTGGTTCAGAACTATTGTTCTAGACTGTGGTTCAGAACTACTGTTCTAGACTGTGGTTCAGAACTATTGCTGTAGACTGTGGTTCAGAACTACTGTTCTAGACTGTGGTTCAGAACTATTGTTCTAGAGTTGGGGATGAGGCCTCACCTCATCTCACCCGGTGGACGCAGGACGGACGCAGGGCCATGCTGCTGCTGTGGAGGACGCGTCACTGACCACATGCTGCTGACCTGCAGGGGGACACAGGAGGCAGCACGGTTAAGGATGGAGTGAAATGAAAAATACCCTTTTCACACTTTTAGAGCACATCCGTGGTCATCATATGGGCATACGCAACAATAGATGCCAAAACAATGGGAACATTTCCATCTTTTTGTATTGTTTATATCAAAAGTTGATCAAAGTTATAACTTGAGACGGGAATTGTCCCTCTAGAGTAAAACGTTTTCTAAAATAAAACAAAATACAAAATAAAATACTTAAGGCATATAATGCCTATAATGGTGATGTAAAACAAACATTAAACGCCATTAACAATAAAGAGACAATATGACATAAACGACACATCATGACCTTCATTGTCAATGCGTCATTGTCAATGCGTCAACAAACTTTGAACTAAAGACAAACATTAAACCTGTGTATAGGAGAGACTTGCGCCCCTCAAAAACTAAAACGTAACCAAACATGTGTGACCAAGACAAATCTGAGTAGACAAGAAGAAGAGAAGAAGAGAAGCTACCACACGCACACACACACACACACACACACACACACACACACACACACACACACACTTTCCAAAAAAAAGGAAGAAAAGTTAAACATTAGATGCAACTGTCCCTTTAAGGGTGAAGGAGAGCCATCAGAGGTGAAGCAGCGGGCCCTCCCCCTCTCTCCCAGGCCGCTTGCAAACCACAAAAACTCCACCACACACATTCCACTACTACACTATCTCTAGCAATACCTGTCTCGCTCTCTCGCTCTCTCTCTCTCTCATACTTACTCACAGTTTCGCTCTGAGGGTTCCAGTCCGAAGCAACGGAAAGCGCCCGCCGCCCAGCACTTACTCACGGCTGTGTTTAGTGCAAACTCGTTTGGAAAAAGAAAGAAAGAAAAAACTAGAAAGAAAAAAACATCAAACTAGTTTAACCACTTGGTTGACAGAGGTCCCCCAGGGCTCTATAATAGGTCTGCTTAGTATTCTCCTCGACACCAAATAGATTCAGCAAAAAAACAAAAACAAAAAAAAACATGCAGCTTAATAGTCTATTTTTGACGAATGATCGTCTCCCAGAATAGGTAAGGTATGCTATAGGGTTCATGTGGTAAACCACTTAATCTCTATAAACTTTGTTAACCAGGGTTAGGTCACCCCTCTATACGTAGTCCCCTTTTCGCTCTACACTAGTGATATTACACTGGCAGCCCGCAGGCCAAATCTCACCCCAGCTGAGCTTTCTTGTGGCCTGGAACACATTCCATATTCATTCCATATTCCAATGTAAAAATAGATGTAAAGAAATATATATTATTGGATGGTTGGTTGTACAAGTTGACCATTTTGAAGGACACAGACAAATGGGTGGAACGGGTACTCTGACACGGGTACAACGGGTATTGCATAGCCGGGTGGGGCATGGATCTCCAACTTCCATCATTCATCAACTCAGTTCTCTACAGCCGGGCACCAGTCTAGTGACACTAATGGCACAAAATATTTTTCAGATCCAATACATCCTTGAGTGAGTTGAGCTATGCAAAACAGACATCTTAATTTGGTCTGACTTTCATTGTTTTCAAGGGAAAAAAGCAAATATCTCTCTCTCAACTCTCTGCCTTTCAATTACCCTACTTCAGGGCAAAAACAAATACATTATGTCATTGATTAGTGAAGTGGTTAACTTGTTTTTTTGTTTTTTTTTACTATCCTTGATGGACATGGTGAGCTTCATCTCTGGATGGATTTCATATTCTACAGATGAAGTAGCTCTCTTGTGTCAAGTATTTTTCTTTAATGACTGATCCATATACCGATCAAAGACAATGCGTCCCTCATAATAGTGTTTGTTAAATGCATCCTGAAGATCTGCCAGCTTCAGCATGGTTGATGCCTTCTTCATACTCTGAAGAACACCCATGGCGTCAACTATCAGAACTTTGACAGACTGTGGGATACCTGGAAAATCTTCCTACATCAGATCAGGCTGTGGGATACCTGGAAGATCATCCTACATCAGATCAGGCTGTGGGACAACTTCAAGAGGCTCTGCCATGGCATCTTCTACTGCATGCATCAGACTGGCTTTGTCTGTGGGAATGTACCATCAACAGCACACAGAGAACAGGGAACTATTGACATCTCATTTTGTCATTTTGTCCCACACCGAGACTTGATATAGAGATCAATCCTTCTGAAACAAACTCCTCAAAGTAAAGCACATACTTTTCAAAAACACTGAATGATTTAGCTATTAATGGTGTCGTTGTCACGGTCTTGTGGCCCCAGACTCATTGTCATTTTACAATTGTGGCCCTCTTTTCTTGTGGATCAACTACTTCCGCTATATTGTAAATTATTAAATATGTCAGTGATTTATTTGTATTATTTAAGTGCACAAATGCAATTTGTGATTACGAAGCCTTAAAAGGCAAATTGTTTGCCTCACAGCTGATCCTGTGCTCTATTCCTGCTGGGGACACTGTGGGGGCTGGGGGCATGTTCTCTCCTCTGCGTCATCAGTGACCATACCCTGAGTGGGGTTGGCAAAAGGAGTGTGCAGAGTTTGTATGTTGTCCCTGTGTCCCCTACGGTAGGAATCCTCACAAAAACATGCAGTAATCCTGGTCTCTAAAACTGCCTCCCTCTGGCCAGCCGGAGCACCTGATGGAGGGGAAAGGAACTGGTTGGAATAATGTGTTCCTTACTTCCTTCCACGCGCTATGCCCAACTGGGGAAACCCTCCCCGTCAGTTGAAAAGATTGACGGACTCCTCATGCATTGAAGAAAACATGAGGTCAGTCTGTTGCTCTCCCCGGGTTGGCAGAGGGAGTGTGCCCAGGATTCCACTAGACAATTGACAAAAAATGGTTTACAAAATATCGTGGGATAAAAATGTATTAAAAACAAATTGTTATTGTTTTCTTCACTGGACCATTCTCACATGAAATCTATTTTTAGTTTTTTTGTGAAAAAACTAAAAATTAAAAAAAAAAGTACCTCAAGTACTGGCAATGTATTGCTGTACTGCAATATATTTTGATGATAAATATTTTTTATATTGGGTAAAATATACCTGTGTTTAGTGATGGTGTAACAAACAATATGTTTAAACCTATGGAATTGTTTAATTTCATTTAATTTAAACAAAACAGTCGACCCACAAGCTCACAACGGGCCCGTAAACCAGCTATTTTAGCCATATGTTTTGTTTACCCTTATGACATGGCCGGAACAACTACATTACACTGATTGTGCGATGGCACTGAAATGATCAGAATTGCACAGGCGAGTGGATTTAGGCTGATTAGACCCACTGTCAGAGCCTGATCAGAGCCTTTTGTAGTGGTTCTGGAGAACCGTGGGTCCGACCGACTCGATACCAGGCACTGCACTCCCTGCGGGGGTGTGGATTGCGTGTGTCGAATTTGAAGTCGGTGAGGCAAACGGTTCTCAAGTTACTTGCATTACAACCGTACACACACACACACACACACACACACACACACACACACACACACACACGCAGAGGCGTGGCGCATTTAGAGTAGGATGGTCTACGGCACACACTCGCACACATGTCGACTGATAATAGTAGGTTGTGTGTATTTAGACGAAAACTAAATCATGTCTGCTTTAGTGGATGATTGTGTAATTAAACTGGATTTATGAATGACCAATGTAATTAAACCAGATTAATTCCTTAATCCCTTTAACTGTGACCCAATAGGCCAGGAAGCATGCAGCCCGGAAGCAGGACGTTGTCTGGCTCTGGGGCAACATGGCCTATAAAACGAAACCAGCGACCAGCGTTACGAACCGGTTGTAAATTATGAGATTATTAGATTATTAATCTAAACAAGAGGATGAATGAATAGACGTTTGTAAGAATTGCAGGAAGGATATTGTCTTTTTCGGGTAGAAAACCTCATATATGTTCAAAACTGCTAATTTGCAGGATTCAAATCCAAGAGTGTTGCCAGAAATAAGCTAAGTAACCTCCAAAAACCAGGCAAGCAACTGTGGGAAAAAAACCAATACAAGTTTTGCTGGAAATAAGCAGACTTGGCAACCCTGGAGTAGACTAGGTCGTGACTGGTCGCGTACATTTCACACCTAGATGTTACTCAGTATCTCTATGCTGACAGCAATATGTTTTATTCTTATTTTTTTATAACTTATTGTGTAGTCTGTAATGTTATAAAAGGCTTGATCAAATTATATTACTCAAACGTCCCCAGAATAATATTTGGAAGACACCTTTAGCATTTCTCAAATCAACAATAACATGAACATACATAATGATCTAGAGATATTTACTTAAAACTGTTTTAAGAGAGACTAGTCCTTACCAGTTCAAAGATAGATCATAGCAAGCAAAGCACTGTTTCTCTCTCTCACACACACACACACACACACACACACACACACACACACACACACACACACGCGCACACACTTAAGTCAGAGGGCACAAATGGAACCAAATAATGGACCTGTGGTATACCAGTCCGTCCATGTATTCACCCTCTCTCTTGCTGTTGGAGTTAGAAAAACATTTTTAAGCCCCCGCCAACCGCACCTATTGACCATTGCTGTGGCCACAGCATAGACACACACACACACACACACACACACACACACACACACACACACACACACACACACACACACACACACACACACACACACACACACACACTTTTTTTTTTAGGGCTTTCACTTCTAGTGATTCTTACTAGTTGCCTACTTTACTAGTCGACTAGTTGTTTAACTACTCATTATGTAATAATGACACAGTGAGAGGAGTTTTGGATAGCAGCAGCAAAAACAAAAACCCCATGTGCAGTGAGATCACATCACAGCAACAACAACAGCAGCAGCATTTCACCTTTCCTAAACCTCATCCATTTTAGCTGCTACAATAATAAATAAAAAACTGGTATCCACCATGTTGATCAATAACACAAGGCTATACTCTGTAGCTGGCATCTCGTTATTGTTTTGCGTTAAGGAAGACTATAATGCATCAACGGCAATGTGTGGAAAGGATGCAGCCTTATTCCATGACTATCCCTGGGAAAAGACAAGTTCGCTTGCCTTGGACTGTTGGCTGGAAGCTAGCCATGCAGAAGCTAACCTGGCTACCTGTTGAAACAGTGAAACACCTTGTTACGTGACACGCAGTGGGTTTTCAATGCCACCGTTTTTGGACCGCATCTTCTGTGACATACTGCCATATGATACCATTGAACAACAAACAGGTTTAGCCACCGTTTCAGTGCTCTGTTGTCGATGTGCCCGCCGTTTGTTTACGCTAATATTGTGTCCATAGAAGACTAATGCCCGTCACACTAGGAAAATCATAATGGTCTATTCAACTCTGTGATACGGTATACTGGCTAGGTATGGAGACAAGCTCTACTACAGAGTAAAATCCTTGGTAGACTGGAACCTACATGGATCCGTACACTGAGTTAAATGAACACTGAGGACTTTACGGTGTACTACAACATTCTTATTCTGGGTTCAAGTCCAGAACTGCAAGCTGATGCCCTCTTGACACAACACCTGTCTGTGTCCATCACACACACACACACACACACACACACACACACACACACACACACACACACACACACACACATTTTAACCTTTGCAACAAAAGTGTGTGTGTGTGTGTGTGTGTGTGTGTGTGTGTGTGTGTGTGTGTGTGTGTGTGAGAGATATTGCAACTCAAACTGAATTGAATCGTCGTGATCAGCATGGCTCTCTCTCTCTCTCTCTAGTGCTGTAGAAGCGTCTATCCTGCGCGGGGTGTTGTGTTGTGTGGTCCTGTGTTCTTCAGGCCTTTCAGGTCTCGACAAGACAACAACCGCACAAGTAGGCCATACACGGCCTCCAAAGGCATTGGCAGTCGCGCCCGGCAGCCGGCCAAAACTAGAGTTCTCAACAGGCCCGAAAATTAAGGCACGGCCCTACCTGGGGCCTATCTGGGCTGGCCCGAGGCACCGTCTGGCCTTAATAATTAGCAGGCGTAAAGCCCTACCCGGCTCGAAAACGTAAATATTCTTTTAAAGGGCATTACAGGTTTATTGATGTAATGTATGTATTTTGTTGCAATGTTTGTCCCAGACCAAGGACCACAATGAAAACAACATTCTTTGCATGATGTCTAACAAAAGAAGATCAGATCTTGAAGATCAGCTATTTTAACCGAGTCCCGGCCTCACGGGAAGACATCAAATTATTATTTTTGGCCTTGAGCAAAGACGTTTTGTTCAAATTTCAATACTTGCAGCAGGGAGTGTCGGGCGGGAGGAGTAGGACAGAATCTCTACATCCTCCTGGTGGGGGCTCCTCGCTTTAAGTGGTTAATGTGAAATACATCTCTGATGACTTAAGAAAAAACGTAATCACAGGGAGTGAGTGAGTAAGCCCAGGTTATCCCTCCCCCAAAATGCTCACTCACCTACACACAGGTGAAGAATAAACAGAAACGCACGCACACACACCTGAAATTAGTCATTAACCAGCGCCGGCTCCGGTCAACACAGATAGAGCCTTGTGCAGCGAGCGAGGACTATCTATCAGTCATTAACCCAACACGACGGGGACAGACAGAGACATGCCTGTCTCTCTCCTGTTGACAAAATGTGTGACTCACTCCCTCAACACAAGGCGGGGGCTGTCAAATCGTATGGGTGTTTATGTGTGTGTGTGTGTGTGTGTGTGTGTGTGTGTGTGTGTGTGTGTCTGTGTGTGTGTGTGTGTGTGTGTGTGTGGCCGGTCTGCCGTAGAGGGAATCCCAGGTCTGCAAGATAAAGTAGAGCGGACGCCTAGGCTCCCCCATGTCACTGGTTCGATTCCCGATCCCGATGACATTTTAACTGTGTCTCTCTCCCTATTTCCTGTCTATCTACCTATACTATCAGTAAAGGCAGTAAAAGCAAAATTAATATCTAAAAAATAAAATCACACCCATGTGAACCGAGTTATGGAATCCCTCTCTGCTGTGCACTCTCTGGTGCGCGCAGCACAGCTCAGGGCTGATGTGTGCTCTCACTTGAGCTGATCCACGCAGCAGACACAGAACATGTCCCCACACAAAAACACTGAGGTAAACTTGTTGTTTGATCACATTAAGCATAACGTGCCACCGAAAAATAGCTTCCCATAGCTTATTATTTTTGGCCGAGGAGCGGTGTGTGTCTACATCCAACAGAACACATCTCCCATCTGCCCAAGGCAGACTGCGTTTCACTGCTGGATGCAAGGGGTTGGGCTACGTAGAGGTGATGTCACCCACGTGCCTTCCTGCCTTCCCAAGTGAAGCCTGACTTATCCTGAAAAGCAGGAGGGGGTTCTTGTTTGCAGGGCAGTCGGGGGGGCTGGGACAGTGTATGATTTTTGTCCCACACTGTGGTCAGAAAGCAGCGGAGAAACGCATTGGGTACAAGGGAAATGGGGGTCCTTTTTGTCACAGTCCATTTGTGCATACATGAAACTATCCCAATGCATTCATTCATCTCATCCTAAGTATTAGGAGCAGTGTGCAAGTGCAATTAAAGGGACAGTTCACTTTCAAATGTGTGGGTCATTCAAATTTTTGGCTTTGGCTTTTGTGAGCTCGTTGCTTGATTCAGTATTTATATATTTGATATTGATTTTATCAGACACACCCCCTTCCTATACAAACCCAATGTAACTTTAAACTTAAAAAATCACACCCGTGTGAAGTGAGTGGTGTGGGGGTTCCCGGGGGGGTCTAGTCTTTCAGACTAGGATTAACCCACAGAGGGAAAAAAAGATGAGCCTGCAAAATGGTATTGGTTTGGCCGATATATCTCCCATTATTATTACTTTTATTTTTTACGACTTCTGTACTGATGCAGCTGATATTTGTTTTCTCTAGAAAGTTCTCAGATACACAAATGTATTATTATTATTATTATTATTTGTGCTTGTTTCAATCAAAATACTGTATGGTTCAAAACATCAGTGGTAGGTAGGACTCTCAAAATCAGGATCAGCATCAGACCTAAAAATCTGACATCGGTCTGGCCCTAAAAAGAATAAAACAATGAAGGTTAAGTAAGGGCATCCTACATCTGGTTCTGAAACCAAAGCTGGCAATATATGTGTTCACTATGACAGCACTATATGCAAGTACAAGTAAATAACAGTGCTCGCCAAGGAGAAACTATTTGCCTGGCAACGTACCAGCGATGGCTCGCCTAATTTATAAAAGCTATCATTCGGTTGACAGTCAGAACCATAAGCGCAGAGTCACAATGCACACACACACACACACACACACACACACACACACACACACACTTTTTTTATATGTATAATAATACAGTAGCATAAGTGGCAGTGTTGGAGTAGAAGAAGTAGTCTGATTGTTTTTTTGTAAAAGTAGCACAATATAGAAATGGTGGCACGCCCTGCATTCAAAATTGTACTTACAGTGCCAAAGTAAAAGTATCTAAATATTTCAATAGCCAATGCATACAAAATTGTAAGTAAAGCTGTGTAAAGTAATGTATTGAAAAATGGACATACTCGATTAAAGTAAAAGTACCTCAGAATTGACTTTGAGTATCTGCCGATACCGATTTTTCCGGATTCGAGATTTATATTTTTATAGAATACTTATGCCATATCACAGTCACAGACATTATCCAGTCGAATATCATGATATGGATATATAGTATTGATACTGGGGATGTCCCAATCACGTTTTTTTTGCTCCCAATCCAATTCCGATCATTAGAAAGTGACGTGATCGGCCCCCGATTTCCATTTATGTGATCGGATAGGGACAACCTTACTCAGAATACTACTTGAGTACAAGATTTGACAGAATGCTCTTGGTTACTTTACCACCACTGCATAAAGGGTCCAATTAAGTCCAATATTATTATCCATATTCTAACTTTTGTGTTTTTTCGGAAATCAAATACTTGATCATACTACAGCGTCACACAAAAATCTAAATTAGCAGAACTCTGATACATTTGCTATTTTGGAATTTACTGAAAGGAAAAAGTTTTGGACATATGACCTTACCACCCGACAGAGACGATAACCACTTGCAATTAGGGATTAGGTCAAAATAATGGATTAAATCATTTATGATGAAAGAAAACTTGACTATTAAAACATAGAATTTGGTCGAATTATCAAATAATCGCTATCAATAGAAGCTGCAGTAGTATAATAGACTTAAATTTTTGTCGGTCATGCACATCCATAGCAAAATGACACATCCATGACGAAATTATTCAAACAAAACCTGCACACGCACGCACACATACAGTACACACACACACGCACACACAAGCACACACACGCCGTCTTAAGGCCCAAACCGCACCAATGATTTGCCATGTACCCTCCTTGTAACCAAACGGTTGCGAGTTGTTGCAAGTGTAACCATTATCCCCAATGGCAGTTGCAAGGATTTGCTTTGGTGTGACATGTCTTTAAAACTGTTTTGTTGCACTTGCAGTTTGGGCCTAAAACACAGAATAAGAAGATTTTGGGGGGGTCCTCAGAGGACAGTGAAGTGACAATGTAAGGACTTTTAAGACCATTCTTAATGAACAAACTAACTGTCCATTAACCAAACCTGTAACCAAATTGTCAAATAATATAAGAAAGAGGCAAACATTTGAAAATAGCCAATCTACAAGATCTCAAGCTCTTTTCACAATATTTATCTGTTGAAATATTATTATTTGTTGAGTCAAACAAAATTTAATGTAGGGGTAATGAAAGGTTTGAGAACCACTGCCTGAGAGGGTGATAGAAAACAAAACAAACCTGGGCTGCCTGAGACGTGCCACCAGACACCCCAAAGGAAAGGTGATAAACCACACAGATCAACTATGCACACATCTAGGTTGTCCTTGTTTCAGTAAGTAACTAATGACCGTTAACAAGCCTCACGAAGCCTGACCACAAACACCACTCTAGCCAAACTCCAATCCTCACATTTCCACCTTTCCACTGCAAGACCTGACAGACAGACAGACAGACACAGACACCTGTCACCAGCAGACTATGGGCGAGTGCTGGTGCTTTGGAATGGGGGGTCAGATCAACATATGGAATGAATTCTGTACTGGCCACATATGGAGCGTGTCTTGAGTGTACAGGGTTTGATGAGGTCAGATCAAAATATGGAATGTCAGAACAGGTCAGCTCCATATATGGAGATCTAAGGGTGACAGCGGGGGCAGTGTCTTGAGTGTACAGGGTTTGAATGCCAATCAAAAAAGTGTCCATTTGGTCAGTGCAAAAGCATGAGAAGTGAAAGTGCTCTGAGCAAAAACAAACTGTACAAAGACCCCCCGCCCTAGGAATGTCAGAGTCTTTGAAACATCTATTACCTAATGCCTTCTAAATCAGTCGTTTTACATTTGGGGGTCCTTGGTACGAAAACATTTGAGATGTATTTGGTTGTGGCAGGGACCCCCAGAAGAGAAGATGTGTTAAAACAAAATGTACATTATGAAACCTTTTCAACACTTTCAAGAAGCACGGCATAGCATAGAATGAACTATGAAGTGATGCACTGTGAACTTGTATATCTGCTATTTTTTAATAGCCAACGCTAAAATCTAAAGTGACAGAGATGCTTTCCCTGTTGTAATGGCTTAAAAATAATAACTAGACTAGTCCATACCCGGCCCGCGGTTGTGCACAGTCAAAGTATTTTGTGCTCTGTTCACTTCATATGGGGAAAAAAACGAACATTTGCAGGACTGCTCCACGCCCATGGTTTCCATTGTCTTCAAAATGCCTACTGAAAGACAAATCCCCAGCGAATGCTTCGAGGACCCCAGGTGTGACATCCCGACATGGAATCATCGCCACCCACAACCATGGGAAGTTGATGTTTAAGCTGTTTGAGCTATAGTGCCAATAACAAAACCTGGATTCGAACATTGCATGTATAAGTTTACAGCGTTTGTGTATGCGTGTGTGTGTGTGTGTGTTCTACCGTTCTGTCTGTGTGGCCGTTTGTAGTCAGTAGTTAAAGATGATCCCATAGCTTGCAGGGCTGTAACCATGGCGTTTCCATAGCCCGAACTATATAACTTTCGTAATAATTAAAAATATTGACTAATTCATTAAATGCATTATCTTATCATAATCCATTTTGAATAATCGATCAACTGTTGCTCCCCTAGTGTGCGTGCGTGCGCATGCTCGTGTCCGGAGAGAGAAAGCGAGAGTGAGCTCCTATTCGGTCCCAGTAGGTCACACAGTACTCTGTATTTTTAGGACGGCCAGCTGGTATTTTTAGCTACATGACTCCGCTGGGACATCAGGAGTCCAAAGTGAAGCAGAAAACACAGATCCAACTGGAGAGAGAGAGAGAGAGGGAGAGAGAGAGAACAGGGGCCCTCCGGGGGCCACAAAGCGGCTCTGTGAGACTGAGACGGGGCCAAACAGTGAGGCCAAAGTGTTTAATTGCGGTGATGAATGAAGCATAATGCGTGTGACGCAGTAGCGGCGTGCATGTAGCGCCACAGAGCTGCACTCTGCAGGGACTTTATGACACCGGCTGGGCCCAACAAACCCGGCGCCACTCAAGCATGTAGGCCAGGACCACTGAGGAGGAGGAGGGGGAAGTAAGGTGAAGTGAGGTAAAAAGGTGCCACCCTCTCTCTTTGCCTTAAACACATGTGGTGGACAAAGTAGATATAGCCTACAGTATAGGCTATATATAAATTCAAGTCAATTCTTGTGTATTCACATTTAAAAAGGTACAAATTATGAAGCACATTTTCTTTTTGATATCAATGCATTGCTGTAATGACATTAAATATGTCCAAAGAATGAAGAAAATAGCAGATCTACAAGCTCACAACACGATGTGATGCATTGAGCTTGTAGATTGGCTATTTTCACTATTTATTTAAACAGGGCATAAGGCAGCTTATAATATTTCTGTTTAAATACTACAAAATGTTCTTAATTACAGTAGGCCTACTCAAGTTAATGTACTGGGCGTTCTGTCCAGTGATTAAACATGAACTAGAACATTCTTAGCTGAAAGTTCAACAACATTCCCAACAATGCTGTCGGGCGGAAACCTTGACCAAAAGAACAAAACCGTTACTTTTCATGAAATGGAAAAAAGGATTCAATGTAGTTATTATTTAGTCACAAGCTCTTGTTAATACTTTTTTTTCCTTTTTTTTAAACACATTATGTGCCCTTTCATTCTTTCAAAATAGTGAAGTGGGGTTTTCTGACATAAAAAATAAATAAAAAAGCTGGCCTTGTTTTGTTTTTTTACAAAGACGTCCAGAGACGTCCTGGACACTACATGCGGTAGTTCCTATGACGTCTGTGGACGTCTTGGGCATTATATTGTGTTAAGATTTGTTTTTGGCTTTTGTGCCTTTATTGATAGTTACAGTGAAGACAGACCCCTTGTTAATACATTTCATTGGTTCAATATTTATAAAACCCACAGACACACTTAAACACTTGACGTCCCTGTTTTGGGCACTTCCTCCTGATTTTGATAGATAATTGATAATCAATAGTTGCAGCCCTATATTGGAAGTCGCTGCAGTCGGTGGACTGGAAACCTCATACGTCCAAAACCGTCCCTTTTTTATTATTTATTTTTGATAGAATAGTGAAAATAGCAGATCTACAAGCTCGCAACACGTTGAAGGTATGCTATTTTCACAACATTTGTGTTTGTAAGGCATGAATTTATGGAAACACTCGTGTGAAGTGAGGGGTGCTCTTATTATCATACATAACATTATGTGCTCAGCCAATCAGCTGAGCACATTCCCTGCTCATACACACAAAACTGTGCATTCCGAGCCCATTCCGTGGTCATACACACAACGCTAAAAACCATAAAACGTTTAAATATGGAGATATAAGGTTTCTGCCTGACAGCAACGAAGCATTCCTTTATTTCATTCATTCTCAGAGAACAAGCCCCTTCAAACTCCACACTATCTATTCGGCATGAGCGTCTCTCTATTCTGCTGTGAACATTACTGTACGTGAGCTGATATACAAGACAATTTCCCTGGGGGTCTCCCATCAACTATAAAGCATTGGGTTTAAGTAGATAGACTTTGAGAAAATACAGGTGACAGCCAACAAGTTGATTTGGAGAGGTGGAATATATTGAGGCAGGTTGCTGTGGCAACAGAACATGACACAGTGAGCCGAGTAAATATTATGGGCTGTGAGCCAGTAGGAGACGCGCAGAAACAGAGACGGGACTTTGGATTCGTCAAAAAATTATCCACTCTGTGGTCTAATGCACCGTGTGTGTGTGTGTGTGTGTGTGTGTGTGTGTGTGTGTGTGTGTGTGTGTGTGTGTTTCCTGTCAAACATAATGTGCTTGGAGCCTTACTGTTCGCTTAATACAGGCCTACACTCATACCTGCAGATGTAAAGGTGAATCAAACTGAATTTGTATTATTCTACATAAGCCACAATAACAATGATTAACCACCACATGAACCCTATTGCGTCCTTATTCTGGGGATAACATTTGTTGACAATAGCTGATATACAAAGCTCACAATGCGTCATATGGCGACGCATTGTGAGCTTGTAGATCAGCAATTTACAGCTAAGAGATCCTGCTTTTATATAGGGATATACTAGCGGACCCGACCTATATAGTATAAAGCCCTGAGGGACCTTGGTCAACAAAGTATAATAGCAGGGTTTAAGTGATTAACTCCTTTCATAAACAAGGTCAAATGAACAGGGAGGAGTTAAGCAAAGCCTGTTTATCACATTGATGGAATCAGAATGAATTTTGACAGCACATTTAGATTTTTAGTCAGTTTTAGTCATAGTCTTTAAAACTATTCAGTCAGATTTTTTGTCATCTGCAATGTTTTTAGTTTTAGTATAGTAGTTTTGTTTTAGATATAGTTCAAGTGATTTGATACAGTTGAAAATGTTTTCGGAGCGTGACACCCAGGAAAACCACCAAGCCTAAAATGACATTGATTAGTTCTACTGGATGTTGTCCTCTCTAAACCTTGTTTAACATTTCCATCTAGTTTTAATCTTTTGACCAACTTTTGTCAGTATATTTAGCCATAGTTTTAGTCATCACAGCTTAGTTTGTATTTAGTTATATACGAGATCCATAACATTTCTGGATCATGGATGAAATATATCTGGCAAAGGACATGTACTTATATAGCACTATTCTCCAATGTTCAGGACAGCAGTACAAAGCACCAATCTGCTCACTGAGAGCAGTTCAGTGTCAGGGACACGAAGCCAGAAGGAGCAGGGGAACCCTCCGTTTCCAAGACGGCCGCTCTACCTTAGTCGTTCACACACTGGCCTCCTTTATAAAGGGTCTGTGTGGCGTCTGTACTCTGTTCACACATTAGATGACTGTTACAGCGTCACAGAACCTTGTTTATCCAAAACTGCTATACTTGTCAGGAAATGGGGGGAAAAGGAACCTGTGTTCCAATGTATCCAATTATTATTTAGTCAGATGCTCATGTAATAAAGTATTGGATAAATATTTATTAAAACATACAGACAGACTTAAGCACTTTCAATTAAAAAAAATACACTTTGGTCGATTATTTCTCCCCTTCAGTAATACCAATTCTATTTTTAAATTGTTGTTATCGTCAATTAGTCACCTTTACAACAAGGTATAACGTAAGGATTGTGCAATTGTGGGATGAGCAACACGGCTAAACGTAGTAGCAGCCCCCCAAAGACTTTACTTTGCCAAAATCCCCCAATATGCTTCTGTTGGTAATCACTCTCGTTTTGAGCGACCTGCCTGGCACCTGAGTATGGGTCCTGTAACTTTGTTGAGTTTGTGTTCATGCTCCCAAGTAGCAACACTGTCCCCATGGAAAGATTCCACGTTTGTCCCTTCCCGTGCAATAGGGCAAGTGCTGGTGTTCCGTTACTCAGAGTGGCAGCATTATTTGGTGTCAGACTGTCAGCCCTGGTATCAAAATGACAGACTGCAAAGTGGCCTTCCCAGAAAGACAACACGCAAACAATACTGTCCGTGTGGTCTAATATGTATCGATTTGGGGGGTCCTTGGCGGATAACCTCTTATCTGCATATTTCAACTTTTTATATATTGTTTTGGAAATGAATGCCATACTTCGGACACAAGTAGTGAGAATAGCAGATCTCTGTGAGCTTGTAGATGTACCATTTTCACAAGTGTGTGTTTTTTTTTAATAATAACCAAAACTGAACTGCTTTGGACATAAATGTTTCCACTGGACAGCCACACTACAATGTATGGGGTATGGGCAGCAGTGGCTCAGGGGTAGAGTGGCCGGATGGCCACCGCAAAGTAACCCCAATTGCTCCCGATGTGCAGGTTGGTGCCTTGCATGGTTTTCCCTGCCATCGGTGTATGAATGTGTGTGTGAATGGGTAAATGTAATGCACAATCTATGTAAAGCGCTTTGGATAAAAGCGCTATACCATTTACCTTTTAATGTATATTGTAGTAATGGCTGCTGTGGACCAGAGTCTGTTATTAGGCTGTTTTGCTTGCTGCCTTGCTCAGTTGTCCAAATTATTGCACAGCACCCGCAGGTAGACAGGATTTAAAGCCCCACATCCATTATCTGAAATATGATGCTTTCTTTCACACTTCAGCTGTGGGTGAAGACAAAAAGAAAAGAAAAAGGCCCAGGACCCAAAGTTTTAAAAGTACCATATGAACATTTAAGACATATTTCAATAATCAGGATTTGTTTTGGGGTTTTTTTTCTTTCTTTTTGGGGGAAGATTTTAGAAAAATGTTCCAATTTCTGGGAAGAAGAAATATGGTGGAATTACTCGTGAGTCGTGACCCATAAAAATGCTTGAGTGCCCAAAAAATGGGTCCTCCTAGCCCAATATTTTTGAGAACCACTGATTTAGGACTCCCTGGACTGTAGTTGTTTTTGCCTCCATTCAGGGACAGAGAAGAGAAGAGAAGAGAAGAGAAGAGAAGAGAAGAGAAGAGAAGAGAAGAGAAGGGTTGGTTCTGTACAGAGGGTCAGGGGTTGAAACCCGTCCAACACATTCTGGGAACAAGGCCAGCTTAGAGAGAGTGAGGAAAAAGACCAAATTGCAGCCACAGCACAGACAGCAGGGAGACAGCATGACACACAAGCAACTGGAGGGAGAAGAAAAAACCTGACTGGACAGAGGCCATTCTGTGTGTCCTCAGGACAGGACAGACTTGTTGTCCCCCTCTGCTAATGGACTCATCAACAGGTCCAACTCCTCAAGTCCATCACGGCAGATATACAAGCTCACAACCATGTCTCGATGTGACACGTTGTGAGCTCCTAAGATTGTCCATTTTCAAATAGACAGAGTACAAAATAGGCCTTAATCGGTTACTGGATGTTTTGCGATAATAATCTCGATCTACAAATAGTTAAAGTGGAGTAAAAAGTACAATATTTGCCTATGAGATGTGGTGGAGAAGTATAAAGTATTTAAAATTGGATGGAAAGTTAAATTACCTCAAAATTGCACTTAGGTGCAGTATGAGTAAATGTACTCAAGTCACTTTCATGAAAACATATCCCGCATTGTCCTCAGGAAAGCACCGTCTTCTTGTCCCCTCGGGTACAGGCTTTAGTTTAGACATACTATTGGTCCGACTGTCATTAGACCGACAACCTACCTCAAACCCTAACTGCAAGCACAGGAGCAGCATATGCTCCACAGCATGTCCGACCGTTGTTTCCGCATGTCGGTCCTGTGTCATCAACAGGTCCAACAATATAACTTATACAATTGGGGCAGTTGCATTTGGTCCCCCTGCTCTACTATTGAGACATTACCCATCGTGGGGTGCATATATGTTTGATCCGACATATTAACAGTCCGACACCCTACCCCAAACCTTAACCTAACCGCACACGGAAGCCACGGGTGAGTCTTAACCAGCCACGCATGTCGGAGCCACGGGTGAGTCTTACTGAGTCTCCATTTTTACTACCCTGTTTCGCACCAGTAAGGGGAGGGAGGGGCGGGGGGGCAAGGCGACGGCCCTAGTTACAGTTAGTTGAATTGTCAAAACTCCTGCATTTGATCATCAATTTATTAGATTAGACCATAGACCATTTTATGGTTGTATCCATAATGAAAACATTCTCTGAGGTAAACGAGTACATTCCCCAGAATAGCCTATAGCTACTATAATGTTTTAGTTATTACATAACTTAATATGCTAGTCTACTGCCTGTATTCTTCTTGGACAAATATAAAAATATAATCCTATGGAAAGGCTATATTATTTTACTTATATATTGACCAATATAGTATAATTTAGTATAGCCGTTGCATATTTGTAGGCTACTGTCGTGAAAGTTTATAATAGTCATTTGGACTGAATGTTTCCTTTATCCTCGTGTTGGAGTTTTTATTTGTGTTGTTTCTTTCAACACGTTGTGCTTCACGAGTTCACGTTCCACAGCCGTCTGCCTTGACGTGTGCGCTGACTGTGGTGGGCACGGTGTGGGCTAGCCCCTCCCTCCCCTCACTGGTGCGAAACTGAATAGTAAAAACGGGGACGCGTCTTATCCGGCGGTCATGCATGTCGGAGCCACGGGTGAGTCTTAACTGGCCACGCATGTGTCTTAACCGGCAACACAAGTGTGGAACCATGGGTGAGTTTTAACCGGCCATGCATGTCATTCTCAAAGTGGGGTCTGGGAACCCCAAGGGGTCTTGGAGGGGGTTTCAAGGTGTCCCCAGCAAAATGAGGTAGGCTACAGTTTAAACTTTAAACGCTTGAGAACCACTGTTCTTAAGTGGTCTCTAGACTCAGCTTTATGGAGTCATCCCAATTACATTCCAAGTTTCCTCAAATTTAAGGGGACAACTGTTCAAATAACCATTTTAACAGCACTAACAAAAAGGAAGAGGAAGCTGCTGCCCAGGGGGGACATAAAAGGATGCACCCAATTTCCTGTTCCTGAGTATAAATCTAACGTGATTATCTCGCCAGTTTCCAAGCTAGTGGTGGCCAATTAACAAGTAGAGAAAGCAGAGAGAGGATAGGCCACTTTACCCAAATTGTGGTTGGCTGAGAATATAGGGCTGAGTGATATGGAAATAAATCTGATACCACAATGTTTTCACTGGTTGTACAAATAAATATAACACGTCTTGATTGTGCCTCTATTTTTTACCAAATGTATCAATAATATGTTTCATTGTGACACGTCAATGTGAGCTCGTTACCAAGAGTGGTTCAACTGTTCATTGCTGTCTCAAATGTGCGAACAATGGTTTAAAACACACAGGCAAGAGCCTGCACAGCCTGGTGGGATACATAAAAAGCAACATGTTGAGCTTGTAGGTTTCAACATTATTGAAAGGACAGAATAGGGCTTAAAGAGCACCTCACTATCATCAAACCCTATATCTTCACAGAATTGATGATGATGTCACTGGTAGGTTTCAGAACTTTCCACTCTGAGACACAGAATGAGTAGACATGAATGTGCCATCTATCTTATAATAAATATTGAGGACCTCGTTTTTTCTTTTCACCGTTTTTTCTTTTTGAGATAAATCTCTTTTACAAGAGAGACTATAGGCTAAGAACTTAGCAGCCATACAAAATCGACGACCAGCAAGAGAGGAAGTGAAATAAAGCAGAGCTGCTCTGCAAGCCTCCTCCTCCTACGCTTCTCAATGACTTAGTTTTAGTCATCTGAAATCTCTAGTTTTAGTCGACTAAATATCATACGATTTTAGTTGACAGTTGATTTTGCCGATAAAAGAAATGCAAAAATGTGGCAGACCTCAATGGCGTTGATTTTACACTTGGTTGCAATGTTGCATGCTGAGAATAGTCGATCTACAAGCTCACAACGTGTCACAGTCTGACAGGAAATGGGGAAAGAGATGGGGGGGGGGGGGGGGTGACACGCAGGAAAGGGACTCGTACCTGCTGTCAGGCTGGATTAGCAGCCAAGGTTCCCAGACGGCTACACCAGTCACCCAGGCCCGTCTGAACAATGTCTGTGACTATGACATGCTCCTCGGCTCCTCTAGTGGTTTTAGCCCTAAGTAACCGCATAGAGTGCTTAGGTCAGTGGGTGGCCCCCGAGTTGGTGTATATACAGGGCTAATTAGATAGCATTTGGGAGTCGGGACACTTACATAATAACTACAGTTCGTAGTAGACTACAGCTACAGTGAGTATTACACACTTCCGCAAACGCTGAACCTCATGCCAAGTCATACAGGAATCACTCTTATAAAAAAAAAGAATGTCAACTAATTGGCATTGATTAATACATTGTAATGTAGATCAAGTGAACGAAGTGAACGACTGTGTCACCAATCTGCTACACTATAAATTGGGGCGTAAAAAATAGAATGGTTACAGTATATGGTTAAAGAAAGACGCTTCAAATGACTGCCTCCCTGCCACACTGCCTGACCTGAATGTGCGGTTTGATAGCCCTGGCTGTGCCATGGGAGAAAAAAGCCAGCTTTCTTGAACTCATTATAATGGTCCTAAGTCAGAGAGTGTTCCAAGTCGTTTTAAGTAGGCAAGGTCTGTCTTCATGATGCAGACTGCAGAGGGTCTTTTTTTCGTTGGCAGAAACCTTGAATCTCCAAATTTAAATGTATGTTTTTTTTCCGTCATTTAAATATATCAGACACATTTGTCTGGTCAAAAATGTAATGACCTTTTAATTTATTTTGGTATTCAGACAGCCAGCAATGGGTAGAACGCTCCCAGAAAAATGTAGTCTCTGTAACGCATCTAGGGGCCGCAATCTGCATTCAAATATGTTCCTAGAAGCTTTGTCATTGGTCGAAAAAAAATCCGGTCGTAAATGACTAACCAATCAGGAAGCAGACAGGCAAATCGACCAATGACAAAGCTTCTGGGAAAATAGATTTAGAGCAGTGGTTTAGAACAGTGGTTCTCAAAAATAGCAGATCTACAAGCTCAAAGCGAGCTTGTACATTGGTATTTCTGAACATTTGGGAATTTGCCACAAAACATTTTCATATTGGGTTCTGGGTGTCTTTGGAATGAAAACACTGATTTAGAAGGCATTTGTAGAATCGGCCTCAGGTCTTAATGGGTTAATTGATTATAGAATAGATTATAATGCCAAAACTTTAGAACACATTAAAAAAAGACACAAAACAGTACAATATGTGCCAAATGTATAGAGCTATATTTCATGTTCAATTGTACAGCTTCCGTTCAATCTCTCAATCTGTAATAGTGTGTCCAGATGCTCCCTGGCACAGTTTGACCAGGAGAGTTGAATACACATCATTGCATGTGTGTGTGTGTGTGTGTGTGTGTGTGTGTGTGTGTGTGTGTGTGTGTGTGTGTGTGTGTGTGTGTGTGTGTGTGTGTGGGGGGGGGGGGGGTTCAACTACAGGGTGAATTTACACCGAGGGGATCTACAGAATTCAATATCAGCTATGTTATAGTATCCTGGCTTAGCTTGCAGTTTTGGCCCCGATAACTGAGCTGGCTCTGGTAGAAGACCAGAGGAACCATTTATAGTTGCCACAAGCTGCTATATTTGGCCGCTGGTAATAATGAAGAAAGGTTGATATTGCAGTTTGTTCTCCTGATTTGAAACTGAGGAGAGTCAACTTTGCATTATACAGAAATAAATGTGGTCTTTTTGTCAGGTGCCAATGGTGTGTGATGGTCACTGGTTAGTACTCAACATATTCACTGCAATGTGAACACACTGTATGTATAAGAACAGTCAAATATACATTTAACGAAGTGCAAAGAGCCGTTACAATACACTGTATTTGAACGCAATCAAATTGCTGTATTGAATACAGCAATTTGATTGCGTTCAAATGGGTTGTGGAAAGAGCCACTATAGATGTTCTAAAGGTTTATCAGACAAAAACAAATGGCTGACATAGATCAAATAAATCCATACAGTTTCTCATGTTCAACTTCTTAATCATAACCTGCAGTGTCAAAGACACCGTCTTGTTGGTGCATCTGACTTTAGCTGGGTGCCATAAAGCTTTCAATGTGAATTTGTTGCACATCATGTACTGTCTGAATCTAGTTTTTGCTACTTACTGAAGCTCTGCTGTGCTTTAAATGTTGACGGATGGAAACACTGCAGGATTTATTTGATTTGATGCATCATCATAATCAACAGCAACAACAAAAAGCTGAAAACCGAGTGAGGTTGGTAAATCAACAGGATTCTACCGTTTCAAACTACTCCTGGATGTTACCATTAACTGGGAACCAAATAAGAGGCCATTATAATTGTGACCATCCAGAAAGGCCCCTAGTTAGACCAATTGAAATCTATAGAATTTGTTGAAGGTAAAATAGAAAAAGTAGCAGATCTACAAGTTCACAAAGTACTGTGAGACTTTTTGAAGGGTGCCTGCTGTCTGTTGTCCTACACAAAGATTAGATTAAATTCCCATTGACAATGAATGGAGAATTTACGTTATGTGTAGATGAGCAAATCGGCTATTTACGTCCTACACAAAGATTAAATTCCTATTGACAATGAATGGATGATGTACGATGATAAGAGCGCCCCTCACTTCACACTGGTGTGATTTTTGCAGAACGTTTACCTATTTTTCTTTTCACAGAATGTTGCAGAACCGAGGGTTCGGGACGAGTGGCAAAATAATGTCATGCTTGAATACTGCACCGTGTGGTGTCCATGCAAAAAAGGGTAACAGTTACTGGACATTCCAATAGATCAGACCTGAAACATGGTCTGAAAAATAAATGTAAACAGCAGCTTAGCACATTGCTTTTCCGTTATTTGTGGAGTCCAGAACTGTCACGGTATATTGTGCTTGTGGAAACCTTCTCGATAACACATTATTTTTTCATAGCTCACCTTAGCAGTGCTTCTTGTAACTCACCCCATGCGCTCAGATCACCTAACCTGATAAGAAACACTTTGTCAGCACAGTGTACCAAATCTGCCTAGGCTTGCGTGTGTGTGTGTGTGTGTGTGTGTGTGTGTGTGTGTGTGTGTGTCTGTGTGTGTGTGTGTGTGTGTGTGTGGGGGGGGGGGGGGGGGGGGGGGGGGGGAGTGACTGCCATGGGCTTATTCCTTCAAATCAATTCTGAAAAAAGGACAGGAAGCAGATTCCAAATAAGAGCTTGGGAGTGATGTCAAGTCTATGCGGTCTCTCAGCTCATATTAATTATGAAGAATGTAAACTACTGAAGAAAGAAACAGGTGTCTCCATGGTGCAATAGACAGCACATTGGACTTCTGGTCAAACACTTGAGATGCGATTCAAAGGTTATGTGTTCGTGTCCCACTGGAGTTGCACTTTGGGGCAGCAGTGTGGCAGGTGGTATTCGGAACGTACTGTAATTGGATCAAATCCCCAGTTAGTGTTGAAATGTCCTTGAGCAAGACACTGCACCCCTAACTGCTTCTGGTGAACAGGTCGGTGGTGCCTTGCATGGTTTACCCCGCCGTTGGTGTGTGATTGTGTCAGTGAAAGAAGGCGGTGTAGGCACTAGGGCGGTGGTCACTGGTGGTCCGTGAAGGAATTGCATGTGGTCCCTGTCACACAAACATAGAAGACTGTCTTTTATTTATTTTTCCCACTAGTAGAGAAACTAAATTACCTGGTGACCTATGATGATGCGTCAATGTTCTAATAATTCACTGGAAGTTGGAGGTGAAGACATTAGACAGAAAAGGGAGTTTGAATCTCAAGAAGGGAAGTGTGCAGATTGCCAAGCTGAGTCATCATTATTAAGAAATATATATTGCATGTGTGTACAATCATTATCATCAGTTAATATAACATGAGTTTAATATGGAAGGTTGGATAAACTAAGAGAAAGGAATTCGGTTAACCGTGAGATTAACAATAGATCAGTGGTTCTCTACCTTTTTTTAGCTCCGGGCCACTAGCATATTTCAGTTAAATAATGACAGATAAGTTCAGATAACTTCCGCGGACCCCCCGGGGACCCCCACACCACTCACTTCACAGGTGTGATTTTCTGTTCTCAGCTATTACCTATTATCCTATCACCATTACCATATCTAACAACTTGATATTTCCCAAATTGGCAATACCACCTTCAATATGCATGCCTAGTTGCCTACTGACCACAAGTGCAGCTCACCAACATATATGTGGTTTATAGTTTTCCCCCCTACAAATCCAAACCAACTTAATTTACATGATGACTAATTTGCCTCCGTTTGTCTATGCTTTGCACACAAGTTCCATTTATATTCATCTTGTTTTGCAAAGCAACGCCAGTCACGGCTGTCAGGACTGCAATAGGAAATATACTGTAGTAACTTGTAAATAGAACACAGAAAACACTTTGGACACAATGACCCGGGATTATATCTGCAAGACAAGCTTGCTTCCACTTGCACTTGGAAAGCCACACAGTAGGCTGTTGGAGGCGCCCTCAAAGACAATTCAGATCAAGTTGCAAACTCTGTTAGGTGCTATATATAGGCTAGCTCACTGGCATATTGTGCATGTATACACACAGAACGACCGCGCACACACACACACACACACACACACACACACACACACACACACACACACACACACACACACACACACACACACACACACACACACACACACACACACACACACACACACACACACACACACACACACACACACACACACACACACACACACACACACACACACACACACACACACACACACACACACACCTGGCTGATTGATTGATGGAAAGATTATATTACCACTAGCAGTGAATAGGCTGAAGTGCAGCATAATCACACCATATTCAACAGGCTGAGCTGGCCAAGAGCCATGGAAATGGTTAGTCAAAGTCAACTGTGATCATCCCACGCGCGCGCGCACACACACACACACACACACACACACACACACACACTTCAACTATAACCAACAAATTGATGGTTATAACTGCCAATTCAGTTAATGCCAGGAGTAGCTATTGTTATTACCAGCATGTGTGCACAGCACAACAACCACAACAAAACATTTCACCCAATTTGAGTCTTTTCGACAACATTCTAGCGTTATTAACACAAACAGTTGAGATGTCAGACAGCGTTAAAAAGACTTGGTTCTTTGACATCCAATTGAACTGTCAAGGCATGCAGTTAACAGCTTAATGTCACCATTACAGTAAACCCCAGTGGTTCTTGTGTGGGGACCCCTGGGGGTCCTTGATAGGGTTCCAGTGGGTTCCCAGCTAAATGAGGAACAGTTTAACAATTTAAAGCACTACTAACAAAATGTCAATCTAGCTGTCAGTTGCGTTGTGAGCTTGCAGATCAGCTATTTTTAACAGTTTTGCAGCTTGCCCCTATGATATGTCCAAAATAGGGACACCAGGCTGAAATTTTCGAGAAAAATAATGTACCCTACTGTATAAGAATGACTCGTCGTCCCCACCTACAGTCTAGACAGTTGTGCTAAATCTAATCTAACAAACTAATTAAGAAGACCTTCCCTTATGGTGGTCTCTGGTAACAAATCTTTTCGATTTTGGGGGGGGACCTAATTAACATTAAAATATTTGAGAACCTCTGCTTTATTGTTAGCAAACCACCCGCTGATGGAAGCTTGCTGAGCTCCGTCTGTCACCTTCAGCTAGCTGTGACAGTGACAGCCAGCCAGGCTAGTGGAACTTAAACAACATCTGGTGACAAAACATGGCAGTAAAAGCAGGACTCTGTTTTTTCTTTTGTCAGCGTCAAGTTGACATTAAAGAGCCGACGTGCTGGGATGTCAACCCGTCTGCTGACTGAGTGCAGCTGTGCTAGACAGACTGAGACAGATCCCATGGAGCTAACTACTTTAGCATGATGCTAATTCACGTTACTGTAAAGCTGACGTTGCCGTCGTTACAGCGAAATCGGTGACCTATAAAATACGGCGACCCCCTTGTCGCCAATGCTGTCGGCGGCCGAGTGAGAAGACTTTAAAGAGAACTATATTTATGATCCTTGCGTCCAGAAGAAAACCACGTTTTCATAAAAGGCAGTACCTTGACCAAACTGGCCATGACAGTGGCAACCATTATATCTCCGGTCCTAAATACTGTAACAAACAGCGTCCATTCGTGCACGAGCAACACCGCAAATAAAACGAAGATAAGACTTGGCACAACAGTGACCCCTGGAGTTGCGCAATTCAACAGCTCACCGATTCCGACGCAACACCCCCCCTGCCTAGCCACCACAACATCTGCAAGCTTGAACCCAACGCAATGCTAGCTAACGGGGATTCGCTGGAACTTTGTTACAATGTAACTCAATGCGTTACGCCGCGAGACCCCCCGCCGCCGCCGCCGCCACACTCCAGTGAACACAAAGTTACCACTTCAACCGATAATAATAAGTAAAGGGACAAGCACGTACGGAACGCCAAGTGGCTGGTATAGAACGGCGGCGTTGTGTGTGTTTACTGTACCCCGTCATGTCGCTGCAGCCTGGCGGCTGAGATGTCAGCAGAGGGCCGGTGATGTCTGGAGGACTGACGGCCGGCCAGTCGACATTCATTCCCCGAAGTGGCCGCTATGCTGCCGCCGCTCGCTGCTGCCTTCACTCCGCCCGCTGCCTGGTCGCCACCACCGGAGCGCGGCTACCGCAAGCAGCAGACTATAGCGTCCCACTGGTTCTAGTCAGAGAGGGGCAGCCCCCCGGTCCGGTAGGTGTAGGGAAGGTTAGGTTAGGTAGGTTACTGCCTCTGCGTAGGTTTTCTCCCACAATAAATAACAAAACACAACAAAACGACCCGACGGCCGTCTGTCTCTCCTGGATTGGAAGTTTTTTTTTTTTTTCTTCTTGCTCACGAAGACGGAGGAGGACGCGTCACCTTGCAGCGGTTCATGACTCCGCTCCACCACTGTTATGTGTGAGATGTGTGAGACAGACAAACAGACAGACAGGTCGTTTCACACACAGAACAGAAGTCCATGATACTGTAGATCTGCAGACACACATGCAATTATACTGGTGTGGCCGCGCAGGCATCCGTATGTGTATGTCATTGTAATGATGATCGCCACGGCCCAGTGGGCCCGGGGTCCTTATTTGACTGACAATGAGGCGAGGGTATAATATTATGCTAAACTGTAAAACAAAAAAAATACTCAGTGTCGATTTAACCCTGGAGAATAATAGGCCTAAAAATTACAAATTGTGAACAATTTTCGTGTCCATTTTGGCTCCATTGGTACAGTTACAAATGAATAATCAAGCATTTGTCCATGACAATGACATATTCGTGTCCAATAATGTGATAGCTCTAATTATTATTATGACATTATGTCAACAACTTAATTGTAGCCTATATGTTCTGGATGTAACTGTTTTAATTAAATGTTTTTACTTTTGGGTGTGAGGAAGATGATGACGCGTAGACATGTTAGTTAGTTAGGCTATTAATATCCAATATTAATATTAGCAGACTTTCCCCTAAATCAGCCATCAAGCAGGCTACTCAACCTTTCAGTTAACCAAACAATCAATCAACCAATTGATCAATATAGGCTACATAATATTATCAGGTCAGCAGCAAGCTGTAGGGTCCTCAAAGACAGAATAGGCCTATGCAGGAGAAAAACACGAACATATCATTTTGGAATAAATTAAACTGAGCTGAATCGCCAAAGTCAACGAAATTCACTAAAATAAACCCCAATGTATGATTCGTTGCACGACGGTGTCGCGCGCCGAAAATAGCAGACCTACAACAAGGCCACAAAAGCGTTGTGAGCTTATATCCATCTGCTATTTCAATAATTTCATACAAATTTAACTCGGGCTTGCTACCTTCTGGCTGATATTTCAGGAGAGGACTCCCCCTGGCGGTGGGCTCCGGCAAATTTCGACAAAATACCCCCAGGTGAACTATATGCAAATATAGACACCAAACCAAACTATCTTTACAGGCAGTCAGAATAGATAAGCTGTGTGTGTGTGTGTGTGTGTGTGTGTGTGTGTGTGTGTGTGTGTGTGTGTCCTACACCCAGCATCACATCAGTCCCAAGGGGTAAAGTGGGAGTGAGCGCTGTATATATGCATTTATTTTTGAGGGGCACATCCAATGCATGGCTTTCCGAAATTAAGTCATGAGGCATAGTGGCAACAGCCACGACTATGGACTTTTAAGTTTGTTTAGAGACGCCTAATTCCCCATCGTCAGCCAAGTATATGGACTTTAATGTTTGTTATTGGTAGTTAATGTAATTCTTTGCCAGTCAAGTCTATGGACTTTAATGTTTGTTTAGGGCAGTAATGACGATGTAAGATGTCACCTTGCTGATAAATACATCTTGTAATAAATGTATTTCATTTTCCATGGACATGAGAACATCAACATGCCCCCAAAAATCTGGATGCCCCTCACTGCACACAAGTCTTCTTTGGAACAATAATAATAATAATTATTATTAATTTTGTATTTTTTGCGGAAAGCACAATTTTTGCTATTGTATTTAACTTCTTCTCCCCAATTTAGTTAGCCAATTGATTCCACCCCACACATATTTCTGTTGTCACTGCATCCTGTTGTATCCTGCTGACTCACTTACCAGTGAGGAGCCCCCACCGGGATGACATAGAGCCTTTGTCCTACTCCCCAGCCCGTAGAATTATGTACAATGATGAAAATATCACCCTCCCCACCTTCCCTCCCGCCAATGAGCCAATTGTGTTCGTAAGACGCTCGACAAAGCCGGATGCACAACGGTGGATTTGAACCCACAACAGCCACTTTACCAGTGTGCTGGTAAATAGCTTTGCTATTTATTTGATTCTTTTATTAAAATCAATTGACTGTTGCATCCCTATAGTGTGGACTATTAAATATTTAAATTATTATTTCTTTAGCAAAGAAGTAAGCCAGGGCTGAGTGGGTGTAGTCAAGTGAGTCTGTTGGCAGCAGAGGTCGTCTGTTGGATATTGAGACAGAATTGACAGAAACCTTGCAACTCCATTTTTCATTCTATTGTGTTTTTCCCCATAATTGAATGCCTAACTGTTTTAGCTTTTTTTGTTAAAGTGAAAGTGACATCTGTCTGTGGGTTTTATAAATATTGAACCAATGAAAAGAGTTTGTGACTAATAATATAACTACATTGGAGCAGAGGGTCTTTCTTACCATTTCCTGAAAAGTAACCGTTTTGGACATACAAGGTTTCCACTAGACTGCTACAACATTGTCTTCCTAGTTCTACTATGTTTGAGAAAGCGGATGCATGGTTTTGGCAATTGGCATGTTGTGTTGTCCGCAAAAGTAGTCCAACGCAATGCAGAATATATTCTGAGAAAGAAAGAAGGAAACTATTTTCTGCAAAGTAATTCTTTATTTTTCTTTCTGTCATTATATGCGCTTGGGTACCACTGTTCCACCAAAGATGCTGCCCAACCAGCCCAAAGAGGCTTGCATGACAATGAGGTGAGAGTGAGCCTACACAAGGAACACATTGCATTATGTTGAAGAAGTCGTGAATGCCATTCCAGACAGAGATATCTGTCCCCCTGGGTCTATTATTCCCCTCTGCTATTCACCAGAGCAGAGGAATGAGCACAATTAGTTGAGGAAATGAGAGTGTGAAGGATAGATTCTGGTATTTGGAGAGAAAAGCGAATGAAATGATGCTAGAGGAAGGTCAAGACAGAACAGAAGAAAGGAACAGTAGGAACTGAGAGAGAGAGAGAGAGAGAGAGAGAGATGGAGAGGGGACGAGAAAGTGAAAATTTTGTTGTCATGGAAACTGGCATGGATCTGAAGACCAAAACAAGAATGTAAATTGGTTTTCCCTCCGGGAGTGTGATGGAGCAGCAAGGAAGAAACAAACGCAGGAAAATTTGTTTAAGGGAGGAACGGTTCAGGAACCTTCGTATCGTTATGCAGAAATAAACTAATTTGAATCAAGTGTCAAGTGTAGTTCAGTGTAAAGGAGTACAGTATACTAGACTGTGTGTGTGTGTGTGTGTGTGTGTGTGTGTGTGTGTGTGTGTGTGTGTGTGTGTGTGTGTGTGTGTGTGTGTGTGTGCGTGTGTGCGTGCGTGTGTGCGTGCGTGCGTGCACAAATCAAATTTCTGAATGAGGAATATGGAGAATGGACACATTGGCAATTGAGTAATCTCATTAGTCTTAATGTGACTTTTGAGACTAATTACATGTGGATGTGTGTGTTTAATTTGCTGGCAATCACGTACGTTAGTCTTTTTCATGCCGATTAGCTGGATCATGTTTGTCATTAGTGATAGCCCATCAGTGATACACTGGTGTCAATTCACTGTTTCTCAACATCTGGTTCAGGGACCACCAAGGACCCTTCAGGTCTGAGAGTGTACAAATGTGCACACTCAAAGTAAAATGGAAAACTTTGCATTTTACTGTATAGATTGGGAGCCTACAGATACAAAATCACACCCGTGTGAACTGAGTGGTGCAACTATACTGATATTTTTATAGTTACAATACTGTACTGAACTCCTGTACTACTCGTACTGTAGTACTCGTACTGTAGTGTACTGTACAGTACTGCATGAGTATGTACTCACACTGTACTCATACTGTACTGTATGAGTATGTACTTGTACTGTACTCTGTATTGTACATTACTGTGCGAGTACTGTACAGTACTGTACGAGTATGTACGAATATGTACTCATACTGTAGATATATATATATATATATATCGACATAAACATTAAATTATCTGTCTACTGCTTTGTGCTAGTATACATCAAAAAGTAGGAATGTAAAAAAAAAATCATCAGAGCATCACTGCTTTGTTCTAGTATTTCAACCAACTGCTGAAATCCCATCATCATTATATTCAATTTTAGAGTTGGCAAGAGACAATTTGTGTTACCAAGCAACTAATGGTTTGTGCGGAGCGACCTGTGCCACTGTGTGTAAAACAGCATCTCACTTACTGTACGTACGGGACATGTTCAATATCTCCCAGCACTTTGGCAATGAAACCTAGTCATACAGCCAAGAACACCTTATTATAAAAAGACAATGATGGTGTGTGTGTGTGTGTGTGTGTGTGTGTGTGTGTGTGTGTGTGTGTGTGTGTGTGTGTGTGTGTGTGTGTGTGTGTGTGTGTGTGTGTGTGCGTGCATGCATGCGTGCAAGTGTGTGTGTGTGCGTGCAAGTATGTGTGTGCGTGCAAGTGCAAGGGAAGACAACAGATAACGGGAGATGAGCAACGGAAGAACAAATGGATGGAATATTTTGAAGAACTTCTAAACCAGAACCGGTTCCATTCTTTTTCCACGACTAATTTTGAACTATGTTAATTGGTTCAGAACTGGAAGCAAAGTGGGTGTGTCACTATTCAGTTTTGGAAGATGCAGAAGTGATATAAATCATAAAAATTATATATTTTGGTGGAGAAGGGGCCACAGGCTGACACAGAACTACCTATATGGCCCTATCTTGGGCAGTGGGCACGCCTGGCTTACCCTTTATCCCCTAAACTTCTTTGCCATATTTCACTATCTTGAATAACATTTTAAAATCGTTCAACTAGCCGATCTATATACCGACACGTTGTGAGCTTGTAGATCGTCTATAACAATTTTGGACAATTTGTGTTACTTGCGTCCTCAGTTCCCACATTCACACACCAATGGTGGCAACCACAGAGCAATATGGATAAAAATGTTGTATGGCTAAATTAAAATGGATCTGATGATGATTTGGGTTTCAGGATCATGCCATGGACCAATTGATAAAATGATGTAATCCCCTGAAGTCAGTATTCCAGGATTGGATAACAGGTATTGAGGAAGTACATACATATTTGTGATAAATCTTTGTATATTATGGAAACTTCACCTTTAGATAAACCTGCTATTTTATTTATGAGGTCACTCCTATATCCAGTTTTTGGTGTGTGTGCACAAACATTAAATTCCCATTGACAATGAATGGACAATTTTACAGTGTCTATTTTACGTTATGATGATGTACGATGAGCGCCCCTCACTTCACGCGGGTGTGATTTATTATTTAAATAAAAGTAATTAAGTGGTGGGTATAGGAGTCCATAGAACTCGATTTTAGCTATTTTTGATAGGGGGCAGGGGCATTCGAGCATGGGGCTAAATACATCCTTTTTTAAATTACGGCGATTTCTTTATTAATATTTACTATAGTTGTACTAGACCCCAGTAAATTACATCTGTCCAAAAGATCACGGGATCTACTGAATGTGAAGGTAGAGGTACTATGCCATACTGTCATAGGCTCAATATGTCAGTTTGTCACGTTCAGATCCTGTGATCTTTTGTGGCCAGATATAATTTCTTGGGGTCTATAGTAAATAATTCAAAAATAAATCACCATATTGTTTTGTAAAAAAAACAAACATATTTAGGACCATGTTCAAATGCCCCCGCCCCTGTGAAAAATAGCTAAAATTGCTCTGATAACAATCTAAAACATGAACCTTGGTTGACAAATTAAAGTTGTCCTTTAAACCATTAGCCTACCACATCCATGACATTGCCTTTATAAGCTAATACAAAATAAATAATAATAGTCAAAATCACAATAATAGTTATAATCTTTATTTATATAGCACCTTTTAAATCACTTACAAAGTTTTTCACAGAATCAACAACAGAAAACCCAAAACATAAAAGTTAAGCAATGAGAACATTATATTATATAAGATCAAATAACGGTGAACCTGAACTTTCTCTGCCTTTTAATTTAATTAATAAAGGCTTGAATTGGCAGTGTACTGTGTAAAGTCCATCAATTGCTTCATGTCCATCAACGCCTGTATAATATATGGCTCCTGGTAGATCACTGTGTGAAGAGGACTGGGGTACATCATGTGACCCTCCATTGGCAGGGAGGACATGAGGGCCTGGCTGTGCTGTTGTACCGGGGCCTGCAGCTCTCCTGAATGGTGGAGGTTGTGGGCAGCATGGACTGGGCACTGCTGCTCTCCTGAATGGTGGAGGTTGTGGGCAGCATGGACTGGGCACTGCTGCTCTCCTGAATGGTGGAGGTTGTGGGCAGCATGGACTGGGCACTGCTGCTGGTGGTGGTTCCTAGTAGACTGGTCACGTTGTTGAAAGATGGTTTCGATTCATCATTAGTGTTGTCCAGGCTCTCCGACTCAGACGCTTGGAAGGTGAGGTCCACCTCTTCCTTGTAGCATGTTGCAGCTGTGGTGCTCACATGATCATCTGTGGGCTCATTATCATCGTGGGGTGGTGTTGAGTCCAGTGCTGGTGATTTGAGTTTGAGACACGATTGAATCAGGTCTTTGCCTGCCTCACTAGTGAACATGGGCTCGAGCTTGTCGGTGGCAAATGTGTAGAGGTGCCCCGTTTCACTGGCCACTAGCAAGAGAACCTGGGATCCTGTCAGAGTGGAGAGCTGTTTGACCTTGTTTATTATGCCATTTTTACGTTTGCTGAAGGTTTTGCGTCGCTTTAACGTGTTCTCAATGAATTCCATTTCTATCTTTACACGGCCGCGTGTCTTGGGTTTTTGCAGTGGGACGGCTGCACCCTCCTTCTGCCCTGCCTCACTCTTCACCCCTCCTCTCATCCTCTTGCTGCTCTCTCCAGTTGAATCCATGGAGTCATATTCATCTGTGGTACAGGTGGAATCATTTCCTGAGTATCTGCATGAAGGTATTATATCTCCAATTAGGGACATCTTGACTGTGATGAAAAAATGATGATGTAGCCTAACGCTTTTATGGACACTCTGCAACGTCAGTCATCGATCCCACGTCACAATTTGTGTACATTCTGATTTTGTTGATGATGACACGCGAAACCTAGCAACCGTTGCTAAGAACGCGCGACGTGACATGAACGTACACAAACCACACGTGGTGGTCCTGGCCGGGTGACGTCATCACCACTGCGTCTGCTTCCACAACAAACATCTTGTTTATAATGAAAGCTGAAATTAGTATTTAGACTTTTTAGTACCGGACCAGCTACTCGGTATCAGTACAAGGGCCTATACGTTAAAATAATGTATGTATTATTTGTATGTAAATAATGCAATACAACAACACCATGTTGGACAACACACGCACACCTCTGGCGTAGCCGCGTAAGCGTAACGCCAATCACTATTCCAGAAAGATAAACAATTCTATATTTCTATGTATTAAACACATAACTGATGATGACTGACATCTCCAGTTAAGTAGTGTAAATTGTAAACAACGTTTGAGTGCAGCGTTGTATACGGTGAAACGGCATAGTGTAGTACCTGTGATTTATCACAAGATAGCGCACTTTCCTCATGTTCCATGTGGTGTGATTATAGTAGGCTGTATTACAGGTTGATAGTTGATTAATTGATTGATTGATTACTTTATTAACAGTTTGCATGGACACGCACAGGAAAGTACAGTACATACAGTACAGTACAACACAAGGTCTGCTAACAGGATGAATCCAAGAAAGTCTTTCAGCGTGTTTCCATTGGGGTCCTCATGTACTCAATTAACCGAAGATTGATGTCATGTGATTGATGTGATGATTGTGATTTGGGTCTATCTGTTCAGTAGTGTGACTGTGCACTGTGCATCGTAATTTGTTTAGCAATTAGCAGTGTGCACATAATCTATGGTGAAAAGGAGGGTTGAAGGCTTTTCATTCGAACAGAGAGATGAGTGCAGCTGTTCTCCTAAAGAGGAATCCCATGCTGGCATACATTATATGAAAAAAGACTTGAAAATGAAATGAAAATAGTGGATATCCAAGCTCAGTGCAACATGCTGTGTGATGTGAGCTTCTATCAATGGATTCATTCCACATAAAGCATTACATATGGTTAAATGGTTCTAATTAAATTGTAAATTTGTTTTCAGTGTTTAGAATCAGGGGTAGGCCTACAACATGTTTGTGTGTCACTTTAGAGAGAGAGTGTGAGTCTGAGTCTGAGTCTGAGTCTGAGTCTGAGTGTGAGTGTGTGTGTGTGTGTGTGTGTGTGTGTGTGTGTGTGTGTGTGTGTGTGTGTGTGTGTGTGTGTGTGTGTGTGTGCACGCACGCGTAAAAGCAACTGTTTGCTGCAGAGGATTAGACTTGTGTTATACATTTAACTCTTTGGGCCAGAAGTATTCTATATTCTTTCCACAATGGGTGAACAGACTTTAGTTACATAATATAATAACTAAGTTAAGGGAGATCTGAGATCACTGCAATCATCTTTCTGATCTTGTCAGAAGTTGGCAGTGTTCTTGTTTGACAGTGGAGCATCTCCAGATGGGACAGTATTTGATGATCTAGTATTGAGGTCAGGTGTCCATGGTCAGGCAGAAATAAGACTGTGCTGCATACACGCAGAGTAGTCTTTTTATTCTCAAGTTAGTTACTGCTTCCCTGAGACTTAAACAAAATCATAACCATGGTAATGCAAGGTGATGAATCATCACCTTGCATTACCATGGTTATGATTGTACCGTTATGTACATCATCACTGATGATATACATAACGGTACAGTGCATCTTTCACAAGAGGCATTTAAAAATAACAAAAACTGCAATATATGTATGATGATGATGATGATGTATTGACTCACATAACGTCACAGGGGAAAAAAGTTTATCCAGAATAAAGTCGGGTAATTACTATATTTCGTCATCCAGGTCACCATGGTTACTCAATGTGTCAGAGTGAGTCCAGTGACTAACTAAGTTTGACATTATAGACTGAGACTCCATATTTAGGCATGACATGGCACTCTATATCAGGTCATGACTCATTGTTTTCATTGACACCATTGTGATGACATGAGCAAACAAATGCCACCTGACAGTATATGATGAGCATCTCCAGTGAGGCAGACAGATTCCGATACTATGGATCAAAATGGTTGTCTGCTCTCAAACTTCAAGTACCACCAACTAGCCAGAGTTAAGCATCCTTTATTCTTAGAGGGCTTCAATAGTGACCTTGTCAGGACACAGGAGTCAGACCCCATACTCCATGCTGTGCTGCTAGTCACTTGAATACGTACAATAAACAACATGTCTAAGTTCAGCACCGGTCTGCTGGTGCTCACCGCCCCTCTCCACATCCTCCCCCTGCGCATCCTCCCGGTGCTGAGCTCAGCAGCTCAGGTAGTGGATCAAACCCTGTATGTCCATTTGCACCCAGGTCTGAACTTGGGGGGCGGGAGTCCACCTCGGCCCGTTTTCTTTCCCCCGATGGCGGACCTGTCCAGCCTGATATCACGCCTCTACAGCAACGCGGCTGACGTGTGTGCACATCTGGATTTGCGTGTGCTCCTGGCCAACTTGTGCACCCAAACAGCCTCCAGCTCTGGCAGAGGGACAGGTTTCCCCTTCCCCACCCCGCAGCCCCTCTCTCACACCCCGGACGTGGTGCTGACAGACTTCCCCATGCACGACCCTGGCCATTCACCGCTGGTGGCCCAGTGTCTGCAGAGGTACGCCAGCCATTGTTACGTGTGCAGCCCCGGTCTGACTTCAGTGCTGCTCCACCCACAGCTGGAGGATCTACGGAAAGGGGTAGAGGCGGTCGAGCACGAGTCAGACCCCCTGGAGACCTTCAGTGACGTAGTGGTTGGAGGGACGTTTGACCGGCTGCATGCAGCCCACAAGACGCTGCTCACCATCGCATGCCTGCTGGCCAACAGGAGACTCCTCACCGGGGTGTGTGACCAGGACATGCTGAAGAGGAAGGTGTTGAAGGAGCTGATTGAGCCCTATCCAGTCCGGGTGCAGAGGCTGCGGGAGTTCCTGCAGGACACCAAGCCGTCCCTGCAGATGGAGGTCGTGCCGCTCCACGACCCCCTTGGATCCTCCGTGGTGGACTCTGAGCTGCAGTGCATTGTGGTCAGTGAGGAGACCAGGAAGGGTGGCGAGGCCATCAACAAGAGACGTGTGGAGAATGGTTTGCCCAGCTTGATTATCTGTGAAATCCAGCTGCTGAAAGACTTCCACTACACAGAGAAGGAGGAGGAGAAGATCAGCTCATCCAACCTACGCTCTCGTCTTCTGGGAAGCCTATTAACCCCACCTAAATGCAAGTCCTGTCTCCCTGCTGTCCCGTACATCATTGGACTGACAGGAGGCAGCGGCAGTGGGAAGACCTCCGTCGCCAAGCGCCTGGAGGCCCTGGGCGCCGTCCACATTGACGCCGATCTGCTGGTCCACGAGACATACCGGCCGGGGGCAACTGCCTACCAGAGGGTACTGGAAGAGTTTGGTTCAGATATTCTGAATGAAGATAAAACCATCAACAGGCGCATACTAGGAAGACAAGTATTTGGTAACAAGGGACGGTTAAAAGCCCTGACAGACATCGTGTGGCCCGAGGTTGAACTTCTGGTCAAGGACAGAATTCACCAGGCCAGAGAGGAACGTAAACAGGTGTGTGTTATAGACGCAGCTGTCTTACTGGATGCTGGCTGGACAGACATGGTCCATGAGGTCTGGGTCACCATCGTACCAGAGGAGGAGGCACTGTTGAGGATAACCAAGCGGGACGGGCTGAGCAGAGAAGAGGTTGTGAGGAGGCTACAGAGCCAGGGTTCCAGTGCTAGGCAGGTGGAGCATGCCAACGTGGTACTCTGTACACAGTGGGAGCCAGAGGTCACCCAGAAGCAGGTACTGAAGGCCTGGAACCTTCTCCATAACAGAATCCTACACATAACAAAAGTCAATACACTGTCCTGAACCCTATAATGAGAATGTAATTTGATCCACTACAACCAAAACAATCCCTGTAGTCATTTGCCTTAAAGAAGAGTGTGCGCTTTGGTGGCGCAGGCCTGTTCATCACTATGGACACTAGGGGGTTTGTGTTTTGTTTATGTTATAGCCTTGCCACAAAACTGACATGATACTGAACTGATGTGATACTGGCCATGCTACTGACAGCATACTACCATGATACTGACAATGCTACTTACATGATTTATTTGATTGGCTGAGCTAAGTACATATTGAGGATGAGGGCATAAAAGTGAAGACGCCTGAAGTGAGTGGCCGGAATAACCTTTGAGGATTTGATTGGCTTAGCACAGAATGTAATGTATGATGATAAGAGCGCCCCTCACTTCACACAAATGTGAATTTTGAGGGGCTAGCCTCCTATATACAGCTTTTGTCCACACACGTCTCATATTTGCCATTGACAATGAAGGGAAACTTTACGTAATATATAGACGAGCAAATCGGCTAACCAATCACATAAATTCAGTTGTTCATGACCTGTCTGTCTAGCATCAAATGTTGGATGAGTGAGAACTTTCTCAAGCTAAATGAGGATAAGACAGAAGTTCTCATAATCGGTTCTAGTGAGCAGAAATAATCAATAATAAGCAGACTTGGTAACCTGACTAGAAAGTAACAGTACAGTAAAGAACCTGGGGGTTATTATTGATCAATCATGTTACCAAGATTGCCTTTTTTCACCTTAGAAATATTGCACGAATCAGAGCTTATTTGTCCTTGGACGATGCACGGACGATGTTTTCTTTCTGTATCTAAAAACAGTGTTTTAAGGATATTCGTTTGCTTTCTGTATCTAAAAACAGTGTTTAAGGATATTCGTTTGCTTTCTGTATCTAAAAACAGTGTTTTAAGGATATTCGTTTGCTTTCTTTATCATGAGTGTCAGTATACCTCATTTGACGGCTAATGTATGATGAAGTTTTAAACAATTTCCTGTCATGAACCCCTAATGTGATATGTAATATTTTGTGCCAGGGACTTACATAAGAGATCTACAAGAGATCTACAAGCTCATCATCATCATCATCATCACATTGCTCTGCAACAAGGTTTGAGCTTGTACATAAAGTATGTTTCCAATAGCCGGACAATGAAATAGGGCTTTAGTGTTTTAGCTGTTCCTCATTTTGCTGTCACCCCCTGGCACCCACCAAGAACCCCTGTGGGTCCCTGGATCTCTTTTTGAGAAACTGTGCTAGTCTAGAGAAACTGCAATCTTGGTGGAGGCCTCTGCTTTACTCAGCACAATTTCTAGCTTCAGCTTGTTTCATCATACTGACGGTAACAGTGATTATCCACCCATAATAATACCTCTAGTTTTCTATTTGACCACTTTTAATCTGCTAGGATTAAAACCAGTCGTACTGTATATCTGGGGGACACCAGAGCATGCAGTTACTCCATTTGTATAGAGGCAGAACAGACAGCAGGTGGCAGTATAGTTATCCTGATTAATTTAAATTCTGCCCAGCATCTAACACTGAACTGCACCTTTTCACTCATATCAGACTTGACTTGGCCCACAAACCAGGAAGCTCAGCTGAATCTGTGCTTGGAAACATAATGCTACTTTAGGTAAGTTGTGTTAGCCTTTTTCTATCATGTAAAATAATCACTATTACAAGCAGCGTTACATTCAGTACTCTATGAACCATGTGCATGTTGTACAGAATGAGACCACAATACTTTAATGTATAGGCCTATGTCATTAACCACATGAATCCTAGCGTCGTAATTATGTAGGCATGTCATAATAGGCAAACATTCTGAGAAAATAGTAGATCTACAAGCTCACTGGATTTTCAGCAGAGATTTTGTGTTGAGGGAAAATGGAGGAGAGCCAAGTACAGACCCCTGGGTCAACCTGGTAAACTAAGTATAGGGTGTAAGTGTTTCAGGGATATGGTATATGTTACAGTGTGATTGAAAAAACAGTCAGATTGAAAAAGGAGTGCTCACTTTCTTCGAGTTCATCACCCGGGGCGGGGTGCAGAGCATGATGAACACACCACCCTTCACATACACTAGAAACGATGCAAGTTGGAAATGAATAACCCACCCAGTTATTACTTACGCAAGCAGAGCGTGCAAGTAATAGTTTTCGTCCAGTGCTTCAATGCGTATGTCGCCGTTTGATGCATATGTGCCGTGCCAGCGTAATGACTACTTGTGCTTGATATGGCAGTGGTGTCAGATTACATAGTATGTATACATAGGGGCATTACCTTCAATCCTCCCGACATTACGTCACCATCGAAAACCAATTACACCCTGGCATTGGGTCCTTTAATCCACTTTATTACGTCATAATTGAGAGCTAGTTATACCAGTTATACCCTGACGTCATATGCTGCTATGATACATACGCATCAAACGGGGCATACGCAAACTAACCACATTATACCGCTAATCAACTTACAAATTACACATACATATACATAGAGGCATTTCCTTTAATCCACCCGACACTGATCGACATATACGTCACCATCGAAAGCCGCCACAGTACTTGCGCGCTCTGCTTGCGCACTAGTAGGCTATTTATACATGTATGTACGTATGTATGTATGCAACTATGCATGCATGCATGCATGCATACATAGCCTACATACGTACGCAAGCACGCATGCATGCATACATAGCCTACATACGTACGCAAGCACGCATGCACGCACGCATGCACGCACGTGACCATGTAAAATGTAAATAGTGGCTCATCTTACCCCCGTGCCCCTCACATGTGTCATGTTGCCAGCACTGATGTCTATAAAACTATGTAACTATTCTGAAAACAACTACTACCCAATACTGCATACAAATATGTTGTGAGAAAATGTGTATGTGAAGCATGAGGCGTGAACTGTAGCTACATTGTATTTTACACAGCATGTAAGGCTGTGTTCTAAAAGAAAGGGATTGAAAAACAAACAAACCAAGCTGTACTGTATCAATCATGAAAAACATGCCGAGTATGTACAGTATGTAGCCAAAAGGAAAAGTAATTCCTTATTACCGGTAATGTCCTTCCATTTCTCCTTAGCACAAAATATATATACATACAATAGCAATGTTGTGGTTATTCTGAAATCAAATGTTGCATTGTCTATACAAAAAAGAAAGAAAAAAAATAGAAGTTAATAGCCCAGGTTGTCTAGTTTATGGGATGTGTAACAGGACTAACAACTGTAAATGCTACTGTCCCAGGATGTGCTACACAATCTGACTGTAACCATGAGTATTTACCTTTGAGTGAGTAATGGGAGACGAAGCTAGGCAGGGGCCGCTCTCTCAGAACATTTACGGGCCCACATGGCGAGGCGCTGGGCTATTTACGAATTTAAGCTTGACCCTAAAAGAGGTTACAGGGACTTTGAGGTGTTGCTGTGACCTTTTGTATAGGGCTGTGAAAGTCTCAGACACGTGCGCGTGCACACACACATCTCTCTCTCTCTCCTTTGAAACAATGACACATCCAAACAATCTGGATCCTATTAAATCCTTTTGTCTTTCGCCCATTCTCCGGTCTTTTTTCCCCTTCTGTTTTTACTTTGTGATATTCATATTCAGTGCATTACACCCCCTCCCCCCAGCCCCATGTATGCAGACCACAATGCAGTGCGTCAAGGCTGCAAGGCAGATGTTTTCAAGGCATATTCACTACAAAAATGGTGGACATGCTTCATGCCTCTTGACAAAATGGAATATCATCTTTAAGCTTGAATGGTTTGTTAGCACAGTGGTATGTTAGTATAATATGGAGTCTGGAGTGTTTATTGAAAGTGTAGTACTGTAAAAGACCTGTAATGGATGACTCTCTTTTATGGGTTATATGTTTCTTTGAAACACAGGCTGTACTAGGTTGCAGGGTTTGAGGCAGCAAGGCATTGAACCAGATATACCTGCTCACACGTTGTAAGGCAGTGGTTATCAAACTGGGGTCCATGCAGGGATCCCTGGGGTCCTTGGGGGGGTTCCAGGGGGTAGAATCACAATATCTTTTAGGCAGGGAAGCGGGAAGGCATTTATAGCAAGGGAGGATAAGGGGGAGGTTGGACACGCATGTGTGCTTTATTCACTCGCCTGCATGTGCTTTTTTGTTTGTAAATCCACACAATGATGAATAGTAAAAATTAGTTTACAAAATAAATGTACAGTAGCCTACACATAGTACCTGAGATAATAGATCAAAGTGCGTTAAAATAGCAGTTACTGTGTACTGTGCATAAGGACATTATTCAAGGTGCAACATTATTCAAGGTGCGTATTGTCCGCGGGTGGTTCAAGGAAGAGCTGAAGTCCAATTAAACTAGTCCCTGGTATAATCCATAGTCGGTTCAGGAAGAGCAAAAAGATGGTCTAAAGCCAGCCTAACGGCATTGCCTCATGCCATCAGGCCGCTGAGCAAGGCATCGCCTGTCATCAGGTCGCTGGGCAAGGCTCATGCCATGCTTCAGCAATCTGACGGATGTCGGGTGCATGGAAACTGTTCCTTAGCCTGGTGGTGCTACTCTTGATACTGCACTATGCCTTTCAGATGGCCCACGGCCACATGTGACAAAGCAGCTGGTTTGGAGCGGTCCTCATTCGGGTCCTCATCTGGAGCTGCCATCAGTTGCTTGTTAGAGGCAGCGTGCAAGGGAGGCGGGAACGGCAGCATGCATGCGGTCTTTAAGCCAATCCTTAAGCAGACACTGAGAACTGTATACTATAGGTCAAAGCATAGTTTATTTTGTGTGTTACTCTCCCCCCTCTCTCTCTCTCTCTGCGTTTGTATTACTATACAAGTAAACCAAATGTTCCCTTAAGTATTGTAGAAATTGACATTGTGAGTACTGGTTCTCCCATGAGAAATGGTTATTTTATATTTTTTATTATGGTTATGATATGGTTTTATTTTAAATATATAAACATATTATATATTATATTATATGCCAATATATGGCAAGTATATGCATGCAGAATATGGCCTATGCTATGCCATATTCAGGTTCATATATGCACATATATGTGGATAAATAGGAAATATATGTCTCTATATAGCTTATGCAATCTATATTTCCATGTGGGAGGGGAGTGTCAGCTAGGTCGGGACGTAACAGGGAGTGCATGGCCATATAGGTTAGGGAACCGCTGTCCTAAAACAAACAATGTCCTCACAAGTATATTGATACAAACTATTGCGTGTGTGTGTGTGTGTGTGTGGGGGGGGGGGGGGGGGGGGGGGGTGGGGGGAGTCGTGGTGGGTGCGTGCCTCTGCTGGACCAGACCGCAATATAGAATTTGTTGTTAGTGTCTCCTAACCCACCCCCACCCCCTTTCTCTTCACTTTCAGAATCCTGTCTATGTAATAGATCCCAGATTGGACACTGGAGTTGCCAGCAGCAATTCATATCGTTTTTATCTTTCAGACAAGCCTCTCTACTGCTTCCAGATGGGGGGAGGCACTGTAGGGTTCAAGTTTGTTTTTGGGGGCAAAAAAATAATCTAATGCTATAATGCCTATACGAAATGAAATAAAATCCATACACCAAAGCAATACGCAACCAAGAAAGTCAATGCACACTGTTGTGTCCCAAGTCTGAGCTAATCACAAAATGACTTGTTTATTCCTGCTTGTGTTTGCTTGTGGAACTACTGTTTTGTTGCCATCGGGCATGAAACCTTGCATCTCTGTTTCAGCTTTTCATTACATAAAATTGATGCCCTACTTCTTCGTACAAGAGTGTACGAAGTAGCTAAAATATCTGATCTGTAAGTTCACAATGAGTTAGGAGTGAGCTTGTAGATCTGCTATTTTTCCAATTTTTTTTATTATTTGGAAAATGAAAGTGAAAGTGATTAAGACTGACAGTGAATGTAATGTGAAAGCATAACAAAATAAGAGCTTGTGACTACTAAATCATAACTACACCGAATCTACGGGAACACAGTTTATTTTGTCCCCATTACCTGAAAAGCAATCTGAGAACCCATCGTCGAAAAACAGCACCTTTGAATTTGACTCTGGGCGGAACGTTAAATAGAATTCACAGGAAAGGCCTTTTTTGCTCCTCCTTGTTCTCTTTTCTTCCAGCGACGAGATGACCTCACATTGATTCAAATTCAAAAATAGCAAGTAGCAGATCAACAAGTTGCTTTGTGCTGTGTTTCGAGACACATATATGTGTGTATATATCTGTGTATACACCGGTATATGGTTTAATGGTTTAATGGTGGTTAATATTTTGTTTTTGTTTTTCTTACTGAGGCAGACTATTATGTAAGCTGAGAGCCAGACTGCGATGGAGAGAAAGCGTTGGATTCAGTGCAGGTCAGAGGGGGCACATGAAGCTTTCCAGAGACAACCTCAACCACAACATGGACGGCTGGTCACTGTTGCCTCAAATGGCGTAGCTGCGGCCTGCGAACAGGTCTTTAATGTAGACACGTTCATAAAACGCATCCGACGCGGTCAACTGTGAAACAGGAATAACCTCTCTGCATGCAAATCGGTGAGGAAAAGTATTTGATCTTTAATGTTTTGAGGTCGGTTGGGCAGGATGAAAGGCACGATTCATCGGTGCAATATCTTGAAGCTGCTCATGCAGTGAACAGACGGTGTGGTGTCTCTGGAACTGGAATCAGACATAGTCCACCCCAAGATGCTTTCCCATCCCATCATCAATGTCTGCTGTCCTGTGATTGCTTTTGAGTTGTCTTCCTCCATGCTTTCCTACTCTGTCTCAATAATATTGATATAATATATTATATTATAAGAGGAATAGGCTGGAAAGCTAAAGCCCGCCAACTGTTGGTGTCAATCTTTAAATCATCGTACTATAAATGCAGCATGTCTGTGTGTACTTATGTACGTATGTCTGTAATCCACGTAACTTGAGAACTCTTTGCCCCACGACAAATTTGACACACACGTTCCACACCGCCATGCAGTGCAGTGCCCAATGTCGGATAAACGGTTGTCCAGAACCACCACAAAAGGCTCTGGTCAGGCTCTGCCAGTGGACCTAATGAGCCTAAGTCCCCTCACCTGTAGAATTTCCCAGCCTCTGCCTCCGCCAATTGATTGCCATGGCAACACCACACATTTTAGCCAGTCCACTTTTCACAGTCAGTTTACATTCTTCAACACAGACATATGGGACACAGACAGATGGTGAAAACGGGTGCTATGAAAACGGGTATTGCATACTAGGTTCCCAACTTGCATCGTTCCTAAGTAGGCTGGTGGCCGACGGGCATGTGGCTTGAGAGGAGACAATTATAAATGTTATATTTAGAGCGCACGCTGCGCTGTGTGTGGGCGCAACAATGTAAAAGGGACTTCTTGTGATCATTGCAGCCTCATAAATGTTATCTTTTCGTTTTTTAGACAGGGAAACTTAAAATGTTAATTTGAATGATAATAGAAATAAAAGTTAAGAAAACATGTTCTCCCAGTCCCCGGAGGTTTAGGATTTAGGCCCACGGCTGTTAGGCCCACCCACAGCGTGAAATGTGGGGTAGGTTTAGGCTTAGGGCTTCTGGGAAGAACGATGGACACCAATGTCTCATTTATTTTCATACATTATACAGACACTAGCTCCAATGTATCCCATTTATTTTAACTTTAAATAATATATTTGATTTACACAGCTTAGAAAGTACCCTTTTTTTAAATATCAATATTACACAGTATGCTGGTAATTGATGGTATTAAATGAATACATTTGTGTTTATTTTCCAAGACATATGTACAGTCTATTTTACCCCTCAGGCTCACACTCTCGCCTACTGGAGCATTTATTCTACCGCACAGGGAAAACGACAAATCCTCCCATCAGGTTGCAGTTATGTTCGAAGACTGAATCACAGTAGGTTTATTGAATTCTTTGTGTGTCCGCGTGTGTCCGTGTCCGCGTGTGTGTGTGTGTGTGTGTGTGGGGGGGGGGGTTTACTTAAGAGTCGGTGTTGGCCTTGGATGCCCCTGAAATCACACTGCCTGCCTGTCTGAGAAATGCTGAGGTATGAGTCGGATTGGTGGGTGAGGGATTGTATACATTATATAGGTGAACCCATTGTCTGCATGCTGACCAGGCTGTTTCAATGTCGTCTATCTATCTATGTCGGGTGGAAACCTCATATCCCAAACTTTGTTTTACTTTTCAGGATTCAAAAAGAGCAAAAGTAGCAGATCGAGTCCAAAATGCGCTGTTTCATGCCACGTTTTTTGCTTGCATTGCCTTTGACGATTTTGTGTTACGCTTTAGTATGATGAAGTACAAAAAACAAAAGGTTAAAATATGGAGATAAGGTTTCTTATACTACAAATATACTGGATATACTAAAACAATCAGGGCGTTATTTGGGGTCCCAGGGTAGGTACATTTCCATGCACCCCCTATTGTTTACATTTGACCTAAAATTCTGTTCCTTTATGGTGTTTTATTTTTCTGATGTTAGAGTTAGGGTTGGATATGTAGATGTAGCATGCTTATACAGGCTTGACTGTATTACTAATTTACTATAGAGCACCAAAGTCTGACGTCAATCGCTAGAGGGTGCTATTCCACAGGTTTGTGTACTTTTTAAATTTGTATTGTAATCGCCATAGGGGGATCTTAGATCGCTTCATATAAGAACTGTGTTTGAAAAATAAACGGATATGAATGGATATGAAGAATCAGGGCGGTTGACCGGTGCCTCTTTATTCCGCGGCACCGTTCATCCGACTGCACGCATTAGTACTGAGACTAACCCACACTAACCTGAAACATTAGTACTGAGACTAACCCACACTAACCTGAAACATTAGTACTGAGACGGACGATCCCCCATTTGTCATGGTTGGCTCTTGGCCATGACAAACATTGGGAGGCAGGAGACGAAGCAACAGTGTAAGAACTGTGTTTATTATAAAATAGGCCTAGACATTATAACTGAATTAAGGGCAACATAACAAGGCAACGGATCCCATGAGGTGTGGAGTCAGTAATCAGTGGTGGTGGTGTGGTGGTGATGGATGTGTGGAACATGGTGTGGTGCATGTGTGGATGGAAAGAATAAAGCTACCATAACTACAGAGTTTGAACATGGAGGCAAGCAGTAAGTGGAGGCACAGACAGCAGGTCTGCCTCCTCTGGATCTCTCAGTGTGAATTGCAGGGACATTGCTTTTATAGCTCACTGGAGGCACCGGGCCCAGGTGCTCTCCAATCAAGATTGAGTGCCCCACCAGGCTCACCTATAGAGGGTATGCGCGTGACATCATCATCAAACCCGGAAGTTACGCAGGAATGCAAAAAACTACTTTCTGGCCTTGACAACCCATACATCCAAACAGTCATCACTATCTGATTGCATTAAACAACGTTACACCATGTTAAACTCACTTTGCATGTTGCTTTGCCACTCGATGTGCCATTCACTTTAAGCATGCGCATACCCTCTATAGGGAGACAATTAGGCAGGTGCTCCATAACCACTACTCCTACTGTGTCTAAATGTGTGGGGCATCACACCAACCCACACTAACCTGAAACATTAGTACCGAGACTAACCCACACTAACCTGAAACATTAGTACTGAGACTAACCCACACTAACCTGAAACATTAGTACTGAGACTAACCCACACTAACCTGAAACATTAGTACTGAGACTAACCTGAAACAGTACCGAGACTAACCCACACTAACCTGAAACATTAGTACTGAGACTAACCCACACTAACCTGAAACATTAGTACTGAGACTAACCTCTAACATTAGTACTGAGACTAACCCACACTAACCTGAAGCTTTTCAGACTATTGGGGTTTTGGAATGATGGGCTGATGGACCAATAGGCAGGTCCTAGTGGACCGCCCATTCTTAACCACTTAAAGGAGAATTCCAGGGTAGCTGTTTTCTTACCTTAATCTGATGTTATTATATTAAAGAACGAGGTGAAATATTTCATAACTCCCTTGCCACTCCCCAGCGCACCGCAGCTCAGAGCGTGTGCAGTGGGTTTAACAGCAGATCGCCCACTACGACACTATGGAGAGTTATGCGACATTATGAAAGACAGATGTCTACAGTTATTGTCTTTTTCCGACGGATCAAAATAAGTGATTTCGCGTGATTTAAACCCAATAAGGCTGTCCCCGTACCTTTGAAGGTTCAGACAATCGCTCGTTACGTTGGCACTCAAACTTCATTAATGGGCTTGGAGCTCTTTTTCTTTCTTTTTTTTAAACTGAAAATATATCAGAATCACAGTAGTGATGCTGCTACAGGATTTGAACTTGAAGGTATGGAAGTCACTAGACCACTAGACCAAGGGGGGGGATCTGTGGGGTCTGTGTCAGTATTACAGCGTGAGTAAGTCCTGCACGCGCCCACGCAAGCGTTTATTTTACCCCGCGGTAAAACATGCGCTCCCTATACCACAGCCAAAACTCACTTGCCGTGCATGCTCAGAGCTGTGGTGGGGGAGGGGGGGGGGTATGCAAATTTTCACCTGTACCACTCGTTCTTGGATATACGGTAATAACATCAGATTAAGGTAAGAAAACGTTTGTTCTGGAATTCTCCTTTAAACATATGGTTGAGCGGAGTCCCTCAGGACTCTGTACTTGTATGTGTATTTTCCATTTTTTGTTATTGTGGGGAAAACTTTCGCTGAAAATAGCTGACCGCCAAGCTCACAACGTAACACAATGCGTTGTGAGTTTGTTGATCTGCTATTGTAGCAAAAGCTTTTTCTCACAATACTGATGCTGCATGGGGTTAAATAAAACAACAGTACAGTGTAACATTACAGGGTTCAGATGCTCTGAAAGGGGTACAAAGCCAAGGCCCACACTATAGCGTTACATTAGTGCATGTCGCTCTGTATCCACTGAACCCCCCCCCCCCCAGCTGCTATTTGGAGACTCTTTGAAAACAAAAGAGGCCTGTGATGGACCACCTGCTCAGAGAGGATTGTGGGTAGGAGCTACTGTACACTAAACAGCTGAACCAGAAGCAACACGATGAGCGGTCCCTGGTGGGAGATGGGGGGTTGCTCCGTGGAAATGACCCGAGTGACCGTAGTGTTACTAGTGTATCTGCTGCCGGGATCCAGAGCAGCGGACGTTGGTCTGTGTGCGCCGTGGCGCGGCACCATAAATACTCCACGCTACATTAGACGCCAAAGCCTTTCCACATGTTGTTTGCAGAAGGCCTCGGTGGTGCTTAAACTCCCAATCCCCATCTGGCTTCTTTGCAGGTCATGCTCGAGCAGGGCGCTCGTCTTCCTGACATGAACCTCCTTTCCGCCCTCTTCGCCCCGTAGAAGAGAGTGTGTCAGACGGCAAGCCTCTGTCTGTTTTTTTACATAACCGACCTACCACCACGTCATGAGTGTCTGTCCTACGTCGGGTCAGAGCTGCTATAAAAAACATTGGACTGTAGCAGAGACTTGGCACCGACCACTCACCCATTTGCCAACTCGCCCCGGGCGAAACAGCCGGCGGAACTGTGCGGCCTGGAATTCCTAAAGTAACCTCAGTAAAACTATGCCTATACCTAACCTTATACCAAAGTCAAATGCCTAGAAGACCACTAGACCACCACCAAGGTGGGGATCTGTGTCTGTATTACAGCGTGAGTAAGTCCCGCCTGCACACGCCCACGCAAGCGTTCATTTACGTGGGGTAAAACAAGCGATCCCTATTGCAGCCACCCTACTGTAGGTGGAAAGACCCTAGGGAAAGAAAACTCGCTTACTGTGCTTACCATGTTCTTGGATATACAGTATGGATATGGATGGATATACCTAAACTTAACCCCAGTAAAACTATGCCTAACCCTAAACTTATTTCTAATCTTATTCTCAGTAAAACAAAATAAAGAATACAAGAACTGCAGCACCGATCACAAAAAATCACACTCCCATTGAGAAATTCTTGATCTATGAAAATTCCAATATGAATGGCCCACCCTTCTCTGCTGATCAAAGCACAGTGGTTTCAGGTTTCAGCAAGTGGCTAATTTGCATGTTTAGGCCATGATACGTTTTTGATAGGACATTGAAGACAAAATTGAGGATGCAAATTGTGATTGGCTGGAATGAGATGTATAATGATAAGAGCACCCCTCACTTCACATGGGTGTGATTTCTTTTAACATCTGCAGTGGTGGACAGCAATGAAATACATTTACTTGAGTGCTGTACTTCAGTAAACAGTACTGTACTTCAGTGGTGGACAGTATCAGTACTTTACTTGAGCAACTCTGAATTATTTAGGAAAATCTATTTCAATAGAGCAATGCATTGATATGAAAAAGAAAATGTACTTTGTAATAAAACTTTTGAATACTTTAACTTGTAGTTGAAATATTTTATCTCTGTCATTATGTCCAAAACTGTTACTTTTCAGGATTCTAATTCAAGCAAAAGTAGCAGATCTACAAGCTCAAAACATGTTTATTCGCACAATGTTCCAATCTTGGAGCTCTTTTATGGTAAAAAGGTAAGAGGTTTCTGCCCGACGGCCAACAAGAGAATCTATGCTTTGTACTTGTAAGCTTACTGGGGTTGAGTAGTGACTAGTGAGTACTTTGTCTACCATTGTCTTACTGGGGTTGAGTAGTGACTAGTGAGTACTTTGTCTACCATTGTCTGTCGGCCATAAAGATACCACTGTCTGTCGGCCATAAAGATAATACATTTCAACTTGGCTCGTGTTAAATCAGGAGGAACACAAATTGAGTCTAACTGCTGGACTGGGGATGGGATAATTTATAACAGCGGATTAAGTGCAGATTCATCGCGAAGCAATCATTCCTGCTCGTGCACCCATGGGGCTCGGTTCAGGAGAGAGGCCCCTTCCTGCTGCCCCCCCGTCCCAAGGCCAGTCATCTGAGGCTGCCTGGGATCTGTGATGTTATTCAGGTATAGGGAGGCCCAGGCCCGGGCATGATGGAAGAAGTATACTCCAGATGTTTTTACTTAAGTAAAAGTAACAAGACCGCCATTTAAAATAATGCTCTCTTACATGTAAAAGGTGTGTGTTAAAAAAAACACACACCTTTTACATGCAAGTTCACTTCAAACACAAATAATTATGTAATACATTTGTGCACAGTATGAGCACAGGGTGATATATATATGTCTATACAAGTATATGCTACCTTAGAATAGATGTAGACCTATTTGACAGTGCATAAACATATAATTGCCTTGACATTAACGAGCGTCAACGAGGAACAGCACAACAACACATTACACTACTGTGATTACACCACTTAAGTGTAGTCATTTAAAAGATTATGCAAAAGAACGTGGTGTCCACCATTCATTTGTGGAGTCCCGTTGAGTTCAGCCATGTGACCGTCATTGACCTTTGTGGCCAGAAGTGACCATATTAGAGCTACAGGGTGGAGAAGGGGATAGGAACTGCTACGCCTCTGTTGTATTTATTTCTTTAAAACCTTGGGAAAATAGGGTTTCATTGTGATGTAAAGTATACATTAAAATAAACATGCTCTGGAAAATGCATGCGGGTGGCCCACCCATCCGACCACTTCGCCATGTTAGTCTCAGGTTAAGTTTAGTCAAGTCTAATTAATTATATTTAGTTGAGGTTAAAGGACTACTTCCCATTTTCAACCTATATTATAATGAAATGTGCACAGTTCAGAAAACCGCCTACCAGTGTGACATTATAACGGTTGCAACAATAACAATTAAGGAACCAATTATAGCAAAATGAGGGAGGTGGTGGGTCAGTTCAGAATAAAAATAACTAAAGAAATCAGTAAATAAGTTTAACTGTAATTTATTAAATCAAAACAAAATAAAGTTTTCAATAGCAAAACGTTCACCTAATAAAATAAAACTGCCTCAAAATAATGGGCGTAAATCTCAAGTGTCCTGGCACTGTCCAAAACTAAACTTAAATGTCCCAAAATAAATCAAATGGAAACCAGTCTCCAGTATGCGCCGACTCACCAAGTGTGGCCAGTCTCCTCTGGCCAGCCTTAAACTCCTTTGCAAAGTCTGATCCAATATCCAGGGAAATAATCCAAAATGGAAAGGTCACTAAATCCAATGGTAGAATCCAATATTCAGGAAAGTACTCCAGAGAGGAAATATGGCAAGACTTGGGAAATATTCCTCTTGCTTCTCCAGTAGCCTGTCTGTCTCTCTGTTCACCTCCACTCTGGACTGACAGAGTCAATCTCTCCAGGTGGCCCAAACATTGTGATTGCCCATCACTCCATCAGCCAGGTGAGCTGTGGGTGGGGCTTCTCAATCACTGCCTGTTGCCATAGCAACACATGTATCTCACTGACTTCTTGTGGCATATAGTTCAGCGGATAAATAGGAAAATCTCATAGAGTAGCGGTTTGGTGGAAAATAATAAAGTACATGAAAATTGACATTAACATTGCAAACAAAAAATACAACAATGTGACTCTGGGCACAGAGGTTACAACATCATCGGTTTAAATGAATGGCTTCTATTTCAGCATGCTAACTTTCCAGGAATAGAAAGCCTACAGTTTCTATTAGCTTGGATTCCGTTGTCACTGGTAGGCGGGTATCTTTAATAGGTTGAAAATGGGTGAACATTAACTACTCCTTTAAGTTTAGGGATGGTTTTGATACGGGTGAGGTTAGCGTAAGTTGCCCATGTGGGACAACCGTCCTGCCGAGGATGGCAGTCTAGTGACAACTGGCTTGTGTCATCACGTTAGGTTTGTAACCTATGAAATACGATGCGGTAGAGAAGTGACGACATGGCACAGAATATATGGAAGGTTGCCTAATATCCATCATTCTGTCTACCAGAGCAGCTACACAGAACCGCCATGTCTCTCTCTGTGTGGTCCATGATGACACAACCGTCGGCTGAAGAAAGGTCTGATTTGGGGCTGAAGAGGGGGGCTCACAGCTGCACGCACCCCGTATGATGACGCAAGATGGCGGGTGTACACCGGTGTGAAATGAACGTCATTATTTGCTAAACACTGAACAGTTCTAGAAATTTCATTCCAGATACAGATGCAGGACAAAAGTCTGTCCACAGCCCAGGAAAAGAAAATCAGAGAATGTCATTAGAGGGTAAACGGAACCACACATTGCATTGTTTTTTGTTTTGCTTTTTTTCTCGTTGTTTTTTTCTCCCCCCACATAGAGATTGAATCATCTGCTGTTGAGCGTCAGTAACAAGTTCCATCGAGTGCAGGTGGTCTGCCGAAAATGAGCGCTTACCTCCGCTGTGAACAATGCCAATAGTAATGACTGATCTAATCACAGGGCACACGCAAAGAACCCACCTGGTTTGTAATGCTTTCCATTCATATAAGAAAGGCCTCGCTGTTGCCAAGCATTCACACACACACACACACACACACACACACACACACACACACACACACACACACACACACACACACACACACACACACACACACACACACACACACACACACACACACACACACACACACACACACACACACTCACCGCCGTACCGCAGCCTGGGAGGGTGGCACATGTCGGGGTGGCCCGCCCCGGCCCAGACAGAGGCAGTAATAATGTGTTCCCCAGATCCATCCACAGCTCTATTCTGAGCTATCTGGGTCTGATTCTGCCCCTCTCATCTGCTGCCAAGAAAACGGGAACATTGTTCAGACTGATGGGCCCGGGCCTGGCCCGGCCCGGCCGGATCTGCTCAGCGGCAACACCTGAAAGCTTTTAAAGGACTATAAGAGGGTCCAGATAAGATGCAACCTTTCCATTGCATCTCCTCTGCCCCCTCAACCTTTCCCCTCCCTCCAACTATGCACACTACTCTCCTCCTCCAACCCCATCCAAAACATTTTGTTTTTCAACCGCTCACATTTTCCAGTTATCCCCCCTCCCCCCTGCCCGCGCCCGATTAGTTGCAGACAACTAGGCTCAGCAGACAGACAGACAGACAGACAGAAAATCACAGGCAATCAGACAGACAGGCAGGCGACAGATGTGGCTGGTCCTTGCGTCCAGGATTCCACCCTGACAACCATCTCTAAAAAAGAGACGTGCATCACCAGTAAGGAATGTGGTCAACCGTCCCAACAGACACACTGATCCCATTAATTACCAATCACACGTTTTCTTATTATACTTTTCATGACACTACAGTAACATATGGGCTGTGACTTGTCCTTCGCTTTCTAGCCTATACTACTGCACTGCAGCTACACTTAAAAAATATTTAGCCGTTTCATACCCTACTGACAAATAAAAGCAGCAGTTGTTTGTTTTAATCTAATATGCAGCTCTTGCTTTATTTAGCCCGGGACAGTGTGGAGACATGTACAGGAAGCTGTGGTCAGGAAAAACTTATTTCAACACTGCTGTCCAGCTGGAATCCAATGTGCGTTGGAAATTTTGTGGTCAGCTAAACTTGCATGCACTGTTGACTGAGTTTCACTGTTGAATGAGACTTTCACAATTTTGTAATCAATGATGATCAATCAATGATCTTTAACTTTTGTATTATAACAAAAGGAGGGGCAGAGAGGGCAAGCGAGAGAGAGAGAGAGAGGCCACCAGACATGATTAGTCAAGCAGTATAGGCCCACAGGAAAGCACGGGTTCAAGAGGAAACGGCAAGATTGTGCAGCGTTTACTAGCCCTGCAAGGTTTCTCCCTGACACATCTTTGAACTGGCTCCCACCAAATACAACCCTGCCCTCAGAAACCATGTTGTTTTATATTGGACTTTTATTACATCTGTCTGTCTTCCAGGCACTCTTCTAAATATAGTCCTCCTTCAAACCCCCCCACAGGAAAAAGAAAAAGAAAAGCTGAATGCTAACTAAGTCCTTGCTAATTAGAGCCTTCTCGTCAGTCTGAGGCTGCCTCTGGTACGAGAGGAGCTTTATGGGCCAGTCGCAGGCCTTGTAGCGCTCAGCGGTGCTCCGGCATCCAGCGGCCACACATCCAGCCAGCGGCTCTGCATGGGAAACAACAACACTGCTGCACGGCACCACTAATGACGTGCAGCGTTTCATTATCGTTTGTCTCCTCCTAAATCTTAGTTGAGTGGAAACTAAGCGATTATAAAGCCCGACCGATGCCAGGGTTTTGGGTCCCATCCCGATCCCGGAGAGAGTCCGGTATACCCATGATGCTCTTCTAGTGTTGGTTGTGTTTGGTGGGTATTCATCGGCGGATGCTTTTATGGGGATCGATGATTACCTTGCTCAAGGACACTTTGACAAGTATACCTGGGATGTTTTACATAACTGTCCATAGTTTAGCCTGGCCCTATAGAGAACACCAGAAGGCCTATTCAAGGAGTCACAGTTTAACTCCAACATCATCAACGCCCTGGCATCTCTTAAGACATTATTTTCCACCACCAACCATTTCCTGAAACCACAAGCTCCTAAACGAAACACCTACCTTGATTTCTCTCTCTGTTGTGTATGTGGCCTATGAACACAACTAATAAAGAAATAAAACACTGGAGAAGGGAGCTCAGGTTTATAGTACTTTACTGGTCAAAGCCAGAACTGACACACATCAATCAAGGGTATACAATGCAGCTGCAGGACCTAAGAGCACCTAGCACAAGGCAGAATGGTCTGCCACATAAAGTAGTCCCTGGATAAGCAATACACTACACTCCTTTCCGGCCTTTTCCTACCTCAAGGAATTAGTCTACCTAAAACCCTCGACTTGCAGCCTCCACTCTTCAAATGCTAACCTCATCACAGACCTACCTTTTTAACGAAGAATTTGTTTTAAATTTAGCTACACTGGTTTCACCTCTAGGCTCTATATGCCCTCATGTTTTAAATGTTTTGTTTCCGTTTCTTAGATATTTGTTGTGGTGTGACAACTAATTTTTATTTAATGCATTCATTTTATTTTGCTTACTCTAGCACTTATCACAAATGTAAAGTGCATTATAAATAAAAATCCGTCATTAGTCTGCGACTTTTCCATTATCAGGACAATACTGTAGCTCTAGCTGTGTAAATGTTGTACTGCAACATGTATTTAAGCTTGTGGAAATAATATACACTAGGCTACTGCATTAGGTAAATGAACATATTTAATTATGTGTATACACTATACTTCATGCAACCCTGAAAACAGGCTGACAGATGACAACGTGCTGCAGTGTCCATCCAATCACAGGAAACATGAATTTGAAACAGTGTCTCTGGAAAGGGAAGTGCTCAGCCAAAAGCGAGTGCCCCTTGTCATTGTTGTAGTAAACAAGCTTCTGGACTTCTGGCTGGGCTGCCCTGTTAAGTGGTGAACGGTAACAAAAAGTGCATATACTTGAGTATAGTACTTAAGTAAATTATTTTGAGTATCTGTATAAACTTGAGCATTTGTTTTTGTTTCGGAAACGAATGACTTAAACTCCACGACTACAATACTAAAAATAAATAAAATTAATTTTACTTACTACATTTCCGGCCGTCAAGTAACATGTAACTTGTTGCATTGAATTTAATAGGTAACCAGTTTCAACTATGTGACACATGGGTCACCAGTATGTGTAACACCACACCATGTCCACAAACTACACTACTCATTTTGGAGTGAGTTTCCATGCTGAGCCAGGACCTGTACATGAATTGGGATGCCAGAAAAAAGGAAGAAAAAGATGTAGCTGGCAAAGGCTTTGGACCCAAATAAACATGTACGGTAATGGCTAAACTTTTTCATTAAGATCAGTTACAGCAAACATTATTGTTGTTAAATGTGTGTGTGTGTGTGTGTGTGTGTGTGTGCACGCGCGCGCATGTGTGCGTTCATGTGCGTGTGATATTTTTTATTTGCTTTGACATTTTTATAATGTTTCTATTGTATGCTTTAACAATAGCATAGTGGGTCGACAAGAATGTCAGTGCAGTATTGATGGCAGGTTTCCGAACTGTCCACAGCCCTGCTCTGAGTATACAAAAATGGTACCATATTATTGACAAGCATTAGTGAGGACCAATTATATTCACCTATTTTGGCAGGAATGTACTGGGCTCCTTGTGTGTGCTTCACTTCCTCCACACTTTCTATTCAGTTGTCACAGCTGTGTTGGCATGGCTGCTTATTATAATAAGCGACCTTTGGCTTGTTTTTCTGTCGCTTGTAAATATTGGTAGTTTCTGGCTGTGTTATTTTTGGTTGTTTCTAAAGTGTACAGTAGTTGCTTGCTTCCTAATGTTGTTTAAACGTGGTTCCCACATTTATTCACGTCAAAGAACCCCAGATTAATATGTAATTGTCCACGGACATCCATCTGAAAACATTTTGTGCCAGGAAACCCAATACAAGATTTGTGTTGTTAAATATTTTAAAAATATTCAAAATATTTCAATTTATTCTCAATACTTTTTAAACAGATTTACAACCTCACGTCACGTGTCGCTGTGAGCTTGTATAGATCTGCTATTTTCAAATATCCGAAAATTCTGAAAAAATCCAATGGCTGATCCTCAGTCAAATTTGGCCACATTTGTGCATGTTTTCATAGACCTGGCTGCTTGTTTCTCTTGCAAAATCGGACAACACTGGTCACAGCAGGAAGAGGAAGTTGTGCACACACAAAATGCAAAGGCTCATGGGACACTGGAATCAGGTGGATAAAGTTAGGTTGAAAATAAGTGAAGTGGTCCTTACGTGACGTCCTTTAATTATTCAAAGCAATTGCTCTAGTTGTCTAGTACTTTATCTCAAGTAAATTTTTGACTGAGCAACTTTCACTTTCACAACTTTCACAGCAATATTTGACCAGGACTATCTAGTTTGACTCAAGTACTAGGGTTGAATACTTTGTCCACCACTGCCTGCTACGGTTTTCTGCTAGATTTAAAGTGTGTTAATTTCACGCTGGCTGCACTTCTCTGATGGGCCTAATAAATAACTTGAATGTGTTTGTGCACCTGCTGCATTCCACTCATTACGAAGTGGAACTGATGGAATTTCTAAAAAGGCTATCCTTTCCAGCGGAATCAATAATTGATGAAGTGGAGGCATTATTCTGACACCGCACCCCTCTCAGGTCAAGCCATTAGACCGACCACGAGTGAAAAAGAAACTGGGCCAACAGCGGGACACAGGGGAGGTGGAAGCATTGATGAATAATTTAAAGTGAATCCGGGGTTGATTGGAAAACATAATGAGGCTGAGCCGCCAGCGTGTGCCTGCCTCCCTCCCTCACTCTCTGAACGCATCTCCAACGCGGTGGAGAGGAGCCTGCTTTGTCCAGCTGATACGCTTCAAGTCAAGCTCTCTTGCTGCCTTGACATTTCCAGCAGTGTAACAGCCTGAAGGTTTGTGGAAACGATGTTGATTCCTCGTTGCTTTCTTCTCTGCACGGCGCTGGCCATTCCTCTGCAAGGTAAGGCTTTACTGACTAACAGAGACACATTCTACACAGAGGTTGGGGGAGAGGATTAAAGTTTTGTGTTCATCACAAACTAGGTTTTATTGTGCAGCCAAAACGCTGAGCATGGAAAAGCAGGTCATAAAAATGTCCTGCATCAAACAGGTCATGGGGAGATAAACAATGAGTGTGTTTAATTATCCCATAGGCCTATTTCTCATCTTCAAGAACTGGCTTAGTCACCACCAGCCCTAGTAAATTGGGAGGCCTGGAAGAGGTTTCGCGAAGACTCTTAATATTTAACATCTGACACCAGACACAAACACATAGGACAGCTCAGTCATCCATGAGCTTTGCTGAGGCAAACATACAGAGAATTAACGACCTGTCTACTGGGGCGGTCTTGTTGTTCTGTATACCAGGTCTGGGGACACCGGAGGAAGAGGTGGAATATGTCCGCTACGAGGCCAAGGCGACCGTGGGCGGCTCGGTCACCCTGGACTGCGGCTCCACGGTGCCGTCCATCTTTATCTGGGCTTACGCAGAGCCGGGGAGCGATAAGAACATAGCGGTGGCGTACAACTATGGCCAGGGCCCCAAGCTCCAGGCGGAGTCGGCGGACCTCGGCCAGATGACCGTGGTCTCAAACACCTCCTCCCTCCTCATTCAGGAGGTCCGCCCGGCCGCCCAGGGCACGTACACCTGCCAGGCCTTGTATGACATGGACGACGGGGCAAAGATCATCTTTTATTTCACCCAGCTGAGGCTAGGGGAGGACTAATTATAGATCGTCTATACTTGTGGTTGTGGATAGATCACTTTCACATTGTTCTGTGGGTTCCACAGAAACTAAAGGGAGTTTAATGTCTGTCTGTCTTTCAAGTTCAGCACTTTAACACATATCTGAGAAACGGGCAACAAAAGAAACCAAGACTTTGTATAAACACTTTGAGAAATAAATCAAAAAACGTTAAATGTGTTGTGTTTTTGATTACCGGCACTACATGGTGCGTCTGATAAAAGCCTTTGATATTCGGTTCAAGACTCTTCAACTCAAGATTTATTTCTAAACACAAGGCTTATTTTTAATAATGTCTTTGTGTCCCATGTGTACAGTATACAGTTATTTGACTGAGCTGAAAGTTATTTTTTGCCTTGGATACTGTATCATGACTGTGATTTCCACCAAATGACAGGCTTTGTGCCCTGTTGTGGCATATGATATCCGGGGCATTTTGAAACATCTCAGAATTGTAGACAGCAAATTGCCAGTGGCCGCAAGCTCTCATTCCTGAATCTGAATCCTAAGAAACACTATGGGTTCCTTCATGACAAGTGCTTTAGACAGAAAGCCTTTCCCATGAAACAAAAGTTCTCTAAAGCCATCCATCCATGTATAAATGGATCATTATTCTTGTCAGTGCAGACAGATGACGTGGCGAAGTGGCGGCTTGGTGGATAAAACGAAATACAATAACAATTCAGTAGTTTACAGATGTGACACAGGTCTGTATAATGCATTCCTTTATTAAAAGGAGAGAGCAATCCATTCTTCTTCATACCATCTTCAATTCTTGTAGATAGTTTAAAAGTATCGGTAACTTAAAAGGACACCATCACAGTCTTTAATAGTATGTCTATGCTTTAGTAGCCAAAACTAGCCATAATGTGGAGCAGTCTTCTGTGTCTCTGAAACGCCATTGAATTAGTGCTGAAAAGTTTACTCCTGTGATGTCAATAGGGTAAAATCTGAGAAACTATAACCCTGACTTCCTGGTCTTTTAGCCACTACCCTTGGTGGCCGTGACATTGTGTTCATTGAGCCATGGAAGTCAGAAGGTATATTCATTCTCTAACAGTAATTAATTCTGCTCCTTTAAATCAGCTATCTCTCTCCCTTCAATCTCATTCACTATGCCTATCTCATTCACGCCCACATTTCCTCAGTGCAAATCAGGCAGTCACTATTCTGCATTCACTCAGTCTAAATCCTAGCTGACACAGGAGTTGATGTCGGCGTTCAAATTCTCTCCATCTCCCCGGCCTCCTCCCTGTGGCATTTAGTCCTCTATGGTGCTCTATGGGTTGTACCATCAAATGATACGCGGTATCGAGTTCTGTAATAGGTGATTCTGTGATTATAATGTGACTTATGGATTGTTCTATTGTGCTATGTATCTGTGGTACTGTATATGGCATTCAATTGAAAGTTGTTATGTTGTTGTAATGTGTTTATCTTGTGCTACGCTCTGGGGGTTGTTGTTGATATCAGAGCTGTGTCTCGTTACACAGGTAATCTGACATCACATGAGCCACACCGCCATACTAAATGCAATAGCTTTACAATAATGGTTAATGGTTAATGGTTAATCTGAGCTGAATAGTCTTAATGAAATTGATTGTAGTGTAAATATTAGGTCTATAGTTTCTTTAGACAATGACGTAGTTTCAAAATCAGCAAAGTGTTCCTTTAAACAAGTGAACCCTAGCATCCCTATTCTGGGGCGAAAATTCCACAAAATAAATGAGCCGATTTTACCCAAAGAGATAAAGGGCTCTATTTTCGTCCATGCTAAACCCTTATCCCTAAACTACTTTTGAAAAACATTACGTTACGATAAAATAGCCAATCTACATCGACACGTTGTGAGCTTGTTATTACAATGTTTGTTTGCATTGTGCTGCGCCTGCGGTGTGCATTGCATAACCGTGGTAACAAGTTAAACTTCTCATACGTAGCTCCCTCACGCATAGCAAAGTAGGCAGTAAGCAAGTGTTGTTTGTGTCTCTCTCACTCTGTGTGTGTGTGTGTCTGTGTGTGTCTGTGTGTGTGTGTGTCTGTGTGTGTTTGTGTGCGTGTGCACGTGTGTGCGTGCATGCATGCATGTGTGTCTGTGTCTGGCTGCCGTGTGAGAACTGTGTTAAAATGTCAGTGTTTGGGAAGAGATTTAGTGTAGAACCCCCCCCAAAAAAGTCCAAGTCCAAGTAAAGTTCAGTAATTCAGGTCAGTTTTTACTTATTAATACCAAAACACCCTCAGATAAGCCCCCTGTACAGTGAAGTGGGGTGGGGTGTGCGTGTGTGTGTGTGTGTGTGTGTGTGTGTGTGTGTGTGCGTGCGTGCGTGCGTGCGTGCGTGCGTGCGTGCGTGCGTGCGTGCGTGCGTGCGTGCGTGCGTGCGTGCGTGTGTGTGCGCGTGCGTGCGTGGGAGAGATGTGGGAACTTTCCCTGCCTCTCTAGATGTTAGAACTTGCCTGCCCTGCAGATGCATACAGCTGTCCTCAGAGAGACACATTATTTGTTGTATGTATATATATCGTCTATGACCTCACCCCCTCCTCCTTTCAAGGGACGCTGCTCCGAGAAGGCTGGAGCTCATCCAACCACAACATGCTTCACTTGCGGTTTGTGACATCTCAAGGATAAAACCACTCGGGGGACTGGCGCGCACGCACGCACACGCACGCACACAGACACAGACACAGACACAGACACACACACACACACACACACACACACACACACAAACCATTACGATTCATAATAATCACATTCATTCAGGGACATGCTGACGTTCAGACAGAGGAAGAATGACGGGGTGGAGGAGAGAGAGGGGTCCGGCGTTAACAGGTCGGCTCCGCGGCGAGGGGGCAGGAATTCCGCTGCGGACAATGAGGGCGCTTGTTCACCCTGGAGCTCCTTAATGAAGGGGGCGTGGCCGCGCGGGGGTGAAGGGCGCAGGGCCTGTAGGGGACAGTGGCGACTGACGGACGCGGGGGATGGATGAAGCTTTTTGGAGACGGCCCATGCTTCTCTTATCTCCTGCTAATCAGCCGCCGGCCCGCATCTGTCAGCGTGTGCTCTCTAAACCCCTCCACCACAAAACGCCATCCAAACGCCCCAAAACCTGCAGGACCGTTCCTTCTTTCATTCCCAGCTTCATTTCCTACTCATTGTTCTCCATCCCATGCTGCATCAGGCCACAAAGGACTGAGCTCTCTGAGTCATTATAAATGAACGCCGAGTGGGAACACAGAGAAATCTGTTCGAGCTGACCGAGCTGGGAAGCCGAGAGAGGTGGCTACCTTTCCCTGGGATTGGTCTGTGAGAGAGTTTGAGGGAACCAAGGGTAGTTTCCCGAGCTCCGTCTCCGAGGCTCTTTAGTCTCACATCTATTGTACACCCTGAGCAGAACAGCCCGGAGTGAAGTCCACTATAGCAGAAAGCAACAAGGGGCCAATATCCTTGTTGGGGCAGGGTGGGAAACAACAAACAGCCAGCACCTGAGAAAATGCCTGGCATGTAAAGAAACACACGTCAATTTCCTAAAAAGCGCTGGCAGCCGGCCGCAACAGTGAGGAGTTCTCATCACTAAAAATAACTGACAGAACGGCTCTTTCGCCCGCGGCACGACTGGGCGGCAGAAGCAGACAGGAACGGGGTGCCAGGAATATCCCGCGCACCAATGGGCTAGATGGGGGATGGGCCGGGAGATTAGAGCTGCCAGCAGCAGGACGTGCCAGGGCCTGGGGAGATGGCGGCCAACACTGGGCACTCATGCAGGCAGACAGGCTCCGCGCGTCACGCCACTGCACCACAGACATCCCCCCACTGAGGCGCGGCCAGCCCTGTCATCTGCCCACTGCAATCCTATCAGCTTTAGATCAACCGTACATGCCCCACCCAGCTCATTTTAAAAAGCAACCCGGGTCTTATAATATGACACGAGGAGGATGGTTGTATGCTAGGAGAAAGTCTCAGGAAATACAGCATATTGTATTGTCGCTGATCTTCATAAACCTTGTACTTTACAGGAAATGTACTCATTTAGTCAGAAGCTCTTGTCATTACTTGACACACTTAACCACTTTCACTTTCAAAAGAATTTCATGAAGCAAAATTCTGCTATTTATTTATTTGCATCCTGAAAATTAACAGTTTTGGACCCATGAAGCTTCCACCCGACAACGACACGAGACCAATAGTTTAACTTTGGGTTAAAAAGTTAACTCAATAAAGCAGGGGCAACAGGGCCACAAATCTAATCCGCGTGAAGGTCCCGGGCCAGATTAAACTGTGTCTCTTTGACATAATAATAAGGGCATCCGTTGCTTCCATCGGACCGTGGCCGCGCGCGGGTCATTAGCTGGCCCGAGGGGAACAGCATGTCCCAGTGTCCAGTAATGAGCTATCAAGCAGCAGTGGTGGAAAGTAACTAAGTACATTTATCAAGTACTACACGTTCCCCCCAGAATAGGCATACTGGGGTTCAAGTTTAAGTTTACTTTTGCTTAAAGGTATATTCAGTGATTTTACTTAATTCAAATATCACTTATATTTTGTTTTGTTGTGATAGTCATCCCATATAAAGGTATATATGGGATATATATGGGTATATATGGGATCCCTGTCCCCAGTTAACCCCCGTTTTTGCTACTCACCAAAACAAAGGCGGGTTGTGTGATTAGAAAGCCTACTTTCCTTAGTGGACGCACTCTGAGCCCCCCACCACACGTTTAAACAGTACTTTTTGTCCAAAAGGGGATTTTGTTTCCACCGGGAAAAAAAATACTTTTAGTTACTCCAATGCGCCCTTTACCGATATTGCCCAGAGAACTGCCTCATAGAGAATTTTTTTTTTCCTCCGGTGAAAAGAAAACCCTTTGGTACCGTTTATACATGTGGTGGGGGGCTCAGAGTGCGTCCACTAAGGAAAGTAGGCTTTCTAATGACACAACCCGCCTTTGTTTTGGTGAGTAGCAAAGGGAGTATTTTTATTTACGCTAAAGAGGAGAGGCTATGGGATCCGAAAGTCCCATAGCCTTATACTGAAGCAGTAGAAGGCTATGGACCAGAGCTACCCCTAGGGATGAAAAAAACGTAGGTTTCGTTTTTGGCAAGGTGGCCCAGCTTTCATCCAATCAGGATAGAGAGGGACCTTCCGCCAATCATGATCGATTGGCGTTGGTGTGTGTGCTGTTGGCCTGTCGCGTGTCCCCCCACTGTAGAGCGTGTACATGTGCACATCTTGTTACCGGGGCAGACCAGGGGGTTTTCCAAATCACCCAAATCACTGAATGCTCCTTTAAGTAAAAAATTGTAAGTAAGTCTAGTTAACTATAAGTAAGTTAAATACTTTCATTTTTGGTACTTTTTTGAGACCAGCCAAGTCTCCTATTGACCGATGAACACTGTCATCAAATTATTGGCTCGGGAATGCGATAAAAACTGAAAACGGGGTGTGTAATTGATAGAAAATACGTCTTTCTTTTGGGTGAACTACTCATACTAAAAAGTATGTCTTTCCCCACTGGTTCCTCTGTGTCAAGTAATGAGCTATCAAGCAGCCAGCGGAGCAAAGAGCAGAGCAGTGAAGGGAGTTGTTCACCCCGCTCAGGGGTCACTGCAAGCCCCATCACAGAGCCACATCAAAGGCCTGCCAGAAATATCGACGGGGTTGGAACCGCGGCCGCAGGGGGAACTGGCTGCGGCATCCACACACACACACACACACACACACACACACACACACACACACACACACACGGGGGGGGGGGGGGGGGGGGGAAAGAAAGATTGGAAATAAGTCTGCGGTTTACTCTTCCATAGCTTCTCTTTATATTATTACAAAAACTTTACACGTACAATTGCTAATCCCCACAGCCGCGTGGAGCACAGGACGAACACAAAGGGGGGGGGGGTGTTGGGAATGACAAAAAAATAAAAAGTATTTCTCATCCGAAAAGAGGCATAAATAATATAAAAGACAAACTTTGTTTTTTTCTTTTAAACAGGTACATTCATATGAAATAATATTTTACTACTAAAAAAATAATAAATAAGTCTTCTAAAGAGTTTTTGATCTTTTTTGTTTTGTATTGTTTGTTGTTCTTTATAAGAGTCTTCCTCCCTCTGCTGCTGGGTCAGCACAGTTTTTTCAGTCGTTTGGGTCCTCTTTTCCGCCATCTTGTTTGCCTCCCCGCCCATTTCTCCCACAAGTCCTGTCCTTTCCGACGCATCAGTCTGTAGACGACGCCAAGTGTCCATGCCACCGTACCGCGCTGCGTCTTCAGACTGAGCCAAAACGCCGCTTATCCTCTCCCACGGACACATTACAGCCTCATGTATGCCCCATCGGACGATGCTTCCGTGCGCCAATATCAGCAGATCTCCGGCGTTCAAAACGTCATGGTGCGACGAAGTATGAACCGAGCTTTACCAGTCAGTCACTCTGCTGTCTCTTTTGACGTCCCGGCTCTCCTTGTGTAGTCCGTCTCCCTTGTGACTCTCCCGACACCAACCCCCCCTCACAGTGGGAGAGGGTGGGTGGGCTACGCTCACACCTCCTGGGGGGCCGCTTGGATCAGTTCCCCTGCCAGGCTGCTGCCGGACAGCCAGCCAGACTTGTCGTCACAGTCCAAGTCAGGCAGTCCCAGAGTCTCCCAACATACAACCGGACCCTCCGAATCCACGCACTGCGGCTCCTCTTCAGCTGTGCGCACAAGCACGCACACACACACACACACACACACACACACACACACACACACACACACACACACACACACACACACACACTTTTGAATGTCCATCCAAAACATGGATGCAAGGTTGAACAACATTTTTTACTCTAGCTGACGTCGTCCCAAAAGACAAATAATAGCGCGTACATTGGCCAAACCAATATATCGGTCTACAGTAGCTTTAAGGAAAATACTGGGATTTAACACAATTTGTTCTCAAGACGTCTCCAGATATCCTAGGAATGGTCCCATGCAGTGCCCATGACGTCTGTACACCCGTTTGTGAAATCGGGTGGGCACACCACGTCGCTGATATATTTTTAAAGAATGAAAGGGCACATAATGTTAAGTGTGGTGGACCTCACCGGTGTCATCCCCTGGGCAGTTTTCACCCTCCCCGACAAGACAGCATGACAGCCGCGAGGGCGAGCAGTCCCTGTTGTCCCCGTCAGCCCGGTCATCCGGCCCGGCTTCGTCGTCTGGCCCGTGGCATTGCGGTGATACCTGGCCCAGGGGAACCATCTCCAGCCCGTCTTGTTGGTGGCATGGGGCCACACGATGCATTAAGGGGAGAGTGCCACTGGGGAACGTACCATTGGTCTTGGAGTAACATCTGCTTTGAGGGGGGAGAGAGAGAGAGAGAGAGAGAGAGAGAGACAGACAGAGAGAGAGAGAGACAGACAGAATAAGAGAAGAGATGGGAGGGGAGGTGGATGAGTGACAGTTATTTATCTTCCAGACAGACAGATAACAACACTCTTGTGTAAACACTACTCATGGAGTACGGTGGAAATGGCCGCCACAAAAAAAAACACCCGCTGTCAGCGGCCGAGTCTCATTTCCGTTTTGAGAGAGCTCAAAGAGGTCGACAACGGCCGAGGGGTGGGGGTTGTTGGTCAGGGACCGTTCCGTTTAACAATACGTCACTTTGGGCGAACCACGCGTGTCCCAGCTGTAGGAGCGGCGCATCAACGGGTTCCTCCTTCCCGCGCAGAGCGGAGAGGAGCGTCCGGTCCTCTCTGTCAGAACTCAATTGTGACCGCACACGCCCCCCTCCTCCCCCACAAACAACCCCCCCCCCCCCCCCCCCCACCCTCTTCCCAGCAGTCAGAGGTAAATAAACAGAGGCCTCATTAGGTCCACTGGCCGGGCGCACAGAGAGTAAACTGTGATGCCGAGACCCTTGAGTACATAAACAGGCCTGGAGGCCTGAGAGGAGAGGAGGGGTCTCCGAGGCGGCGCGAGAGAGCTTCCCTCGCTTTGTGAGCTCACAAACAGGCCGATGCTGTTCCGAGCGTTAATTCATAAAATTAACGCTCGGGAATATTCTGTGTGGAATGGTTATTTGACTCTTAAAAGGGGATCTGTAACATGTCGGATACAGCAAAATGTACATATGTCTATTCATTAATTGCTGCATCAATAAAAATGAAAATAAAGTGTGTAAAAAAAAAGAAAGGGGATCTGTACTGGTCCCATTTTTACACCCTCCAGGTTAAATCAACACTCCAGATTTAGCAGGGAACCAGCGTATCGAGGGATAAAAAAATGTCCTCCGACCTTTTCATCCTTTTACAATGCAGGAAGAGTGAAGAGGGCAAAGAACGATGCGCCTGAATCTGTATTCTTTGCAGTATTTTAGGTCTGAAAATTAATTCATTAGGGCCACCGATTAATTTCTTATCGAGAAGCGTGTTTTTTGAAGGGGCTACATTTTTAGTTTTGCTTAATCCTTGGTAAACAACAAAAATATCGGAAATAACTGGATGTAGTGGAAATAGCCATTTCCATAATATGAGTCTGCTTTTTGGGTAAAAAGAATGAGGAAAAATATAAATGATTTATTTTGTATAATCGACTAGATAAATAGCTGAGTTGCAGACATGCGTTGGCAGTGAAGCACACAGAGGAGAGGAACATCTCCCGTACCTGTTGTTGTTGCAGAAGTTCTGACAGCTCATGCAGTCAGAGGAGTCCGTCTGGGGCAGAGCGGTGTACATCCCTCCTCCCTGTAGCCAGCCAGCCAGCCAGCCGACGGAGCGAGCGTGTGGGGAACACAAACACAACGTCAGCCAAACTAAACTCAACTCACACCTGCTCATGTCAAAACACCACCACTTGGCCATGTCAATGCCCGGAATGGAACGGATCAACCTGCAAAGAATGAGCCCCCAGTCTCCGTGTGGTTGGTGTTTATGCGTGCGGTGCCCAGAGAGAGAAAGCTGGGGGCGGGGGACGACGACACACGACTCACGTTATGGTGGTGGTGGGGGTGAGACTCACGTTATGGTGGTGGTGGGGGTGAGACTCACGTTATGGTGGTGGTGGGGGTGAGACTCACGTTATGGTGGTGGTGGGGGTGAGACTCACGTTATGGTGGTGGTGGGGGTGAGACTCACGTTATGGTGGTGGTGGGGGTGCGAGTGCTCGCAGTCCACGGCGCCGTGGGGCAGGGTGCCGTCGTGGGTGCTGTGTGGGTGGCCGGCGGGCGAGAACAGGCCTCCCGACCCGTTGAGCAGTGCCAAGCCGTTGGGGAGCTTGTGGTGGAGGTGATGGCAGCCCTGGGGCAGCATGGGGCCGCCGTGCACGCCGTAGCCCCCATGCACGCCCCCGTTGAGGCGGCCGGAGCCCGGCAGGGTGGTGTACTCCATGACGTGACCGTTCATCTCCGCCGGCTGGTACAGGTAGCCTGGAGGGTCGTACTCTGTGCGGGGAGAGACCAGATCGGTTCAACGCATGTTCTATAATGGAGCTAATCATCATCATCATCTGCATAACACATCACATCACACACTATAGTATATACAGTATATATATATATATATATATACACACACACACAGTATATAACATGCAGCTCAAAGTTCTTTACATTAAGAAAACAAAATAAGAAAAACAGAAAGAAAACACGCAAAAGGTCTTAGGTAAAGCACATACGGAAGACAAAATGCTTTTTAAAACGATGAGAAATGGTGTGGGTAGAAAGACGCAGCCTGCCTCTCTGATCTGATCTTTTCCACCCAAATAACTTTGCTTCTAGAACTGGTTCCGTTCTAGATTATTGGAACCTTGGTGCGTTCACGGAACCAGCGTCCATTTTTTGGTTCCAGTTGAATTGGTTCTGAACCAATTCATTTTCAGTGGAAACACTCTGAACTGGTGCAATATCAGGCGGACAAAAATAACTGAACCTGTTCAACCAGATTAAAAAATATATATATATTTAAACTACCATGACCAAACCCGCCTACCGATGATGTCGCAGGTTTCTGAACTGTACACAGCCCTCCTTCTGAGACCCAGAGTGAGTATTGAGTGATTGATTGATTAGTTTATTGAAAATGGATTCAAAAGGATAAAAACACAAGAAAGCCTGCAGTAGACAGAAATAGGTAGGGACCAGTTATACGAAAATATGGTTGAGAATGGGTAAAGTGTACTAAAACCAGAGAAATCCCAAATTATATGTATTCTCGTATCAAGATATGGATATAGAATCGATATAGTGCCCAAGCAATGAGCGAGGAAGAAGCACTGGGCTCACTGTGCATGTTGATCAGTGTGTGCGTGCGTGCCCGTGTGCGTGAACTCACTGTGCATGTTGATCTGCTGTCGGTTCCTCCACAGACACATGGCGATGAACGCCAGCAGGATCAGCACCATGACTCCCAGAACGCAGCCTACGATCAGGTAGAGCAGGCCTCCGGGAGAGCTGGGGGCCTCCGGAGCGTGGGGGCCCGGAGGGGTGACGGGGTGCTGGCTGGGAACTCCTGGCACCTGGCGCGCTGAGGAGAGGAGAGGAGAGGAGAGGAGAGGAGAGGAGAGGAGAGGAGAGGAGAGGAGAGGAGAGGAGAGGAGAGGAGAGGAGAGGAGAGGAGAGGAGAACGCAGTCTTCAGTAATGGAAGAAGTACTCTAGATGGCTGACCGGAGTTCCTCAGGGCTCTATACTAGTGTATTTCCTGTGAAGCGTTGTGAGCTTGTCAATCTTCTATTTTCTGTGAAATCTTTACCCACAATACGGACGCTGGGGTTTAACTGGCTAACGTAGGTAAAAGTCCTAGCTGTATTCAAAATGTTTACTTGAGTAAATCTGCAAAAGTATTGACATGAAAATATACTTAAAGAATATGTTTAGCATAATAGTATTTTTTCTACAACAATTCTACAATTGTATAACATTTCTACAAGCTCACAAGGCCTCCCAATCGAGCTTGAAGATCGGCTATTTTTGAACAGCCAAAGTATAACATAATGGATTAATTGGTTAATACCCAAAGTTAATGTACTTGTACTTAAGTACAGGACTTGAGTAGATGTACTTAGTTACTTTCCACCACTGGTGAGAACGCAGAGTTTTTAAATTTGTATCAACGAGCAGCACTACAAAATAACAGTGTGACAGCCAGCGCACAATGCTGGCCATTGTTCCGTGTGCTATAAAACGCAGTTACGTTTATGTTGTGTAATTACAGCCAAGCTACCCATCATTATTAAAGTTACGGCCTCCAACGACAACGTGCCTGGACTCATGGTGGCTCCCCCCCCCCCCCCCCCCCCCCCCTCCGCTGTGAGTCACTTCCTCTCTGGGCTTTGGATGTACAGTAATGGGCGAGTACAGTATGAGTGTGTTAGCGATGCGTGGGTGAGTGCATCAGTGTGTGTGTGTGTGTGTGTGTGTGTGTGTGTGCGTGCGACTGTGCGTGTGCGTGAGAGAGAGTGTGTGTGTCTGACTGTACCTTTGTCAGAACCAAAATGGGTAGAGAGCTGAGGAAAGTCATGGAAAGTGAGGACATGGCTCGGCCTCACAAACTGTGTGTGTGCGTGAGTGCATGTGTGTGCGTGTGTGTGTGCGTGTGTACCTCTGGTCTCACAGATCATAACGTTGCTGTATTCGCTCTCTCCCCCGTCATTGAAACACTGCATCTTTATGTCATAGGACGTCTCTGGCTGGAGGTGACTAATCAAATGCCAGTGTTTCACACCTGGAGAGGGGGGGCATAAAAGGAGAAGGGGGGGCAAAGGTTAGAATCTGTTTACTCTACGTGCCTGTGTCGACTTTAACCCCTCCTCTCCTTGTGTAAACTTCAACAATCAATGCTTCAGTCAGTCAGTCAGTCAGTCAGTCAGTCTCTCTCTCTTTCTCTCTCTCTCTCTCTCAAGGTCATGTTCCTTCATGCTCTCTTTCCCCCACCCTGTTCTCTCTCTCTCTCTGTTCCACTGCACCGGTCCTGTGAGCACAGAGACAGTTACTTTACTCCACACCAACTCCATATATGGCCTCTTCATGTTTGTACTGGCTGGCATCCAGTATTCCCACTCTGCTCGCGCACACACGCGCACACACACACACACACACACACACACACACACACACACACACACACACACACACACACACACACACACACACACACACACACACACACACACACACACACACACACACACACACACACACACACACACACACACACACACACAACTGCTATGCTAGCTAGTACACACAATTACACTATGCACTCGTGCTAATCGGAGATGGGGAGAACAATCTCCAACATGGACATGGTACATTTCAAACAACCGAGGCGGAAAGGAGCCACTGCTGTCCATATTTCTGCTGCTGTTTCTAGTGCAGAACGTAACGAGCTCTTTGGGACATTTAGCGGCTTTTCCATCTGCAAAATAAATTTGAACTTCCGCAACAGTTCAGCGATGAGGACAAAGCAACCTGCTTCTCTAACAGAGACCGGATCTGCTCGGCCATTTGCAACAGATCCGCATTGATACCAAAGCGTGGCGCCGCGTGCAAACAAACACCAGCAGTTCGTGTTCAAACACAAGATAAAGAAAGCACAAAAACAAACTGAGACAGATTAGCACGCGGGCGCAGCTTCCAGTCGGCCATGAGGCGCTTATCTGGGGCGGAAGTGGCCGTGTCCATGTGGCCCTGACAGCCAGCGAGCCACAGGGGACAAGAAGCCAGAGGTTAAGAGGCTGGAGAGAAGCCTTCCTCCACTCCCCTTAAAACTAGGCTGAGCTGTTAGCATTCCTGCCCGCAACCTGAGCCCCCACGGCACCGGCCACTCTCCTATTTCAGTTCAGGGCCATTAGTAGGCAGTCATTTATTAAAAACACATTTTGGAGAGCCTGCCAGCCTGCCCGGCCGGCCGGCCATGGTGCTCACAACACATCAAACAACACAAATGCCTTGTCTTCGCCCCCGCCTCTCAGAGGGGTGTCCACTACCAACCCCCAACCCCCACCCTGCATTTCAGCTTATCCGCACAGCGTTAGCCTAGCATCCGGACTAGGCAAGCCAGGCCAAACAGTGTAGCGCCACAGCACCTCTCTGTCTCTTGTTGCCATCGAGGAATTGTGTTTGTTTCTTTTATAACTCCATGCACAGCATGCTGCCTCTTCATTTAAATAAACACTAACCAAGTGTATAAGCTGCTAGAGCCCGGGCGCCACATGCGGCCCCCACCTTCATTTAATGCGGCCCACAGCAGGTCAATATCTGAATATTGATATATTGTTTATCTCAGCTGTTACAATTCCAAACATGCAAATATGACCCGCTTTAATTACTTCAGTCTATATTAGTAGCTGACTGACTAGTATTCGAATTGTATTGTCTTTTTTATGTCCAATGTATTTGCATTTGAGTTCATAAAGTTAACATAAGTAACTTATAACTAAATGCATTTGAAATTAAATAAACATGTTACTTTTCAGGATTTCAATTAAAATATAGCCAAAATAGCAGATGACGGTGACAGATAGACCATGCCCCATGCCAGGCACCCTTGTACAAGAACCACCGTTCTGTTCTACTTCCTTTTTGTTTACATCATGGTTCACCTACATTCACCATCGCTATAGTCACTACATTTGTATTTGTAGGATGAGTGGGGCGAGGGAGCGCTTGCCTATAGGAATTCCAAATATCGCCTACGGCTCTGCATCAATGTAATAAACATAATTATGTGTTGTGAGCCCACGTGAGCCATGATGTCACAAGTTTTGCGGATTCACAGTTTTGCCTGTTTACATGAAGACGGGAGGAAACAGCGTTTTCAAAGATTTTCACCCCCCTGAAACGCTGTTCTCGTCTAAAGGGACCCCAGCAAACGATATTTTATTTCATTCTCGTGTAAAAGGAGCCTGAATATTGATGTTTTAAAATGAGCTCTTATCTAATAATATATCTCTATATCTTTTGGAAATAGCAGGTCTACCATGTGTGGCAACACTATTGTGCGACAAAGTATGAAATAATTGAGTATAAGTGGTTATAACAACAACAACAAAAGACACATAACTGTCAATTTATAATAAAAAATTAAGAATAATTAAATTAGCACAGCTGTGGAGTGGTGCCTAAAAAGCCTAAAATTTACTATATATTTCCGACATGACACCAGCATGCAAATAATTCAGGTATAACTCCTAAAACAAACCTCAAAATGCTCAATTCTAACCCTAACCTGTATTTTTTCCTAATTGTAAGCCAGTATCACAAAACTTATTTTTAACCACAACAAAAGGACCAGGAAAATTGTCCCCACAATGTATTTCTTTCAAATTGTACTGTGCTGTACAGTTGGCCTTCACTAGTATAGTAATACAAGAAAAACACTGCATGCACGCACGCACGCACACACACACACACACACACACACACACACACACACACACACGTTCCGATGTCGAGGCATACATGTACAAACTAGACAGACCACATCTAATCCCCCGTCCATGTTGTTTACCTTCGACCACGTCGCGTTTGTAGTCGCTGTCGTTGTCGCTGTCTGTAGGCCGGTAGTAGATGTAGAAACCCTGGATGGGCGTGTTGTTGTTACTGGAGGGAGTGTACTGCAGGGAAACCTTACGTTAGTCATTCATTCATCAGTACATTGTTTACACAAAATACACCCTAAAGCAAACATGGACAACTGGTGGCCCGGGGGCTACATGCGGCCCCCACCTTCACTTAACGTGGCCCACAGGTTAACGTCAGAATACATACTGATATGTCATTGATTTCAGCTGTTACAATTCCAAACATATACACACATAGCCTGCTTTAATTACTTTAGTCAAAATTAGTAGAGAAGTATTAAAAATGTTATTGCCTTTTTTATGTCCAATGTATTTGTAATTAGTTCATAAAGTTAAAGGCATGTGTAAGGCATAAATAAAATAAATACTTGCTATATCAGTGTCACAGAATGATTGGAAAACGGGTCAGATTAAAAAGGGTCCACTCTGTTTCAGCGATGGAGGCATGTCGCCTGAAGGTGACTTGAGCTACGTGAGGCGCCAACGACTGAGCTTAAGCGAGCGAGTCGCCGTGCCGAGCGTTGCAAAGTCACCTTCGGTCAACTCAGTGCCGCCCGAGTTATGTACTGATAGGGACAGAATCCTAATTCATCGTCACCCCGAGTCAAGGTACAGTATCTCAGAGACGTAATTCATTTTTTTGATGCGGGGGAGAGCGGGAGGTGAACTTGAAGAAAACAAGCACTCTTTTTTCAACTTTCAAAGATTTGCACAGGTTAGCACACAATAGCAGATCTACAAGTTATTCAGAAATAGCTGATGTACAGTACAAGCTCGTAGTGCAGCACGAAGTGACGCGCTATGAGCTTCTATATCTTGTATATTTGTATAAGTGTAAAATAATAACGGGTCATGCTTTCCTGTTCTGAATGGGTTAACAAGGGTATAGAATACAGTATATATATATATATTTTTTTTTTACATTTCAAAACAAGGTAATGTCCAAGCTAATGTAATTATGCCATGGACCACTCTTGGTCCGTGCACCAGTGTTTGAGAAACAAAAGCGTGAGTCCATCTCCGTCTGACAGACTCCCATAGGGAATAAAAGTAACGGCAAGGTTTCTTATCAGCAGATGTCTCTGCGGCGACCATGATTACACTTGTCTGCGGTGATGTGGAGGAAGTAATAAGGGCCGTTTGGGGTTAAGTAAATGCAGAGGGAACTATATCTCCGTCCATCTGCGTCGTGGAGGGGAAGGGGGGAAAAAGCACACGTTTCGAAGCCAGGCCCGGTCCAAACGCGCACCGACGGGGGCCCGCCTTGATCTCTGCCGAAACAGGAGGTCTAATCAGCACCGCCGGTCAATTAAGAGTCTGATGGAGTCTCCTGTTCCTAAAGACCCACCTGCAGCTCTGGGCTCATACATCACCGACGCCATCTGGAAAAACCACTAACGTCGGCCATTTTTACAAATTGTTCTGCAAGCTGGTCGTCCAGTCTCACGCACGGTATGTGTGTGCGTGTGTGCATGCGCGTGTGTGTGCATGTGTGTGTGTGTGTGTGTGTGGGGGTGTGTGCGTGTGTGGTACTCACAGTCCAGCGGAGCATGATCTGAGTGTCACTGATGGCGTCCGTGGATGAGATGTGGGGCCCGGCGACGGGCCGGTCTGAGTAGGGCGGGCTGGCCTGGGACACCTGGTAGGGTTTGGAGGGAATGCTGTGAGGACTTTCTCCATACATGTTGATGGCCATCACGCGGAACTTGTACGTGGCACCTGCAAAAGGAGAACATATTTATGCATGTTTATGCATGTCACACAATATTTAAAGCTATATATATATATACACACACAAATAGTAATTTATTATTCATATTATTCATGCAGTTCAAGTAAGTGCAACAATGTCTGAAGTACTCTAGACCTATTCTGGTCTAGAGGGGCGGGTGCGCGTTAAAACAGGCGGTGGATCCTATTGATTCACCGATCTTAACCGCCTCCTCCCCTCCCTGGTAGAAACACTGACCTCTGCACTGCTATTGGTTAGTGAAATACAAGGAAGTGGGCTTCCTATGCCAAATATGTGTTTCCTCAGGCTTTTCTTTTTGAGCCGAATGCAAACGAAAATAAAAGCCTGAGTGCTGAGTACATCATTATGAATAGCATTAACCACATGAACCCCAGCATGCCTATTCTGGGCACCGTCCGGGGAACATGAGCCTAAAATTGTTCTATTTTTATTGTCAAAGTTGCGCAGGATAAATACTAATCTCTCAAGCCAGATTCTGCTAAAAGCTGATTCTGTCAGCACTGCTGCCATATAGCAGGAATAAACACAGAAGCACCCGGGAGGAAGTGTACTAAATAAGGGGAGGAGCTAAACCAGAGTTCCTGTTTCTGTTCCTGTCTAATCGCAAAACAAATTATTTTTTCTTTCGTTTTCTTGTTTATTATTGGGTGGGTATTTGGCATAGCGTAAAAGAGAAAACTGGCCAAATGGAACTCACCAGGCTCCAGGCTTCGTACTTCCACAGACAGCTTGAGGGGGGAGATGTTGTCGGCGGCGATGACCCACTCAGCGCTGCGGCCGCGCCGGTACTCAACCCGGAAGGCGGTGATAGGAGAGCCGCCGTTGGCCCGCGGGATCCACGTCACGTACACCGAACTCTCTGTCGCCATGGAGATTGTGGGCCGATCGGGGGCCTCCGGCACTGTGAAGAGATTTTAACAGGAAATACATTTAAAACAAGATCTTGAGAAATATCTTTAGATAAAAGGTAAAAGCTGAAAGTGGCTTATCTTTCAAACAAGAAAACAAACAACAACAACAACAATTAGCGCTATAGAGTACTGAAGACTGATGAAATCCCAAAAATGTATCCGCCCCATTTTTTAATCATATGGTTATGAAGAAAAAGACAACATTATCAGCACCACGTCGTGTGGAACATAGAATAGCCAGACGTGTTTTATTTTTTATTTTTGTAACGCAGTTCTTATATTACTTGACCTTAAAAAAAGGTCTATGGGATTTCAAATGGGGAAAGGATCTTCATGACCCAGGGGGCGTGGGTTTGACGTCAGGAGGACTTCCGGTACTCTATGGGAAGCATACGCTATATAATATCACATCCATCTTGAGTATAGGACAGAGAGAGAGAGAGAGAGAGAGAGAGAGAGGGAGAGAGAGAGAGAGAAAGAAAAACACATACTGTAGGAATAGAACATCACAGTGTACCGACATGCCGTGTAGGAATGTGTACTTACTGCCTGGGCTCTTAGCCGAATAGTTAAGAGAGGGCAGGAGAGAGAGAGAGAGAGAGTGTGAAAGAGAGGGGAAGTTAGCTAATGTGAGTTTCAGCAGAACAGACCTGCTTGTTAACAGTACAACACACAGCAAAATACTGGGTTTTTCCATTTAAAGGTAGGGTAAATGTTCAAAGGTTAAAGCTAAAAAATTATCATCTGTGACCAACGCTGTGTTTGTTCAATAACAGGGGTCTCTCTGCCTCTCCAGCTCTTTAGTAAACAGAACATACATGTTCAGTTTGCCAATTTCAGCTAATCAGGAGAGAGTATCAATTTATCAGCTTCAATTGTATAGTGTTCCAATTCCATATTGTCTGCTCATTTCTTTGTGTCATCACTTCAAATTTCACTATCCTGAGTTCTCGCTCTCCTGAAATTGGCATCCCGACCTGAAAATGCATTTTCTGTTTATTAAAGAGCTGGAGAGACAAACACTAGACTATAGCAATGAATACTAACAGAATATAAAGCTATTTTAACGGCAATAATATCACTTACCCTACCTTTAAGTCTGAAAGTGTACAAATGCAATGGCCTGCACGCATGGCACACACATGGCACGCACATGCATGGTGTGCGCACACACACACACACACACACACACACACACACACACACACACACACACACACACACACACACACACACACACACACACACACACACACACACACACACACACACACACACACACACACACACACACACACACACACACACACACACACACACACACACACACACACACACACACACACACACACACACACACACACACACACACACACACACACACACAATGAGTCCACCATTACAGGCATGTACAATCTCACACTTGTAGCACAACAATACATCTTCCCAGAGCATCGAGCTGTTTGGTCATATTCCAAAAGCACAGAGATGCAAAGCAGACCACATCTAAAACATTAAGCCCCTGATATGCATCCACTAGTGTCGGTCATGAACCCGGCCATAACTCTAAGGCAACAGAACTCTGTGGAAACCCGCCCCTCTTATCTGTCTGAGCAAACATTTATCCCACACTGGTTCAGCACGACGGCCACAGCCTGTTCATATAGACATGACTTGAGAATTACGTTACTTTAAAAAAAATCTAAGCATATGACTGTGACAGCACTTTTTCATTAACTTTTTCAGGCACTTCAGTCAAGTACATTTCCCAGTCACTTGTCCGGGCAAAAATATATATACACTTTTGCTCATATGGATGAGATGAAATGTGTTTAATCGTTGAACCATTAGTTTGATTGGTCATTAAAAATTAATTACTTTCGATCTGAAACGGATGGGCGAGGGGGAAGCCGAGGGGGGAAGCCTCGCTGCCTCATTTCTATTCCAAATTGTAACCAGTGACATCAGTTCTATACAAAACAGTTCAGTAGCATCAAGTATTTCCAAACTCTGGGCTGTTATCTTTGTCAACCAAAATGGTCAAGGAGGCTCTGCACTTGCCCACTTTAACGAGATTCTGAGCTAACACACCTAGAGCAAATGATAAGAACCCATTCAGAAGCCAGATGCGACCATAACAGCGACTGAGTGAGTGAATGTGATGCTGCTCTCACACTGGCAGATACAAAAGATACAAAGCTACACACAATATAGTTGTAGCTTTTTAGATGAAGTTGAAACCACCTCAAGTTTCGTGTAGCTTTATAGCCGTTACAGATTCATCCAGATTACCCAGGCACTAGTGATACAGTATCTGCTGTTAGTCTGGCTGGATTTGTAAACCAGTGAATGGTGATAGACACACATAATACCAGACATGTTGCGATTGGTCGATTTACAGCGCCAAGAACTGTTGCAATGAAGAATACAGTCATGTACAGGGCAATGACTTTCTGGAATTCTCTAACAGTACGCATCACAGAAATTTCCCTGATGGACTAAACTAAACAACTAAACAAAGTTTGGAGCAGCTCAGACGTCAGATGGGTCTTTGTATCTTCATGACATGTCGCTGGCTTCCATTGAAAATAAATGGTAGCCTGTATCTTTGTAGCTGCCAGTGTGAACGCAGCATCAGAGACAGAGAGAGGAGGCACTCTGACTGCAGCTACTTACTGTGGGAGAGACGAGGGAGTGCCGCTCCACCCTCTGTGGTAGCTGCAGTTTCAGCACAAAGCCACATGGCAACGTCACATCATTGTAGAAAAAAATAACTTGCCCAAAAATAACTTGCCCGAAAATAACTTGCCCGAAATGAAGTATTTCCTTTCTTACGTTAATGAAAGTATTCAATAAGTGTTGATCAAATTTTCGGTTATTGCATCGTCTATTTCTCGCAAATGTTTTCAAAACCATTCTTGAGAGCAATGTTTAGTTGTAAGTGACATTGTGTGTTTGTTTACATGGCTGTGATGTTGGATACGGCATAACATTCAAGCAGCGCAGCAGGTGTAATAAATATTATCTCTCAGTGCCTACCTCTGTCGTGGATCACCACTCCAAAGTGTGTGGGGGTCTTGTCTTCTGGTGCTTGGGGGGGCATGGAGACCACTGGAGGCTTGGAGGGCTTCTTATTGACCGGGACGATTTTCTCTGAATCAGGGTAGAGGAAACAAGTTAAAATAAATGCATTATGTATTATGATTTCACCATATATTTCACCATATATATATATATATATATATATATATATATATATATATACATTTGGCTGTCGTTGATACCAAAACGTTTGGGAACTACAGATTCAGAAGTAGAGGTGCTTACGATCAATCTGCCACCGATCGGTGATCTGCTGATTTTTACTTCAAATGACTCGATCAGTGAATTTACTGGAGAGAGTAAACGTCTAGAGTTTGGAGCTCTGCTTTGGCTGGAATGAGAGCCGAACCTTCCAGCTGCGGTTGTATACTTTGGACCTTTGGAATATGTTACTATACCGCTGAGCGTGGTTAAAATGGACTAAATACAGAATCGCTGAATAAGGTCACAATCACAACACTTTATTAACACATATAATAGCACTTTGCTGCCAAGCATGAGGATTGTTAACTATGAGTGTACAAATGTTCCATTTGTACACTCTCGTGGTTAAAGGGGGTGTGACTGATTATTTTTTTTATATAGCTCTATATTCTGACAGAAATTCATTGATATAGGCCAGGGAGTTTGTTCTGTAACAGGAGTCTCCCCGTCTCATTAATTAACAGAGAATACATTTTCAGGTTGGAATGTCAATTTCATCCAATCAGGGACAGGGAACTCATACACAATACAGGATCAACAACGGTTCTCTCACTTCTCTCACCTGATTGGATGAAATTGGTGACCAAAATGTATTTTATGTTTACTAGGGCTGGAGAGACACGGAGACGTACGTCTGTTACACATTTTAGCAGGGGATTACTATCGACATAATAGAGCTTTAACCCAAATATATCTATATAGATCATACATGGGCAACTGGCGGCCCCCACCATCACTTAATGCGGCCCGCAGGTTAATATCCGAATATTGATATATTATTGATTTCAGCTAATTACTAGCATTAATGCAATGTGGCTCTCTGGAGTGAGTGTGGAAATATAGTGGACCTCTCCATCGTCAAAGTTGCCCACTCCTGGATTAGAGCACCTTCAAATGAACACTGAGGATGCGTTTCCTGACCTTTGCCGGTGCGGAAGGTGAGCATGGCGGGCTGCCCCTCCCCCGCCGCGTTGCGTGCCACCATCAGAACCTCGTACAGGCTGGACGACTCCAGCTCGGACAGGCGGAGAGTCTTCTCGCTGCCGGGGACTCGAACCGTGGACCAGCTCCCCACCACCGCTCCCATCTCATCCACCTGGTACACGCAACACGCACACGCACACGCACACGCACACACACACACACACACACACACACACACACACACACACACACACACACACACACACACACACACACACACACACACACACACACACACACACACAGACAGACAGACACCGTGTAACCACAGCCGCAACAAACACACCAACAGCCAACAACAGGGCAGAGAGAAATAAGAATGTGTGAGTCCATTGTCCAGAAACTCCAGCTCTGTCCAAGCGTAAAAGAACAAGCGGGAACAGCCAAGGCTAGCCAGTTCCCCATGAGGATTCCATGTCACATTTTCCAGGTCTGACAAGACTCCGAATGCCGCTGCCAACGCACTCTTAAATAGTAGTGGTGCACTTTTATGGTCAAACTGAGCTTATTAGCGAAGAAAACACAGGCCCTTTAACGAGGAAATGCCCGACCCCACAACCCGTCCAGCCCATGGGCCAACCTTCCCAACTTTAACCACTTAAACCCCAGGATCCGTATTGTGGGGGAAACCTTTGCATGAAATAGCAGATCTACAAGCTCACAGATTGGCTATTTAAAGCAAAGATATTGAATATAGTGCGAATACAGAAAAGTCACTAGTAAAGAAAGAGCTCAACAACATATGGCTAATGAGATCATGACAGAGTTAGCAGTTTGTTTGGGTGTACACAGTGGATTATTGGACAATGGATCGGATGTATGGAAATAGGAGAAGCATTTACTCATTCTTCAATGTCAAGACACAAATCAGCATGATTCACACAGTACAATTTGATGTGTTTAAAATCAATGGAGGTGCAGACAAAGTCGGCTGGTGCTTCAAGGATCAAAGGGACTGAAATACTGATTGAAAAGGGACTGAAATGCTTTTCTTTAGGTGCTTTATATTATTCATCATATATTATTAGTAATGTTTCCTCCCAACAAGTGTTGATTTTGACAGGAAATGTTCATGTAGTTCTGTTATAGTCTTTTGAATAAAATTCCATTTAGTTTGGCTGATTTTACACTTGGTTGAATGCTGAAACTACAAGCTGACAATGCGTTGCACGACACATTGTGAGCTTGTACTGTACAGTAGATCTGTTTTCAGAGCGCAATCAAACATGAAATGACTTGTGTTTTAGTTCTACAGGATCTCTTCTCCACTAGTCCCTCCCTAACATTTTAGTCTAGTTTTTAATTGTTGGATGAAATTGTCAATATATTCAGTCTTAGATTTAGTCATCATAGCTTAGTTTTTATTTAGTATTCCTCAGTGAAACAACACTGCTCCCAACTCACTCACCTTGCGGTATTTGACAAAGTAGGCATTGATTGGGCTGCCGCCGTCGCGGCCTGCCCTCCACTCCAGGTCATAGATGTCAGGCTTGTGGGTCTGAGGCGGGCTGGTGATGATGGGCGCCTCCGGCGTCGGCCGCTCGCCACTCCTGTCGGCGGGCAGAGTGATCGCCTCCCCCCCGAGCCCCTCCTCCTCCTCGGGTATGAGCAGCTCCTCGCCTTCGTCGCTCTGCATGGGGTGGAGCGATGGCGACAACTCCAGCAGCACGCCACCGGAGGTGGAGTCCAGGTGAGACTCTGTGAAGCAACACGACATCAGGAGGTTTAAAATAAATAAAAAGAAAACGCTTCATTTGATACCAATAGTGGAGAGAGACAGGAAATGGGAAGGAAGGACATGCAGCAAAGCGCCTCGCCTCGGATTCAAACCTGCGCAAGTACTGAACCTTAATTGTTCCCGCTATAATCTGGTGTTTAGCCACATACAAAAATAGCTAAAAACATCTACTGTGCAAGCTCACAGCGCAAAGCACGGCAGCACGTTGCAAGCTTGCAATTTTTTATGCTTTGTCGTTCGACAAAGATAAGATAAGATACAGCTTTATGTAGTTGAGAGTTGAAACTAGTCTCGAACGATGTACAGTATATGCCTTTTACAACAGCAAATTTAGGAAATCACGCCCCCATCATTTTCACTTCCTTTGGCCTGGGTGAAAGTGAAGTTCACGCACGCACTTGCAGCCAGTCTGTTGACATTACGGAGCTAGATCACCCGCTAACATTAGCCAGCCTAACGAGCACGCTATTGAAAAGTACAGTGCATCATTTGTAAAGAGGCGATAACTTATTCCATCCACCGTGGCTTGCTAACTCCGAAGGGGTTCTTGTTGACACGTGAGGCCATCGTCTGCTCAGCGAGGTCACACACACTGACCGTGATGCGCCTCACCAACCTCAAGGCCTAACTCAAGGCCAACCCGTTAAGGGGAAAGAAAATACACTGCGAGCTTGTATATCTGCCGTTTTGAGAAATTTTACAAATCTTCTCTTCTGGGGTCTCTGGCACAAACTATTTTCAGATGGGGGTCCGCTGCTCGACATGAAAAAGTTTGAGAACCACTGATGTCAAAGACGTGAGTGTGTACCTGGGTGTTAGAGAGACTAGCAGAGGTGGGACTACGTTGGCCCCGAGCGGGGAGGCCCCCGGTCCAGCCAGGCCGGAAGCACTGGAAAGTTTTAGATTTCGGGAACGAGCCTTTTCGATCTCCATAAAATAACAAGAAAAAGGGCTGGCTTCCCGCAGAGGTACATAATCAGGCTTTGTTTGTGTTTTTCATTAAGGACTACGGCAGTGCACCTGGGGAAATTATGCGAGCCGGGAGCGTTATTACGGCTGACACCGGTTTGGCAGAGACCCGGGGATGGATTTTTTTCCCCTTCTTCTCTTTTTCTTCCACAGACGCTCAGAGGAGATGGCCTGTGTGTGTGTGTGTGTGTGTGTGTGTGTGTGTGCGACTGTGCGCGCGCGTGTGTGTGTGTGTGTGTGGATTACTATACTTGCAAGGGCCAAATGTCCCCACAAGTAGGGCAAAATGTGAAATAGACTTTATGAGAAAGAATTTCCTGATCCCACAAATGGTTGTTTTAAGGTTGGGCTTACGATTGGGAAAATAACCAAGATGGGGTTCAGGCCAGGATTAGACATTTAGAGGTTAGGTTTATGAGTTGGGGATATGGAATTATGCCTGATTTATACTTAGTTACGTTCTGGTGCTGTGGACTGAAAATGTGACATTACTGTAGCTTCACGGCACATTATGAGCTTGAAGATCGTCTATTTTCAGCTTCTGGGCGTTAGGGTTAAAAATAGCAAACAACTGTAAAAATGGCATCCATAACATTCAACGTCCCCACATGTATAGTAATACAAAACGTGTGTGTGCGCGCGTACACGAGGACTGCTAAACTCTGAAAGGAGGGGGAAAAAAAGAGAGGAAAAAGAAAGCGGCAGCATAATTGAATATTACAACGTAAACAAGTTGAAAGAGGAGGTTGGGAGTAGGGGGCGGAGAGGCAGGCCACAGGGGGGCTGCGCCCCTCTCCCCGACTCGTCTTTCGGGAGGCGTTTCTTTCGGTGTGGAACACCGCACACCGGTTCACTTTACAAAACAAACAGGCCCGGAGCTGGTAACACTAGACACTGATCCCGGGCCTGCTGCCAGCTGCCACGCATTCCACACACTGACCATTAAAATACCGGAGAGAGAATTAGACCCCGCCACTATGTCCACTACTAGTACCTCACTGCTTCTCAACCAGAGGCCCGGGGCCACACTGGTGGGCCGCGAGGGTATTGCAAGTGTCCCCCCCAAAGTGTGGACTGTGGACGCAAATTGTGATTGGCCAGAATGAGATGATGTATGACGATAAGAGCACCCCTCACTTCAAACACTAACGATTGTAATGATAGCATAACATGAATATAATTATATACAAATATTATGCAAACCAATGAGTTTAATATGATGCAACTCTCGTAATATTTAACTGAAATATCACAATAGCGTTTCATCCCTCCCTAATATTGCAAAAGGCCTCGCTTCTGTGTTCAACGTGCTTTATTGTGCAGGGACTGTCTACAACACACTTGGGAAAGTCCTGAATGTTCCATTTAAAGTGCTGAGAGGTTTAAATGAAGAGGCTCCTGGCGTTCTGCCAGCAACTCGGTGAAGCGTGCCAGGGTTGCTGGTTCAATTCCCTTCCCTGTCATGGAGCTTGATGCATGTTCTTCATCTGTCAAGGAAACACAGCAGCTGATTTCATTCATTAATTCTGGTTTCCTTGAATCTCTGTTAACACAGCCCGCTAGCATTTATTGAAAAATTAGGATCTAATTCACGCCAGCATTTTTCCCAGTTGAGCTCTTATTTTGAAAAGCCACATTTCCAGACTTCCGGATATAGACATATCCTAGTAAGTTTAACAGGTCTCGTTTAACTGTTGTTTACAAGATAGATTTATGCCGGGGCACTGGAGGCCTCCACATCGTCGGCTCTGTGCCATCAAAGAAACATTGACCAAAAATGCCATCTGGGACAAGGAATATAGATACAGGCGATTGAAAGAAACATAGAATGGATTATGATGCAACAGGTTTCAACCTGATGCTAACGCAAGTAGCATTATGGCTTGATCGATCGAAAGCGCTATAAAAGCGCAATTGCCATTGATCAACGGCAATGGCGGTAAGCGTAGTATTAAATAATAGGCTTCAATTGACCTAGATCCATGGCAATGGCGTGGAAACGGTTAACCACTTGAACCCTAGCGTCTGTCATGTTTTTAATTGTTTTTTTAATACTACTATACTTTAATACTCTTTGCTTGCTTTTACAGTACATAACCTCGTTTTGATCCTGTTGTTATTTCAATATTATGCCTCTGTTGTGTTATCTTTTTTGTAATCTCCTTTGATTGGGGGGTCCTGCCCTCAATGAATTTCAGAGAAAACAAATAAAGGCCGATCTGCAAGCTACAAGTTATGAGCTATTTTTTGGCAAAGAGATTTGGTGTAGTCCGTTTTTACTAAGAATAGAGGGTTTAAGTGCTTAAGTGGTTAATTAGAGAAGTGTGCTGGTGGAGCGTTCGGCTGGAATGAAAGTCCTGCAGGAACTTGGCTCTGCAGCACATGGCACACGTGAACGCAGTGTGTGTGTGTGTGTGTGGGGGGGGGGGTCCTGGAACCAGGCCAGGGTGGGTGGCGATGCGTTGACACAGTGTGCACGGTGCCCACCACCACGTTGACGGCATGGTGGCTGGTACCTGCGGTCCTGCCCTATAGACTGGGACGGCATGCAGTCATCAATGCTGTGTCACGGGTCAAACACAGCCATGGGGCACGTGCTTTTTACAGTTTGGGTTTCGGAGTAGCACACATGCACCACGGTGAGTACTGTGTGACCTCGCTGAGCTCGCTGGCATAATATATTTTTTTCCTATCGAATATCTTAAATACAATGAGATTGAGCTAACAGTTAAAGTTGTCTAGTGGCTGAGTAAACGGATGATCATGTTTTAGGGGGGGAAACATCACAACACTTCATCTTTAAATCAAACACAGTAGTAAAGGGTTGCTGTGGTAGAATAACACAAGTTAAAATGATCTGTCCCATTTGGGGTTAAAGTGGTCAACCTTTCTCCACTTGTATTTTGGCTCCCGGTCGCTGCGCGCACAGAACAGTACAAGACTCTGATGCTGACCTTCAAAGCAACCAAAGGTATGGCACTCATATCTTCAAAGTCTGATCGGACCGTACAAACCCTCCCGCACGCTCAGATCAGCCAACACAGGGAGGCTGGCAGAACATTCACTAAAACAGCCGGGACAATGTTCCACACATCCCAGACTCTTCTCCCTTTGGCTCCAACACTATGGAATGAACTTTGAATATCAGTCAGAACTGCAGACTCACTCCCAATCTTCCGCCGTATAGTAGTCTGAAAACCCACCTCAGCACTAGCACTTGCACTAGCCTCGACAACCTTACAAAGTTACACGCATATGCAAACCCTAAACTTATGAAATTTAGATAGCATTTAATGTATACATATATATGTATTTGATGTATTGCCATGTGCTGTTCTTGCTTACTAAATGTAAATTGCTCACTGCTGCTCAGGTGACTTACACTGGAATTTTAAGCAATTAAAGATAAAACAATAGCTTTTTTAGACATATATAATTCAAAACATAATAATAATTTTAACCCATTCAGGATGGAAACCCCTTTTGGGGTTATTGTTGCTATGTACAGTATATAGCAAAATGAATTATTAGAATAAATATTAGACATTTTCTAGAAAACTTAGGTCAGTATTTAGAAGGCATTTTTAGAATCGGCCGTAGTCCTAAATGGCCTAAATTAATTTATAATTTCACTGTTTTAGATGCTACCCTTTGATAAACGGCAGTATAGTGCGGCAATGGCTCAGGACGTAGAGCGGAAGGTTCCTAGTTCGATCCCCAATGCCCCCTGTTATTGTCCAAGTGTCCTTGAGCAAGACATTTAACCTCTAATTGCTCCCGATGACAAGGTTGGTGCCTTGCATGGTTTTCTCTGCCGTGTGTGTGTGTGTGTGAGAGAGAGAGAGAGAGAGAGAGAGAGAGAGAGAGAGAGAGAGAGAGAGAATGGGTGAATGTTATGCACATTGTGAAACGCTTTAGTTTGGATAAAGGCGCTGTATAAAATGCACCATTTACCATTTATAAACGCTGTTTCTATCTCCCTGAGCAGAGGTTTTACCATGGTGCCTGGGAGACGGATGAGACCCCGACGCAAGCTGACCTTATCACAGTGGAAATATCCTCTCTTATCGGGTTCACGTCTAATGCTCTCATTTTTGCGGATAAACAAACACGCCCAGCAACGAACGCAAACTCAACCACCTCGCAAAATAATCCATTATTCTTCTTCTTTTTTTTTCTCCTTGCTGATTTTGAACTCCCTATATCTGTACCGGTATTCATCATGTTGTAAGATAGAGGGGGCCTGGCTGAGAAATTGGGGAGCTAGCTGAGGAATGGGCGGCGGGGGGGCTGGTCTGCTGGGGTTGAGGGAAAAGAGAGAGAGGAGAGAGAGGTTGGGGGGAAGACGATGAGTTAATAAATA